>NC_058080.1:168373154-169077321 GCF_014858855.1 Bufo gargarizans
TCACTGCGGCGGGAGAAGGGGGGGGCGTGGGTGAACGCACCTGTGGGCGACCGATCAGGCCTGATCGGGCAAACACTGCGTTTTGGGTGGAGGGCGAGCTAAGGTGACACTAATACTATTATAGATCTGACTGTGATCAGTTCTTATCACTTACAGATACTATAACAGTACAAATGCTGATTAGCGATACGCTAATCAGCGAATCAGTGACTGAGTTGCGGTGGGCTGGGTGCTAAATGATCGCTAACTACCTAACCAAGGGGCCTAAACTATCCTAAAAACTATCAGTCAATACCAGTGGGAAAAAAAAGTGACAGTTTACACTGGGGTTAATTGGGGTGATGGGGGGGGGGGTGATCTGGGGCTAAGTGTAGTGTTTGGTGTGTACTCACTGTGATGTGTGCTCCTCTGCTGGAACCAACCGACGAAAAGGACCAGCAGAGGAGCAGAGAAGCCATTTAACACATTATATTTATAAATATAATGTGTTAGATGGCTTCTGATTTGATTTTTTGAAAATCATCAGCCTGCCAGCGACGATCATTGGCTGGCAGGCTGATGACGAACTTGTGCTTTTACTTTTGCCGCCCGCGATGCACATGCGCGGGCCGGCTCTGACCGAAATCTCGCGTATCGCGAGATGACGCGGCGGGGCGTCCAGGAGGAATTACAGGGCCGCCGCAAAGACGCATCCCTGCGTGCGGCGGTCCTAAGGAGGTTAAAGGGTTTCGGTCACCTGAAAAATGGGTATTAAGCTGGCTGACATTAGCGATGTGCTAATGTCACCTGAACATAATTATATTAGTGCCATCTCAGTGCCTGCCACCGTTATTGAGAAAAACAAACTTTTATAGTATGCTCATTAGCTTCTAGGAGCAGGGGGGGCGTTGCCCCTGCTCCTAGAGGCTCCGTTCTCCCACCTCTGGCCGCGCCCTGCTACACTAGATTCACAGGGGCAGGCATTGTTAGTCTCCTACCTCCGGCCCTGTTTGCAGTGTACATCTCGCGCCGTTCAGTATTCGGCGCAGGCACAGTGAGGTAGTCAGCAGCCTCCGAGCGTCCTTCCCTCACTGTGCCTGCGGCGAATACTGAATGGCGCAAGATTTATACTGCAGACACGGCCGTCGGGAGGAGAGCAGCGCTGCCCTGCCCCTGTCAATCAAGAGAAGAAGTGCGTGAAAAGAGGGGGGAGAACAGAGCCTCTAGGAGCAGGTGCAACGCCCCCCCCCCCCCCCCCCTGCTCCTAGAGGCTAATTAGCATATTATAAAAGTTTGTTTTTCTCAATAAAGGCTTTAGGCAGTGAGATGGCACTGATATAGTTATATTCAGCTGACATTAGCACATCGCTAATGTCAACCAGCTTAATACCCATTTTTCAGGTGACAGAAACCCTTTAACACTAGTGTCTTATCTTTTTTCGATGTTACCATGCATAGTACATGTTTTGTACAATTAGCAAAACTTTATGTAGATATTTTGATTCTCATTTCTAGTGTTGAGCGAATAGATCTGGACGAAGTGGAATTCGATCCGAATTTCAGGGAAAATCAATTTTCCCTGAATGGCGCTACAAAATCATACTTACCTCATCCGTTTGAGTGCAAAGAGCCGGTCGTGGCCATCTTGATTGAAGATCTCGCATGAAATCCCGTATGTGGTGATGTATGACGTCACCACGTCGTCCAACAAGATGACATCATCATGGGCCACGCCAATTTTTGGGCTAGATCTTCAATAAAGATGGCAGTGGTCGACTCTTCCTGATCAAATGGATAGGTAAGTATGATTTTATACTTTTTTTAAAATTTTACACTGTAATATCAATGTCAGATGCCGCAATCAGCTATGTTCACTGCTCTCTGTCATTGCACCAACTACGGTACTTACAAAGAAAAGCGAAGTAATTCGTCAAAGTGAATTTTTTGTGAAATTTAATGAAACAGTGTTAATGAATTGAATACTTCGCTCATCACTACTCATTTCATACATATTTACCCACTAAGGGGGAATTTATCATTGTAGGTGTATTTGAGGTTAGTTTTTATACTTAAGCTAACAATAAGCTCCAAATTTTTGAAAATGGTACACATTATTAATTTGGTGCAATTGCAATGTGGTTGCGCCTATTTCAGTAAAAGTACACCGGTGAATGCCTGGCTTGGAGTTTGGATCTACTTGGAAATAAATGGGATCATTAATCAAACTGGTGTAAAGTAGAACTGGCTTAGTTGCCCATAGCAACCAATCAGATTCCACCTTTCATTTTTGACACATGCTTTGAAAAATGAAAGGTGGAATCTGATTGGTTGCTATGGGCAACTAAGCCAGTTCTACTTTACACCAGTTTGATAAATATCCGCCTTAGTTGAAATTTTCACTCTAAATCTGTAGGTGGCCCTAGAAGATGCCAAATTGACCCCAAAATGTCACAAAAACCCATTTTTTTAAGCCAGAATTCTGGACTTGATAAATTCCCCCTAGGTGCTTAGTGACCTTGGCCTACCAGTTCAAGTGACTGGCTATTATAAATTTAGACAGTTAGAAGATACACCGCACCTGCAGATTTTGAGGCTTCATTATATTTCTTATCTGAACATGAATTCCACAGTGTGAGAATTGTCTAGATGTTCCTCAAAGTATACATTCATGTATCAAAGTTTGTCTCTCGGCTCTAAGACAAGGCCTCCAGATGTCAGAGGTGTGTAGTAGTGTATGAGTTAACCCTTAATGGTATGATGCTTATTGCTTATACAACAGTGACACCTAGATATGAGCAGTTAATACTGCATCAGTAGCAAAAGTGCATTCTGGGTAGTATTATGACGTCACGCTCCTTATCAATAGACACACCCATCCAACAATGATTGGAAAGGACCAAACTAGGAGGGTGTGTTCATCTGATAAGTTTTGGGTTAAGAAACCAGATACCGAAAAAAAAAACAGAGACAGAAATGAAAAAAACTAAGAAAGAAAGAAAGAAAGAAAGGGAGATCTCTGGAAAAACATTTGGATTATAGATCTGTGAAGAAACAATTGGATTATCGGGAAAAACTCTTGAGAGCTGACTGCCCCAAGATACCCGCTCATTTGCGGACATGTAACGTTAGTTGCTACATCAGTATTTTCTCAGATATCAGTTACGATGCATATAACTGAATAAGGGATAATATTGGAGAAACTCTCTGTTGGGAATCTTTATATTCCCTAGTTTGATATCAAGCCAATAATTTATAAGTTTTGTTGCAATACTACCATTATCTGAGATTGGTCATTTTGGGCAGAGCAAGGGCTTGTATCGGTCATTTTCTTGATTGAGTTTTCCGCATAATCCATTGATTGTATATCTCTCACAATTTTAAAGCCATATTGCATATTATTCTTGTGTTGGTCTAGGAGTGTTTTGTTGGCACCATATAGTGGTGAATTCTGGGTACTGCATATCATTGTATATTATTTAAATTTATGTTGATACATTTTTTATTGTATTTTAAACTATTGTATAATAAACCTTTTTTATATTTTTGCATAGACGCTTGTACCCTGTTTTACTGATTGCACAAAATAATCAGGTTCTTGATTGAACTCTTTTTGAGATGTTTATGTCCATCTCACGGGTCAATATCGCTTGAATAATTTTTCTTTTGATCCGTATTTTTTTAAATATATTTATATAAAGCATTTGTTTTATATACTTGACATGGTGCAAGGCAAATGTGATGCCCATATTCAAAAAGGGCTTTAGGTAATAATTGTGGTTAATTATTCCCATTCTGACTGGTCCTCAGTTATAAGTGGTGTGCCCCAAGGTTCACTGCTGGATCCCCAATTATTTAACTAAAAGGGTTTCTGTCACCAGATTTAACCCTATTAAGCTAGCTGACATTAGGCAGGTGCTAATGTCAGCTAAACCTAACTAGCCTATTCCTACTTTTATCTATGCCCCCGTTACGCCAGAAATCTATTTTTTTTAATAATATGCTAATTAGTCTCTAGAGCCTCCGTTCTCCCACCTTTGACGCCGCCCTTCAAGTCCTGATTGACAGGGTCAGGCAGCGCTCTTATCTGTCTGCTAGCCCTGTGTTCTTGTGAAATCTTGTGCCGTTCAGCATTCGGCACAGGAGCGGTAAGGGAAAGACGCTGGCAGGCTGCTAGCAAGCTTAATAGGATTTAATCTGGTGACAGAATTCCATTAATGAAATGAAGATGGGATTAATAGCACCATTTCTATTTTTGCAGAAGACACTAAGCTGTGTAGTACTGTGCAGTCCATGGAAAATGTCCATAAACTATGAGCTGTTTTGGACACTCTGAGTGTTTGGGCATCAACTTAGCAAATGAAGTTCAATGTGGATAAATGTAAAGTTATGCATCTTGGTAATAATAATCTCTGTGCATCATATATCCTAGGGGAGGTAACACTGGCAGAGTCACTTCTAGAGAAGGATTTGGTTGTACTTATAGATCATAGATTAAATAACAGCATACAATGTCAATCAGCTGCTTCAAAGGCTAGCAGGATATTATCATGTATTAAACGAGGCATGAACTCACAGGGCAGGGATGTAATATTACTACTTTACAAAGCTTTGGTGTGGCCTCATCTGGAATATGCAGTTCAATTCTGGGCACCATTCCATAGAAAGGATGCCCTGGAGCTGTAAAAAAAAGTACAAAGGAGAGCGACTAAACTGATAAGGTAAGGGGCATGGAGGGTCTTAGTTATAAAAGAAGGATTAAAAGAATGAAATGTATTTAGTATGGAGAAGAGGAGAGCAGAAGTGTGGCTCACAAGTGAGAGCCAAACCCTCGCTTTCCGTTGCAGATTGGGCTACCATTAGAAAAAAACTAAAATCCTGCAGTTTTTGTAGTGGCCACAAAGCCTGATAACAGACACTTCTTGGTCTGTACAGCCTACAGGTATCTGATTACACAGTAGATTACATGTGCCCCCCCACCCATTTTTAAATAAATAGATTTCCCTGAAAAACCCATTTAAGCAAATTGCAGTATAATGTAGATTAGTTGCTAAAAAAAGACAATAAGATAGTCAACAAATATCTAATGTAAAAATGAAAAGGATTGGCCCATGAAAAACATTTAGCACCTATTCACATAATAAATTAAAAACATTTGCTACGGATGTAAATGCTGGAACCCCCACTGATCATGAGAATCAGACCCTAAGACTTCATCATGAATGGATTAGTGGAGCGCACATGTGACCACCTTTTCACTTCTATGGGACGACCGGAGATAGCCAAGTGTTATACTTCTTAGTCCCATAGACAGTGATGGGAGCAGTGGTAATACATGCACACCATCACTCTTATTCACACACAGGACTTGAGGACCCCTGTTCTCATGATAAGTGAGGGTCATACATTTAGCCTTTGCATAGATGATAAATGTCATGGGCCAACCCCTTTAAGATGCTATTACCTAGGAAATGCTATTATTAGAAGAACAATTTTAATGTCAAAGTACCAGAATTAAAACATGTAGGGTTATGCCCAGTGTTGGTCGAGCACCAAAGTGCTCGGGTACTGGAGTAGAACACCTCGGGATGCTCGGGTGCTCTACCAAGCATCTGAGCACAATGGAAGTCAATGGGAGAACCCGAGCATTAAACCAGGCACCCCCTGCTCTGACCATCTAAAACATTAGAGGTGAGGTTCTGCTGCTGAGCTGACCATCTAAAACATTAGGGATGCAGACCTGCTGCCAAGCTGACCATCTAAAAAATTTTGTGGGAGAGGGCCTGCTGCCGAGCTGACCATCTAAACATTTAGGGGTGAGGGTCTGCTGCGGAGCTGACCCTCTAAAACATTATGGGTGAGGGCCTGCTGAGCTGACCCTCTAAAACATTAGAAGTGAGGACAGCCTAATAAGCATGTTGATATGATGGAGGAGGAGGAGGATGAAAAAAGGGAGATTGAACCATATACCCTTTGTAGTGGTGGAAGGGGTGCATAGGAATACAGTGTATTCAATACACCACAAAAGCCACATTTAGAGTGCCTTTATGTTCAGCCGCTTTCCTCTGGTGGGGTAGAAAAAACAGGGGCAATCCAGGCCTTGTTTATTTTTATAAGAGTCAACCGGTCAGCATTTTCAGTTGACCGGCAGATGCGCTTATCAGTTTTTATGCCCCCAGCAGCACTAAATACACGCTCTGACAAAACACTGGCGACGGGGCAGACCAGCATCTCCAAAGCGTAGTTCATGCCACGTGTGCAGCTTGGACACCCAATAGTTGTAAGGCACACAGGGATCACTGAGGACGCTGACATGGTCTGCTACGTACTCCTTCACCATCTTCCAAAAATTTTCCCTCCTTGTGACACTAGGCCGCGCATCAGGATGTCATAAAACTGTCCAAGGCCTTGGAGAGTGTTGCCCTGCCTCTGTTGGAACTGCTGTGTGTTCCCCTCATCTTCCCTCCTCAGTTGACCAAGGAACTACGTACTCTGCAGCCAGCGTTGTCAGCTTAAAATTTTTGGAGCAATTTTTCCACAAGAACCTTCTGGTATTGCACCATTTTGCTAGTCCTCTCCACCACAGGAATGAGAGATGAGAAGTTCTCTTTGTAGCGGGAGTCGAGAAGGGTGAACAACAAGTAATCGGTGTTGGCCAAAATGCGTACAACCCGAGGGTGACGGGAAATGCAGCCATGTGTGCCAGAGTCCCGACAAGACTTTACTGTCCTCATCAGGAGGATGACTCTCAATCTCCTCATTCTCTTCCGCCTCTTCTACCCATCCACGCTGAACAGATGGAATAAAACTTCCATGGGTACTACCCTTCTGTAGCGGAGGCAACCATCTCCTCTTCCACATGCAAAGCGTCCGCCTTAATTGTGAGCGGCGAGCGTTAGAGTAGACACAGAAGTGGGATGGTTACGCTGATAATAGCGTTATCGCAGCTCACCATCTGTGTTGATTCCTCAAAGTTGTGTAGAACCTCACAGAGGTCAGACATCAATGCCCACTCGTCGCTTGTGAAGAGAGGAAGCTGACTGGAAAGGCGACTACCATGTTGCAGCTGGTATTCCACTACTGCTCACAAAGCCTGACCAACATGTGGAACGTGGAGTTCCAGTGCGTGCTCACATCGCACAACATTCGGTGAGCTGGCAATTGCAAGCACTGCTGCAGCGTTGCCAGACTGGCGGAAGCTGTCGATGACTTGTGGAAATGAGCACACACACGGCTCAGGCAAATTGGGGTAGGTTTTGAGAAACCGCTGAACCACTAGTTTAACACGTGGGTTAGGCATGGTATGTGTGTGAGCTTGCCAAGCTCCAAAGCTGCCACCAAGTTACGGCCAGGTTGAGTGGCGAGAGCCACAGCTCAGTCTGGTCTTTTATCCCCTGCCACAGCTCTGCGGCGGTGTGTTGTTTGTCACCTAAGCAGATCAGTTTAAGCAGGGCCTGTTGCCGCTTCCCCACTGCAGTGCTACACTGCTTCCAGCTGATGGCTGACTGGTGCTGCAAGATGATAATTCACAGGTGGAAGTGGAGGAGGAGGCGGAGAAAGGGATGTTGCAACCACTAACGTAGGTGGCAGCGGAAACTCTGATGGAAGTAGGGCCCGCAATCCTTGGCATCGATAGCACCTGTGCCATCCCAGGATATGACTCGCTCCCTGACCCCCACAATGTTCACCCAGTGCGCCATCAGGGAAATGTGGTGTCCCTGGCCAAAAGCACTTTCCAATAACTGCGTTAGTCAGGGCACGGGTGATGTTACGGGACACATGCTGGTGTAAGGCTGGGATTGCACACCGTAACAAATATTGGTGGTTGGGGACAGAGTACCGTGGGACGGCCACTGCCAACAGGCTGCAGAAAGCCTCAGTGTCCACAAGCCTAAATGGCAACATTTCCAGGGCCAGCAATTTGGAAAGGTGCGCATTTAGTGCTATGGCCTGTGGGTGGGTATTTGCTCCTTCGTTCAAAGGCCTGGGGTATAGACATTTGTATGCTGCGCTGGGAAACAGAAGTGAATGTGCTAGCTGATAGTGTTTGCAAAGGTCCAAGTGCATGACAGCAAGCATCCGGGCCTGCGTCTTGGATAGGGGATTGGCCAGCACGTAACACAGGGGAAGAGGAGGCAGTAGTGTGACCTGCAGACACTGGTTGTGGACCCAGGCGTTCGGCCCACCTATTAGGGTGCTTTGATGCCATGTGGCGGATCATGCTGGTGGTGGTGAGGTTGCTAATGTTCACGCCCCTGCTCATTTTAGTATGTCACAGGTTGCAAATGACAATTCTTTTATCGTCTGCACTTTCCTCGCCAGACTTTGGAACACCTAACCCTTGGCAATGGAGATTGCTGCAAGGGGGTGATCTGGGGAACAGTTGCAGACTTGTTTGGTATGGTCCATCTTCTCCCTTTTGCCACACCACTGCCTCTTCCATCCTTTTGCGGTGCTGCGGATCCCTCCCCCTCTGTACTGCTCGGCTTGCCACCTTCCCAGGTTGGGTCAGTGACTTCTTTGTCCAGCACCTCCTTTTCCACTTCCTCACTCTGGTCATCCTCCTGACTAACAACAACCTCAGTTATTGACAACTGTGTCTCATCCTCATCATGAACCTCTTGAGACATAATTGTGGTTGACTTATTGGCAACTGTGTCTCATCATCATCATCCACCTCGTGAAACACTAATGGACATTCCCCACCGTCATCTTCTTCTGACTGTGGATGCTCCAGAGTTTGGGAATCAGGGCACAGGATCTCCTCATGTCCCTCTTCAAGCGGGCTTGGTGAGAGGTCCAAATTAAGGAATGGCAATGAAAACAGCTCCTTGGAATATCTGCGTGTGGGATCACTTGTTTGCCAAGACTCTCCATGGCAGATGGAAGGAGTATCAGAGTGAGGATTCTGTTGACCAGACTCTTGGCTACTGAGACTGGACTTTGTGGAAGACAGGGTGGTGCTTAACCGACTGGAAGGATTATCTGCTGCAATCCAACCGACCACCTGGTCGCACTGGTGTGACTTCGAGAGTGGTGTCCTGCACCACCCTGCAAACTGGGACATGAAGCTAGGTATTGTGGTTGAGTGTGTTTCTTGGGCTCTGGCAGCAGGCATAGTTTCACTGCACCCAGGGCCACGGCCACTGCGTGCATCAGCAGCAGCACGACCACTTCCCCGTCCTTTACTGCTCGCCTTGCGCATATTAAATGGTATATATGCTTGCAAATATGTCACACATACAAAACCTGCGCTACTGTAAGTGTATGCGCAAATAAAGTACACAGAATGTCACTGATATTTAGGATGCGCATACGTTAAACAGGAGGTATAGCGCAGGTAATGTCGCTGTCACCATCACCTAATAAAAAATACACTGAATGAATGTCACTGATATTTAGGATGTAAAAATGTTATACAGGAGGTATAGCGCAAGTAATGTCGCTGTCACCACCGCCTAATAAAAAATTACACTGAATGAACGTCACGGATATTTAGGATGCACAAACGTTATACAGGAGGTATAGCGCAAGTAATGTCTATCACCAGCGGCTAATAAAAAATTACACTGAATTAATGTCACTGATATTTAGGCTGGGCAAACGTTATACAGGAAATGTTGCGCAGGTAATGTCGCTGCCACCAGCAGCAAAAAATTTGACTGAATGTCATTGATATTTCGGATATGCTAATGTTATACAGGAGATGTAGCGCAGGTAATGTAACTGTCCGCAGCAGACACCGTCTACGGAAAAAGTACACTGGATGTCACAGATCTTTTTAGGCTGTGCACACCTTAGACAGGAGATGTAGCGCAGAGCACCACACCAGGGAGCACCACACCAGGGAGTGATCTGGGAGAGCCACTATTACTCTTGTATAACTTCTGTAGCGCAGATAATGTTGCTGTCTGCAGCGGCCAAACAATCGCAAGCTATTTAGTGCAGGTTGCGTTAAATATATATATTTCGGCTGCCAGATACAACTATAGTCCTTAAAAGGACTTCTGCTCTCCAGCTCTCCCTGACGTATACTGAGCCGAACACGTGTCATCGGGTTCCTATATAGTACCCGATGACGCATTCCGGCCAGCCAATCACTGTAAAGCCAGCAGCCAACATGGCTACGGCATTACAGTGAATGGCAGCACTTACTTGTACGTTTTTTGGCTGCATAGCAGCCAACAAACGTGCGGGGAGGAGACTCAAACATCGCGCTCAAGCACACGTGGTATTCGTCCGAACACCGCGATGTGTTGAGCATCTCGTTGCTTGAGACAGACTAGTGTTCAGCTGAGCATGCTCGCCCAACACTTAGGGTGGCCACTGGCTTCACCCTAGAAAGCTGTACCTCACAGACATTGTACTGAAGTTCTCTGCAAACCAAAGGAAATCTTCTGGATAAATAACATATTGTTGTTACTAAAGCTTCACTTGAAATCAGCGGAGACATTTTATTAGCATTGTTGAGTTCTGATATTCATGTTGTGCTTCTCAGAGACAGCTGTCTCCCAGGAGGAGGCGTGGAGCAGGGGCC
This sequence comes from Bufo gargarizans, assembly GCF_014858855.1. Classification (NCBI taxonomy): domain Eukaryota; kingdom Metazoa; phylum Chordata; class Amphibia; order Anura; family Bufonidae; genus Bufo; species Bufo gargarizans. Next base: position 168,383,668 of record NC_058080.1, read on the forward strand.
AGGACAGGCATAGACATAGACATAGTGATTAAAATAATCTGTACAATCTTCTCCATTACACCCCTAGTTAAAATGAGAGTGCGAAGATACAGCAATGATAAGGAAGTGTATTAGTCATATATAAATACAGGGTTTCAACCTCTACATTGTTCTTACATGAGCTGTGGACACGGCCTGAATCATTAATTAATCTATTGATGATCATTATTGCAAATCATTATTCAGAATTCTGTAGATCAGAATGCGTCTACGTCAGCAAATCAGGTTACTCAAAAGAAATGCTGTATTACCTGGTTCAAGTGAATGGGTGACCAAATAATACATGATCACACAAAGCATTTTTGCAGTGGGTCTATTGTCCTATAGTCTTAGCTACATAAAGTTCATGACCTAATTGGGCAATTAATTTAAAGGATTTGTACAAGATTAGAATATTTGGCTGTTCTCTTCTGGTATTTGGGTTGCATATGGTACTGCAGCTTATCTCCATTTTATGCTAGTTTCACACTAGCGCTTTTGAATCCAGAAGGCTGTTCTGCAGTGATCTTCATCCAGCCGATTCATTCTCGGCATGTGTGCCGGGTTGCGGCCGGATGTCCCCCAGTCCCCATTATAGTCAATAGGGCCAGCGAAGTTAGGTAGCAGTGCTGGATCCAGACATCTCCAGCAGGCTGCTCCCTGCTGGATATGGTAAACACGAGTGTGAAACTAGCCTTAGTGAAAAGAGCTGAGCCGTAATATCACATACAGCCCGTGGCTGTTTTTGGAAGACAGCAATGTTTTTCTAATCCTGTACATATATTTAGATATGTTCAGAAATATTTTATTTCAGCTATGTTTATAGACAACTTATTTTGCTTTGGCAGACTGGCACATATTTGTTGTTCTGTATTCTGGTTGCAATGCCAGACAGAGGCAGATTTATTGCATAGAATAGCCCCAAGAGTAAAACTCTGTGTCTGTGGTGTCTCTGTACAACAGCCAAAGCCTGTGACATAGAGAAAAAAAATGTAGCACCAAACTCATCATGTAAATGGACATTTCTGGGAAATCTCTTCCTTAAAAACACAAACCGGATTCCAAAAAAGTTGGGACACTAAACAAATTGTGAATAAAAACTGAAATGCAATGATGTGGAGATGGCAAATGTCAATATTTTATTTGTAATAGAACGTAGATGACAGATCTAACGTTTAATCCGAGTAAATGTGTCATTTTAAAGGAAAAATACGTTGATTCAAATTTTCACGGTGTCAACAAATCCCCAAAAAGTTGGGACAAGTAGCAATAAGAGGCTGGAAAAAGTAAATTTGAGCATAACGAAGAGCTGGAAGACCAATTAACACTAATTAGGTCAATTGGCAACATGATTGGGTATAAAAAGAGCTTCTCAGAGTGGCAGTGTCTCTCAGAAGCCAAGATGGGTAGAGGATCACCAATTCCCACAATGTTGCGCAGAAAGATAGTGGAGCAATATCAGAAAGGTGTTACCCAGTGAAAAATTGCAAAGACTTTGCATCTATCATCATCAACTGTGCATAACATCATCCGAAGATTCAGAGAATCTGGAACAATCTCTGTGCGTAAGGGTCAAGGCCGTAAAACCATACTGGATGCCCGTGATCTCCGGGCCCTTAAACGACACTGCACCACAAACAGGAATGCTACTGTAAAGGAAATCACAGAATGGGCTCAGGAATACTTCCAGAAACCATTGTCAGTGAACACAATCCACCGTGCCATCCGCCGTTGCCAGCTGAAACTCTACAGTGCAAAGAAGAAGCCATTTCTAAGCAAGATCCACAAGCTCAGGCGTTTTCACTGGCCAGGGACCATTTAAAATGGAGTGTGGCAAAATGGAAGACTGTTCTGTGGTCAGACGAGTCACGATTTGAAGTTCTTTTTGGAAATCTGGGACGCCATGTCATCCGATCCAAAGAGGACAAGGACAACCCAAGCTGTTATCAACGCTCAGTTCAGAAGCCTGCATCTCTGATGGTATGGGGTTGCATGAGTGCGTGTGGCATGGGCAGCTTGCATGTCTGGAAAGGCACCATCAATGCAGAAAAATATATTCAGGTTCTAGAACAACATATGCTCCCATCCAGACGTCATCTCTTTCAGGGAAGACCCTGCATTTTTCAACAACATAATGCCAGACCACATTCTGCATCAATCACAACATCATGGCTGCGTAGGAGAAAGATCCGGGTACTGAAATGGCCAGTCTGCAGTCCAGATCTTTCACCTATAGAGAACATTTGGCGCATCATAAAGAGGAAGGTGCAACAAAGAAGGCCCAAGACGATTGAACAGTTAGAGGCCTGTATTAGACAAGAATGGGAGAGCATTCCTATTTCTAAACTTGAGAAACTGGTCTCCTCGGTCCCCAGATGTCTGTTGAGTGTTGTAAGAAGAAGGGGAGATGCCACACAGTGGTGAAAATGGCCTTGTCCCAACTTTTTGGGGATTTGTTGACACCATGAAATTCTGATTCAAAATATTTTTCCCTTAAAATGGTACATTTTCTCAGTTTAAACTTTTGTTCCGTGATTTATGTTCTATTCTGAATAAAATATTAGAAGTTGGCACCTCCACATCATTGCATTCAGTTTTTATTCACGATTTGTATAGTGTCCCAACTTTTTTGGAATCTGGTTTGTATGATAAAATGATGTCTGTTAAGCACTCTCTTGCACATCCCAATAAGTTAATTTCCAAAGGCTTCAGTTATGAACCTTCTATAACATTCTTGTATCACAATGTGATAAAATTACACATCATACCATACTATATATTTCCATACATGTTGTTCATTAGACTTGTGATGAATACCGCACCTTGTAGCCCCGCCTGACATCAACTACGTTGAGCTCTGGTGGTACGGTTTAGTCACTGGTTACCAAGACGTGATGTTAAGCTCTCTCTGGGAGCACATAAGTTCAGCTTGGCACAGTTTACACAGACACCTCCTGTCCACGCAGGCACGGGAGGGTGAGAGGGTGGTCCACGCTACCTCTGGCGTGACTCCTCTGGTCCCCTGCCAGCCTGGTAGACTGCCACTAGTTCCTTGATAGGTATAAGCCCAGTCCACTAGTGGGATTATATCGGGTCAGGAACCAACCGTAGGTAGCTTATAACTATGCCAAAACACGAAGGAAACAAAATATATTTTGTGTGGTCTTCCAATCGGCACAATCAGCAGCAGTCCCAAACAACAGGAGTAAGTCTCTTCTCCTTTCTTAACCAAAGCAGGGTCCGTGCTTGAACTTCATCAGTAAGGAACAGTTCACACACAGCAACACTTCCATAAGACGATTTTATCTCGATTCAAAACAATTCCAGCTCCTCGGTCTCAATATCCACCAGCAATCACAGCTCTTTTATCCTTTAAAAGGAACACGACATAGTGCAATACCCACAGGTTATTGAAACACTAGGCATTTTATTTTACTTACAAGATCGACACTTGTTCACATCACATATAAAATCAATTTGCCCGACTCGAGTTTCGCTGTCTGCTTGTTTTAAATCGAGATAAAATTGTCTTGTGGAAGTGTTGCTGTGTGTGAACTGTTCCTTACTGATGAAGTTCAAGCGCGGAACCTGAATTGCATTTTATTTTTATGCCAAAACATGGACAATCCCCATTCATGATCGAGATACAAGAACAGCGCAAGATTAAATTATATATTTAATTGCCTTAAGGGTGCAATAGACATAACACTATATACACACAGAGTATATACAATGGAGAGCTACTAAAGAAGAGCTACTAAACTGGTACATGGATTGCAGGATAAAACTTACCAGGAAAGATTAAAGGACCTTAACATGTATAGCTTGGAAGAAAGACGAGACAGAGGGGATATGATAGAAACGTTTAAATACATAAAGGAAATCAACAAGGTAAAATAGGAGAGAATATTTAAAATAAGAAAAACTGCTACAAGAGGACATAGTTTTAAATTAGAGGGGCAAAAGTATAAAAAATAATATCAGGAAGTACTACTTTACTGAGAGAGTAGTGGATGCATGGAATAGCCTTCCTGCAGAAGTGGTAGCTGCAAATACAGTGGAGGAGTTTAGGCATGCATGTGATAGGCATAAGGCCATCCTTCATATAAGCCAGGGGCTATCCATAGTATTGAGTATATTGGGCAGACTAGATGGGCCAAATGGTTCCTATCTGCCGACACATTCTATGTTTCTATGTAGGACCCCAAATGATGGTAACAGGGTTTTGGTCACTGGGGAGCGAGAGAAGGCAGAGCTCTGAAATGTTTTGTTTAGCTCTGTATATACAAAAGAAGAGAGGGCATCTCATGAGGGTAGTTTCACTGGTGGAAATACCTCAAATAACATACTTACCTGGCTGACTGTAGATATGGGCCTTAATATGCAAAAAAAAAAAAAGTGAACAAGGCCCCAGGTCCAGATGGATTACACCCTAGAGTTCTAAAAGGAGCGCAGTTCAGTTATTGCTTTGCCTCTGTTCATTATATTTACATATTTTTAACCCCTTCAGGACCCTGCCATTTTTCACCTTAAGGACCAGGCTAAAAGCTGGGTAACAACACTATGCAGCTGCAATGGTGACAACAGATTTTGTTGTGCTGGTAACATGTGCTGGATTCCCAAAATGCATAACCGCAGCATTGTGTGTATTTTATGACTATCACCGCCCTGGAAAGAGACCCAAAACTGGCTCCATGTTGTAGGCAGGTCCAAATTGACAGAAGGCAGAGCAAAACAAGTAGCCAGTAACAATAGAAGCAGGCAGGGCCAGCAATACCATAGTGCAGCACAAAATACTACTCCTACAGAAGCAAATAACCTAGAGCGGCACAAAATACTACCCCTACAGAAGCAAATAACCTAGAGCGGCACAAAATACTACCCCTACAGAAGCAAATAACCTAGAGCAGCACAAAATACTATTCCAGCAGCAAAAAATACTGCCACTGCAGTATTCCACTGTGTAACCATCCTGAGGATGGCCTTACAGTTGAAATTAGGAGGGCCGTTGTGGCTGTTGGCCAGGTACATAAAGTACCTGATGCTTCTAGCATTAATTAATGATGAGGATCTGTTTTTCATGTTATGTACCCATCTGGCAGCCATAAGGAAGGCTCAAATAGTCCCGATCACCAGCCCACTTGTAAATGTTCCTCTAAGGTCTATGGCCAGTTCGCCTCCGCCTGGTATTGTCTAGTATCCTTGCACACATACGAGGGAGGTTTTGTAAGAAGCTGCTGAAGTTTTACAGCTTCCACCTCTTTCACACTGCTCTGGATGCCTATTGAAGTGATTGGGCTGTTAAGCCCTCCGTCCTGAACTTCCTTTTAGCCTGTGAGCTTATGCTAGTGAACAGTGAGTCGATCTCCAGCCGAAGTTAGACAGGCCGGGAGTAGAGTTGAGCGAACACCTGGATGTTCGGGTTCGAGAAGTTCGGCCGAACATCCCGGAAATGTTCGGGTTCGGGATCCGAACCCGATCCGAACTTCGTCCCGAACCCGAACCCCATTGAAGTCAATGGGGACCCGAACTTTTCGGCACTAAAAAGGCTGTAAAACAGCCCAGGAAAGAGCTAGAGGGCTGCAAAAGGCAGCAACATGTAGGTAAATCCCCTGCAAACAAATGTGGATAGGGAAATGAATTAAAATAAAAATTAAATAAATAAAAATTAACCAAAATCAATTGGAGAGAGGTTCCATAGCAGAGAATCTGGCTTCCCGTCACCCACCACTGGAACAGTCCATTCTCAGATATTTAGGCCCCGGCACCCAGGCAGAGGAGAGAGGTCCCGTAACAGACAATCTGGCTTCATGTCAGCAGAGAATCAGTCTTCATGTCATAGCAGAGAATCAGGCTTCACGTCAGCCACCACTGCAACAGTCCATTGGCATATATTTAGGCCCAGCACCCAGGCAGAGGAGGGAGGTCCCGTAACAGAGAATCTGTCTTCATGTCAGCAGAGAATTAGTCTGCATGTCATAGCAGAGAATGAGGCTTCACGTCAGCCACCACTGCAACAGTCCATTGGCATATATTTAGGCCCAGCACACACACAGGCAGAGGAGAGAGGTCCCGTAACAGAGAATCTGGCTTCATGTCAGCAGAGAATCAGTCTGCATGTCATAGCAGAGAATGAGGCTTCACGTCAGCCACCACTGCAACAGTCCATGGGCAGAAATTTAGGCCCACCACACACTCAGGCGGGGGAGGGCGGTCCCGTAACAGAGGATCTGGCTTCATGTCAGCAGAGAATCAGTCTGCATGTCATAGCAGAGAATCAGGCTTCACGTCAGCCACCACTGCAACAGTCCATTGGCATATATTTAGGCCCAGCACCCAGGCAGAGGAGAGAGGTCCCGTAACAGACAATCTGGCTTCACGTCAGCAGAGAATTAGTCTGCATGTCATAGCAGAGAATGAGGCTTCACGTCAGCCACCACTGCAACAGTCCATTGGCATATATTTAGGCCTAGCACACAGGCAGAGGAGAGAGGTCCCGTAACAGACAATCTGGCTTCATGTCAGCAGAGAATCAGTCTGCATGTCATAGCAGAGAATGAGGCTTCACGTCACCCACCACTGCAACAGTCCATTGGCATATATTTAGGCCTAGCACACAGGCAGAGCAGAGAGGTCCCGTAACAGACAATCTGGCTTCATGACAGCAGAGAATCAGTCTGCATGTCATAGCAGAGAATGAGGCTTCACGTCACCCACCACTGCAACAGTCCATTGGCATATATTTAGGCCTAGCACACAGGCAGAGCAGAGAGGTCCCGTAACAGACGATCTGGCTTCATGTCAGCAGAGAATCAGTCTGCATGTCATAGCAGAGAATGAGGCTTCACGTCAGCCACCACTGCAACAGTCCATTGGCATATATTTAGGCCCAGCACCCAGGCAGAGGAGGGAGGTCCCGTAACAGAGAATCTGTCTTCATGTCAGCAGAGAATTAGTCTGCATGTCATAGCAGAGAATGAGGCTTCACGTCAGCCACCACTGCAACAGTCCATTGGCATATATTTAGGCCTAGCACACAGGCAGAGCAGAGAGGTCCCGTAACAGACAATCTGGCTTCATGACAGCAGAGAATCAGTCTGCATGTCATAGCAGAGAATGAGGCTTCACGTCACCCACCATGTCCGACCATGTCCACGACCATGTCCACGTCCGCGTCCCTTACTAGATGTTTTTCTCATTGTTATGGTTCACCACAACAACAAATATATTATTTGGCCCAATGTATTGTATTCAAATTCAGCGGGATATAAATTTGAGGCCTAGTATTTAGGCGCTGGGTGACCGGTATGGATTTAGTGACAGAATTAGACTTGGAAATGCACAGAAGCGTGTGTGTGTGAAGTTATTCTGAATGACCCAATGTGCACCTTGAATATTATATACCCTTTTAGGGATAGATTTCAAATAGCTCTGATATAGCAGAAACCACTAAATTATGAAATTGCTAAATTGGGAATTGTATTTCAACCCAGAACAAAAAATGTGCTTTGACGGACACTAAATAACTTTCCCAGCCACAACAGGACAGCGGTAACGAGAGATTTAGCAGGATATAAATTTGAGGCCTAGTATTTAGGCGCTGGGTGACAGGTATGGGTTTAGTGCCAGAATTAGACTTGGAAATACACAGTAGCGGGTGTGTGTGAAGTTATTCTGAATGACCCAATGTGCACCTTGAATATTATATACCCTTTTAGGGATAGATTTCAAATAGCTCTGATATAGCAGAAACCACTAAATTATGAAATTGCTAAATTGGGAATTGTATTTCAACCCAGAACAAGAAATGTGCTTGAACGGACACTAAATAACTCGCCCAGCTACAGCACTAGGGACAGATTTAGCGGGATATAAATTTGAGGCCTAGTATTTAGGCGCTGGGTGACAGGTATGGGTTTAGTGCCAGAATTAGACTTGGAAATACACAGTAGCGGGTGTGTGTGAAGTTATTCTGAATGACCCAATGTGCACCTTGAATATTATATACCCTTTTAGGGATAGATTTCAAATAGCTCTGATATAGCAGAAACCACTCAATTATGAAATTGCTAAATTGGGAATTGTATTTCAACCCAGAACAAGAAATGTGCTTGAACGGACACTAAATAACTCGCCCAGCTACAGCACTAGGGACAGATTTAGCGGGATATAAATTTGAGGCCTAGTATTTAGGCGCTGGGTGACAGGTATGGGTTTAGTGCCAGAATTAGACTTGGAAATACACAGTAGCGGGTGTGTGTGAAGTTATTCTGAATGACCCAATGTGCACCTTGAATATTATATACCCTTTTAGGGATAGATTTCAAATAGCTCTGATATAGCAGAAACCACTCAATTATGAAATTGCTAAATTGGGAATTGTATTTCAACCCAGAACAAGAAATGTGCTTGAACGGACACTAAATAACTCGCCCAGCTACAGCACTAGGGACAGATTTAGCGGGATATAAATTTGAGGCCTAGTATTTAGGCGCTGGGTGACAGGTATGGGTTTAGTGCCAGAATTAGACTTGGAAATACACAGTAGCGGGTGTGTGTGAAGTTATTCTGAATGACCCAATGTGCACCTTGAATATTATATACCCTTTTAGGGATAGATTTCAAATAGCTCTGATATAGCAGAAACCACTAAATTATGAAATTGCTAAATTGGGAATTGTATTTCAACCCAGAACAAGAAATGTGCTTGAACGGACACTAAATAACTCGCCCAGCTACAGCACTAAGGACAGATTTAGCGGGATATAAATTTGAGGCCTAGTATTTAGGCGCTGGGTGACCGGTATGGATTTAGTGACAGAATTAGACTGGGATATGGCCAAAAAATAAACAGACTATTGCTGGTTAAATGCACTTGGTGTGACAGCTTCACCCTGATGTAGGCTTTAGCCAAAAAACAACCACACCATTGAGTGTTAAATGCACTTGGTGACAGGCGCAGCTTGCCCCTGATTTTGTATATGGCCAAAAAATGAACAGACTATTGCTGGTTAAATGCACTTGGTGTGACAGCTTCACCCTGATGTAGGCTTTAGCCAAAAAACAACCACACCATTGAGGGTTAAATGCACTTGGTGACAGGCGCAGCTTGCCCCTGATTTTGTATATGGCCAAAAAATGAACAGACTATTGCTGGTTAAATGCACTTGGTGTGACAGCTTCACCCTGATGTAGGCTTTAGCCAAAAAACAACCACACCATTGAGGGTTAAATGCACTTGGTCGCAGCTTGTGCTGGCGCACCACAAGACACAAAATGGCCGCCGATCACCCCAGAAAAATGTGACTGACAAACGGTCTGTGCAGCCTAAAAACAGTGAGCAATTGAGGATCAGCAGCTCAATGATCCACAGCTGCAGATCGATCAGTTAATCAAGTCCTTTGGAGGAGTTAATCTGCCTAATCTCGCCCTACTGTCGCAGCCGCAACCTCTCCCTACGCTAATCAGAGCAGAGTGACGGGCGGCGCTATGTGACTCCAGCTTAAATAGAGGCTGGGTCACATGGTGCTCTGGCCAATCACAGCCATGCCAATAGTAGGCATGGCTGTGATGGCCTCTTGGGGCAAGTAGTATGACGCTTGTTGATTGGCTGCTTTGCAGCCTTTCAAAAAGCGCCAAGAAAGCGTCACAAAAGCGCGAAGAAAGCGACGAACACCGAACCCGAACCCGGACTTTTACGAAAATGTCCGGGTTCGGGTCCGTGTCACGGACACCCCAAAATTCGGTACGAACCCGAACTATACAGTTCGAGTTCGCTCATCCCTAGCCGGGAGGAAAGAGACACTTTTCTGAATGGAAGATATCTATTTTAACTGTTTTCTGCAGCAGTTTGCAGATGTCCATGAAAAAAGACAAATTTTCTCAAGCAGGTCAAGGCCAAGACAGCCTTAGTAATGTCAAACTTACAGCAATATATATATGGCTATATGTCTGTAAAAAGCTCCGGAATATAGTAGTGCTATATAAGTGCATAAATAAAATAAATGTGGACATGGCCCCATAGAAATTAATGGATCAGTGTGCTATCCCACAAAAAATGCAGATAGCATACAGATCAAAAATATGGTCGTGTACATGAAGGTTTAGTCTGTATAGCAGAACAGCTGTAAAAGATTTATGCTGCAGCAAGAAAATTCACACAAGTCCTCCTCAACCCTCCAGTATATTCTCATAGTAAGGACAGAATGAGGAAAGCAAAATTGGGGATCAGCCGACATTGGGGATCAGCCAAGCTATCTCTATACACATGAGATTATCAGCCAATTCTGCAAACATTTTCCTAAAGCATGTGTCTGGGATGAAGAAGAATATTAGTGCTTGACCTCATATAAAAGTTACAGGTACGTGTGGGATTAAGCAAAACACTACCTACAAAATACTCCATAGTGGAATAACAGAGCTCCATAGAGACCCATCTTTTATAATGCACTTCATAGTAAAAACCCACTGAAAGGTAATTCAAGAAGCTTTTCAGATACAGCAGATACAGTCAACACTTCAACACTAGATTTTCATCAGATTTCACTACTTGATCTTTGTATTTTCATCTCACATGAAATATACTGCATTATTAATGATCAACCGTTACTCTAGAAAGTGTTATCATTCATTCATTAACTATTAAATATATAACATATATCCAAACTATAAAAAAGGGGCATTCCAGCACAATAAAAAAAGAGCAGCCTCCAAATGGTCAAACGTGAATGAATAAACCAGCTTATACAGTTCTGTTCAAAATAATAGCAGCCAGACATCACTAACCTGATCGATAACAGTTTTTGGTAGAAATTATATTTCTACATGGTAAATAATTTACTAGCAGGTGTAGTAGAGTAACAGAAACCCAACAGACATGACATGCATGCTGCTAATTCTGTGTAATTGAATCACTAATTGAATGAATGGTATGTTCAAAATAATAGCAGTGTGGAGTTCAATGAGTGAGGTCATTCATTCTTTGAAAAACAGGTGGCAATTATTGCCCTTATTTTAGGAAGGCAGCAAATGTTGTACATGCTGGTTACAGTGTATTTCTCTCTGAAATTCTGGGTAAAATAGGTCATTCCAGACATTGTTCAGAAGAACAGCGTACCTTGATTAAAAAGTTGATTGGAGAGGGGAAAACATATAAAGAAGAAGTGCAGAAAATTATAGGCTGCTCAAGTAAAATTATCGCAAATGCTTTAAAATGGCAACCAAAACCTGAAAGACGTGGAAGAAAGCGAAAAACTACTAGCCAAAATGGCAAGGACTCAGCCAATGATCAGCTCCAGGAAGATCAAAGAAGGTCTAAAGTTACCTGTGAGTACTGTTACAATTAGAAGACGCCTATGTGAAGCCAAGCTATCTGCAAGAAGCCCCCGCAAAGTCCCACTGTTGAAAAAAAGACATGTGCTGAAGAGGTTACGATTTGCTAAAGAGCGCATTGACTAGCCTAAAGAGACATTTTGTGGACTAATGAAAGTAAGATTGTTCTTTTTGGGTCTAGTGGCCGGAGACAGTTTGTCAGATGACCCCTAAACACTGAATTCAAGCCACAGTACACTGTGAAGACAGTGAAGCATGGTGGCGCAAGCATCATGATATGGGGATGTTTCTCATACTACAGTGCTGGGCCTATTTATCGCATACCAGGGATCATGGATCAGTTTGAATACATCAGAATACTTGAAGAGGTCATGCTGCCTTATGCTGAAGAGGAAATGCCCTTGAAATGGGTGTTCCAACAAGACAACGACCCCAAACACACCAGTAAACATGCAACATCTTGGTTCCAGACCAACAAGATTGACGTTATGGAGTGGCCAGCCCAATCCCCGGATCTTAATCCAATAGAAAACTTGTAGGGATGACATCAAAAATGTAGTTTCTGAGGAAAAACCAAGAAATAGAGAAGAACTGTGGAATGTAGTCCAATTATCCTGGGCTGGAATATCTGTTCACAGGTGCCAGAAGTTGGTTGACTCCATGCAACACAGATGTACAGCAGTTCTCAGAAACAGCGGTTATACAACTAAATATTACACCCAAGCCGCCCCATTCATTTCAATGGGACAGATCGCTCCTATACAAGTGTACGGTTAGGTGTAATATAACGGGACTGTTAGGTGTAATTACACCTGCTTATCGCTGCAGAGGCAACGGCGAGAAGGTAAACAGTGAAGAGGAGGCAGAGCTGGCACGGTGCGCGCCTCCTCTTCAAACAGCTGATCGGCGGGGTGTCGGACCCCCGCCAATCTGATCTTGATGACCTATCCTGAGGATAGGTCATCAATATTAAAAGCCCGGAGAACCCCTTTAACTGATTCAAAGGAAAGCTAAATCTTCAAACATTTTTCAGTTTATATAGTGAATGTTTGAGTTTGTAAAGAAGAATACAAACACTGCTATTTTTTTGAACAGTCTAATAGTCACTTTTCTTTAATTTTTTTAGATGAGCAACACAAATTTGATATATTTTTCTTCATGTTTTGAATAGAATGTGTAGTGTTTCCAATGCATTTGTGGAAATAAAAGCTATTAGAAGCATTTTGAGCTTTATTCACTTTTTTAAACACACCGCTATTATTTTGAACGCAACTGTACATACCTTGCAGATCCCCCGCTGCTATCATTCCAATGGTGCCTGTCTTCCTGCTACACTACTATCCACTTCTTTCCCCTCTTAGCTACATGGCAAGAAATGGCTGGGAATGCTGCTCAGACAATCCCCAGCAATCCCCAGCCTTACTAGTAGAATGCAGAGGGGAACCCAGTACCATCATAATGGCAGCCGCAGAGAATTGGTGAAGTGAGCATAATCTCCTTTATTGTTTCAACCATTTGCAGGCCATGCTTCAGCCTTTTTATTGCACCAGAATACCCCTTTAGGCATCTGTCCAAAGGTGTCCCATGAATTTTAATAATTTCCCATACATGACCCTTCATTTATATTTATGTGAATATGTAACCCACGCAGAAGTCAAGTAAACACAGATATATAAGGATCTATACTAGCCAATATGTTTAGAAAAAAATGTAAGGGACTTCCATGAAATGATTACAGACAATAAGCACTAGTCAAATATGTACAGTATATTTGAACATTTATACAGTAACATCATAAAGAACATTAAAAATAAAAATTAAGACCCAAACATTTAGTTTTATCAGAAGTGAATGTTTATTAAAAAAACACATGTGCAGCACCACCTTGTGGCCAAAACATATTTTAGAAAAAATAGACAACTGGAGAAGAGTGAACTTGTGTTTTCAAGTTCGGCGTACAAGGTTCGGGTTATCTAAGAATTCTGTTTTAGATTCTGCTACCACGGACCATAAGTTACTAATCGGTCTCACCCTCACTAAACTCCCCCCTCCCCCTTCAGTTTGTCCTAAATGCTGCAGCCAGGCTCATCTATCTGTCCACCCACTACACTGATGCCTCTAGCCTGTGCCAGTCACTTTACTGGTTGCTGATCCACCACAGAATATAGTTTTAACTTCTCACCCACAAGCCCCCCACAGTGCTGCACCTCCACACATCTCCTCCCTCATCTCCATCTACCACTCTACTCGTGCTCTCCGTTCTGTTAGTGATCTAAGATTAACATCCTCCATAATCCGTACCTCTAACCCCATCTTCAAGACTTTTCTTGGGCTGCATCAACTCTCAAAATTGTGCCTTAAAAAACACATCTTTTCAGGCAGGCTTATCAAGCTACTTAAAATGACTAAACCTCTCCCCCACCAACTCCTCTAGCCTGAACTCGATCCTCCAACAGTCCAATACCCGAAGCAGATTGGCCGGGCACCACTCCTTTCAGTTCAATAATGGCTTGAATCAACTACTTTTATGTGTCACCCCCAATTCCTCATAGATTGTAAGCTCTTGTGAGCAGGGCCCTGACTCCTAGTGTTTCAGTTGTGAATTAGCCAGTGACTTTTGTTTTGTAAATGAACCCTATGAATTTGTAAAGTGCTGCGGAATATGGTGGCGCTATATACTGTAAATAAATATTATATATTATATTATTATTAGATAACCTGAACTTTGTACGCCAAACCTGAAACACAAGTTCGCTCATCACTAAAGACCTAATAGTACAATATAGAATGCCAGTATCAGAAGCAGGTAGTTCCTCATTCCAAATATGTACAGTATATTTGAACAATTATACAGTAACATCATAGAAAAACATTACAAGTAAAAATTAAGTGTTTTGGTAGACCGCGCGTGTTTCAGGTAACCACTCCAGAATCAGAGTATCCACTTCTGCATGTATGGGTAAATCATTAATCTCCACAGGAATCTCTTTTCCTCCACTGACTTCTATGGAATACCAAAATTACACTGATAGTGAAGTACTGCTACTGTCGATTGCAAGAACACCTGATATTATACTCACAAGCGCACAGTAGTATGCAGACACTTCAAACAGACGCTATAGAAGCGAGTCCATCAAGGTCCTCCTTCCCGATGGTAATCCTATAAGGAGTTTGCTACAATATTGAATAGTCTCCAATTTGTATAAAACAAGTATTTATTATACTCACAAATTCCATAAAAAGTATAAGCATTTCTCAGATAAAAAGCAGCAGCCTTTTTCCACGCCCAACCCGGGTTTCGCCTTAGGCTTCGTCAGAGGCATTGACCTCAATCATCAACACTTGTGTTTAAATATCCACCCTTAAACTCCTCCTTGATTACACTTGGTCACAATGCTGCTCAAATCCATTAAAAATTTACATTTTCTTTTAAAATAGCAAACAATCAAATTAATCCAAAAACTTAAAAAACTTAATCTATAATGTGAATGTTTTTCATTTTCATCTGCATCAAACGTAACTTTATTCATAAACCACACGATGTATCACATGACTATTTTTCTCCACCAATGATAATACAAAACAATCGATATGTCTTAAACTCTTTACTTTTTTCTATATAGCTAAAGTATCATCCAGAGGATTCAGACCTCAAGGTAAACCCACACATCCTTCTTCCAAACTTAATGTGTATCATATGTTCACAGTTCACACTCATTCCATGCTACTACCCTAGACTCATTCATAAAATCCGTTTCACCATGTGATCAAACACGTAGTTGGTCACATGGTTTTGCATCAGCCACACACAGCCTTAATTCGCGGAATATAAACAATAGGAATAGTATGTTCTATTTTCAATATAGGGACACACTCTTCTAGCCGGTCAGACACGGTTTCAAGTCAAATTCCACATTCAACCCACGGGGCTGGATCGTATCAAGGTCATAAATCCACTTAACCTCCTTCCGATCTATCTTGGCCACAGGGTCTCCCCCTCGCCAGTTCGCCTTCACCAGTTCGATCCCCATAAAGTTAAGTCCCCTTGGATTTTTTTGGGTGCACGGTTTTAAAATGCAGCGATACACCATGTGTCTATAATCCCTTTTTAATATTCCTGATATGTTCTTGTATACGCATCTTCAGTTTTCGCGTGGTGCGGCCCACATACTGGAGGCCACACGGACACTCCAGCATGTAGACTACTCCTGCGTTTTCACAAGTGATGTTCCCCTTAATTTTAAAGGCCTTATCCCTTTTTGTGGAGTGTAAAGTAGTCACTTTACACTGTCTTTTGCTTTTGTCCCTATTTTTGCATGGGAGGCAAAAACCGCACCAGGAGAATTTATCTCCTCCTTTTCTGACATTTTCAGTGGGAATCAAACTGCACACCAAATGATTACCGAGGTTGGGGGCTTTTTTTAAAACAATATCCGGGCGGTCAGGAATTTCTTTACCTATTATTGAGTCTTTTTTTTTTTAAAACCGCCCAATTTTTTCTTTTTTTTTGATCAGATAATTTTTAATTTTTATTTTACAGGTAAGTGTATTATACAAATACAAAACCATAACACCCCCCCCTCCCCTCCTCCATCCCGCCCCCCCTTCCCAAAGCACAGTCACTTAGAAGAAGTCAGGTATGGTCCACCGCTGTAAGTTCGCGATATCTTCTGAAGGTATCACCGTCCAATCTTCTGAGGCAGGGCATACAACTTCATGGATTTCCATATTCCTCACATAACGTTTCGGCACAAGCATTCAGACATCAACCACCATCCAACATCTCACCATTCACACACATCAACATCCTTCATGTCCGCCACTCCAGTCAAAGTTTACAGCCACATCTAAGACAGCTCATAATGCGAGAGCCACGAGGACCAAATTGCTTCAAATTTCTTCTTCGAATCCCTTTTCAGGTAAACATATTCCTCCAATTTAACCAGTGCGTGCACCCTACTCACTACTTCTTGGCTAGTGGGGGCCAACTCATCTATTCAATGAAATGCTATGCACTTCCTTGCCTGGTACAATACTCTCATAATAGCCATTTTCTTTTTCCACATGGTCCTAGGCACTACCATAAGGCCTAGTAAACAAATTAGCGGGTAATACCGGCCTGGGTGTTGTATTGTGTGAGAAATGTGAAGCGAAAATCTTTAATCTTTATTATACTTTTTTCTGTTTCTTTTGTTTCTAAAATTCCTCCTTCTTCAATATTCTTACTACAACTAATTAGTTCCTCTCTTTCATAACCCTTATCAACAAATCTCTCTAATATGACCTGGCTCTGTTCCCTATATGTTTCAAGATCTGTGCAATTGCGGTGGATCCTTTTTATTTGTCCCTTAGGGATGTTCCTCAACCATGGGCTATAGTGACAACTATGAGTGTCGATATATCCGTTCACCTCTATCTCCTTGAAGAAGGTTTTTGTTTTCACTATTCCTCCCTCAAAGAAGATTGTGAGATCCAAAAAGTTAACCCCTTCATTGCTGATGCAGCTGGTGAATTTTAAATTCCAGTTATTCCTATTTAGCTCTCCAATGAATTCTTCGAGTCCCTGTCTTTCCCCTTCCCACATGAGTAAGCAGTCGTCAATGTACCACCGCCATGCAGTAAGTGTACTTAATGGTGTGATTTTTGCCAGACATGGGTTAATCGTCGCTTGCTTCCAGAATGCCATGTACAGATTGGCGAAACTGGGGGAGCATTTCGCCCCCATTGCCGTCCTAACCTTCTGTAGGTAATAGTAATTTCCAAACCCAAAGTAGTTATGGTTCAGACAATATGCGACACATTCTAAGATGAATGAATTGTTTTTCAGACATCGCAGGATCTCTATCTAGATGTCTCTTGATAGCTTCCATACCTAGTTCTTTCAGGATGATGGTATAAAGTGAGGGTACATCAACAGTTGCTAGCCACATGTTCTCATTATGCGGATCTTTCACTAGTTAGATAATGCTTCCTGAGTCTTTTGAGGAAGGAAGGAGTTTTGGTGACATATTTCTGTAGAAAAAAAGTCTATATATTCTGTGAGTTTGCTGGTTAATGAGTTAATTCCTGAGACTATAGGTCTCCATGGGGGTTCTGTCTGACTCATGTGAATTTTTGGCAAATGATAAATAACCGGGGTAACCGGAGCTTTGATGGTTAAATACTCATATTCTTTCTTGCTTATAATTCCCTCTGTATATTACCTCAAAAGGAGCCGATCCAGCTCAATTTTGTACTCTGGCAATGGATTTTTCTTTAGGACCATATATGTCTCCTTATCAGATAATTGTCTCATTAATTCAGCTTCATATTTATCTACATCCATTATTACAAGTCCTCCCCCTTTATCTGCTGGTTTTATTACTATATCCTGGTTCTTCTCCAGCTTTCTTAGTGCATCACTCTCCTCCTTTGTGAGATTATAATTTTTCGGTTTAGAGCTGACTTCTTCCAGTTCTTTCAATACTCCTGTTTTAAATCCATCTATGCATTCATTATTTTTGTGTTTTGGAAAAAACTTTGTTCATACACAGTTGCGCGAGAAAAATCTTACTATCTTGTATGGTATTCTTCAACATAGGTGTCTGATTATTAATAAAGTACTTGGCAATATCTAGCTTCCGGACATATTTGTGGATGTCAAGAAATGTCTGACTTATTTAACCCCTTAGTGGGTGCAAACTTAAGGCCCTTTCCCAACACCTTAATTTCTGATTCAGTGAGAACGTGCTTACTTAAATTGAAAATACCAGTCACTTCCCCTTGCTCTTTTTGGGGTTTGGACCTGTGCTTTCTTCCTCTGCTCTTTCCCCTCTGTGACTTCTTTTTCGTGGTGTTTGATTCACACTTTTCTGTTTTTCCTTTATTCTGGTTACTTCCATATTGTCCCTTTGGGTCCCCTTTATCGCCTGGTGAGGAAAAATTTCTGGGTTTGTGATAGTTTCTCTCTGTAAACTAGAACTCCTATTCCTTCAGGTAGAGTCTTGGGTGTATCTGTTCTATTTTCTCCCCATTGATTAGTGTTCACACCGCTATGCGCATCTCTGCAGTAATTCCCTTGGTAGTTACTATCGCCATTATTCTGATAATGTTGGTGATATGTCGAAGGTCTATATTGGTTCTGCATGTAGCGATTTTGCGGAGCATAGTTTCCACCATACTGCCTATATCCAGTGGAGGAAAAGGGATTCCTGTGGAGATTAATGATTTACCCATACGTGCAGAAGTGGATACTCTGATTCTGGGGTGGTTACCTGAAACACGCGCAGTCTACCAAAATGCATTGAACTGAGTGTGAATTGTACCCACATCACCTTTGACCTGCTGCAGCTATTCATCCAGACAACGTAACAGAATAATTTGTTTTCTGCCAAGTAAAAATTAAGACCCAAACATATAGTTTTATAAGAATGAATGTTTATCAAAAACACATGTGCAGCACCACCTTGTGGCCAAATCATGTCTTAGAAAAAGCTGTTAGAAGAGAACCTGTTAGGACAATACAAAATGCCAGTATCAGCAACAGGTAGTTCCTCATTCCCTACAAAGGAAGGGAAAATAGTGTCAAATGGCATTGTAAAATACACCTTTTCTATAATTATACACCCAACAGCAAAGGTTTCAGCAAATAAAGCTTAAAATAAAAAGTAAAAAAAGACCCTTTCACTTTTTTTTATTTTATTATTATTAGAATTTATTTTTTTTACAGTCTAGTTTACCCACATCAATCTTCACTCAATACCCCATAATGAGAAAGTGAAAACGGAATTTTAGAAATGTTTGCAAACATTTTGCATGGACATAAGTATTCAGACCCTTTGCTATGACACTTGACATTTAGCTCTGAGAGGCTCCCATTTCTCTCAGTCTCTCGGTTTCTACACCTTGATTGCTGTCCACCTGTGGTAAATTCATTCGATTGGACTTGATTTGGAAAGCCACACCACTGCCTACATAAGGTCTCACAATGAATATCAGAAGAAAAAACTGCCCGTACAGCTCAGAGACAAGACTTTGTGGAGGCACAGATCTGAAGAAGGGTACAAAACAATTTATGCTGCTCCCAAGAGCACAGTGGCCTCCATAATTCTTAAATCGAAAATATTTTGAACAACCAGGACTCTTCCCAGAGCTGGCTGACCCACCAAAGTAAGTAATCGGAGGGAAAAGGGCCTTGGGAAGTAAGGTGACCAAGAACCCAATGGTCACTCTGGCTGAGCTCCAAAGATCCTGTGTGCAGATGGGAAAAATATCTAGAAGGTCAACCATCACTGCACTACGCCACCAATCTGGGCTTTATGGCAGTGTAGACGGAAAGAAGCCTCTCCTCAGTAAAATACACATGACCGCACCTCTAAAGTTTGCATTAAAGCACCTAAAGGACTCTCAGACTGTGAGAAACATAAATGTCTGGTCTGATGAAAACAATATTGAACAATCAATTCTAAGTGTCATGTCTAGAGGAAACCAGGCACTGCTCATTAACTACAGTGGAGCTTGGTGGTGGCAACATCATGCTGTGGGACTGTTTTCAGTGCCCAGGACAGGTTGAGGGACAGCTGAATGGAGCAAAGTACAGAAATATTCTTACAGGACTGCGCGACTAACTCCTATAAAGTCTCCTCTGAGTCGAACTATCCACTCATATAGGTACAAGTAGAGCATCAAATTTTCCAAATATCCTCTTCCCACAACAGCACAAGCGCAGGTGGGAGTCAGGCACATAAAACCAGTATATTCATCTGAAATTCCTCCAAATATGTCTCTTCAGTTGATGTCCTCTAGAGCATAAAACCCTCTAATAGTTTACTTTAGGGCAGGAGCACATTGCTGTGAATTGTTTTATCGATTTTATACTAACTTACCCTGAGTATATTAAAAGGATTTTTTTTTTTTAAGTAAACAGTGGTTCTTCACTATTGGAGTGTTTTATGCTCTAGAGGACAGCAACCGAAGAGACATATTTGGAGGAATTTCAGATGAATATACTGGTTTGATGAGCCTGACTCCCACTTGTGCTTAGGGCTAAACGTAGACTTTGCAAGCATTAAGTGCCTTTTAAAATCTTTTTAAAGTAATTTTAAAAAGTAGTAGGTACTTTTTCCTCAAATTGATTGTTAAAAGGTGCCATCCCATAACAAAAATGAATCATCTATCCACAAGCAGAGCATCTGAGTCTAACCATCCACTCATATAGGTACAAGTAGAGCATCAAATTTTCCAAATATCCTCCTCCCACAACAGCTCAAGCACAGGTGGGAGTCAGGCTCCTCAAACCAGTATATTCATCTGAAATTCCTCCAAATATGTCTCTTCAGTTGCTGTCCTCTAAAGCATAAAACACTCTAATAGTGAAGAACCGCTGTTTACTTAAAAAAAAATCCTTTTAATATACTCACAAGGGTGAGTTAGAATAAAACCAATAAATCAATTCACAGCAATGTGCTCCTGCCCTAAAGTAAACTATTGGAGTGTTTTATGCTCTAGAGGACATCAACTGAAGAGACATATTTGGAGGAATTTTAGATGAATATACTGGTTTGATGTGCCTGACTCCCACCTGCGCTTGAGCTGTTGTGGGAGGAGGATATTTGGAAAATTTGATGCTCTACTTGTATCTATTTGAGTGGATGGTTCGACTCAGAGAAGACTTTATAGGAGTTAGTCGCGCGGTCCTGTAAAAACGCATAATGACTTTGTGAACTAAGCCCACTTCACTCTTGGGACCTGCAGTGGTAAAATAATTGTGGACACGTGTTGGAGTTTTATTTTCTGTTTTACATAAATATTCTTAATGAAAACCTGATCCAGAGTGCTCTGGACCTTAGACTGGGGCCGGAGGTTTCTGACAAAGGAGCTTTGAATAAGTACTGAATAAAGGCTCTGCTTGTGGATAGATGATACATTTTTGTTATGGGATAGCATCTTTAACAATCAATTTGAGGAAAAAGTACCTACTACTTTTTAAAATCACTTAAAAAAGATTTTAAAAGGGACTTACTACTTGCAAAGTCTACGTTTAGCCCTAACAATTCAAACCCCCTCTGTTCACTGCAATGATCCTACAGCCGGGTTTGGTTTAAATAACCGCAGTGGTGACAGGTCCATATACCAAACATGACTGATTCAGGTCTCATGTTGTATACCGCTGAGGCCAGTGATTGGCGGCAGCAGTCACATGAGGTATGCGGCATGTCATTGCTGCTGCCAAGAAGACTATGTCATGGCTACAACTCCCTGCCTTTTAAAAAAAAAAAATTACTATGACATCCCTTGTGGACGTACAACTTAGATAAATATTGGCCAAGCCCACTGACTATGTATAGGGGCCTCCTGGCTCTCCCCAATGGTAGATGGATTGTATTTGGTTTTGGTTTTGGGGAGGTAGGCTGCTGCCAGAGGTTTCTGTAGTTGGGTTTCTCCTCTGTCCCCATACAGGACATGAGAGAGGATTGTATGGGGAAATAGGGAGAGATAGCTGTCAGGTAAACAAGCTATTTAAGGTGTATGGTCAGCCTTAAAGGGGTTCTCCCGGAAACTAAACTAAATAAAAAAAAATAATATGTCATAGTAAAAACATTCATAAGTACCTTTATTTATCAAAAGAAGCTTTTTTCCCTAGGGAGTTATCATTGTGGGACCCTGAAATGGCTGCCATCAAGTCATGGCGTCAGAAACACATTCTACAATGCCCAGTACACTCATTAGGACTGCTGAGTCAGCACCAGCAGCTAGAGACAATGTTCAGCCTGAGGTAACGGCTACTTCCTGGTTGAGCTGACTGCTAGTGAGACGGGAACGAGCATATTAGAGCATGCGCACTGTGCTTAGGCACCTCCCAGTGAAGAGGAGAAAACTGTTCCCTGAAGACTGTGTTTGCGATCTGCTTCAGGCACCTGGCAGGGCTCTGAAGCGGCAATTTTAAAAGGAATCTACTCTTATCACAGTTTGTGCTGTAATCGGTCAGCCTGATGAAAATGCAGATGCCTTATCCCACTTGCCTACCAGAGAAGACCCGACTGAACAGGAAGAAATTTGGGAAGAAGTAGAGATGACGGCTTTCTACAAAAAATTTGCCCAACAAGATGCTATCACCATCAAAAGGTAAAGAAGTCCTCAACTTCCTACAGCAGAGAAATCCAGAACCCCAAGTTGAGAAAGAAAGGTGAACCAAATCAAACAAGATTTCTTCACTAGTGGAAGAACACCAGAAAGAATCCACAGAAATAATGCAGATCCAGAGCTGCTCAAGCTATGGAGACACAGAAAGCAACTGTTCACGCAGAAAGGACTAATGTTAAGTGATCGGCTGCATCAAATTATAGTACAACACAGAGATACCAGAATTGTCCTTCAAAGTGTCCTAACCTATCGTGGTACATTTCGTGTACAAAAAACAGAAGCTGCCATCCGCCAAAGATTTTATTAGGTTGGAATGAGAGAAGATAATAAAAACTGGTGTCAAGAATGTTCTACTTGTGCCACTGGAAGAAGTCAGAGACATGACCAAAGAGCACCATTACATCCCATTGTAAGCCGAACACCTCTAGAAATAGTGGCCATTGATCACGTAAAGCTAGAACCAAGTCGTTCAAGATATACTTACACCATGACAATAATTGATCACTACACCAAATTCATAGTAGCTGTACCTGTTAAAGACTTGACAGCCAAAACCACCGCAAACGTTTTCTGGAAGAATTTTCCTGTTGTCCTTTGGATGACCTGAAAAGATTCTCACAAATCAAGGATCTGCCTTTGAATCCCAGGTATTCCATGAACTATGTTCACTTCACAATTGTCAGAAGAGGAGAACAACAGCTTACCATACTCAAGGTAACGGACTTTGAGAGAAAATTAACCAAACCATGAGAGAAATGTTGAGAGCTATTCCACCTGCTAAAAGAACTGATTGGCCAACCTACTACCTCAACTGATGTATCTTTACAACAACACCATCCATTGTTCTACTGAATACACCCCATATTACCTTCTGTTTGTCCGCCAAGGCAGATTACTCACAGATCTCACCTTGGATGTAAAAGTTCCAGATTCCATCAATCCTTTACCACAAACAGATTGGGTGAGTGAACATCAAAAACGTCTAGCTGATGCCCAAGAGATTGTCCAGATCCGAATGGCGAATGCACGTCAAAAGCAACAGAAAGACTATGATCAGTCTTCAAAAGCAGAACCCTTAAAAATTGGTAACCATGTGTGGCTGAAAAATAATCATTGCACTAGTAAGCTGGATAGTAAATGGGAAAGAGAACCCTACACCATCACAGCTATTCCTAATCCTGAGACTGATATCTACGAAATCACCAAAGAGAACAGAGCACCACAAATACTGCATCACAACTGTCTCAAGTTGTTTTACAAAGAGATTGTACAAGAAGAAGCTCCAACCACAGAACAATCGTCTGAAAAGTCACCCGCAAAAACTAATACAGCCCCACTTCAGTCAGAAGTGCTAGCTAGTGAAGGATCCTTGGTAGCTCAAGATGTACCGCGTTACCTAGAGCCAAGGCCTGTAGAGTCACAGGCACTTCGGAGATCCGACCAGATTACCCAGGGAAAACCACCTGCCTGATACCAGGATTAACCGTTATTGCATTCCTGCATCATTTTGAGCCGGGGTATGAGACACATTGCCTATTATTTGCCTTGCTCTAAGGACTCTCTAAAGAATCCTTTTTCCTTGTTTTGCAACGTTCAAGTCATCTGCCTGGAGATGGAGTTTGACGCATTAAAGCCCTCCGTGATGTTCTGCAACCATCATGCTTCATGCCCAGGGAACGGACTCATGCCCTGTGAGCCTCCTGAGAAGTTTCCTTTTTGTTTACATTATGGACTATCCTGGTTTTTATTGTCTGCTGTGCCAGGTCAGTGCCCCCAGATCTCCAGTTACAAGAGAAACTACGGCCCTTGTCAACCATTGATGGGGGTAATGGTACTGTGTATATGCATGCATGCTCTTTTTATATTTTGCAGGCGACGCATCATCGTGGTAAGAGTGCGCCGAGGATGGCTTACATTAAAGTAGGGGGGAATACAGTGTCCTGAAACACACTGCTTAATATTGTGTTTCATGAAAATGTGCTTGTGCCTGAGTTTCCATAAAGTTGCACAGGGAGGGGGAGGTTCTAACAAGTCTCCCAGGGCTGACTCCGCCCTGCTCTCTGTAGAGGAGAAGAAGATGGAGGAGAGTGTGATGTCTGTGGGAAAAACTGCATCTCAGCAGCCGTTTTGCAGAGTTATCAAAACTCCAGAGTTAGTTCCATGTACCAGCACATAGAAGGGAAAGATTACAGAAGATCCAGGCAACCCAGAGAGGGAGTGAGAATATTGGCAAAGGAAGGTAATCGTCGTTTATCAGGCTCTAGTCCCCTTTGCATTAGGTGGAGAGATTCTAAGCTACCAGCTACCCACCATAACCAAAGACAGAAAGGCCACCGTCAGGAGATAGTACTCCTAGAGAGGATACAGAAGTATATGACTATACAGTACAGCAGAGATAGTACATCCCTCCAGCCTGGAGAAACAAGGGATTGATTGTTATAGAGTAAAACTACCCCTTATGCAAGTTCTGGGAACTAACCTGAACCATTGTAGAAGTTGCCTTGCTATAAATGACTTTTGCGCACATTGATGACCTTTGGATCAGCTTCAGTAAAGTACTGGGAATTTGGTAAGAGAACTGGTCTCTTTATTGTGCAAGCTTATCACTTTTTTGCACCTTACGGTGCAGGCGTCACGAACACCGGGGATCCGGCCTCCAAGGTACCCTAAACCCCCACACCACAAAGGGCACCTCAATACCATCTGGCTGGTGATCCCTGGACAAACAGAAAGTGCCCCGAAGGAACTGGTTCTGTCCTTCCCATCACTGCATGTAGGCCCAGGGAGGCTCCGCTAACTGAGTAAATTAACTACTACCCCCATCGGCCCACCGTGCCTCACGTGTTGTCCCTGCTGACCTGGTTGCTGCATATACACTAAAAAAAGATATATAGAAATAATTTGTGACGATGTAGTAGGCCTCCCTCACTCCTGTCAGGGTGACAGGGCACAGCACAAACTGTGATAAGAGTAGGTTCCTTTTAAAATTGCCGCTTCAGAGCCCTGCCAGGTACCTGAGGCGGATCACAAACACAGTCTCCAGGGAACTGTTTTCTCCTCTTCACTGGGAACTGCCTAAGCACAGTGCGCATGCTATAATATGTGCGTTCACGTCTCACTAGCAGTCAGCTCAACCAGGAAGTAGCCGTCACCTCAGGCTGAACAGTGTCTCTAGCTGCTGGTGTTGACACAGCCCGTCCTAGTGAGTGTACTGGGTATTCTAGGACGTGTTTCTGACGCAATGACTTGATAGCTGCCATTTTAGGGTCCCACAATGATAACTCTCTAGGGAAAACGAGCTACTTTTGATAAATAAAGGTACTTATGAATGTTTTTACTATGACATAATATTATTTTTTATTTAGTTTAGTTTCCCGGAGAACCCCTTTAATCTTGCCGAGCATCTGTGTCTCCATCACACAGAAGTAAGCAGTGAATATTCCTATTGAATGAACAGAAATATAAAACTTTGGCAATGCCAGTGACACATTATAGAGTGCACAGCTTACAGTATGTAAAAGTGTAAAAGTATTGGAAATAAATTACTTACCCTTATTTCTTTAAAGACTAAAACTCCCCAAAGTGCAGCAATCAATCCAGGGCCCTGTGGTAACATCATGGAAGAAATCATATAGCTACACAAATACTAGAATGCAGCAGCACACACAAAGGCAAAACGTGCAAAATACTCATTTCATTCAATCTCTGCATTGTTCTGATGTCATTTCAAGGGATGTCTCATTAAGACAACTTATCTCTTATCCGCTGTCTCTAAAGTTTAGCTGTAAGGGTCCGAGTGCTGAGGCCCCCACCAATCATGAGAAAATCTCTGCTCTTCGTCTGAATGGAGCGGCAGTCATGCACGTGTGTCCGCTGCTCTATTCAACTCTATGGCCAAGTACAAGCGCTAGGCTAACCTCATGTTCATGCACATACAATCTGATTTTCAGCATTAGATCAACGAAGAACTATCTAAGAACGAATTTGGTAAAGATGTAACTTTTCATCCAAATTTCCATTAAAATAAATTACGGTAATTAAAAACACTCACAATTATAATATTTCCCTTTAAAAAAAAAAAAAAAAAAGCTACTGGGTTATCAAGGCAACTAAATGACAACTCAGAAACCCTGTCAATGAGACATGCAGTAAAGTTCAGATCTGGCTGTGTAATTGGCTGTTTGACATTCAGCAGACATGCAATTGTACAGAATGATTTACCCAATATCTTTAGATTTATCATCTAAAAACTACTGACCGCGGTTATTATGGGGAAGCTGACCACGGCGCTTAGATAGTTATTAGCCAGGAACCAGCAGCAAGTTGCGATTGCCCAAAGGATGCCAGAGATAAATCCTTAAAAATATAAAATATACGCCTGATTTATATACGTGCAGTACTTATGGTTCTGACTTCTATGGAGGAAAGCTGGATTGTTAGAATTTACAGTATAACACTACAATGTCTAACTTATAGTATTGCACCAGGTTGGAAAGCCACAGGTTAGGGACCACCGCTTGATTCAGCTACTAACTAGTTTACAACCAGGAATGTATTGGTCTGCTTCATAAAAAAGCAACACTTCAGGAAATTGAAGGCATATTCAGGTGAAATAGGCATAGTAAATAGCTTGATTATACAGTATATTTGGCTAAGTATAACATCATACATTGGGTATATAATAAAAATTAAAAAAATGTTACGTCTTATTTTCATGTTTTTTGTTTGTTTAATGGTTTATTATTCTTTTTTATTGCAAGTAAAAGAGTCTGCACATTTTCTACTTTTATTTAATAGCTTAAAGGGTTCGGCCCACAAGCAACATTTATGACCAATCCACAGTATAGGTGATAAATGTATGATTGCTGGGGGTCCGACCACTGCAACCCCCACTGACTGATCATGAGAATTACGAGGCCCCTGTGTTAATGGAGCGGTGGTGTGCATGGGTGACCGTCGCTCCATTCATATCTATAGGACTGCCAGCAATAGATGAGCGCTGTATTCAGCAGTCTCATAGTCAGTGATGGGAACAATGGCCATGCATGCGTGTTACCACCTTATCACGGGGGACGCCAGGACCCTTGTTCTTGTGATCGGTGATCATCCTGTGAATAGGTGATACATTTTGCTCATAGGAGAACCCCTTTACTGCACTGTAACAAATCTATTATCTAGGAAACGTAATACCTCAAGTCCCCTTTAAATTCAGGTAAATCGGGAAAGAACCATTTGTTCCCAATAATTGCCTGATCACAAGCAACATGCAGCAATCACCTTTACTGTATGAGAATGAGTGATTGTTGTGACCACTTGTCACCATACAGATTTATTGTTTCTTAGCAGTAGATCCTTGTTTAGACAGGGTGAACTCCTGTCCAGAATTAATCATTTTGGGGTTCTGCATCAACGCTTACACACAATGAACGGGCATTTGCTCGTTCATGGGATAATCGGTGGCACCATTACATAGGCTAATGAGGAATGAGCATTTGTAAGAACGAGCATTCCTGAAGATCGCCCATGTTAAAGGGGACTTAGGAACCTGTACACCCTTGTTGGCACACAGCGATCATATGGTTTGCGCCTGAACTGTGTGTATTGAAGAAGCAGGAAGGCAGAGATAATAACAGTTCTAGAACATCTTTTCTTATGGCTCTATGTTGTGCCATTCCTTTATTATTTCAAATAGAAGTTATGAATGAATTGCTAGCAGTCTGCAGTAAGGGTACAGAGGGGTGGTAACCAGTTAGGGTGTGTACCTGCACAGTCTGAAAATGGCAGCACTGATTGGATAGAGTCAGTCTGTGCAGGACACACCTCCAACTAGTTACCACCCCTTTGTACCCTTACTGCAGACTGCTAGCAATTCATTCATAACTTCTAGTAGAAATAATAAAGGAATGGCACAACATAGAGCCATAAGAATAGATGTTCCAAATTTTTTATTACATGGGGAATGCATGAAGCTATTAAAACAGGCAGGTCAGGAGTGGTGAAAGGTCCTCTTTAAGCAACTGCACATTTTCTGTGGGTCATGCGCAGAACATCCCAGTATTTAAAGATAATGATTAACTGTAAGAATTGAATTTGTTAATTAGAGAAAAAATTCAACATATCAAGTATGTACACACTGGGTAGTAAGGGTCCTTGAGAAGAATTACTAGTGTACTACCGCATTTTATTCATTTGTACAGTACTTGTATTCTTGAGAAAACTTACCAGGCAGTATTGCTTTTGGATAGACTTTAGGCTGGTTCTTCATTACAGCACAGTAAATAAGGAAGTAAACAGTACTTGTGAGGAATATTCCACTGAAGTGTGCAAACACATAATCAAGATCTGAAAGACAGAAAAGCTTAAAGGGGTTGTGCCTCTAATATCAATTTCTTGCCCAACAGATATCGCTGTTATATCTCTTTCCCCAAATACCCAAAAGTGCCTTATTCTAAAGTTATTAGTCTAACATTGCACCCTGTGGCAAATCTATTTTCATATTCAGTTGCTGTAGATTACGTCCTGAATTGGAGCATTGTAAGGTGGGACAAGCGTCATTGGTAAGAACTAGGGGTGCTCAGACTATATCTCTTTGAATCTCTTGCCTATGTTTGATAGATTTGGGACGATATAGGACACTTTACTCTATATTTCTTTATATTGTTATCTTCACTAATTCTATAGGGTGGTTCTTGTCACCCCACCTGGGACATTGTAAGTGTTTGTTATTTTCGGTACTTATATTAGTCCAGGTCTGACCCTAAGGCCCAAATTCCACAGTGTTGGAATCTTCCCCGTGTCAGGGTCATCCTAGGGCTATCAGGAGGCACGAGACACGGGATCGCCCCTATCGGGGCGGCTATTCCGTTTGCAGGCAGGGTGGCAGCAATAGGGCCAGCATTAGGGATATCACCCCCATCCTAGGCCTATGATACGTCTGCCGATCTCCCTGCAACCACTAAGCATTGGAATAGTAATCCCGCATTAGGTTTTGATTTTCATTTGATTGTTACAAGGGTATATTGGCTTTTAATAAATTACCATTAAATGTTATGTTTTAGAAAAAGTGGTGTTCCTGTGAATCTATGTTCGATAGATTGAATGCTAAAATGGAAGCATGGATGAAGCTACCACTATCGGTAATGGGTCGTGCCAACCTGATTAAAATGATTTGGATGCCGCAAATACTTTATATTCTTCATAATGCTCCTTTATATCTTTTTAGGCACATTGTCGAACCCCTACAATTAAACTTGGTAAATTGCAACTGAACAAAGAGAAAGGAGGGGTGGCACTGCCCCATCCCCGGGCCTATTATTTAGCTTCATAATTACAACATTTACAGGGATGGGGCCTGCCAACAAACCGGGACTCTAGGCAGAGGATCCTACAGCACCATTTAGGTACGACTGATTTGGTGGGGTCTCTGGAAGCTCATAGATTCAAACTAATTACACCATCTTGCCTACTTTCTTGCTCCTACATACAGTGTGGTGGAAATGTAAGGCTCTATTGGGTGTTCATGGCTGTACCAAGTGCACGCCAATTTGGCATAATCCTTATTTAGGTGAATTGTTCATGCTGGAAGGTTTTGAGGCCTAGGAAAGGAAAGGTGTAAAATATATTCGCCAATTATATGAGAATGACACGCTTAAAACCTTTCAGTGTTCTATCAGTATCTTTAACTGCGGCATGCTATTCATTCTCAGGGTCGCACGACACACTTACCCATCTCTGGTACTAGGGTCTTTGATAGTATAGTTCAGACCCTTACATCTAAAACACTGATCTCCATTACTTATGGGGATCTCTTGTTAAAGTGTGTTGGAGACCCTTTGCAGGGGCTGAAGGATAAGTGGGAAGTAGATGTTGGTCCCCTATACCAGTGTTTCCCAACCAGTGTGCCTCCAGCTGTTGCAAAACTACAACTCCCAGCATGCCTGGACAGCCTTTGGCTATGCGGGCATGCTGGGAGTTGTAGTTTTGCAACAGCTGGAGGCACACTGGTTGGGAAACACTGCCCTATACGACACCCAGTGGGAAAATGTTCTGGCCTACACTCTGTCACTCTCTTCATCGGTGGCACAGTGTAGGTCACAATTATTTTTACTACATAGGGTGTATAGGACACCTCTATTGCTATATAAAATGGGCGTTCGGACAGATGCTAGTTTTCCTAGATGTACCCATCTTGAGGCGGATACGGCTCATATGTTGTGGTCATGTCACAAGTCTGTGGTCTGCAGTTTACACCCTTCTGGAAGACATCTATGATGTTACACTAAAAAAAAGTCCCCAGGGTTGGGCTCCTTGGTTGTGTAATGGACATTCCTACCACAGATATAATACAGTTGGCGTTAGCTATGAGTTTCCTAGTTAAATAGAAGATCTTGGCAAAGTATTGGCTACAATGATCTGCTCCAGGGATAACAGAATTAATAAACGTGGCAAATAATATGATTTATATGGAATGGAAAGTATATGTGAAAATTGAGAAACAATGGAATGCTTGGATTGCGCATCCAGGGCTCGTTACTGCGGCTCTGTTGCGCACACAGATGCTGCCATTCAGAGGTTTCTAATCTGCCTGGAAATGGGTGAGATGTCGGGGACTGCACGGGGGGGCGGGGGTTTCTCCACCCTTTTGTACTTTTTGTATTTTGTGTATCTTTGTATGCTAAAAAAAGCCTTTAAAAAAACTCGTTTCAGTCGATAAAGCCCCAAATCTGCAACCTGGCCAACCACTTTTTCAGCAACCAAAAGTCTGCTGTCAGGCAAACGATCATTTGTGCTAGTTTTTCAAACGATGGTCAGATGAAAAGGCAGAAATCAGCCATTTTGGACTTTAATCTCATGTGTATAGCCAGCTTTCTAATCTGCCATTGGATAGCAGATTAGTCACCCAGCTAGAATTAAAGGGGTTGAGTCAAGTTTATAAATTATGGTCTGACCACTGGCACTCTCACCGATCCCAAGAATGGGGGTCCCGTTCCCCCTTACTGATGGAGCGGCAGGTTGTGCATGTACACTGCTGCTCCATTCATTCTCTATGAGAATGCCAGAGATTGCCAAGTACTGTACTCTGCAATCTCTGGTCTTATTTATATACATAAAACCCCAAAAATACAAACATGAGTCCAGAGAACATTTATTTTCTCTTACCAAACTGACTGGATCCCGCATATATGCTCTCATTGTTCGTACTGTGGTCTTTAATGTAAAGAACTGGAACAAAGCTGGATCCATAGAGAACTCCTGCTCCTACAGCCAGTACCGAGCCTCTAACAGAAAAGATAAGATGAAAGATGATAGTCTTAAATTTCAAGTGAAATATCGATGCTCGGAGCTCCTTTAGCTCACACATTAGCAAACAGACTCATGGGAAATTCTAGACTAAACCTCTATTAACCAAAAATCTCTCTACAAGCAGCGGTGATCCAACTCCTCGGGAAGAGCGGCAGGGAACCATGGATTTTCTGTTCTCCTGAGGACATCAGCAGGTGCCGTTTACTGTGTGTATGAACAGGGGGCAGACAGGGGCTTTCATCTGTCGATACAATATGACAGTGCCGTCTGTAATTTCCTCAAGGATCAAACTCCAGCCACCAGGAGTTTGATTTCCCCATAGATACACTGGGAGATGTGAGAGGTTCTTTAATAAAAAATAAAAAAAAGTTTAAAATAAAAAAAATATGGTTAAGGAATGTTCCTCCAGCTACAAACATTGCCTCGTTTTTGAGGTCCATATGTTTGAGCATATTACTTCCATAATACAGGAGTTCCAGTGCTTCAGGCCGGATGCCTCTCTTCACACCGCCATAGAGTTAAATGATGTACGTGGCTGCATACAGGCATCACTAGGGGAGGTATATCACAACAGGCCTCATTCATCAAAACTGTCTAACAAGGCGATTCTCTTTGTTGCCCATAGCAACCAATCAACTTTATTTGTTCCAGAGCAGTTTAAAGGGGTAGTCTCACTTCAGCAAGTGGCATTTATCATGTAGAGAAAGTTAATACAAGGCACTTACTAATGTATTGTGACTGTCCATATTGCTTCCTTTTCTGGCTAGACTCATTTTTCCATCACATTATACACCTAGTTTCCATGGTTACGACCACCCTACAATCCAGCATAAGTGGCCGTGCTTGCACCTTATAGGAAAAAGCCATTCATAGTGGTGGTTGGAATCAAGAAGGGTATATTGTGATGAAAAAATGAGTTCAGCCAGCAAAGGAAGCAATATGGACAGTCACAATACATTAGTAAGTGGCTTGTTTTAACTTCCTCTACATGATAAATTCCACTTGCTGAAGTGACACAACCTGAAACGAAAGCTGAGCTCTGACTGGTTGCTACAGCAACGACAGTCTCACTGTTAGACAGCTTTGATAAATGAGGCCTATGATCACAAATAGCCCCTTGTAGTGTCTGCATGCATAGTTGCCAACTATCCCAAAATGGGCGGGGATAAAACAAACTCCGCCCATAAGTGGTTGGCCTGGGCTGGGCATTTTCAGGGGCAGGGCTTACACAGCAGCTCAGTGGTTAGCACTGGTGCCTTGCAGCGCTGGGGTCCTGGGTTCGAATCCGACCAAGGACAACATCTGCATGGAGTTTGTATGTTCTCCCGTGTTTGCATGGTTTTACCCCGAGTACTCTCATTCCAAAGACATACTGATAGGGAACTTAGATTGTGAGCCCCACTGGGGACAGCTAATGTCTGTAAAGTGCTGCGGAATATATCAGCGCTATATAAGTTACTATAATAATATATCCTGATTTTACCAACAGAAATGTTGGTAAGTACGTGCATGCAGCAAGCATTTTATCATTTAAATGTAGACCAAATATGAAAATAAGCCAAAAGAAGAAACATTTCTTTCAGGGGGTTGTCCAATCCGAAAAAAGCCTGTCACCTCTCCAGACATGTATGTTTTAGTAACTACTTGCATTCCCCATGTAATACCAATTCTAGAGCATCTATGCTCATGACTATGTTGTGCCATTTCTTTATTATTCCTGCTAGACGTTTACAAGTAAATTGCCAGCAGTCTGCAGTAAAGGTACTGCTGGGTGTTACCAGCAGCGGGCGTGTCTGACTCTGTCCAATCAGTGCTGCTGGGGTCAGACTGTGCAGGGACACTCCCCCAACTGGTAACACCCATGTGTACCTTTACTGCAAGCTGCTGGCAATTCAGTCATAAAGTTCTAGAAGAAATAACAAAGGAAAGGCACAACATAACAATAGTTATTACATGGGGAATGCAAATAGTAACTAAAACAGACATGTCAGGAGAGGTGACAGGTCCTCTTTAGCATTTGTGACATATCGCTAGGATATGCCAAAAACGTCAGATAGGTGTGGGTCGCACTCCTTATTTTCATATTAGGTTTACAGAACAGGGCCCCCACTATTAATGGTAGTCCTGTAACTGTGAATGGAGAGGACACTGCGCATGTGCAATGTGCTCGCCTTCACTTTGGGGGCCCTGTTCTGGAGATAGGAGCAGGAAGAGCTAGTCTTCAAAAGAATGGGTCTAATTATGTAGGAGACGCTAAGTGACTACTACTGTGTCACATGTAATAGCTAACTTATTGGATATTTTATAGGATCAGTAAAGGATTTTAAACTTTTTTGAGGCTGGAATCACACATGCCGTTTTTGTGGTAATTTTCAATGCAGTTTTTTGAGCCAAACACAGGAGTTGATACAAAAGTGAGTAGAATCCAGCTTCCTGTGCAAACCGCTCATCTATTGTACATGTGAAGATGCTGAAGATCTGCCACACTGTGCTTACATTATTCGCTTTTGCAAAGGTGATAATTTGTCTACCCAGGATTCATCTATACCAGCGGGTTCCTGGGTGTTAATCTGCAGAAAAAAGTGAGATGAAGAAAATTTTGAACACTGAATTTTGATGCAGTTAAAAATAATTTTATATGCCTGCATAGCATTAGTTTGTTTTGTTTTTTCGGTTTTCTACATTTCTATAAGTAAATGTTAATTTATAGTCTAATAAAGCAATGTCCTCATATATGCTGTCTTTTATTTTCATTTTATTATTTTTTTTTTTTATTATGTTTTCAGGTCCTACTTACACAGCTGAAAGTTTGAACCTGTATCAGTCTTGGCAATAATCACTGCAGAACAGGTCTTCCGTGTTGAGGTCTCTAGGTTCACAACTCTTACCTTTACTAATACATTGTAGCAAACCCTCAGCTGTGAGAGCAGGAAAGGCTAAATATTCTGGGTTTTAACCAAAATGTTTTTGTTCACTGACACAAAAGGTCTGGAAAACGGAAACCTAAAGTGTATCAAATAAAGTTTTGAGTTGCATAGCTTATCATAATTTAAAGGGGTTGTCCATATGAATATTTGAACGGAAGTAAAAGGTATTAAAATAATAATTACAGAAGTTATACTCACTGTTCCAAACCCCCTCCATTCTAGCGCCACAGCTCCATCCTCCCCTCTGGACTTTGTTTTAAAGACTGCCATGGTGATGTACCTGTATAGCATATGTGACCACTGAGGCCAATCATTGGCTTCAATGATTTGTGCCATATACAACTGAGGCCAGTGACTGGAAGCTGCGGTCATGTGTGATATACAGGCAGATCATTCACCTGCAATGCTAGGGAGGCTCGTCCCTGTCCCTGCCTGCCATTGGCTGTTCCCCTTCCCCCGACACCGGATATTTTCATCCCTGTACTGGGAGAAGCAGCAGCGGCAGTGCGGGGACCAGGAGCTGCACAGGGAGCGGGGTAAGTATATTCCCTCAGAGAATATAGAAAAAAAAAAAAAATATATATATATATATATATATATATATATATATATATATATATCTGGCTCCCAAGAAATCTAAAATGATCAAAATCAGTGCAAAGGAGTCCAATTTGCTGTGCAACAAGGTGCAATGTACTGTAGATACGGTCTACAAACATACATAGTGTAGATAAGTTCTGCAGTGTCATTTTATCTAAAGGGGTTCTGCAATGTAAGGATATTGACGGCCTCTTCTCTGGATTCGCAGTAATTACACTGCACCGCCGCTATAATCTAAATGGCATGCAGAAAAAACGGAAGAGGCTGCAGCTCTGGCATGGAAGTCGGACCCCCCATGAACTGATACCAGTGACCTATCCTGAGGATAGGTCATCAATATCCTGATCCAGCACAGCCCCGTTAAGGTTTTTTCAGGCCTGGTCATTAAGGGGTTAAACAATAAATCTAATTCACACAAAATAGTACATACTGAGTAGCAGGTATCTAAATATTCCTGTATATTACAATCTGTTTCAAACCCTTTAAAATAATCAATGCAAAGGCAAGTACTGTGTGGCGGTTAGAAATGGCAGGTAAACGTAGCGTTGGCGCCAGACGATTCTTAACACACAGCTGAGGGGTAAGAGCGGTTAGCGCAGAATACATACACTATTCCTGAGAAGTGGGGTTGTTTCTGACTCTGAGGTAACACTTTTAACTTCAGTTTTCACAAACAGAAAAATAATTGCACTAAAAAGCAAAGAAAAGTCCTGGAACATGAATGTATTAAAACGGCACATTTTCATATTGAAAAATAACGACAATTTACCAATTGACATTGCATTGTATATCTCTAGGGGGACGTTACCGTTATGGACATTGTGAATCTGTAGGGGGACGTTACCTTTACAGAAGAATCTCTTTTACATACTTTCTGTCTATACGATGTGTACACCCTGTCTGATCATGGTACAAGCCAATTGTGAGACCCCCCCATGATTTTGAATGGTAGAATTGGGAGGCTAGCCATAGACAACAAGCAGATCACCTGTCCGCCCAGGGGTTAACACCATCCTCCTCATTATAAATGGAAATGGTATTGGCTTTTACATCAAAGAGGCAACCATTCTGTCCATCAATACGTAAAAGATACTTCATCTATTCAGATTTTTCCAGATAATTGGAGAATGTTTGTAGCATGACAGATACATTTATAGTGACATTTGGTGCCCTTACTTATATCTTGTATGCACAAACAGATCGATCATGGTCACCACAGGCAGATTTACCAATACCAACCTTTAGTGATGTGTGTTATACCCTGGTATATACTGTACTTACTGACATGGCTGTTTGAAGGCCAAAATATTCCGCCAAACATACCATTTTTGGAAGGGTGACGTTGGGGAAAATACGGATCTGGCTCAATGGATTTCAACTTCCTAATCCCCTTTATTCTCACTACATATGCATACTCAAGGGGGTTTTCCAGGGCTTAAACATTGATGACCTTTCTTCAGGATAGATAATCAATATCATATCTCTGGAGATCTGACTCCCAGCAGCCCCAGCAATCAGCTCTGGATAGAGACACTCATTGGCTGATGAAGAGGCCACAGCGCTCAGCCCCTTCAAACGTGATCAGCAGGGGTGCCAGTAGTCATACCTCCACCAATCTAATATTGATGATGACCTGTGGGAAAACCTTATAAAATAATAAAAACACTTCCACTCACTATTCCAGCCCGCTCCGATCGAGCTCTGCTGCTCCTTCTCCCAGACTGCAGCCAGTGACGAAATGCTGCAGCAGTGACGTCCCATACACTGCTGATGCCAATCACTGGCCTCAGTGGTCTCAGGCCATACACCGCTGAGGCCAGCTATTGCTTGTAGCAGTAAATGGAACTTCATTGCTGCAGTCCGAGAAAAGGAAGCAGCAGCACTGGATCGGAGTAGGTTGAAAAGGTGAATGGAAGGACTTTTGTTATTTTATCAGGGCTAAGGCAGTTTGAATTAATAAAAAAAATAACATGGACATTCCCTTTAATATATTTTATAAAATCAAAATACCTCAAAGCTGATAGGCCTGCCCCTGCATAGTTTAGATACGGCCTTTCAACTTCTTCTGGGTTTATTCCAAACATTCCAAACCTGTGAACACAAAGTCACAATATTCTTGCCTTGTCATATGCGTCCACTGTAATATTCCAGCAGAATGAAGCAGGGCTTAAAGTGCATATTCACCTTTCAAGACTAATACAGTACACAGATCACAGAGGTATGATCTATAGAAAACGTTAAAGGGGTTCTCTGGAAATTAAGAAAATGAAAATACTTTACTTTATTATAAATATATTCCCAAATACTTTTTATTAGTTCTAAAGGCTTGTTTTATCTAGGGAGCAATCACTAGGAGAAATAAAATGGCCGCTGTCCTATTAGTACACACAAATCCTGTCCTAATCACACAGTGGGACAAGTTACTTCACAACACTGAGCTAAAGAGCTGCCTCATCCTCCTCTCCTACTTGTCAGGAATTATATTCCTGAATACAATAAGATCTTCAGATGAATCTCTGTAGGACTGGAGTTCATGAGGAGACATGAAGTACAGAGAGGGGGTGGAGGTGTAGTAATGAGCAGCAGCACTTGTATGCGGTCTCCATTACCACAGCCCCACATTACCACAGTCTGTCCGGTCCCTCCTCTCTGTATTTCATGTCTTCTCATGAACTCCATACCTACTGAGATTCAGCTGAAGATCATATCATCTGTATTCAGGAATATAATCCCTGACAAGTAGGAGAGAAGGATGAGGCAGCTGTTTAGCTCAGTGTTGTGAAGTAACTTGTCCTCCTGTGTGATTAGGACGGGTTTTGTGTGTACTAATAGGATGGAGGCCATTTTATTTCTCCTACTGATTGCTCCACAAACAAAACAAGCCATTATAACTAATGGAAATTATTTGGGAATATATTTATAATAAAGTAATATTTAAGTATTTAATTTTCTTAATTCCCAGAGAACCCATCTCGTACTCATCCTAATCAGAGTTGAAATATCCCATCAGTTCTTGCTGGGTTAATGTGTGAGATGTGCATAGTGCTTTTTCTGATGATTTGCCTTATGTAGTCTTTACATCTGGCACTATACAGTTTTCTGATGTGGAAAAAACTACTGCACTGCATCATAGATCTGCTAAGCTATTAGAGATATGTGTACGTATAAGTGTTGATGCTGTCAACTTGTAATAATAATTATATTTATATATATATATATATCTATATATAAACTTTTTAATAAAGCACAGTATGTATCTAAACTTTGTCATTTTATTGGGTAAAATTATACCCACTAAACAGCCCCAAAGTGTCAAATGGGTGGCAGAGAAGATAACATGTCTTGGTTCTATACAGTCACATAAGCCACTGATGTGGATTCTGTTTCCGGAAAGTCACACATTGTGATTGAGCTTTCTGCTGGAGGTACACATTAGGAAGATTCCTCGACATATAACTCCAATGGAAGACAGGCATACGGTGGCACACATATTACTCAGTACACATTTTCTGCTGTGGCCCACTGTATATATAGTAAAGGACAGTCTGCTGCACGTTTAGGGGGGAGGTATACCAACGTATGCCAGACCAATGGAGGCCAAAATGACACTCTCTTGTGA
This sequence comes from Bufo gargarizans, assembly GCF_014858855.1. Taxonomy (NCBI): domain Eukaryota; kingdom Metazoa; phylum Chordata; class Amphibia; order Anura; family Bufonidae; genus Bufo; species Bufo gargarizans. The sequence continues at coordinate 168,422,587 of NC_058080.1, forward strand.
AGAATGGAGCTGCATGGATACATTTAACATATGCTGGGAGCTTCTCCATGTATATAGCCCAGGGTAGGGCTCAGACACAGTGTGCACAGGGCGTATAGTTATACCTAGACGAGCCAAGGCTAGGTGGCCTTCATGCATGTTCAAATAAAACACATATCCTGCCAAACCAAACATGAATTTTATTGAGGGAAATGGTTATGACAGATGTTGGCAAAAGCTCCTTCAGCCCATGCTTATGTTAGGTGTATGGTGACCTTTATTTCCCATTTTATAGTTTTCAAACAGTTCAATAAAATTAGTGTCCTGCATGTATTCTTTAGGCAATGAAAGCTAAAATGCATGATAATAAATATATATACGATTTCAGTACCTGGAACTTGCCCATCCAGTAAGAAGATTTGAAGACGCCCAAAGGAGAAGGCCCAAACCTAGTCCAATTGTCTTTACAATTGGAACGACTGTAATATTACCTGGAGGGAAGAAGCAGGATTACAGAGCAGCACAAGAAGAAAAGAAAGGACATGTTTTCTACAACAAACATCCCTTTCAGTGAAATCAGTGAATACCAGCGGAGATCTAACATTTATCCACGGATGAGGTGACATATGTTAGATTGCGGGCCTTTGTTGATCCCTAGAAGGGGGATCCTAAATCAGGAGGGTGGACAGTAATGTGTATGGAACACCAGTCAAGTATCCGAGCTGCTCCACACAAATTCACCGATTGTGCACCTCTATAATTGTGGATACCTCCTGGCAGCATGACTCCTAAGTGATCACATATATGACATGGACTTGCCATATGAGAGGGGTCCTTTAATAATGGCACACGTCTGAAAATATTCTTCTGTCCTCCAGATGACTCTGAAGAAACAATAGAGATATGGCAACGTGTAAAGAATTACTTAGAAATTCTCCAGAATCATACTGCGATTGTGTTAACCCCATCAGAGCGATCTGGATCAAGACAATGAAGTAGTCAAGTGTGACAACAGAGTCTGGTTCCTTTGGTCACAACAGAACATTGTGTTTCTTTGGTATTTGAGAAAGAACAATTGTTCTAACACTAGACTTATGTATGAAAAGCATTGAAGGTGGGGACTGATTGTTTTCTCTCTTCTCTCATGAAGAAAATGTAAAGGACTTTTTAAAGATACCTTCAAAGAAATGAGATTCTAAAGACACCGTCTATGAAATATGAAACATCAGTGAAGAATACCAGACAGCTTCCAGTGTTTGGCTTAAAATAGTGGCAATTACTGCCTAAAAATAATGACCATATACCAAAAAAGAAATGAAAAGAGGATTTGGTTTATTACCTGTAGCCCAAACAAAGCCTCCAACCATTGCAACAGGCCAGAATTTAGGAGAGCGAAGAACGATATTGACCACTAAAGACACGATCCATATTGATGCGCAGAGAATCCACTGGAAGAACATGCCTGAAGACAGTAATGAAAGGCCATCAACTTCAAGCTCCTTGTGCTTTTTTTTTACGATTTTTGCACGACATACATCATTTGCTATATCTCCTTATTTCCACAATACAAAGATCTGTTACAACCTCTTTCCATATGCCCTATGGCTGGGATCCCATGTTGGAGCCTCAGGGTAGTAGTATGCTGCACAGCATGACAAAACTAAGGCAGGTTCTGAAGTCCTGGTCTTCTCAGCAAGTACAGGAGAAGTATACGTTGCTTCACCTGTACTTGCCACATGACACTGACTGCCACACGGGGCCCCAGCCTATAAGCGAGCCCATTAATGTATAATAACTGGCCTTATATTGTAGTTGGACTGAGCTGGCAGCAGGCAGGGCCAGCAAACTGGCGGCCATAGCCACATGGCTGCTAGGTGGGGTCAATGCAAGAATTCTGTGGAACAACAGAACAAACAATAGTTATCCACCGCTTGTATGCTGCTCTATAATCAAATATATAATGATATGCAGAGCCCAGTCATTACATATATAGTCCTATAGTGAGACAAGGGGCACGGTAACTATATAGGGGGTCATTTACTAATCTGAAATACACCTCAATTAGGCATATTTCAGGTGCAAATGACAGCGCTACAGTAAGTTGCGCTGCTATCTGAGACTCATTTACCATTTTCTACGCCTGTTGAAGCCGTAGAAAACTATCTAAATGTAAGACAGCTAGGAAGCCGTCTTACATATAGACATGCGCTGGATGCGCTGAAGTTATGGAGAGGCTGGCACCTCTTCATAACTTCGGCAGATCCACTGTCAGCTATAGGGGATATTAAGACCGGCGTCTAAAATGCTGGTCTTAATAAATGTGCCCCATAGAGTCCTATAGTTGGAGCACCAGAAATATATATATATATAAAATGATATATGGAGCTATATTACACATGCAGCCCTATAGTAGTACTGTACATAGCACCCTATATTGAGCAGGAGTAGTGACACCACACGGTATAATGACATGGGTCTCCAGTGACATGCAGGAATGGCTTCTGGAGGTGGACGGCCTCCTGACATCATAACCCGACTGGCCACCAGATTGGCACCTGTAGAGTGCCTGCCTCTGGTCACAGGATTCCCAATGAATGAAAACTCACTGACCTCCATAGATCCCCCCTCTAATTCATTAAAAAAAATAAAACCACACAAAACAAGCAGGTTTTCCTACCATCTCCAGTGTCAAACTTCTTTATAGGGACAAAGTTAGAACCGAACAAGACGACCGATATAACGGAGGATGCGAAGCCAAGTGCTAAATTAGAGCTGTTACTATTGGCAGTATGGTTATTGTCAGTCATCCAGTCCTCCATAGCTTGGTTTCTTCGGGATCTCTCTCTGGATCTAGAAAAATGAAAACGCAGAACATATATTTCAGAAGAAAGTATGAAAATATTCATGGGTTGTAACGACCACTTTGCTAACACTTCATGAACACATTTAAAGGAGTCTGTCAGCAGTTCTGAGCCCTCAAAACTGCTGACAGCATTGTATAGATGACAGGAAATGCTGTGCAGGCATATGCGGTGTGATAGTCATGCAGGTTTTAAGACAGAGAAATCACATTTTTCATCCCCCCCCCCCCCCATGACCTTTTACATTCAGTGCCCCGGAGGTGGGTCTTTTACATTCAGTGCCCTGGGCTCTCTGCGCTGAATGCCTTCCAGCGCATGCGTTCTCCTCTAAATGACAACTCTAGCAGTCCGACTGATTGGACATTTAGGGTGTCAGAGGTGAGAGGCTGGGATATGTTCAGTGCAGAGACCCCAGGGCACGGAACATGAAAGGACCGCACTTGCAGGGCAGGATAAAATTCTGATTTCTCACGAGCACCGATCAACTTGCTACATTGTTGATTGGCGCTTGTTACAGGCAATTAACCTGCCAATGTAAGGGTCCACTGGAGCAGAGCAGTGTCTCATTGTGTCCTCTGTGAGGGCAGGGAGTCATTACAGCTCATACAGAGATACATGCAGGCAGCTGGAGATGGCAGTTTGCTGTCAGTGAATGAAAACACTCTTGACAAGATTCCGAGGCTGCAGACCTGTTGATACAGTACCTGCTCTCATCTCAGGAGACTCCCTTGTATCCAGTGTGGGCAATGCTCTGCCAGCCAACCAGCCCGGACCACAGACCGATACATTGCAGCAAACCAGCTGAGAGAGGTCGGGTAATCTACAGAATCAGGGCTCATGCACACGACTGTCTCCATTTTGCGGTCTGCAAATTGTGGATCTGCAAAACACGGACCCCGGCCCGTGTGCATGCCATTATTTTTTTTGCATGCCACTACTCCTGTAGAAATGTCCTACCCCTGTCCACCAAACAGACAAGAACAGGAAACGTTCTATCTTTTGTGTGGGGCCACAGAACTGGCATATAGATGAGGACTGCACTCGGTCGGCTGTCCAAATATTTTGCATTGAAATGAATAGGTCCGCATCCGATCTGCAAAAAATGCAGATTGGATGTGGACCGAACATTCGGTCGTGTGCATGAGGCCATTAGCTGATAGAGCATGATATAATACAGCAGGAGAGCTCTTCCTGAAGACTAACACCAGACTTCTATTGCCATACACAGACAGGAATACCCCTCTATGAACATCACTATTGCACAGTACTATATATATATATATATATATATATATATATATATATATATATAAATATACACTTGTCATAACCCATTGCTCAGTGTACACTGTGCAGCACTTACCCGGCTCTGCTGCTCTCCCTCCAGCACTGCTATGGACTTGTTTCCTGATGCAGACTAGAACAGGTCAGGTGACTTTCTTCCTCATCACGTGACCGAGAAGTCCGGCTGTGCATTGTTCTCACCTTCAAAACAAACCGACTGGTGAGCTAAGCAAGTGGGCGTGGCGTGTGAGCTGTCACTCAGAGCTGCAGACACGCCCCCAGCCCAGACTGGAATGAGGAGCAAACACACCTAGATTACGTGTCTGTTTGTGTGTGCACTTCAAGTGTAGTTCCTTTATCACTGTTTAATGATCTGAAGCTTTTGGGTATGTATATATATATATATATATATATATACCCTTCTACCACTGTAACAGTTAAACTTAAAAGGGTTTTCCGGTTATATAACGTTATACCCTACCCAGTGATGGCTAACCTCCAGCGCTCAAGTTGTGGTGAAACTACGACTCCCAGCATGCTCCATTCATTTCTATGACGTTCTGAGAACAGCGAAGCGAGGGGGCATCTTGCGAGTCGTAGTTTTACCACAGCTGAAGTGCCGTGGGTAAGCCATCACAGAGGAAACCAGATTGGTGGGGATCCTATCCGCTGGGACCCCCACGATCATATGGGCCCCATACCGTGTAGAGCCCCTCGAGACGAACAGAGCAGCCGGTTGCACATGCGCACAGCCGCTCCATTCATTTCTGTGGGAGTTCCGGAGATAGCCGAGCACTGTACTGTGCTGTCCCCAGAACTCCTATAGAAATGAATGGAGCGGCTGCTCCGTTCGTCTCGGGGGGGGGGGGGGGGGATCCATGTCCATGTACAAGGCCCACATTCTTATGATCAAAGAGGGTCTCCCATCAAACTAATAGTTATGCCCTATTCTGTGGATAGGTGATAGCTTTATTATTTGCAGCATTTAGCATTCCCAAACAAACCCAGTTTTTACATTTTGCAAACTAACTTTTTCCTAGGAGACAATCCCGTGAGAGTGAAGCTGATTTTACCTGCTCTGGTATATTGTACGAGGCGCTGGTGTCATGGTTTTGCTGTGATGGATACAGTCGCCAACTGCACTTTTCTATCAAAAATGCTGGGAAACCTGGCCCAACGCCCCCCAATGAGGTTCACAAGGTTTGATGGAGTGATTGGAGTTTGAATTCTCATATAATCACTTGAATTTGAGAAATTATCGCTGTATGTAATAGCGTGCAGTGACTGAACGACTAGCGATAACTTGTTCACTTATCCATGAATCCGAAAAAATCATTAGTCATTGCCTTATCCCCTCCACTCCCTCCACATCTAAACCCAAAACCTGCCAGTTAGCGGTATAAATGCTCTAGAGGCGAACAATCGCAACAGCAAAAAATATTTTGTGATTATTGTAACTAGGGTTGTCACAATACCAAAATGTTGATTCTATTTCGAACCCATAAAAAATTATTGCGATACTGAATACCACTCAAAAAAAATAAAACTGCAAAAAAGCGTAGATTCCGCATCTTATGGAACATCCGGCCCATAATAGAATAGTCTTATCTTATTTTTTGGGGGGACAAGGTGACTAAAAAATGGCGAATCGCGCTTTTTTTTTTTTCTGTTATGGCGTTCACTGCATAGGAGATATTTTTTAAATATTTTTATAGGTTGGACTTTTTCGGACGTGGCAGTATGTGATATGTTTATTTTTTTATTGTTTATATATTTTATATGTAAAATTGGGAAAGGGGGTGATTTCAACTTTTAGTTATTTGGTGTTTTTAAAAAAAAACTTTTTTTACTTTTTATTTGCTAACTATTAGCCCCCTTAGGGGGTAGAACCCTTGTCCTATTCACCCTAATAGATCTCTATTAGGGTCAATAGGACTTTACACTGTCCTTGCTGCCCTGTGCTTTGTGCACACCGCAGCAGGGAGCTTACCATGGCAGCCAAGGCTTCAGTAGCATCCTGGCTGCCGTGGTAACTGATAGGAGCCCTGCGCTTTCACTACTGGGGCTCCGATCAGAAGCTGTCACTGTCACCAATGAAGAGGGGGGAGGGAACCCTGTGGCCACTGGGCCACCAATGAAGGTACTGAGGAGGGGGGGGCACCCTATGTCTGCTGCGCCACCAATGAAGATAATACTGAGCTGGGGAGGGGGCGCTGTGCCACCAATTAATATAATGAACCCTTCAATTCAAATGTAGGCTGCGGGTGCTGGAGGCAGTATCACATACCCAGCACTTGGCCTCTATGACACGCCGCTGCGATCCCCGTCAATTAACCCCTCAGGTGCGGCACCTGAGGGTGTAAATTGCCGCGGTTCGGCAGATCGCCCTGCCCTGTTATTGAGGCCCGGTATGTGATACCGCCACCGGCATCCGCTGCCTACACTTGAATTAATGGGTTAATTATATTCATTGGTGGCGCAGTGAGCACAGCCCCTCCCCTCCTCCTCAGTACTTTGCTCTCATTGGTTGCAGCGGCAGCACAGTGGGGAGGGAGGGACTCTCTCCTTCTCCACTGTGCTGCTGAGGAGAACATGGTGCGCGCTGAGAGTGCCATGTACGCTAACGGTGCAGCCTAGTATCGGAAAATAGCTAATCCCGGTATCATATCAATTCGGGTCTAAAAGTATCGATTGGGTATCGATACCCGGTGCAACCCTAACTGTAACATGATTTCATGATATCGTGTCACAGGATTTCTATCCTATAGACATAGAAGACTATGTGTGGCCACCCAGTGGCTGTGCTGTGAATTGCAGTCTGTCAAGGGTATTGCTAACATGTCACAGTATTGTATTGAATTGGTTTAATAAGAAATTAGAGCCAAAGTAAATTGGAAACATCTCTATATATGACAGGTATACTCCCTGGTTTGGAGAAGGTTATTGAGGTATAGTATTGATATAGAAAAAAAATATAGTGAAGTCTGACAATAAATCTGATAATAAAGAACGTGTAAAAACCTCTAATTTCTATCTATGGGGCTAATATGTAAATGTGCTACTGTATTCCATGTTCAATGTCTATTACAATGAAATGCTGTAATAATATCAGTGTCCTTTGTGGCTTCTTGTATAGTTTTATTAACTTGTAATAAAACGTGTGTGTTGTGCCACGTGTTAACCAGTAGAGGTCGCCATTGCAGTTCCACAATCACATCTGACTGCATTCTTCATGGTAGTGCAATGTACAACCATGTGCCCCAGATGATCACAAGTCTGATTATTAACCACGTTCTCTAAGGACGAACTTATAATTAACACATGAACTGTCACTGGGGTAATCTCATGGTTAAAACAGCTGAAAAAAAGGAAGCCCTGCAGTATTAGTTTACACTTCAGTTCCTTGTGGTCTAGTACTTATTAGTTCAGCAAAATGTAAATGTAAGGAAAGGGCTTCAGATCACATGAAGACTTGTCACACATCCATGGTGGCTCGGTGGTTAGCACTGGTGCCTTGCAGCGCTGGGGTCCTAGGTTCGCAATCCGAACAAGGACAACATCTGCATGGAGTTTGTATGTTCTCCCCGTGTTTCTGTGGGTTTCCTCCGGGTACTCTGGTTTCCTCCCACACATGTGAGGCAGCACCAGGTAGGGGCAAGAGGAGGGCAGCGAAAGGACCATGGGCAATGAGTGCTTTCATTGTGGCAAAGTGGTTAGGTTAAAAAATTGGCATTAGTGGGGGGGGGGGGGGAACTTAGATTGTGAGCTCCATTGGGGACAGCTTGATGCTAATGTCTGTAAAGAGCTGCGGAATATGTCAGCGCTATATCAGTGCGTAAAATAAAGGTAAGCGATACCAACAAGCCTTATTTTTCCACTAATCTACATTGGTTCATATGTTATAAGAACAATGGGACAGATTTACTATTGAAAATGTGCCAGAATTCTGGTGCGGTTTGGGCCAAAAAGCCTTGCACCACATTTATTGTCTTTTGGACACTTTTCATGCCTAGCACGACATGGCTTAAAAGGCGTCAGAAAAAAGTTAGCAAAAATGTTGGTGTACACAAATAGGTGGTATAATGTTTGACTAGGCAGTCTATGGGTGGTGTGCCAGACTTATCATTAAGCATCAGCCACTGTGATAAATCGTTTTAGGCTACTTTCACACCTGGGTTTAGGTGCGGGTCCGTCTGGTATCTGCACAGAAGGGTCCACACCTATAACGCTGGTATCCGTTCAGAACGGATGCATCTGCATTAGGCCCCATGCACACGGCCGTTGTTCACGGCCGTGTGCGGGCCGTGGAACCGCGGCCTGGATCCCTCCTGAGAGCAGGAGCGCACGGCGTCACTTGTTGCTATGACGCCGTGCGCTCCCTGCTGCCGGCACAGTACAGTAATACACTGGTATAGATCATACCAGTGTATTACTGTATTGCGGCGGCAGCAGGGAGCGCACGGCGTCATAGCAACCAGTGACGCCGTGCGCTCCTGCTCTCAGGAGGGATCCAGGCCGCGGTTCCACGGCCCGCACACGGCTGTGAAACACGGCCGTGTGCATGGGGCCTTACTTTGTCAAAAATAATATGTAAATGCAATACTGTTAATTGGCTATAATATACAATACTTGGATTTCTTTTAGCTTACAGAACTACAGTCTAAGCTCAGTTTGCAGTTATCCTACAGAGGCCTAGGTCTCTTCAGAAAGATGCAGCACATCAGAGACAAAGAACGGCCCCACAGTTCTTCCCATAGGGGAGCCGGTCCTTACCCGAAAGCGCGCACTTCCAGTTTTCTCATTATTTAGATGCCGTAGTCTGGCGGTTAAACGCCTGCAACTGCATTATTGCCGATCGCAGACATGATCCCCAGGCCTCTGCTATTTGAAACAGCAGAGACCCATTGGCTGAGGCATCCACTGCACTCGCGAGCTCGCGCCATATTTAGAACCCCTCCTTCTGTCGTACATGTACAGCATTGGGACTTTTAGTGTTGAGCAAATTGAGCCTCGGATCCAAGATCCGGAGTCGATTCGCTCAGAACTGTGTTTTAATGTTGTACGGAGACCCGTCTTGGTGAATAACTTCGACTTTCGATTTTTAAACTTGAAAACCATTTTAATACTGAAGCAGACTTCTGATCCAAGTTTTAAAATGGTTTTCAAGTTCTAAAATCGAAGTTATTCACAACGAATTTCCCTCGCCGGAGCCCATACATTTGAATGATGTACGGAGACGAATCTCTGTACAGCAAAAGACGTTTTGATCGAATCGACTTTGGATCTTGAATCCGAAGTTTGATTTGCTTAAAGCTACTGATTTACTACCACAGAAAATACTTTTAGATGGCCACATTTTTTCCCATGTTGGCCTACTGAAAACCTACTAGGAAAGTTAGACTTTTGCAATGGGTAGCTCCATAATAATTGTGCCCTGCTGTTTCTGGGTTAATCTATTTAGTATCCTGTAACCGTACCAACTTTAGGTTATAGGGCTGCCGAGTCATCTCTGGATATTGTTGAATTGCTCAGCATTATAGGCGTGGATTGATTTATTTTGTTTGGTATTCAGCAGGTTAAGTGCCTTTCGTTATCTGTCTCAACACAATTCCCCAAATCCAGAAAACAGTTTTGTAAATTTTTTTCATTTTCTTTGCCAGCAGAGGAGAGAGAAAAAAACAGTTCTTTAGTGTTGGGCCTCATGCACACGACCGTTGTTGTGTTCCGTTCCGTAAAATGGGGTTCCGTTGTTCCGTGATCCGTTTCTGTTTTTGTTTCCGTGTGTCTTCCTTTATTTTTTGGAGGACTACCTGACATAAAGGAAAGTTAAAAAAAAGTCTAAGTCAGGTTTGCCATGCAAATGATAGGAAAAAAACGGACGTGGACGCACGGACGCGGATGAAAATCTTGTGTGCCTCCGCAGACTTGAATGGGGCTGCAAATCGGGTTCCGCGAAAATAATAGGACAGGTTATATTTTTTTGACGGACTGGAACCACGGATCACGGACGCGTAAATTGTCGATAAAAGCCTGGTTATAAGGTGGTTATAAGGGAAAATAATAGCATTCTGAATACAGAATGCATAGTAAAATAGCGCTGGAGGGGTTAAAAAATAATAATTTAACTCACCTTAATCCACTTAATCGCGCAGCCGGCATCTCCTTCTGTCTTCATCTTAGCTGTGTGCAGTAACAGGACCTGTGGTGACGTCACTTCGGTCATCGCATGATCTTTTACCATGGTGATGGACCATGTGATGACCGGAGTGACGTCACCACAGGTCCTGTTACTGCACACAGCTAAGATGAAGACAGAAGGAGATGCAGGCTGCGCGATCAAGTGGATTAAGGTGAGTTACATATTTATTTATTTTTAACCCCTCCAGTGCTATTTTACTATGCATTCTGTATTCAGAATGCTATTATTTTCCCTTATAACCACGTTATAAGGGAAAATAATAATGATCGGGTCTCCATCCCGATCGTCTCCTAGCAACCGTGCGTGAAAATCGCACCGCATCAGCACTTGCTTGCAGATGCTTGCGATTTTCACGCAACCCCATTAATTTCTATGGGGCCTGCGTTACGTGAAAAAAGAATATAGAGCATGCTGCGATTTTCACACAACGCACAAGTGATGCGTCTGAGGACTTGAGAACCAAAATTGTGGAAAAATATCAACAATCTCAAGGATCTCTAGAGATCTAGATTTGCCTTTGTCCACAGTGAGCAACATTATCAAGAGGTTTGCACCCATGGCACTGTAGCTAATCTCCCTGGGCGTGGACAGAAGAGAAAAATTTATGAAAGGTGTCAAAGCAGGATAGTCCAGATGATAGATAAGCAGCCCCAAACAAGTTCCAAAGATATTCAAGCTGTCCAGCAGGCTCAGGGAGCATCAGTGTCAGCGCGAACTATCCGTCGACATTTAAATTAAATGAAACGCTATGGCAGGAGACCCAGGAGGACCCCACTGCTGACACAGAGACATTAAAAAGCAAGACTACATTTTGCAAAAATGAACTTAAGCCAAAATCCTTCTGGGAAAAACGTCTTGTGGACAGATGAGACCAAGATAGAGATTTTTGGTAAAGCACATCATTCTAGTGCCTATTCTTGTCCATTTTGCGGACAAGAATAGGCAGTTATATTAAAGGCTGTCCATGCCGTTCCGCAAATTGCGGAACGCTCACAGATGCCATCCGTGTTTTGCGGATCCGTGATTTGCGGACCTCAAAACGGTCGTGTGCATGAGGCCTTAACATAATATTGAAAAAGCAGGTGCATAGAATAGATGCAGGCCTCTTATCATTATTTTTTTTCTAGTAATGTATAGTGACATCGGCATTATACCTTTTTTGTGTAAAATATGCTATATATTTTGCACACTTATTTTTGCAATATTTATCATTTGCAAAAAATACAATTTTAAAGCAAAAGGGAACAGTTTTTCATGCTTTTACCGCACCTGACTGCAGGAAGAAAATCATTAGAAGCACAATGGTGGCTACTTGAAGGTACTGCTTGCAGTTTGGGGTGGTTTTTCCCACTAACAGGTTCTCTTTAAGGCCCTTTACACTGTGTACACTATGGTCGATTTGCATGTGTGGTCAGTTTCTTTACAGTCTATAAGAGATATGAGAACAGCCACTTGTCTGTGTTTCCATCCCTGCCAGCAGTGGGCTGTTTTCTTGTCTAGGAGTTCTAGTCTAGTGGGTGAGAAAGCAAGTGTTTGTGCTTCTACTCCTCAGGCCTCAGGATCCAGAGATTAGCAGACATTGAGATTTACTACTTCTGCTACAGAAAGAGCAAGAGAGAGAGAAAGAAAGACAAGAACTTGGAATCTGCATGGCTAAAGCATAGGAGTCAGCAAGGTAACGTGTGTCTTCAGCCACAACAGACTTTACTGCTTATGATGGACTACAGTTAAGGCACCCATCACATTTAACCACATCCTGGCCAGACAAGCCACTAAAACCGGTATCCTGGGGTGGACAATACAGCCACAATTGCAAGATTACAGTTGCCTTCCAGAGATACTAATGAAAGACCTTAACATGAGCGCATACTAAGAGTGCCATTACTTGTCACTTTGCCAGCCTCCATACCTCACTATCTGGGAAAAGGATTTGCACTGTGCATTGATTGTTGTTGAATGTACTACAACCCCCTTTTTGCACTTATGTAAAAAGAGACATTTATTCTTCTACTTATGGCCTGGTTTCCTCATTCCTCCCACACCATACACTGGCCATTGCATCACTACACCTCCTGCCAGGTGCCCATGCAACCACCAACGTCTAGGGCACTCCGGATAAGAGATGGCCTTGCGGTTCGCCCAGCGGTCGTTTCACTGGGAACTTTGCTAGTTCGCCAAACGGGCGTACATGTGGTGATGTCCGCCGTCGCCATATTCTTTTACATTGTGAAGAACTTTGACCCATGACACATCCATCAGGTGGTACAGGCTAGACGTTTCAGCACATGGACATTCCCCCTACCTTATCTGGCCGCCATTTTACATTCAGTATTTTGCTAGTGTAGGGAGAGGTTGCTGTGGGGAGCAGGGACAGGCTGTTAAGGACACCAAACGCTAGCTAATAGGGCCACAAAAGTTCTTTTAAGGACTGGTATAGGTGTGCTATCGATAGGTGTGACTTACAGATGGGTGTGATATACCTATAATATACTTTCTAACATAGAAAGTATATTTTGGCGCATTTGTATTGTGCAGCAGTTGTGTGCGGTTCTGCTGCAATACTGCAGCTATACAGAGGGGCAAACGCTCTTGGAACAAAAAAATTCAACTGGTTGAAGTAGGGGTGTTATATACCAATAATATACTTTCTATATAATGCATTTGGGTAGTGCAGCATTTGTTTGCGGTTTTGCTGCGTTACCGCAGCTACACAGATGGGCAAACGCTCTTGGAACAAAAAATTTAAACTGGTGTGATATACCAGTTGCCCCCCCAAAAAAGTGATTGAAGCAGGGGTGTTATATACCAATAATATACAGGGGGGCCATTTATATGGATACACCTTAATAAAATGGGAATGGCTGGTGATATTAACTTCCTGTTTGTGGCACATTAGTATATGTGAGGGGGGGGGAAATTTTCAAGATGGGTGGTGACCATGGTGGCCATTTTGAAGTCGGCCATTTTGAATCCAACTGTCACGAGGGTGTCAAGAGCCACGTCTGACTCCGTTATACCCGGGGTCAGGAAGTCGCAGCGGGTGGCTGCGCGCTCTATATCTAAAGATCACGGTGTTTCTTAGTGTTTGTTTTCTGTGTTTGCCTTGCTATCCTTTTTGTCTCACTCAGGGATCCGTAGCTTCTCCTCCTCAGCTGTTTCTTGTCTGCCACTCCCAAACTCCTTATATTCTCCTCTCACACTTCTCTTGTTGCCAGTTATAGAGCTTCCTGCCTGGACATCTATGCTGACCCACTGGAGCTGAGAATCTGGTTGTTGTTCCAGAGTGCTACCCTCCGGATCCCTGTTGGGCTTTTGTTGTCTCCTGTTGTTGCCCACCTGGGATTATATGTTTAGTTTGTATTGTCTGTCCTCCCCTTGGTGTTTTCCTTTAGAGCTAGTGGTGCGGACTAGTGTTCCCACCGCCCTGTTCACTATCTAGGGCTCATCCTAGGGAAAGCCAGGTTTTTAGGCACGATCGGCGTACGGGTGAGGAACCCGTCTAGGGACGACAGGGCAGCCAGGCGCCAGTCGCAAGGTGAGTCAGGGGTCACCACCTTCCCTCTCACTAGGGCAGGGCCTCCCTCTTTTCCTCCCTCCGTGTCACGTATGTGACAGTTACGCCGATCGTGATATTATAACTGGCCCTTATTTTTTTTTTGAGAAAAAAATAAAAATAAAAATAAAATATATAATTTTTTTTTTTCTCTACTTAGAATCCAATATGGATCCTATTGCTGCTTTGGCAAAACAGCTTCAAGGCCTGTCTTTGGAGGTGGCAGGATTGAAGGCGTCTGTCCTCCAACAGCAGCAGCAAATGCAGCAGACCGTAAGCCCAGCGGTTGCTATGGGTAACCAGGTTGTTACAGAACCCAAGGTTGTTCTTCCTGACAGATTCTCTGGGGGAAGGGACAAATTTGTGTTGTTCCGTGAGGCCTGCAAATTATATTTTAAGCTGCGCCCTTACTCCTCAGGTAATGAAGAACAGCGGGTGGGGATTGTTATTTCCCTGCTTCAGGGGGACCCGCAATCCTGGGCGTTCTCGTTACCCCCTGGTTCCCAGGCTCTCCGGTCAGTGGAGGGATTTTTTGGGGCTTTGGGTCTCATATATGATGACCCTGACCGTGTCGCCCTGGCTGAGTCGAAGTTATGGAGACTCCTACAGGGAGATCGGCCAGCAGAGGAATATTGCTCAGAGTTCCGCAGGTGGGCTACAGATACTCAGTGGAACGACCTGGCTCTCAGGAGTCAGTTCTGCTCTGGGTTATCTGAAAGGGTTAAGGATGCGCTGGCGCTGTATGAGACCCCCCTTTCCCTTGATGCTGTTATGTCCCTCTCTATCAGGATAGATAGACGTCTTAGGGAGAGATCGAAAATTCCTGAGCAATCGGTAACCTCTCCCAAGAAGCAGTTAGTCTGTACTGACTTGGATGAGCCTATGCAGCTAGGAGGAACTTCTCGTCAGGTCCGTCCTCCTGAGGTTCGCCGTAGGTGGGGGGCTTGTTTTTTCTGTGGGGGGAAGGGTCATTTTATTAATGTCTGTCCCTCCTTTTCCCAAAAACAAAAGACCGTCGGAAAACTACTAACCCCAGGCTGTGCGGAGGATGTCAGCCGGGGGGTATACGTTTCCTCCATACGAACATCTCAATTTGTGTTGCCAGCGGTTATTGTTTTTGGTGTTAAGACGGAGTCTATTTCTTTTTTTCTAGACAGTGGTGCAGGGGTAAATTTGATAGATGCCCATTTTGCCCGCACTATGGGTTTGTCTCTCTGTACGCTGCAGAGACCCATTCCCATATTCGCTATTGACTCTGCTCCTCTGTCTCAGAGAAACCTCACTCACGTTGTCCATAACTTACATCTTCGGGTAGGGGACCACCATAAGGAGCGTCTTTCATGTTACGTTCTGGAGGGCCTTCCCTCTCCTGTGGTATTGGGTCTTCCCTGGTTGGTAGCGCACAATCCAGTGGTGGATTGGCAGGCCAGGGAGATATTGGAGTGGAGTGAGCATTGCAGAGAGAATTGCTTAAATAACAATTGCTTAATCGCCTCCATAGCTTCCCTACCTACATTTATTTCGGACTTTGAGGACGTTTTTTCTGAAAAGGGTTGTCAGAAGCTACCACCTCATCGTCCTTATGATTGCCCGGTTAACCTGATTCCCGGTGCAAAATTACCCAAGTCCAGGTTGTATAATCTTTCGGGTCCCGAGAGACAAGCCATGAAAGATTATATCTCCGAGAGTCTGGCCAAGGGACACATCAGACCCTCTTCTTCACCCGTGGCTGCAGGGTTTTTCTTTGTTAAAAAGAAAGATGGGGGCCTGCGTCCTTGCCTAGATTTCCGTGAGCTAAACCGGATAACCGTCCGAGACCCATACCCTCTTCCTCTCATTCCTGACCTTTTTAATCAGATTGCGGGTGCTAGGTGGTTCTCCAAACTTGATCTTAGGGGGGCCTACAATCTGATTCGTATCAAGGAAGGGGATGAGTGGAAGACAGCTTTTAACACCCCTGAGGGGCATTACGAAAATTTAGTCATGCCTTTCGGTCTGACCAATGCCCCTGCTGTCTTCCAACATTTCGTTAATGATATTTTTAGTCATCTCATCGGCAGGTTTGTAGTCATATACCTAGATGATATCTTAATTTATTCGGCTGATCTGAAAACACATGAAGTACATGTCAGGCAAGTACTGCAGGTCCTACGGACGAATAAATTATATGCGAAAATTGAAAAATGTGTCTTCGCCGTTCAGGAAATACAATTCCTGGGATATCTATTATCTGCTTCAGGTTTCCGTATGGATCCTGGGAAGGTCCAGGCAATTTTAGATTGGGATCTTCCTGAGAACCTTAAAGCTCTACAACGGTTTTTGGGTTTCGCAAATTTCTACAGAAAGTTTATTAAAAATTATTCAGTGATCGTTAAACCCCTTACTGACATGACTAGGAAGGGGACTGATTTTTCTAAATGGTCTGACTCTGCTAAAATTGCATTTTCCTCTCTAAAAGAGAGATTTACCTCGGCACCTGTCCTAATTCAACCTGATGTCTCCCAGCCTTTTATTGTTGAAGTTGATGCGTCGGAGGTGGGAGTGGGGGCTGTATTGTCTCAGGGTCCGTCTCCTGGCAAATGGCGTCCTTGCGCTTTCTTTTCCAAAAAATTATCTGCAGCAGAAAAGAACTATGATATTGGAAATAGGGAACTGTTGGCGATTAAACTGGCGTTTGAAGAGTGGCGTCACTTCTTAGAGGGAGCAATCCACCCCGTCACGGTAATTACGGATCACAAAAACCTTCTGTACCTAGAATCGGCTAAGCGTCTCACCCCTAGACAAGCTAGGTGGTCGCTATTCTTTACCAGATTTAACTTTGTAATCACCTATCGTCCTGGGGCAAAAAATACCAAGGCAGACGCATTGTCTTGTAGTTTCCCTGGAGGGGGTAATGTTAGTGATCCGGTACCTATTTTACAAAGAGGAGTGGTTGTCTCGGCTGTACACTCTGTTCTAGAGGGAAAGGTGTTAGAGGCCCAGGGGGACGCCCCGGCCTCTTGCCCCTCAGAGAAATTGTTTGTACCGTTAAACCTGCGTCTTGAGTTATTGAAGGAACATCATAATTCGGCACTTGCTGGGCACCCGGGTAGTAAAGCAACCTTGGAGCTATTGTCTCGTCGTTTTTGGTGGCCAAGGTTGCGTCAGGATGTAATAGATTTCGTGTCTACTTGTTCTACTTGTGCACGCGCGAAAGTCTCTCATACACGTCCAGCAGGGTCTTTATTGCCACTTTTCATCCCCAATAGACCATGGACACATCTATCAATGGATTTCATCACTGACTTACCTTTGTCTGCGGGTAAAACAGTTATCTTGGTAGTAGTAGACAGGTTTAGCAAAATGGTACACTTTATTGCGCTACCCGCACTTCCTAATGCTAAGACTCTTGCTCAGGTGTTTATCAGTGAAATCGTGAAGCTTCACGGGGTCCCTTCCGATGTGGTTTCGGATCGGGGAACCCAGTTTATTTCTAAGTTTTGGAAAGCTTTTTGTACCCGTTTAGGGGTACACTTATCCTTTTCCTCAGCTTTCCATCCTCAGTCGAATGGACAGACTGAGCGTACCAACCAAAACCTAGAAACATATTTAAGGTGTTTTGCGTCTGAAAACCAAGAGGTGTGGTCATCATATTTACCGTTAGCCGAGTTTGCCATAAATAATCGCCGTCAGGAATCCACTGGCAAGTCACCATTTCTTGGTGCATACGGTTTTCATCCCCAATTTTGTACTTTCAAAGAGGGGGGGTCTTCTGGGGTTCCCGAAGAGGAACGGTTTTCTTCATCTCTTTCATCGGTATGGCAGAAGGTGCAAGCTAACTTGAAAAATATGAGTGGTAAATACAAATGCATGGCCGATAAGAACCGGTCGCCAGGTCCGGACCTAGGAGTGAATGACTATGTGTGGTTGTCTACTAGGAATATTAAGTTGAAGGTTCCCTCTTGGAAACTGGGTCCTAGGTTCATTGGTCCTTATAAAATTGTAGCCGTCATTAACCCTGTGGCTTTTCGCCTGGAGCTACCTCAGACTTTTAAGATCCATAACGTCTTCCATAAGTCGCTGCTCAAGAAGTATGTTCCACCTCTAGAACCATCACCGCTGCCACCTCCTCCTGTTGTTGTGGATGGTAATCTGGAGTTTCAAATATCCAGAATTGTTGATTCTCGTCGGGTCCGCCGCTCTCTTCAGTATCTGGTGCATTGGAGGGGTTACGGTCCCGAGGAAAGAATGTGGGTTCCAGCGTCAGAGGTAAACGCCAACAGGTTGATTCAGGCTTTCCATGTCTCTCATCCGGAGAGACCTGGTCCTGAGTGTCCGGAGGCCCCTCGTGAAAGGGGGGGTACTGTCACGAGGGTGTCAAGAGCCACGTCTGACTCCGTTATACCCGGGGTCAGGAAGTCGCAGCGGGTGGCTGCGCGCTCTATGTCTAAAGATCACGGTGTTTCTTAGTGTTTGTTTTCTGTGTTTGCCTTGCTATCCTTTTTGTCTCACTCAGGGATCCGTAGCTTCTCCTCCTCAGCTGTTTCTTGTCTGCCACTCCCAAACTCCTTATATTCTCCTCTCACACTTCTCTTGTTGCCAGTTATAGAGCTTCCTGCCTGGACATCTATGCTGACCCACTGGAGCTGAGAATCTGGTTGTTGTTCCAGAGTGCTACCCTCCGGATCCCTGTTGGGCTTTTGTTGTCTCCTGTTGTTGCCCTCCTGGGATTATATGTTTAGTTTGTATTGTCTGTCCTCCCCTTGGTGTTTTCCTTTAGAGCTAGTGGTGCGGACTAGTGTTCCCACCTCCCTGTTCACTATCTAGGGCTCATCCTAGGGAAAGCCAGGGTTTTAGGCACGTGATCGGCGTACGGGTGAGGAACCCGTCTAGGGACGACAGGGCAGCCAGGCGCCAGTCGCAAGGTGAGTCAGGGGTCACCACCTTCCCTCTCACTAGGGCAGGGCCTCCCTCTTTTCCTCCCTCCGTGTCACGTATGTGACAGTTACACCGATCGTGATACCAACTTTTGTTTTTTCAATAGGAAGAGGGTCATATGACACATTAATCTTATTGGGAATTTCACAAGAAAAACAATGGTGTGCTTGGTTTTAACGTAACTTTATTCTTTCATGAGTTATCTACAAGTTTCTGACCACTTATAAAATGTGCTCAATATGCTGCCCATTGTGCTGGATTGTCAATGCAACCCTCTTCTCCCACTCTTCACACACTGATAGCAACACCGCAGGAGAAATGCTAGCACAGGCTTCCAGTATCCGTAGTTTCAGGTGCTGCACATCTCATATCTTCACAGCATAATACTGCTATATGCTGTGAAGATACGAGATGTGTAGCACCTGAAACTATGGATACTGGCCCACCCTGTACTTTCTATATAATGCATTTGGATAGTGCAGTATTTGTTTGCGGTTTTGCTGCGTTACAGCAGCTACACAGAGTGACAAACGCTATTTGAACAAATAATTTCAACTGGTGTGATATACCAGTTGCCCCCCAAAAAAAATTATTGAAGCAGGGGTGTGATATACCAATAATATACTTTCTATATAGCACATTTAGGTAGTGCAGCATTTGTATGCGGTTTTGCTGCGTTACCGCAGCTACACAGAGTGACAAACGCTATTGGAACAAAAAATTTCTACTGGTGTGATATACCAGTTGCAGGCTTCCGTGGCCCAAATGTTCGAGTGTAAAAAGATGATGACGCCGGATAACCCTCTTGCCCAACGGCTGACCACTGTCTTGTCGGAACTGCCAACTACAGCCATATAAACTGGTATACTCGAAGACCTTTAGAAAATTTGTTGCCATTGGCACAAGCAATAGAAGGTCCCCGGAAGGAAATATTTCACCCAGAAGGGCATCCAGAAGCCTTATGGCCACGTTCAGCGGCAATGTATTTCTGGCAAGCAGTGTCGGTGCCAAGATACATCTGACCACAGACACGTGGTCTTGCAAACACGGGCAGGGAAGGTACATAGCTTTTACTGCCCAGTGGGTGACAGCCATCAAGCATGCAACCCATGGCACCCATGTGGATTTGGTATTACCGCCACGGATTGCATGCAGGCCTGCCTCTTCTACTCCTCCTCCTACTCCATCCTCCGTCTCCTCCTCGGCTGACTCTTTTTCCACTGTTACCGCCTCTTCCTCTGCGCCCCCAAGCTCCCCAGAACCTATTCGACATGCCAGATGTGACGTTGCCATGCTGCGGCTGTTGTGCCTGGAAGCCAAGAGCCACACTGGTCCTGCACTCCTTTCAGCTTTGCGGTCACAGGCAGATCAGTGGCTTACCCTGCTCAATTTGACAGTTGGTAACGTGGTGTGTGACAACGGTGCCAATCTGCTGAGTGTGCTGAAACAGGGCAAAATGACACACATGCCGTGCATTGCACACATCCTGAACTTAGTCGTGCAGCGATTCGTTGCCAAATACCCCTGGGTCCAGGACGTCTTGCGGCAGGCCAGGAAAATCTCTGGCCATTTTGATAGGCTGCTCCAGCAGAAACATGCAGTTAACAACTACCTGTATGAACTCTGCGGCAGGACAGGTTCTGGGAGATAGTTTTTTTTTCACCGCTCCAGTGGCTGCTCATGTGCGACACATGCAGACTTCTGCGGCCATTTGATGAGATCACCAAACTGGTCAGTCGCAGCCAGGGCACCATCAGTGACATCGTACCTAACGCCTTCTTTCTGGAGCGTGCATTGCGTCGTGTCATTGATCAAGCCGTCGAGGAGCAGGAAGATGAGGAAGTCGCAATGCTGAATGAATTCCCAGGGGGGGCTACTCCATCTGAGACAAGTCAACAGGAGTCTGAAGAGGAGTCAGAGGACGATGGTGCCTGGGCAGAGGAGGAGCAAGAAGAGCATGCTTTAAACTTTTCTGGGATCCCTGGTGTTGTCCGTTGCTGGGGGGAGGAGACCGAGGACGACATTATCCTGGACATTGAGCAGGAGACAGGCCACTCCACCACTTTCAGTTAAGTGCAAATGGGGGCCTTCATGCTCCAGTGTTTGAAGAGGGACCCCCGTATAAAAAGCATAAAGGGCAAGGACCAGTACTGGGTGGGAACGTACTTAAACCCCCGGTACAAACACAAAATGGTGGACATGTTACCAGCATCACAGAGGGCTGTCAGAATGCAACACTTCCAGTCCTTGCTTCGAGAAATGCTGCATTCTGCTTTTACGGGTGCTGGCAGAGGAATTTCCACTCACAGAGAAACAGTTGCGGGTACCAATCCAACAGCTCATGCTAGAAGAGGGCGGTTTGAAGATGTGTTGGTCACTTCGGATATGAGATCATTCTTGCAGCCAACTCATCGACAGCCGCAATCCGGATCCAGCCGCAGGGAACTCCTAGACCGACATGTGTCCGACTACATTGGGTTAACGATCGATGTGGATGCTCTGAAAAGCGAGGAACTCCTGGACTACTGGATGTGCAGGTTTGACCTGTGGCCAGAGCTGGCACAATTTGCCATGGAACTCTTGGTTTGCCCCTCGTCCAATTTCTAAAAATGAATGAGGCATGGATCTCGGAGGAATTCAACACATGGGACAACCACGTTTAATTGAATTTTCTCATGACAGCCCACAAATATACGCCACCACCCAGAACAAATAATGGTCCCTGTCTTAGGTAAATACAGTGGCATAAAAGGCCTTTTCTGTCCGGTGAATGCCTAATGTTTTGGGCCTCTGAGGAATTCAACACCTGTGATGACCACATTTTTCAACTATTATCATCAGGGTTTTTTTCAAGAGGGGGGATTTCGTTATCCATGTTTTTAATCCAAATTTTATATTTTTAGTTCTTTTAAAAATATGTATTTCACCTGTATTTGTACTGGCCTTCAGGAAAATTTATATCTATTGACCGTCTAATAGACCTCCGGCCACATAATCACTTGATCTTTTCTGTACAGTGAATGCATAATTTTTGGCGCCTATAGTCCACTGGCCTGCTGCAAAATTGATATCCAATGACCGTGTAATCTACATCCAGCCACATACCTGTTCTTTTCTGTCCGCTGAATGCATAATTTTTGGGGTCTGTAGTCCACTGGCCTGCTGCAAAATTGATATCCAATGACCGTGTAATCTACATCCAGCCACATACCTGTTCTTTTCTGTCCGCTGAATGCATAATTTTTGGGGTCTGTAGTCCACTGGTCTGCTAAAAAATTGATATCCAATGACCGTGTAATCTACCTGCAGCCACATACTTACTTGTTCTTTTCTGTCCATTGAATGCATAATTTTTGGGGCCTGTAGTACACTGGCCTGCTGCAAAATTGATATCAAATGACCGTGTAATCTACCTCCAGCCACATACTTACTTGTTCTTTTCTGTACGGTGAATGCATAATTTTTGGGGCCCGTAGTCCACTGGCCTGCTGCAAAACTGATATCCAATGACCGTGTAATCTACCTCCAGCCAAATACTTACTTGTTTTTTTCTGTCCGCTGAATGCATAATTTTTGGGTCCTGTAGTCCACTGACCTGCTGTAAAATTGATATCCAATGACCGTGTAATCTACCTCCAGCCACATACTTACTTGTTCTTTTCTGTCCGTTGAATGCATAATTTTTGGGGCCTGTAGTCCACTGGCCTGCTGCAAAATTGATATCCAATGACCGTGTAATCTACCTCCAGCCACATACTTACTTGTTCTTTTCTGTACGGTGAATGCATCATTTTTGAGGCCTGTAGTCCACTGGCCTGCTGTAAAATTGATATCCAATGACCATGTAATCTACCTCCAGCCAAATACTTACTTGTTCTTTTCTGTACGGTGAATAAATAATTTTTGGGGCCTTGGAGGAATTCAACACCTGTGAACACCATGCGTTATCGAATTTCAACTATTATCATTAGGGTTTTTTTCAAGAGGAGAGATTTCGTTAGCCATGTTTTTAATCCAATTTTATATTTTTATTTCTTTTAAACATATGTATTTGACCTGTATTTGTACTGGCCTGCCGTAAAATTGATATCCATTGACCGTGTAATATACCTCCGGCCACATAATCACTTGATCTTTTCTCTCCTATGAATGCCTAATGTTTGAGGCCTGTAGTCCAGTGACCTACATTAAAATTTTATCCATTGACCGCATAATGTACCTTGAGCCACATAATCAGAATTTCTTTTATGTCAGGTGAATGCCTAATTTTTAAGGCCCGTACTCCTGTGGCCTAAAATGAAAATTTTCTATGCTCGGACAGAGCACATTTCGGAGAATTTCCCTTAAGATGCATAAACATGTCCCCTGTTTAAGATATATATTTTTTGTTGGAATTTTTGTCCTTGATCCCCCGCCACAAACATTTATCTAGAGACGCCGCTCCTGCAGGCAGCCTATTTCAGCAGCTCTCCATTCATTCTTGAGTTTTTCCTTTTTTAATTCTTTTTTAGACCTGTTGTGTATTTGTTTACTTACTTGTTAATTAGTTTTTGCTTAGTGACAAGATGGAGTGGACTACATTTTGGTGAACCCGGTTTTTATTTTATTTATGGGGGTTTTTGCGTCTGTCGAGAGAGTGAGTGATTAAGCTGCTATAGTTTTCAGCAGGGATCAGCTGTTAGCGCTCCGTAGCTCCACTGGGTCATTTACCACACAGCATGACGATATTCCTCGCAAATTAAGGAGAGACGCAGGACCTGTGCTGGAAGAGGACGTTGGAACCAGAGGAAAAGGAACAGACCCGCCATCCCTTCTATCACCATGGAAAATGTGAGATCGCTCCAAAACAAAGCGGATGAACTTGCTGTGCTAACAAAGCATCAGCGCGTCTATAGAGAGAGTAGTTTACTCATTCTGACTGAGACATGGCTGACAGGATTAACGCCGGACATGCATATATACATGGAAGTGTTTCATCTGCTCCGGGCTGACAGAAGCAAAGAGAGCAGTAAGAAGAGAGGAGGAGGTCTGGCTGTGTTTGTGAATGATTGATGGTGTAACTCTGGGCATCCAACTATTAAAGAGACGCTTTGCTGTGAAGACATTGAGCTGCTAGCTGTTAGCATGATACCTCACTATCTGCCACGTGAGTTTACACAGGATATTGTGTTAACAGTCTACGTGGTGCCCCCTCTGCCAATGCTTTAGCTGCCTGTGACATTATTCACACTGTGACCAGCGGACTCCAGACAAAACACCCCCAGGCTCTCTTTTTGATCTCTTGAGACTCTAATCACGTGTCCCTGTCTTCCACTCTTTCCACCTTCACTCAGTATGTTAACTGCCACATCAGAGACAATAGAACGCTGGACCTACTGTATGCTAATACTAATCAGACATACAGTTCCTTACCTCTCCCTCCCCTGGAGAGCTCAGACCACAATATGGTTTATCTTCAGCCTGTGTACAGACCCCTTGTATGCAGATAACCAGTAGAGATGTCCCGAACTATTCGCCGGCGAATAGTTCCCGGCGAACATAGGTTGTTCGCGTTCACCGCGGCGGGCGAACATATGCGATGTTCGGTCCGCCCCTATACGTCATCATTGAGAAAACTTTGACCCTGTACCTCACAGTCAGCAGGCACATTCCAGCCAATCAGCATACCCTCCCTCCCAGACCCTCCCACTTCCTATCAAATAGGAAGGACAGCATCCATCTTAGGGACAGCATCCATCTTAGATTCATTCTGAAGCTGCAGTGTCACAAATTTGACTAAGTTGTAATCGCAATGCGATTAATACGGGTTATATTAATCGCATTGCGAATTCAACTTAGAGCTGGGTTCCTAATGGTTACAGTGGCGTTGCTATGGCTGGTGTCACCCGGTGCGGTAGAAAATGGTGTCACCCCTGCTCCCCCCCCCCCCCCCGAAGCCATAATAAAGAGATAAAGAGAAAAAAAAAGAAGTCACTAAGTCAGCTCCAATCAGATATCTGCATAGACCCAGAGTCTTGGTCTATGTGCAGATATCTGATTGGAGCTGACTTCTTATTTTCTCTTTTGCACATAAACGTTTAAACTATATTCCTTAGTAAAAATGACCAGTCCCCACCATGTGGGTCTATATTTATGAGGGCCCCCCTGAGCAAAGAATATTAAATGTGGCCGGGCGACCCCAGCCCACAGTTCAACCCAACCCCTTATGTCTCCTGGCCTGGGGCCGTCTCTATAATAATCCACAGTAATTTATGAATGGGGTTAGGTTATTAACTTATTATTATTGGGGTATTATTAAAATAATTTGGTCTATAAAGTCAGAGCTGCTCTACCTACCTCCTCCTCCCAACACCAGAGACTCCTGCAGGGCAGCTGCCGCGGCGCCCCACCGCTCACCAGGCTGCAGTGAGTCACACCCCCGTCCCCCTTTACCACGTGACGGTGCGACCAATACAACCATTATGAACTCAGACCTAAGTTGTAATCGCAATGCGATTAATACAGGTTATATTAATCGCATTGCGAATTCAACTAATGGTCGTATTGCTAGAATATAACGAAGATTGAGAATGTAGTGCTATATCCGTTATATTCGTCAATTTTAGCAATACAACAATTAGGAACTCAGATCTAAGTTGTAATCGTAATGCGATTAGTGCAGGTTATATTAATCACTTTGCGAATTCAACTTACCACACTCTGCGTCAACTACGTAATTTTCCATGGGAGTTTTGCCATGGATCCCCCTCCGGCATGCCACAGTCCAGGTGTTAGTCCCCTTGAAACAACTTTTCCATCACTATTGTGGCCAGAAAGAGTCCCTGTGGGTTTTAAAATTTGCCTGCCTATTGAAGTCTATGGTGGTTCGCCCGTTCGCGAACATTTGTGGAAATTTGCGTTCGCCGTTCGCGAACGGAAAATTTTATGTTCACGACATCACTAATACCAGTTGTGAGGTGCACAGTGAGAGGATGGTCTGAGGAGACTGAAGAAGCTATGAGGGACTGTTTCAGCTGCACTGTGTGGGATGAGCTCTGTGCTCCTCATGGGGAGGACATCGACAACATTACTGACTGCATCACAGACTACATCAACTTCTGTGTGGAGAACACCGTGCCAGTCATGAAGGTACTGTGTTTTTCTAATAATAAGCCTTGGATTAACCCAGAAATAAAGGCTCGCCTTAAGGAAAAGAAAAGAGCCTTTAAATCTGGAAACAATGGAAACTAGAAGAAGCTTAAAACTGTGCAGAAGGAGCTGAGAAGACCAGAATGGGGAAAACCATCTACAGGAAGAAGATGGAGGACCAGCTGCAGCAGAATAACACACATGGGGTCTGGAAAAGCATGAAAACCATCTCAGGTAAAAGACCGGGTCAAATCCAGACTGCAGGTGACTTGGGGTGGGTTAATGAGTTGAACAAGTTCTTCAATAGGTTTGACCAGATACCCACCCCTCCACTGACCCAATCCCCCATGCTGCTACAAAAAAAACCCTGCCTGTCACGGCTGAGGATGGGGAAAACCCTCAGCCGTGCGATGCCAGAAGATGTTAAGCGCTGCTTGGCCAGGACGACAGAATTAGTGAGCAGGTCACCTCCTATCGCATCCCTAACCTGACCCTGACTCCTAACCATATGAGCCAACGCTGAAGGTGGGAGGGCTCATACACCGGATGCCTTGGGTCCCTGCTAGCCCTCAGGATTGCCCTGGAACAAGGAGCAGGGTAAGACGACCTGTTCCTCCTAGGCACGGAGGAACAGGAGTCTCACTAGCCAAGCTGCAAAGGGAAAAGAACATAAACAGCCTATGGATATGGCAGGAGGCTGAAAAGCACTTCCACACCTACCTGCCACAGACACACAGACTGGATCCCGTGCATGACAGAAAGTGTCCACACCCAAACACCAATGGACACAGCACACACACAAACACACAGGAACCCAGATCCATAGCTGCATAACATTACAAAGGAAAACATCAAGTGGACATCAACATAAACCTAAGAGTCACAGTTTGTTTATGACCACAAGGGTGGCCCCCACTGGCAGATGTAAATACCAGGAGAGTGTCTCCAGCAAAGCATGGCTGAAGCACCCCTCAGCTTCTGATCTCCAACAAGGCTTTATAGCCCAAAGTGGCCACACCCACGTGGACACACCCAGTGCTCACAGCCTAGGAAGGGAATTAACCCTTCACACACCAGACAAGGGAAGACAGCAACTTAAAGGGGAAGTGAACACACAAACAACCCCGTGCACACCAAACATGGGAAGTGCACACCAATCACACAAGTTGCCAAGTGCAACGCACGCACAACACAGCAAGCTGCCACGACACAGCTCAGGTTGCCATGCTGCCACATAAATACTGTTGCCAGCGGCAACCACAGGTGAGGCAAATACCACAGCCCTCACCTGTGATTGACAACCAAACCAAACCGCTGACAACCGCATGCGGTTCAGGAGTCATGGTCATGGCCATGGCCGTGACACTCCCACCCCACAAAGCCCCCCCACCAAAAAAAAAGGAAACTGGTGAGAGACTCATAAAAGGGGATAGGAGAAGGGGAATCAGAGTCATATAATGCGCGTCTCCCCAGGACTGCTGCCGGCCCCTGGAACAACACACAGGAACCAGGAGCCGACTGCCAGGCTCCGGAACAACACACAGGAACCGGAGACCAGCAAAGAAACAGCCCGGGGGAGGCGCACTGACCCTGCGTCCCATCTCCACACACGTCCCCACTCCAGTCGCTGCCAGCAGACACCCCTAACCAGCACGCAGCCGGACCACTAACGGAATGCTGCCAGCAGACGACCAGAGATAGGAACATGGAGAGGGACGAGGGATCACCAACACGGACACGGAAGGTAAGGTGGCGGGGAATGAGCCACCAACCGCGCCGTAAACTGTGATCCCCGGAACGCTCTCCCTCCGTAGAACGCGCATGCAGGCCAAAAGAGGATGGCACTGCATGCTGCACCCTCTTTCGAAGGTGTGCTACCGCACACCAAAAAACACACATGCAATATAAAATCAGGGGCTGCCAAAAGCGAACACGGTGAAGGAATGGCGGGGAAAAGCCAGGTCACCGCGCCGTCAGCGGCGAAACCCCCACAACGCTCTTCCTCCGGAGAACGCGCATGCACCCCATCCGCAGATGGCGGTACATGCTTCACCCTCTTTCAAGGGATACCATGTGAGGAGCCTTTGTGGTCATACTGTCACGGCTGAGGATGGGGAAAACCCTCAGCCGTGCGATGCCAGAAGATATTAACCGCTGCTTGGCCAGGACGACAGAATTAGGGAGCAGGTCACCTCCTATCGCATCCCAAACCTGACCCTGACTCCTAACCATATGAGCCGACGCTGAAGGTGGGAGGGCTCATACACCGGATGCCTTGGGGTCCCTGCTAGCCCTCAGGATTGCCCTGGAACAATGAGCAGGGTAAGACGACCTGTTCCTCCTAGGCACGGAGGAACAGGAGTCTCACTAGCCAAGCTGCAAAGGGAAAAGAACATAAACAGCCTATGGATATGGCAGGAGGCTGAAACGCACTTCCACACCTACCTGCCACAGACACACAGACTGGATCCCGTGCAAGACAGCAAGTGTCCACACCCAAACACCAATGGACACAGCACACACACAAACACACAGGAACCCAGATCCATAGGTGCATAATATTGCAAAGGAAAACATCAAGTGGACATCAACATAAACCTAAGAGTCACAGTTTGTTTATGACCACAAGGGTGGCCCCCACTGGCCGATGTAAATACCAGGAGAGTGTCTCCAGCAAAGCATGGCTGAAGCACCCCTCAGCTTCTGATCTCCAACAAGGCTTTATAGCCCAAAGTGGCCACACCCACGCGGACACACCCAGTGCTCACAGCCTAGGAAGGGAATTAACCATTCACACACCAGACAAGGGAAGACAGCAACTTAAAGGGGAAGTGAACACACAAACAACCCCGTGCACACCAAACATGGGAAGTGCACACCAATCACACAAGTTGCCAAATGCAACCACACGCACAACACAGCAAGCTGCCACGACACAGCTCAGGCTGCCATGCTGCCACATAAATACTGTTGCCAGCGGCAACCACAGGTGAGGAAAATACCACAGCCCTCACCTGTGATTGACAACCAAACCAAACCGCTGACAACCGTATGCGGTTCAGGAGTCACGGTCATGGCCATGGCCGTGACACCCCCCCATCTTCTTCCCCCACCACTACCATCATTGCCTGTTTACCTCTTAGCAACCTACCACCACTCTCCCCCTCTACACCAGAGGACTCCATCGTTTACCCCCCTCCCCACATGCCCACCTTGTCCTTCTGCACACTCCAGGTGAGGAAGGAACTACAGAAAATCAAGGTGTGTAAAGCTGCAGGACCAGACGGCATCAGCTCCAGGCTCCTGAAGTGCTGCTCAGACCAACTGTGTGGCATTATGGGTCACATGTTCAACATGAGCCTGAGGCTGGGGAAGGTTCCACAGCTGTGGAAGACCTCCTGTGTGGTACCAGTGCCAAAGATCTCACACCCAAAAGACCTCAGCAGCTACAGGCCGGTAGCACTGACCTGACACTTGATAAAGACCCTCCAGAGGCTGGTTCTCAACCATCTTCGCTCCCTGGTGAGGTCTTCATTGGATCCACTGCAGTTTGCCTCACAGCCTGGCATCGGGGTGGATGATGCCATCATCTACCTCCTACACCAAGCTCTAACTCACCTGGAAACAATGTGAGGATCATGTTTTTTTTTATTTCTCCAGTGCTTTTAACACCATACAACCTGGACTTCTGAGGGGCAAGCTGGAGATGGCAGGAGTGGACCACCACATGTCACACTGGATACTTGACTACCTCACAGAACCCCACAGTTTGTTAAATCTCAGGGTTGTGTCTCTGACAAGCTGATCTGCAGTACGCTTGCACCACAGGGAACGGTGCTGGCACCGTTCCTCTTCAACTTCTACACTGCAGACTTCTCCATCAACCCCCAAGGCTGCCACCTACAGAAGTTCTCTGATAACTCTGCCATAGTCGGCCTTATCACAGGTGAGGACGACTCAGAGTACAGACAGGGGACACAGGATTTTGTGGACTGGTGTCAGTGGAACCAGCTCCAGATCAACGTGGGCAAAACCAAGGAGCTGGTGGTAGATTTCCGCAGACACAGGCCCCCTGCTTTGGTTCCGGTGAACATACAGGGAACGGACATTGAGGTGGTGGTGGTGGACTTTTATAAGTACCTGGGTGTTCACCTGAACAACAAACTGGACTGGAGCTATAACACTGATGCTCTTTTCAAAAAGGGTCAGAGCAGACTCTATCTGTTGAGGAGACTGAGGTACTTTGGCGTGCAGGGGACGCTCCTAAAGACCTTCTTTGACTCAGTGGTGGCATCAGCCATATTCTATGGTGTGTTTGTTGGGGGAGCAGCTTATCTGTGGCTGAGAGACAGAGATTAGATAATCTCATTAAGAAGGCCATGTTGTGGGACTATTTGTGCACTTCTACTAAGTATTTGGTGGCTGAAAATATGAGCTGAAGGTTTTTCAGGTTCGCCTGCTATAACCTATTTTAGCACTATTACTGAGGAAAATCTCTGCACCTAATTCTTTAAATTTCACCTCACTTCCTGTGAGCTTGACCAATCCCATACCACCTTGTCCCTAAACTTACCACTATACTTATCCCAGCCCTAAACCATCTCTTCAACCTATCACTAACCACTGGTGTCTTCATATCTTCTTTTAAACATGCCGCCATCACACCCATACTTAAAAGAAACCTTCTCTGGACCCATCAAGTTATTGCCCCATATTGCTACTCCCATTCAGCATCAAATCTTCTAGAAGAATATGTTCATCTAGAACTGTCCTTCCACCTCTCATTCCATTCACTTTTTGATCAGCTACAATCCAGCTTACAACCCAATCACTTCACTGAAACAGCCCTAACAAAAGTCACCAATGACCTGCTCACTGCCAAAGCTAAATTTCATAACTTAGTACTTCTCCTTCTTGACCTGTCCTCTCTTAACCAAGTATTTGATTCTGCCCTGTCCTTCAAGCCACAAATCCAGACCCTTACCACCACCTGCTGCTTTCAACTCAAGAACATCTCTCATATTCGCTTCTTCCCAACCCTCAGTCAACTGAAATGCTAGTGCTTGCCCTTGTCATCTCCGCTTGGACTATTGAAACATCCCCCTTTCTGGCCTCCCATTTGACACTCTTGCATCCCTTCAATCTATTCTCAACTCTGCTGCCTTGTTAACCCACCTCTCCCTTCGTTTCTCCTCTGCCTCTCCCTTGTACCAATCCATTCACTGGCTCCACATTACCTAACAAAATCAATTCAAAATACCGGTACTAACAACTACATATAAGGTTGTCCACAATCTGTCTACCACGCTACATATCTCATCTCCACATATAATATCCAATCCTTACATGGCCTCCTTAGTTCGCCTCTTGCCTGTTCCTCGCACAATTATGTAGAGGATTTCTCATGTGTATCTCCCATACTCTGGAAATCACTACTCCAGTACATCAGATTCTCCCCAACATCCAAACCTTCAAAAACATCCTAAAACCTCACCCCTTCAGGAAATCCTACCACCCACAATAAGCATGCTACCACTACACAGCCAGATGAGCAGCTTGTACCCTCAGCTGCTGTCTCCTTCTCCCTTCCTTTCTGGATTGTAATCCCTCTGTGGCAGGATCCTTTCCTCCTCTGTACCAGTCTGTTAAAAAGTTAGTATTTATTGTACTTGTTTTTGTTTTGTTTTAAATTATGTATGTATACCCCCTTTTAAATGTACAGTACCTTTTAGCTTTTGCATTTGTCACGCAAGGAGGACCCAGTAGAACATAGATAGCATATGGGTTTTTAGATGGAAAATCCAAGTTTCTCGTTGGAAGATTTTCTTGTCCCAGTCCCCCCTTCTGGTGAGTGACAGGATCAGCTCAATGCCAACAAAATTTCATGCATGTGCTCTTCCCTCCATGTTGGGTATTTACATAAGTTGCGAGTGGGGTATCTTTTTTTATTCCTGATATCAGTCAGGTGTTCCCCTGGTCAAGCCTCCTGTCACTTCTAGGTAAGCGCTACAGACACCCCCTCCAAGGCCAGTTAAACTCACAGTGTCTCCGCACTGCAAAAAATAGGATATGTCCTATCTTTCACTGCATCTTGCGGATCGCGGACCCATTGAAATGGCAGTGGTTTGTGGTCCACAGCAAGGTCAATGTGGCCCCACGGTCTTGTGCGGGAGTCCTAAAACAGAGTTGGAACAGAGCAGCAGGTATTGGATTTGTTAGTCTGTGGCCATGTTAGGTGTCTTAGGTCAGTGTTCCTCAACTCCAGTCCTCAGGGCCTACCTACTGCTCATGATTTGAGAATATCCCAAAGAATGAATACCTGTGGTAAGTCCTGATGTACTGACACTAATTATATCACCTTCTCAATACTAAGGAAATCCTGAGAACATGACTGGCAGGTGGGCCCTAAGGACTGGAGTTGAGGAACCCTGCCTTAGGTGACAATGTTGAAAAATAGACATGTGGACTATATACAGAGTGTTTATGTAACTACATTATATATTGTATATTTACTTAATATATTTATCATATTGAAACATTCACAGTTTTTTTTCTGCTGTTCAACACATATTGCTAGTTGCAACACTGAGTGTAGCTATTTCTAGGAGAAAAAAAGCACAGCTCCCCACCCTCCCTCTGTGTTTGGACAGATATAAGCAGATAAAATGCAGTAACTACATATCACTCAGTCACAGTACAAGAGACATGGAGCAGCCCCATTTCCTCACTGTAAGCTACCCACATCTACAAGTAGAAGAAAACACCTGGAGACAGAGGAAGAGGACAGAAGATTGCTAGGCTGCTGCCTAGGGTCTGCATAGAACATTTCCACATCACATTATTATTACAGCTCTTAGAAAATCCTGCAAAGTCCAGCCACAACTAACAAGATCCAGCAGTCCAGACAGAACTAACACCAAATTCCAAAGAAAGACATAGGGCTAAAGAACTTCATGGACCAAAAATGAATTGATCATGGTGACCTGTCATTATAAGGCGATTACTGGGAAAAAGGGAGTTGAAGTCTTGAGACATTGTTTCCATTTAAGTGGAGTACACAAGCATGTTTCTAATTCTCGCTGGAATTCCTATGCTGTTATATAATAGAGTTACTGTCAGCTCATAGCAGCATACTTTTATATGAAGATAGTCTTCATAAGCTGAGGAATTAACTCTTAATGCACAGAGACATTTGCTGGCAGGACAGATATGAGCTCCCAGTAACAATTGCTAGGCAGTCAGCCCCTGACATTTGCACTGGAGATCTCCTCCTCTCTGTGTTTATACAGTTGACTCCATTCATTCACTTCCCTAGTGGTGGTTGATAGAAGGCTCTGTGCGGTGGAGGGTCACAGTCACATTCCTGATCTCAGGCTCAACACAGACTCCTTCCTCTGCTTCATATAGTATTTCTAAGCAGAATGCAAGATCCCAGCAGGAGATCCCAGCTTTTTAGCAGCTGTCACTATGTAGGATGCCTAGAGAGATGACCTCTACTCGCCCAGGAACACTTAGGAGCTCATTCATACTATTATTCTTCTCCTGGATCTTCAGGATTTGGGGTGGGAGGCGTCCCAAGAGCAGGAGGAATCTGCTGCTGGTCTGCACTGCTTGTTTGCTCTATGGGATTTTTGTAGTGACCCAGGCAGGTAGTTTTTTCCCACAGCATAAGGATTCTAGGAAGACTAATCAGATTGATGGTGATGGAGCTTCTGAACAGCAGAGGAACTTTGTGGAACAAAATACTTTTTATGTTGAAAATTCCCAGCCACTTGGAACTGCTCTAAACAGTTCTACAACACTCCAGCCAAATGTTGTATATATCACCCTACGGTCCAAGAGGAGCAAACCATCCAACATTAGGGGGACAGTGAGACCAAAGAAGAGGAGGAAGTTTGGAATTGTTGGACAACATGAGTTTGGATATAGCATGCAGGACACTGGTAGACTGGAGGACAAGCTTATGGACAGGTATATACAGAAAGGAACCCCCACTCATCTCAAGTCTAGGGACACAGCAACAATTATATTGAGGGATGCAAGGGGAGATAGTCACCAGAGTAACATTAGGATTTACAGTGATCGTGCCCCTCCTTGGTTTAGTGCTGAAGATATCCGGACAATGAGGTTCCTAGCTGAATCAAGAATAAAGAAAATAACACAGTTGCCTTCTAACCAGGCTTATCTCATCTATGAAACCCCGTCCAAGAAAAAGATTGCTCCATCTGTCCCATCCTCAGCATGCCAGGGAATTTGTGGTCTTGTTAGAAGACCCTTGGACATGAGTGAAGTGTTTGCTTTCCACTTGGATCGGATACTGGGGCTTAATCGAACTTTGCCATCTGTGAGCAGAAAGTTTGAGTTCCCTCAAGGTAAGAGGATGTGTTTGCTCTATTGTAATGTTGATCTGGTTTCCTGAATTAGATTTATTACAGCCACCTGTCAAATCTACATTTACCCAGGGGTTTCACCTTCAAGCTTTTTGATGCAGTTTTTGAAATACTATATTCATTAACAAATGTCAGTCAGTATGATGTTGTCCTCCTCTGCGAAGTGGTTAAAAATCTATTCTGTTTACTGTTTACATCTGCTTCTAGATAAGTTGGGTAACTGCAAATGTAGGCACCAGGGAATAGTTGAAGAGGACCATCCTTTTATTTTAAGGGAAAAAATAATAGTTTAAAATACTATGTCAGACTGTATAGTAGAAAAGCAGGAGGATCCAGCATCTATTACAAAAATCAAATTTATTGATAATTCTGATAAAAATCCAATGACCACATACAAGAAAACCATGCTTATGTGTTTTCGGTTGTATTTAACCCTGATAGCTAAGTGTGGTATTATTTAAATGGATGCTCCTCTACTGCACTTCTCTTGTCTTCAACACTTCAGTGTATGCTACTAGATAAGCTGAATACACTTGATTTCTAAGAATGTTGGACTGCATGTTAACTTATGCCAAGTCAATTGGCTTTCTATCCTATGCACATTTAATTATTTTTGGAAGATTTTATCCAGACATATGCGACTGGACTAAGGGTTTAACGGGAATTATACTCTTTTCACTTATACCTGTAGCCTGCATCACCTACAGATAAATTTATACTTACCTGCTCTGTGCCACCCTGGTCCTGTCTGCTCATTCCTGCTAGTTCATCTTTTGGTCCCCAACTTGTTTTCTTACAGCCGAGTATAGACATGGTCACCTGCGTTGCTGCAGCCAGTCAGTGAAAACATGTCACCGTTGAAGCCAGTCATTGACGGCAGCGGAGCTTGGGGCCATGTCCATAGTCATCCAGAAGAAAACAAGCCACGGTCTGGATAAGCTTGAGCCAGCGCACAGGATCAGAGTGTCAGGAAGCGGGTAAGTATTAGTTTTTCTATGGGTGATGCAGGCTACGGGAATAAGTAAAAAGAGTATAATTACTGGAAAACCTCTTTAATTTGAACCAAAGCTCCAGCATTACATTCTTTATTGCAGTTGCAAGTAAGAATGGTTTTGTTGTCTGTATCTTCCTTGTGTTTGTCAATGTACAGTGCCTTGCAAAAGTATTCACCCCACTTGACTTTTTTTTAGTATTTTGTTACATTACAGCCTTAAGCTCAATGTTTTGTTATTCTAAATTTTATGTTATGGATCAGAACACAATAGTCTAAATTGGTGAAGTGAAATTAGAAAAATATATAAATGAAACTTTTTGTTAGAAATAGAAAGCAGAAAATTGGCATGTGCGTATGTATTCACCACCTTTCTTAGGAAGCCCATAAAAAGCTTTGGTGCAAGCAATTACCTTCAGAAGTCACATAATTAGTGAAATGATGTCCACCTGTGTGCAATCTAAGTGTCACATGATCTGTCATTACATATACACACCTTTTTTGAAAGGCCCCAGAGGCTGCAACAACTAAGCAAGAGGCAACACTAACCAAACACTGCCATGAAGACCAAGGAACTCTCCAAACAAGTAAGGGACAATGTTGTTGAGAAGTACAAGTCAGTGTTAAGTTATAAAAAAAATATCCAAATCTTTGATGAACCCCAGGAGCACCATCAAATCTATCATAACCAAATGGAAAGAACATGGCACAACAGCAAACCTGCCAAGAGACGGCCACCCACCAAAACTCACGAACCATGCAAGGAGGGCATTAATCAGAGAGGCAGCACATAGACCTAAGGTAACCCTGTAGGAGCTGCAGAGTTCCGCAGCAGAGACTGGAGTATCTGTACATAGGATGACAATAAGCCGTGCGCTCCATAGAGTTGGGCTTTATGGCAGAGTGGCCAGAAGAAAGCCATTACTTTCAGCTAAAAACAAAAAGGCACGTTGTGAGTTTGGGAAAAGGCATGTGTGAGACTCTCAAAATGTATGGAGGAAGGTGCTCTAGTCTGATGATACTAAAATTGAACTTTTCGGCCATCAAAGAAAACGCTATGTCTGGCGCAAATCCATAACATCACCCAAAGAACACCATCCCCACAGTAAAACATGGTGGTGGCAGCATCATGCTGTGGGGATGTTTTTCAGCAGCCGGGACTGGAAAACTGGTCAGAGTTTAGGGAAAGATGGATGGTGCTAAATACAGGGATATTCTTGAGCAAAACCTGTACCACTCTGTGCATGATTTGAGGCTAGGATGGAGGTTCATCTTCCAGCAGGACAATGACCCCAAACACTCTGCTAAAGCAACACTTGAGTGGTTTAAAGGGGAAACATGTAAATGTGTTGGAATGGCCTAGTCAAAGTCCAGATCTCAATCCAATAGAAAATCTGTGGTCAGACTTAAAGATTGCTGTTCACAAGTGCAAACCATCCAACTTGAATGAGCTGGAGAAGTTTTGCAAGGATGAATGGGCAAAAATCCCAGTGGTAAGATGTGGCAAGCTCATAGAGACTTATCCAAAGCGACTTGGAGCTTTGATTGCCGCAAAAGGTGGCTCTACAAAGTATTGACATTAGGAGGGGGGGGTGAATAGTTATGCACATTGACTTTTTCTGTTATTTTGTCCTATTTGTTGTTTGCTTCACAACAAAAAAACTAACATCTTCAAAGTTGTGGGCATGTTCTGTAAATTAAATTATGCAAATCCTCAAACAATCCATGTTAATTCCAGGTTGTGAGGCACCAAAATACGAAAAAAGTCAAGGGGAGTGAATACTTTTGCAAGGCACTGTACATTTGAATGTAGTAGTATGTGAGGTTATATTGTTCAAAAATGTCGGTGGTGGCCTTTACCACAAGTACAGCAACTGACCTTTACTGAAAATCTACTACAGATGACCAAGTAAAATAACATTAAAGGGGTTGTCCTGCAAATAAAATTCTACAGTTTTCAAACCAGCACCTGGATCTGAATACTTTTGTATTTGCATGTAACTGAAAATATATTGTAGCTACTCAATTATTCAATGAAATCTATCTGTATAGCGCCACCTACGGTTTGTTGTTTTTCTAAATTCTCTGTCCTTCTCACTGAGATGGAAGCACATGCTCAATTCTATCCTTCAACTGCCCCCTGAGAAAGTACACGCTCCATGAGCTGTCAGCTTAAAATAAATCTAGCAGAACAATAGAAGCAATGAATAGGGAGATCTGTGGATCCATGTGAGGTACAGGGCCGGTTCTAGCTTTATTAGAAAGAGATCGTCATGTACTAGACTATGTATGATTTTAAATTTTTACATTAATCATGGGATAACCCCTTTAAGTGATGGAACCCTAAATATCATATTACATTGTATTCTGAAAATCATCTTATGTCAAGTAAACTGGAGCTGCCATTTATAAACACTCTTAAAATGTCATTGGTGGTGCTAGCTATCTCTGTACACACATATACAATAATCATTGTTTGGGCCCGCCCACTGGACTCCTAGGCTCAGAATAAGCAGGAATTCAAATTAATAAATTACAAGTTGTACTGAATCTTTTCCCTCAAAACGGTATATCAATCTGCTCAGCTTCTCCTGCTCTATAACATTCTGCCCACAGTTTGAGCTACACTTTCAACATGACAGGTTCCCTTTAAGGGCATTTCACAATAATGTTGGCACTATTCTTCTGGACTTTGAACCAGTATAATCGCAATGCCACTAATGTTAATATTAAAGAGTCTTCTATATGCTTCACAAATATAAAAGAAAAGGCTGTTATGCAGAAATCAAAGCTCTTCTTAAGTGATTTGTAACTTTAAACTACAATGAATGACACAGATTTTTTTCACTTTTCTAACAAGGCTTTAACATGGATCTATTAGTTGATGTCCTTGAACACATCATGACGTACATGTATGTCACTGGTATGTTGGTATGCTGTTCCTGTGTGATCAATATCAGAAGCCCGAGAGTGAATGACAGCCTGGTTCCCGCTATAGTGGCCGAGAATAAAAAGAACATTTTGCTCCCGCCATATTAACCTCCTAAATGCTACAGTCAATATCCACACCTGGATTTAGGCTAGGTTTTTTAAGACAATTTCCTCCTGTTAAAATGTCCTTTTTTTCCTGTCAAACAGGATGATGCAACAGGATGTGTATTCTGTAGCATCCTGTTGCCATATACATTCATTGTACAAGAAAGTTGATCCATCAGGATATTTTAGTTGAAAAGCATCGAAAAAATTAGACATTATCAATTTGTCAGCTCCACTGAAATCCTTTGAATCCATTAACAAACAAAAAAGAAAGTCAAATAGATGTTTCTAAAGGATTATATATTTTTTTATTTTGAGAGGGGGGTAAATAAAAAGTGAAATAAAGCTGGAAAACCCTGCTAATGGAGCAATCATTAGGAGAAATAAAATGGCCGCTGTCCTATTAGTACAAATAAAACCTGTCCTAATCACACAGCAAGACAGGTTACTTTACAACACTGAGGTAAAGAGCTGCCTCATCCTCCTCTCTGCTCTACTTGTCAGGGATTATGATCCTGAATACAGTTTAATATGATATTTAGCTGAATCTTTGTGGGAATAGAGTTCATGAGGAGAAATGAAGTACAGAAAAGATGGACAGGACAGACTGTGGTAATAACTGGGGTAATGTGGGGCTGTGGTAATGTAGACTGCATACAAGTGCTGCTGCTGATTAGCCACATCTGCTTATGAACTCAATTCCAACAGAGATTCAGCTAAAGATCTTATCATCTGTATTCAGGATCATAATCCCCAACAGGTAGAGCAGAGAGGAGGATGAGGCAGCTCTTTATCTTAGTGTTGTGAAGTAACTTATCTTGTTGTGTGATTAGAACAGGTTTTGTGCGCACTAATAGGACAGCGGCCATTTT
Organism: Bufo gargarizans; assembly: GCF_014858855.1. Lineage (NCBI taxonomy): Eukaryota > Metazoa > Chordata > Amphibia > Anura > Bufonidae > Bufo > Bufo gargarizans. Next base: position 168,461,797 of record NC_058080.1, read on the forward strand.
GTTTCTCATAATGATTGCTCCCCAGATAAAACGAGCCATTATAACTAATGTAAGGTATTTGGAAATATAGTTTTAATGAAGTAATAATTAAGTATTTTCATTTTCTTAATTCCCAGAAAACCCCTTTAAATACGTTTATATTTTAATAGTTCAGGTGTTTTGAATTATTTTTATTGCGGAGAAAGGGGGTTGATTTCAATCTTTATATTTTTTTATCTTTGAAAAAACTTTTTTTTAACTTTTTTTAAGTCCCCCTTCATGCAATATTTAGATCTCTTCTCCCATGGACTGCAATGAATTATCAATGCAGTTTATGGGAGATTCCATACATTCCTATGGAGCCCTGTCACAAGCAGGGGAGGGGTGTTTATGAAAAGCCAGCTTGTCTCCTGGGAACTAAAGACTGCTATATTAACATATTCCCACCCATACATTACCTTTTAGGTTTCATACTGCAGATCAGATGGCCAGCTGTTTGAAGATAAAGCATCGCTCTTATGACTTGAATATGAAGTAGCCGTCCCATTGAAATGAATAGGACAGTTTAGTTGTAATTACACCTGCTAACTGCTGCAGTTGCCATGGCGAGCAGGTAAACAATGAAGAGAAGGCAGCGCTGCTTTCTCTTCAAATAGGTGATCGACAGGGGTGCCAGGAGTTGGCCCCTTGCTGTTCTGATATTGATGACCTTTCCTGAGGATAGGTCATCAATATAAAAAAAACTGACAACCCCTTTAACCCTTTAAGCAGTGATCCACAATGTTAACCCTTTTAGCAGTGATTGACTAGGTCACTGCACCAGTGACACAAGGAAAAGAGCTAGAGAAATATGTATGTTCATTTTATTTTAAACCCTTTTAGGGCTTGTCTGAGATTTTTTATAATCCTCGACAACACCTTTAATAGCTTATTTAAGTGTCTGATCTGGTTGCAGAGAGTGACGGTATAGAAAGGGTTGACCATAGCATGTTTTTTATTTTAAAGCCCTTTTAAGCCTTATTCAAGACTTTAATTATCTTAGACAACCCCTTTAAATAAAGTCTGTCATGATTAAAAGATCTTATCCGCAAAAAATTCACAAAACGTTATTTCACAGTTTTCAACCTAAGACCAACATATCAGCACTAAATGCATAAATAAAGATTTAGGATATTTATGCCAGGAGTGGAGCAAAATTTTTGTAGATACATTTGTCGGAACGGGTGTGGACCCATTCATTTCAATGGGGCCGCAAAAGACTGCATCTTTGTGTGCTGTCTGCATCCATAGTTCCGTTCCGCAGCCCCGCAAAAAAGATAGAGCATGTTCTTTTCTTGTCTCCAATTGCTATGGTCGTGTGAATGTGCCCTAAAGGTCAGTTGTTCCAGCAGGACAATTACCTGCCATATGGCCTTTTAGGTCAAATGGATAATAGGAGTGCAACAGTACTAGATGCATAAAGGCTGCAAGTAAAGTAAAATATATAACACTTGTATATTTTAGAAATACATAGCTGTGTAAGATGTATCTGTCAATCCACATCAATGCCTTTATCCCAGTGAGCTGGCGTAGCGGTTGTATCAAGGCATTGGAATGCAACATTAAAGGCTGATGATTTTAATCCAGTCCTCCTCCTACTTCTATTGTGAGAGACATCTTACTAGAAGCTGCCAAATATACCCAACTAATCTAGTATAAATATACATTTTTTAGAACATCCACTCACTCTTCATATGATCTGCTTAAAATGCAACTGTCGTTTCAGGTCTTTTTTTTTTTTTAGAAAAAGCTGCCTTGTGGGTGCACATGAAAAGTAACACTATTTGTGACCATTATGAGATTGTATCCTGTATTTTTAGCAGTCTATAATTCTCAGGTTTTTCAGAGCTAGTGGGTGGAGAGTAGTTGGTATCATGTCTGCCCATACATAGAACATGGATGAGCAGCATTATCTGCTTCTTAACTCTTTGTAGTATCTCCTCAGAAGCAGCAGCAGTAATGGGGGACATTATACAACAGTGCTGAGCATTTAGATGTAAATCCAGCAATTAAGTTAGACAGTAAATCACTTACAAATCAGCAAAAGTCTCTCTGAGTCAGTCTCTCTGCCTCTGCCTGTCTCCATCAGCGACTCTCTTCTCCTCCCCTAGACATCGATGTCATCTGATCATTTTCAGTGAGCAGGCAGCCATCTTCATTTAAGACAAGATGTAATGGCGGCACTCCATGCCCACTGCCATACCGATATCTGGGGTGGGCATTCTAGCTTCTGTCCAGTGGCCGGGTCCAGCTGGTATTCCTTTGCCCTCCAGCAGCAGGGCCAGACACTGGACTCCTGTGTCCCACACTGCATGGCACAGCCTAGCTGCTAGGCCTCTTCCTGTGTTCCATATGGTGCGCACATGCTTCCCAGCTCTTAAAAGGCCAGCACAACTGTATACAATCTGCACCAGCCTATGGCTGGACTTCTATGGATATTTCAGAAAAAAAGTGCCTGAGCATTAGGTATTTATGGAAAAGGTGCCTGAGCACTAGGAATTTCTAGCTTGCTAGATCCTGCAAAGGTGCTATAATTCCTGGATTCTGACCCTTTGCTGCTTGTCCTGACCTTTGGACTGCTTCATGGATTCACGCAGACTGTGGCCACCCTGACCGTGGCCTGTTTTTGACTATGAGTTTGACTGTTCCCTCGGTGCCAAGCAACACTGTTTCTGGCCCTGTGAGTCATCAGCCAACCACACGGAGACTACTCCAAGAGTGTAGCGGCCTGGTGTGTTCCCTGCCGCCAAAACCAAATTATATAGGGTTTAAAGGGTGAATACCAGGAAGCTACCAGGATAGATGTAGCCCATAGCCAAATCTGTTGGTTGGCACAGTGGTTCCACAACCATTGTCTGTAACACAGGACTTGAGAGATAGTGAGGCGGAAGAGGAAGCATGAGAAGAATACTAAATATCTTTCTCTGATAAAGATATATTACAAAATTTCATCTGTTTTATTCATCTTTGAACAAATGGATCAACAGTATCAACAGTAACAACATCAGTATTTCACATTCTACTGTATATACTTTATTAAGAATGCTGATAATGAAAATCAAAGTAAACATTGTTTTTCTACTAATTAAAACCAGATACTGAAACATATTCTTGAATTCTAATAATTTTCAGTTTCTAATTGTATTTTGTGTTACATTTGTACATGGTTGTGGGGGCAGCCATCTTGCCTGAGCTGCTACTTAGCTTTGTTAAAGGGAGTCAGTGAGCAGTTTTGACCATGCTAAATTGTTGATAGCACAAGGTAGAGGCTGGGAGAGCAGGACAAACATATAAACATGCCTTTTCTGATAACTTTTATTATCAGGAGTAGTGTAAATATGAAATGTAGAGAGCACTTCACATTGAAACTCTGCCCTAGCGGTTTCATATTCACCCTTCTCCTGATGAGACAATCTCCAAAAAAGGAATGTTTTTACTGCTCTCCCCAACTTTTTCCCAGTACCATCAGCTTAGCAGAGGTGAGTTGTCACAATCACCTATTGTCAATGGTTTGATTCTATAAGATGTAGATGTAACTCATAATTGTAATCTTGCCTGTGATGATAATGAGATGACTCCTGAGATTGTCACGGATGGTGTTGCAGAAAGCTGGAACTTATAAACATCCGACTGGCTAGATCCCAAACTAAGGAGCATATGGGTGAGCCCTATAAAACCCCTAGAGCTCTCCCTGACTGCTATGCCCATGCAAAGGTATTTATGGTAGACTATTGCATGCCCACGTACCTTATACTAAGTGACACCTGAAAACCCTATAATAGTGAGGGAACACGACCACCGGCTCCCTGCACTTAATACGGACAGAGTCAGGGTCACCTACAATCAAGCCAGCAAGGAAACACAAATAAAGGAAACAGACTTATCTGAGGAATCAGGAGAAGCAGTATCCAGCAGTGAACAACTCATCCAGGAAGAAGTATAAACCGCAAAGTGAGGCAGCATGGGAGGGAATATAAAGGGAGACAATCAGTGCAAATAGGTGACAGCTGGGAGAAGGAAAGGAGATGACAAAGTAAAACCAAAACAAAGAACGTCATGCAAGAGGTAGCGTAGAACGTCTAACAGACCTTCTCACAGAGCTGGCGGTGACAGAGATCTGAACTCAGCATTAAGCATTAGGTTATAAGTCTCAGCAGCCAGAGTGAAAACTGTAAGCCTTCACAATTTTTATAATATAAATAGTGACATGGAAAATTAGAAGAAAAACCACAATTGTTTTTAAAACATATCCAGAAAATAAAAACTTAATTTTAATAATAGGTAATTTTCTGATTCTGACGTAACATTCCTTTTAAATATATTTTATGTTTTCTATCTCTTAGAGTCAATTGTCCATTCAACTGCACATTAAAAAAATATTAGTGCTCTACATTAGAAAATTACATCACTTACTAATATACTTCTGTTATTCAAGGTGCCCATATCTGATGATGGCTGTTCCAGTCCTGGCATGCGACCTGGGCTGTGTCTGAAGGGGTCTGTCTGACTGGCTTATTTTACTAACTAAACCAGCCATTTCTCTGTGCCGACCAACAGGAAACTGTCAGCATTGCTGACAGTTTCCCTGTTGAAAAATAGAGAGTAGATTGACATGCAGCACATGAAGTAGAGTAAAGTCATTACTTTAAATGTTGTCCAAATGTTGACTTTCATGTTAACAATCCTAACACATGGATATTATTTTACCCTTTTCCATCCCTTGTAATTACTGTCTGTGTTATACAGCTGACACTCCACTGTAATGACCAGGATAGGAGATAACTCCAATCTCTGTAGTTTAACCCCTTAGATGCTGTAGGCAATGTTGACCACAGCATCTAAATGGTTAGAGAGGTCTGGGTGGCTAGGTACCAAGAGTGTACAAGGTAGTCAGAGGACTAACAGAGGCCTCTAGGATTGTCAGAGCTTTATTGTCAGCTACCTGTGTAAGTTGCAGATAAGGAAGGTGGTATTATTACATATTAGTGGTGATTGAGGATTGTTAAAGCCAGTTGTTGGTACACATAGTATTGAAAATGAGTTCTGCTTTAAACTACATTGGAACTGACAATTAATGGAGATCTCCATTGATGACTTCAGTAAAGGGGCAAGCTTTTTTTTTTTTTTTTTTAAACAGCAGCACCCCTGACCGCTGCTATGTTGAGAATATCCTCCTTCATTTTTTTCTTAGGAGATCTAACAATTCAAATCATGAATCTGACTGCTGCATTTTAGTATTGATAATATAATAAAAAGGAAAAATGCTATACTAGACGGCTGATGGCATTACAAAGTGTAAAGCAGCGTGCAGTTTAATGTTTTCTTTGCCACCACATAACATCATAGCCGCACTGGTCATTGCTATACGTGTACAGACCCTCCAGTCCTTGATGCCATTACAGGACGCAGGGCACAATGACTTTGTACCATACGTTTATTCTGTACCATTGTATGTAGGATTTCTCTCTATGGTAACAGCTGAATGTTTTCATATCCATGGCTTCTTTGTCCCAGGAGACCAGCGCTGAAAAGAAGCATAACTCTCAGCATCATCCTTGTTGATCTTTGTTGTAAAATATGATTTTAGTGACGGCAATGATTGAGGAATGATAGTAGTAGGAATGCTTTAATGGCCTCTATACTTTTTAAACCAACAAATCACATTTCTTATGTACATGTCATCATATACTAGGGTTTTCCTAGTTTGTTATTTTAAAAGCTGGAGCCTCAATTAAAACATATTTTAAAACTTAAAGGAATTGTCTGAGACTGTAATATTGGTGCCCTATACTTAGTGGGATGCAGCAGATGATCAGTGAAGGTGCCAGGAGTTGGTTCCCAACCCTGATGTGATAGTGATGACCTGCCAGAGGCTATCACCAAACAGTGCGGTCATTATCTGCCACGAGTGGACATGGCCTGGAATCTTATGACCAGCCTCGCCATAGGTCAAGTGGACCTGTCAGTTCTCCTGACATATCTACCGTATTTACTGTAGTACAATTTTTGCATTCTTTAAAAAAAATATATATTAAAATAACAATTCTGTAGTATGTTTTTTTTTTTGAATGCTGCGTTGTACCATTTCTTTTTTCTCCCTCCTGGAAATGTATGAATATGTGTAACCATTATCCTTGTTGATTGGGTGTCTATACATTTTAACACTGTTCAGTCAGTACTGACACAGTCTATTGACAAGGAGAGAGGTAATGCCCATGCTAGTTTGTTTATACATTTACAGGAGGAATAACAGAAGGACAGCACAATGGCAGAGTTCAGACACTTCAGGAGAGCTGCCAGTACTGAAATTATACATACAAATTGTCGTTCAGTAGTCTCCAGAGCATGCCCAAGACTTCACCTAGGTTTACAGTACCTTCACTGCTAAACTGTTGACCAATACTTCTGTCATGTGCAGTCCTGCTTCTAAGGCTTGTTTCACATTTGCGTTTGCCAATCCGGCAGGCTGTTCCGGCATTGCTGGACGCTACCAGAATGCTGTCTGGCCCCATCCATAATAATAAAAGCCCTGTGTGCGTGCTCAGGGCTGCGTGTCCATGCATGTATGCCGGTAATTGAACTGGGCATGCACGGCGCGTCGAACAATCAACACTCCACACGTCGCAGGTCTGTGCCAACAGCCACAGCCTCCAATCACAGTGCCAGCAGTCTCAGCCACCAGTCAGTGCCAGCTGTCTCAGCCATCACTCAGTGCCAACAGTTTTAGCCACCAGTCAGTGTCAGCAGTCTCAGCTGCAGTCAGCAGTCTCAGCCACAGCCAGCACTCAGTTCCAGCAGTCTCAGCCCCAAGCCACAGCCAGCAGTCTCAGCCACAGGCACCAGTCAGTGTCAGCAGTCTCAGCCACAGCCACCATTCAGTGCCAGCAGTCTCAGCCAGCAGTCAGTGCCAGCCGTTTCAGCCACCAGTCAGTGCAGCCAGTCAAAGTGCCAGCAGTCTCAGCCATACAATGTGGTCAAGTTCCCTTGCCATTTAATATAGACTGTTCCTACTAATGTTTATGCACTACTGTTCTAGTGCCCATTATTGTAACAGGCTTAATGTCTAGTTAACTATAATGGGGTCCGAAGGTGGTCCGGACGCGATTACGCAAATTTGCAGAGAATGGGACGGACAAATACTGCTGCATGCAACTATTTTTGTCTGGTCGATTCCTAGCGTTCTATGCCGGAGCAGGTTGCCAGCAGTTTGAAACCAGCCTTGGATGAACACAAGTAGAGAATTAGCAACAGATTCAGAACAATGTTAGAGATCTCCTATGAACCCACTGTATTTAAACTTTACTTGCTCCCCGCTTCCTGTGCCGCTCCTGGTCCCCGCACTGCCGCTTCTCCCCGTGCAAGGATGAAAACATCCGGTGTCGGAGGGAGCAGCCAATGGCAGGCAGGGACAGGGACAAGCCTCCCTAGTGTCACCTGCAATGCTAGGGAAGCTCCTTCCAGTCCCTGCCTGCCACTTGCTGCCCCCCCCCCCCCCCCCGATACCAGATGTTTTCATCCGCGCACGGGGAGAAGCAGGAGTGAGGACCAGGGGCGGTGCAGTGAGCCAGGAAGTATATTCAATGTGGGGGGCCTGGCATATTGGGGGACATTTTTATACTCTCGGATAAGCCCTTTAACTTGTGACTATATGTATATATATATATATATATATATATATATACAGTACAGACCAAAAGTTTGGACACACCTTCTCATTCAAAGAGTTTGACTATGAAAATTGTAGATTCACACTGAAGATATCAAAACTATGAATTAACACATGTGGAATTATATACATAACAAAAAAGTGTGAAAAAGCTGAAAATATGTCATATTCTAGGTTCTTCAAAGGAGCCACCTTTTGCTTTGATTACTGCTTTGCACACTCTTGGCATTCTCTTGATGAGCTTCAAGAGGTAGTCACCTGAAATGGTTTTCACTTCACAGGTGTGCCCTGTCAGGTTTAATAAGTGGGATTTCTCGCCTTATAAATGGGGTTGGGACCATCAGTTGCGTTGTGGAGAAGTCATGTGGATATACAGCTGATAGTCCTACTGAATAGACTGTTAGAATTTGTATTATGGCAAGAAAAAAGCAAAGTAAAGAAAAATGAGTGGCCATCATTACTTTAAGAAATTAAGGTCAGTCAGTCCCAAAAATTGGGAAAACTTTGAAAGTGTCCCCAAGTGCAGTCACAAAAACCATCAAGCGCTACAAAGAAACTGGCTCACATGCGGACCGCCCCAGGAAAGGAAGACCAAGAGTCACCTCTGCTGCGGAGGATAAGTTCATCCGAGTCACCAGCCTCAGAAATCGCAGGTTAACAGCAGATCAGATTATAGACCAGGTCAATGCCATCCGGTTTGCGTTTAGTTGGACCATCATTTATTTTTCAACAGGACAATGACCCCAAACACACCTCCTGGTTGTGTAAGGGCTATTTGACCATGAAGGAGAGTGTTACGGTTACTCCCCGGCTAGCTGGAAGCTGGACCGCTTAGATAGTCTGGATCTCGGTTTAGGGAGAGAGAGAGGAGCCGCTTCGTCGCGATATCCAGAAGGATCCTGTAAATGTAGAACAATCCCGGTAACGATCTTACAGCTAGGATAATCCTTCCCCCCTCCACAAACGAGTCGAGGCTGCGATTTGAAGGTTAAGCAAGACAGATGTTTACCTGCAAGGTTTAGTCCTTCCACCGAATGGCCGGTCGGTCGGCAGCCCCAGCACGAATCTATGCTGTCCTGGAGGACTCAGCGGTGCTCGCCTGTCTGCGCATCCGCCCTTAGATCCAGGCGACTGCTGGCAACCACCGCTGTTCGGGCATAAGACGGCCGCGACCACGTGCAAGGTCCCGAAATGGCGGCTACCCATGCCCAACACAAAGGACTCGTGCCGGCACGTGTGAAAGACAGAGCTGGGAGGCAAAATAGCACTTAATTGCACACAGTGTAACTAACAGTAACAGTGTAACTAACAGTTTTGTAACAGTGCTCCCTTTTTGTGGAACACTCTGGCAGACACTGTCTGACCCCTTTTCGGGGCAGACTAAGGCTGTCCAGACCACTGGTTATGCTGGGCTGAGGTCTGTTTGTCTGGACAACCCGTCGGCGTTGCCAATCTGTTTCCCAGGTCGGTAGGTAATGGTGAAGTTGAAGGGTTGTAAGGATAGACTCCAACGTAAAAGTCTGCCGTTATCCCCCGAGACCCGGTTTAGCCACACCAACGGGTTATGGTCGGTAACCAGAGTGAACTCTTGTCCATACAAATAGGGAGTAAATTTCTTTAGTGCACACACCAAAGCCAAACACTCTTTTTCTACCGCTGCATAGCTGACTTCGCGTGGCAGGAGCTTACGGCTGATGTAGACAACTGGGTGCTCCCCTCCGTCTTCGCCTACTTGGCTGAGGACAGCTCCCAGCCCAAACATGGAAGCGTCTGTATGGACGATAAAACGTTTGTTAAGGGCTGGAGCCGCCAAGATGGGAGCGTTGACAAGAGCAAGTTTGAGAGCTTGGAAAGCCGTTTCACAGTGGGGAGACCACAGGACCTGTCGAGGTAAGTTTTTCTTGGTCAGGTCAGTCAGGGGTTTGGCAAGTGTGCTGTAGTCTGGTACAAACCGTCTGTAGTACCCTGCTGTGCCCAGGAATGCTAGGGACTGAGTTTTAGTGGTGGGGGTGGGCCAATTGACAACAGCTTCTATCTTGGCCGGCTCTGGTCGCTGTTTCCCACACCCCACCCGGTGACCCAGGTACTGTACCTCGGCCATCCCAAAGTGGCATTTTTCTGGCTTCAGAGTCAGGCCCGCAGCCTGGATCTGATCCAGAACCATTCCTACATGAGCTAAGTGGTCCCCCCAGGAGTCACTGTGGATCGCTATGTCGTCCAGGTATGCGCAAGCAAAACTCTGGAAGCCATCCAGGAGCCTATCGACCAAGCGCTGGAATGTAGCTGGGGCATTCTTCATCCCAAACGGCATTACCTTAAAATGATATAAGCCGAACGGGGTGACGAATGCCGACTTGGGGACAGCCTCCTGGGCCAGGGGAATCTGCCAGTAACCCTTGCAGAGGTCGATGGTGGTCAGATAATTTCCCCTGGCTATACGATCGAGCAGCTCGTCTACCCTGGGCATAGGGTAAGTGTCCGTCACTGTCTTTTCATTGAGCCTCCGATAGTCTACGCAAAACCGGGTTGTACCATCTTTCTTGGGCACCAGGGACTATCGGAGGGCTCAATTACCTTGAGTTTGAGCATCTCACCGATCTCCTTCTTCATCTCTGCCCTAACTGCCTCTGGGATTCGGTAAAAAGCCTGAAATAAAGGAGCTTGTCCCGGGGTATCTACCTGGTGGGTGGTTAAGGTAGTGTACCCTGGCTTCTGGGAGAAAGTGGGGCTTTTGGACTGCAGGAGTTGGTTAAGCTTCTCCCTTTCAGTGGGGCTAAGTCGGTCCCCTATCTTGACCTGAGCTACTATATCTGCGTGGGGACTTTTTTCTAACAGATCTGGAATGGGTAGACTGTCGGGGTCTTCCTGAGGGGGACATCATACGGCCGTCACGTTCTCCGGCCGCTCAAGATATTCCTTGAGCATGTTCACATGGAATGTCTTTCTAAGATTGCTGTCATGGCAGCTAGCTATTACGTAGGTGGTGTCTCCCCTTTTCTCCACTATCTGATAGGGGCCCTGCCAGGACGCCTGTAATTTGTCTGTCTTAACTGGCTTAAGCACTAACACCTTTTGCCCTAGGGTAAAGATTCTCTTTCGGGCCCCCCGATAGTACCACACCTTCTGTCTTCTCTGGGCCGATTGGAGGTTAGCCTGCACTGATTTGGCTAATTGCTCCATTCGGTCCCTGAGTTCCAGCACGTACGGCACAATGGGGACACCGTCAGTCTCCATCTCTCCCTCACAGTGCTCTCGGATCAGGTTTAGGGGTCCCCGTACTTGTCTGGGGGTGGTATGGAGAGCTCAGGAGGGACTTAATTTTGCAAACCTGCCAGAGTTGCTGAGTCAATTCGGCCATAAATTGGGTGCCTCGGTCGGACAGGATTTCTTTCGGAAATGTTGGATAGGGCGACAGCTTTCGGGTACCTGGTAGCGTAGTCCACTATGGTAAGAATGTAGTGCTTACCGGAGGGACTAGGGGTAGCCAGCGGTCCCACTAGGTCAATAGCAACCCTGCTGAAGGGTTCCTCCACAATGGGCATATTTACTAAATGAGCTTTAGGGTGATCACCTCTCCTCCCTACTCGTTGGCACACATCGCAGGTCTTACAATAAGTCCTAACATCAGCGTGTACCCCTGGCCAAAAGAATGTGTGAGTAATGCGGTGTAGTGTGCGGGTTATAGCTAGGTGGCCTGCCAAGGGAATGTCGTGTCCTATCTTGAGTATTTCTCGACGGTATTTGTGGGGCGCTACCAGCTGTCGCCTCTGCTGCCCCCTTTTCCCCGTCAAGCGATATAGCTTTCCCTTTTCCCATAAAAAAGTTTTGTTATCTGACCCGCTCCCTCCGGTCTCTGCTCGTTCCCGATACTTTTGTAATGTCGGGTCAGTCTTAGACTCTGCCTCGAAAGCATCTGGGATGTCCCAGGGTATGGGACCTAACGGGTAAGTCGAGGTCGGGGTAGGTCTTACCTGTGTCTCCGGCACCGGTGAGAGTTCTTGCTCCGTTCGGGCTTGGGCTCGGGTAGTCACTGGGTTCGCCTCGTTGTTGTCCACTGGAGCATAGGCAGAAGTCATGGGGCCCAAATCGTTGCCCAGTAGTACTTTGGCAGGTAAATTATTCATTATGCCCACGTTCACGGCCACCTTTCCCGCTCCCCAATCAAGATGTACTTTAGCGGTCGGAATTTTGTACACATCCCCTCCCGCCACTCTAACGGCCACAGTCTGCCCTGATCGCTTGTGCTCCGGCACCAAATAGCTCTGGACCAGTGTAATGGTAGCCCCCGTGTCTCTTAACCCCTCAGTAGATCGCCCCTCGAGCCATACCTTCTGCCGATGGTGCTGGCGGTTATCCGAAGCAGCAAATACCGGATCTGCTTCGTGAAGTGGTCCCAAATATTCCTCCATAGGGGCTTCTTGGTTAACACAGAGCGCCCGGGCAGGACGAGATGACCCAGGGGGGTCATTATAATTCCGGGGGGTCTGGTGTGCATTAAGGGGGCAGCTAGCCATGAGGTGCCCTGGTTGCTTGCATCGGTAGCAGGTCGGTCTGGGACGATCAGAGTTGTTACTCGGTGGTCCTGAGTACCGTACGGGCCCCGCGGGCACCGGGGCTCGGAATTCGGTACGTGGTGGCGTGCGGTAAACATCTTTGTGTTCGACCTGTGCTGGGGCTCGGTAGTTTGTGGGTTCATGTAGACGGGAGTCGTAATGTTCATCGGCCAATTTGGCTGCTTCTTCTAAGGTAGAGGGTGGTCTGTCTCGCAGCCATTCCTTCCCCTGCTGCTCCATGCCGTTATAAAAATGTTTTAAGAGAAATAATTGTAAAATTTCCTCACCAGTCACAGCTTTACTTCCGCTCATCCAGTGATATGCCGCTCTCCGCATTCGGTGCGCCCATTCCATATGTGTGTCGTTAGACTTCTTTCTCGTGCTACGAAATTGTCGGCGATACGTGTCAGGAGTTACTGCGTACCGCCGCAACAGTGTCTCTTTGACCAGCGCATACTGTGTCACTTCCTCAGCGCCCAGAGTCCGAAATGCTTCCAGAGCTCACCCGGATAGTTTCCCAGACAATATCGTGGGCCACTCTCTGTTGGGAATCTGGTGCAGGGCGCATTGCCTCTCGAAGTCCGCTAAATATTCATTGATTCCTGTCTCGCTCTCTAGGAAGGGTCTAAAAGCCGCATAGGGTATCTTTGGCCTCCCGGCGTTTCCGACAGGAACGATTACCTGCGGTGCTTCGGCATTGCGGTGTGCGGTCACTAGGCTGAGTTCGTGGGCTCGAGCCTTCCGTATATCCTCGTCCGCTTCTGCCATCAACTGCTGTACCAGTTCCATAGGTGGGTTCGGCCCGTATAGCGAGAGCCTCTCCCGAACAATCCTGGTCTTTTCGTCACTACTCATGGTCGGGGTTTCTGCCCTGATCCAGTTCGGTTAGTTCTGCGATCAGTTCCCTTCGCGGACGGTTGCTGGCGTTCCCCCCTCTGCTTTCGAGTAAATCCTTCAGGGTTGCACGTTTCAATTTTTCGTAAGCTCTCTCCATCCGTTCAGTACCTCTCCTAGGAAATCCAGGACAATCCCACCGCTGCCATCCAAATGTTATGGTTACTCCCCGGCTAGCTGGAAGCTGGACCGCTTAGATAGTCTGGATCTCGGTTTAGGGAGAGAGAGAAGAGCCGCTTCGTCGCGATATCCAGAAGGATCCTGTAAATGTAGAACAATCCCGGTAACGATCTTACAGCTAGGATTATCCTTCCCCCCTCCACAAACAAGTCGAGGCTGCGATTTGAAGGTTAAGCAAGACAGATATTTATTGACCGGGGTCTCCTTTTATGCAATCCTGCCCTGGAAAGGGCTACATTTACATGATTACGACAATACACAATCACATGTCTGGTACAACCCCCACGTCTCCTCCCCTCAGATAAGCTTTTAACATAATTAACCCACACACAATGTTACCCAAGTTCTGGATGTACCCCAAAACCAGGGGGTACATCTTTACATTCGGTATCCTCAGACAGTCCTGGTGTAGGGGAACAACATATCCAAAATCCGGCTCCGTCGGTCCAAGGGTTCGGGAGTTACGGGTCCCTGAAGTCCTGACCGACCGCACAGACTTTTCAGCCGAAAATGGTTCCCCAAGCTTTGGTCCTGCGGCCGGTCTCCGCTCGTGCGCCAAAACCCCACGAAACCCCTGCCCCCCCCACAGCCACCTCAGTGTCCTCTGGAACACTGGGGGGGCTGCAAGGCTTAGTCCGTCCACCGAATGGCTGGTCGGTCGGCAGCCCCAGCACGAATCTACGCTGTCCTGGAGGACTCAGCGGTGCTCGTCTGTCTGCGCATCCGCCCTTAGATCCAGGCGACTGCTGGCAACCACCGCTGTTCGGGCGTAAGACGGCCGCGACCACGTGCAAGGTCCCGAAATGGCGGCTACCCATGCCCAACACAAAGGACTCGTGCCGGACTGTGCGAATGGCTGAAGACAGAGCTGGGAGGCAAAATAGCTCTTAATTGCACACAGTGTAACTAACAGTAACAGTGTAACTAACAGTTTTGTAACAGAGAGTGATGGGGTGCTGCGCCAGATGACCTGGACCGCAGAGTGAAGGCAAAAGGGCCAACAAGTGCTAAGCATCTCTGGGAACTCCTTCAAGACTGTTGGAAGACTATTTCAGGTGACTACCTCTTGAAGCTCATCAAGAGAATGCCAAGAGTGTGCAAAGCAGTAATCAAAGCAAAAGGTGGCAACTTTGAAGAACCTAGAATATGACATATTTTCAGTTGTTTCACACTTTTTTGTTATGTATATAATTCCACATGTGTTAATTCATAGTTTTGATGCCTTTAGTGTGAATCTACAATTTTCATAGTCATGAAAATAAAGAAAACTCTTTGAATGAGAAGGTGTGTCCAAACTTTTGGTCTGTACTGTATATATATACACACTTTAGATCAGTGTTTGTTAAAAAAAATGGAATTTCCGTAATATACGTAGATCAGAGTTTTTATGACAGCACTTATAGATATACTGAATAAATACACCTGGAAGAATCCATAAAATAAAAGTAAAGACAACTTCACATGTCTCCACCCTGGACTGTGAACATACTCTATGTATGCATTGTGTTCTCAGGGATTACAGAGGAATGCAGAATTTCTTGGAAATACAAGTTTTTTTCCTAACCAGAATTTCTACACCATATACTCTGATCAGCTAAATTAGCTAAAGTCAAAAACTTTGCTGCAGAAATTAGGGATTAAAATGTTGCCGGGGTTTTAACCATAGGAGATTGGATAGGTGGTAGTCTTGGCCTTGGTGCTTGAGGGGGATCAACTGCCCCCCCCCCCCCTTGCCACATAAAAATAAACACTGTGTTACAAATAGCACATGGTACTTAGGTAGCCCTGTTACAAATTTTGCATTGGGCTCTGGACTGTCATGCCTTTGTGTGCTGCAATGATCAGGATTGTAAAAGTAAAGTTCTCATAGTATGTTTGTAATATACACATCTTTGATGCCTGAGCTCTGATCTTGGTGGCTGACTCCAACATATTCTACTGGTAGGCGTTTTCACTATAGGAGGTGCGGCAAAAGGATGAAGAAAGTGTTTTTGTGGAAACCATAATTTCATAATTTATCTGTAAGAGGGCTGTAAATGCTCTAATCCTCTCTTACAAGAACTGATGAAAATATAGCAAAAGCTAGTCAAATTGTGCGTGAAAATCTTTGGCTGACTGTTAGACCAAAGTGAGCATCAGGAGAGAAACAGTAAGGAAAATCTTAACTGAAAATCTTGGCATGAGGAAAACTTGCAAAAATAGTTCTCAAGATGCTCAGCAATGAACACAAGCAAAGAGTTGAAATTTCCCAAGACCTTTTTTGAAGAGGCAAGATGACGTTTTGGTCTGTGTCATCACAGGTGATGAAACATGGATCTATCAATACGACCCTAAAACAACATGGCAAAGTGCCCAATGGAAGACTGCTAATTCTCCCTGACCACAAAAGTTCCACTAGTTCAAATCTAAAATAAAAAAAATGTTGGTAACTTTCTCACATAATGGTACTTTCACACTTGCGGCAGAGGAATCCGCCAAGCAGTTTCGTCAAAATGTCAAAACGTATGCCAACTGATGGCATTTGTAAGACTGATCAGGATCCTGATCTGTCTTACAATTGCATTGAAATGACAGATCCGTCTTTCCGGTGTCATTTATCTTTTTGACATCCGGCACTAATACATCCCTATGAAAAAAATGACGGATCCTGCATTCCGGCAAGTGTTCCGGATTTTTGACCGGAGACAAAACCGCAGCATGCTGTGGTATTATCTCGTTCTGAACAGTGAAAAAGACTGAACTGAAGACCTCCTGATGCATCCAGAACAGATTACTCTCCATTCAGAATGTATGGGGATATACCTGATCAGTTATTTTCCGGTATAGAGCCCCTGTGACGGAACTCAGTGCTGGAAAAGAAAAACGCTAGTGTGAAAGTACTCTTAGAGGGATTATTCACTATGAATTTTTACCAGCTGGACAAGCAGTCAACCAAATTTACTATTTGAAAGTGCTAAAAAAGGTTCCATGAAAAAGTAAAAAGAAAACAACCATTCCACAAAACCAGTGCTTTGACGCGTGGACAAGGAACTGGCACCAGTGCATATGCAGTACCCCACACCTGGGGGTATTAAAAATATATATAGTTATGTTTTATATTGTTATGTACTGTTATGTATTTTATGTGGTATATGGCCATCACTATCAGTAGGAAATGGATGGCAAATGGTTGGCAAGGAACAGGACTAACTAGGCTGTTCCTCCCCTCTTGTTAGGGGTGGCCTGGTCCTACTGTCTACCAGGAGAGGGAGTTCCTGTGAAGACACTGCAGAGCTCCTGCTCCTAACAGAGGTTCTCCAGAGGTATCAAAAATATACAGCCTCAAGTAAATTCTTGAGAAGACAG
This sequence comes from Bufo gargarizans, assembly GCF_014858855.1. Taxonomy (NCBI): domain Eukaryota; kingdom Metazoa; phylum Chordata; class Amphibia; order Anura; family Bufonidae; genus Bufo; species Bufo gargarizans. The sequence continues at coordinate 168,478,453 of NC_058080.1, forward strand.
ACAGCAGAGTGAGCAGCTACAATCTGCATTAAATACACTATTGTAAGACACCCATCACCCAGACTACTAGTGGGCCAGTAGAATACAAGTGCTATACTGCAGCCATCCAATATGCCTCCATATTCCTTACAGGTGCCAAAATATTGCACTTAAAATCAGCTGCCATTGACTATACAGGTCCTTCTAAAAAAATTAGCATATTGTGATAAAGTTCATTATTTTCTGTAATGTACTGATAAACATTAGACTTTCATATATTTTAGATTCATTACACACCAACTGAAGTAGTTCAAGCCTTTTATTGTTTTAATATTGATGATTTTGGCATACAGCTCATGAAAACCCAAATTTCCTATCTAAAAAAATTAGCATATTTCATCCGACCAATAAAAGAAAAGTGTTTTTAATACAAAAAAAGTCAACCTTCAAATAATTATGTTCAGTTATGCACATACTTGGTCGGGAATCCTTTTGCAGAAATGACTGCTTCAATGCGGCGTGGCATGGAGGCAATCAGCCTGTGGCACTGCTGAGGTGTTATGGAGGCCCAGGATGCTTCGATAGCGGCCTTAAGCTCATCCAGAGTGTTGGGTCTTGCATCTCTCAACTTTCTCTTCCCAATATCCCACAGATTCTCTATGGGGTTCAGGTCAGGAGAGTTGGCAGGCCAATTGAGCACAGTAATACCATGGTCAGTAAACCATTTACCAGTGGTTTTGGCACTGTGGGCAGGTGCCAGGTCGTGCTGAAAAATGAAATCTTCATCTCCATAAAGCTTTTCAGCAGATGGAAGCATGAAGTGCTCCAAAATCTCCTGATAGCTAGCTGCATTGACCCTGCCCTTGATAAAACACAGTGGACCAACACTAGCAGCTGACATGGCACCCCAGACCATCACTGACTGTGGGTACTTGACACTGGACTTCAGGCATTTTGGCATTTCCCTCTCCCCAGTCTTCCTCCAGACTCTGGCACCTTAATTTCCGAATGACATGCAACAGTCCAGTGCTGCTTCTCTGTAGCCCAGGTCAGGCGCTTCTGCCGCTGTTTCTGGGGAATGCGGCACCTGTAGCCCATTTCCTGCACACGCCTGTACACGGTGGCTCTGGATGTTTCTACTCCAGACTCAGTCCACTGCTTCCGCAGGTCCCCCAAGGTCTGGAATTGGTCCTTCTCCACAATCTTCCTCAGGGTCACTTCTTCTCGATGTGTAGCGTTTTCTGCCACACTTTTTCCTTCCCACAGACTTCCCACTGAGGTGCCTTGATACAGCAATCTGGGAACAGCCTATTCGTTCAGAAATTTCTTTCTGTGTCTTACCCTCTTGCTTGAGGGTGTCAATGATGGCCTTCTGGACAGCAGTCAGGTCGGCAGTCTTACCCATGATTGCGGTTTTGAGTAATGAACCAGGCTGGGAGTTTTTAAAAGCCTCAGGAATCTTTTGCAGGTGTTTAGAGTTAATTAGTTGATTCAGATGATTAGGTCAATAGCTCGTTTAGAGAACCTTTTCATGATATGCTAATTTTTTTAGATAGGAATTTTGGGTTTTCATGAGCTGTATGCCAAAATCATCAATATTAAAACAATAAAAGACTTGAACTACTTCAGTTGGTGTGTAATGAATCTAAAATATATGAAAGTCTAATGTTTATAAGTACATTACAGAAAATAATGAACTTTATCACAATATGCTAATTTTTTTTAGAAGGACCTGGATTTAAAGTTCTACATTACACTTAAAAAAAGAGACTTTTATACATTTAATTCTGGCCTCATTCTTCAATACGGCATTTCGCTGCACTGATCCCTAGTGAGCAACGGCCTGAGGGAGTGCACCGTAATACAGCACTTCACCCAGACCAGTGCTACTCCCATCCTCTGCACTGGCTTCTCCAGGGCTCGCTGCACATAGTTTCCCAAGGGGACTACTTTGAAGATAACCAAAGTGAAATTCAGCAATGAGGTATGTAGTACTTTTACCGTGATGAGTTTGCAAACTTTTTGTCAGACCTTGTATATATATCATGTTTTTGTTTTATTCTTATTTGGTTATTGTAATTCAGCTAAAAAAAAAAAGATGATGTGCGAGGCTCTGGCCAGCATAGGACAAGAAGTGATGGAGTTGATATTGCCTGTTAAGTATCTAAAGCTCTTGCATTCTCTTATCTCTAAGCAGTTTCCTCAGGAAGGTGACTCATGCTAGAAATGTGTCTGTTACCTGCTGATACGATTGTTTTATTGAGCTAATGTAGTTGACAGATTTGCCCCCAAGAAAGGTAATTTGTTCCATTATGGTCTTGGCAGCTATGAATAAACTACCGGTACTTTCTGGGCAGCAAAAATATGTACAGTAATAAGATAAACATATTGCAGTTTGTTCCAGAAAAATAAACTCTGCAAAGGCACATGTGAGGTTATATGTGGGTGACTTGTGTAACTATTTGCTCTGAGGCTCGCAGAAGACTGTGAGGATCTGGCGTGAAATGTCTGGCAGCGGATAATTAGAAGGAGGCTTTCTTGTGTGCATTATTTTCACTTAGTGGATTGTGCATATGTAGATAAAATCAAGAGCTGCCGTCATCAGTAGTCATGCAACACTTGCTATGCACATTTACATTTTGCCCTACTTTTGCATCTGCCGTTCACTCGCTCTGTAAAAATGAGTATTTTTTATGAGGGTTCCCTTACTTGAAAAGCATAATTCACTATGATTTTAAATACAGTTAAAAAAAAAAAAAAAGTTTAATTGACATATAGAGGAATACACTCTAACAAAAAATATATATAGCTCACCCAGATAGAAATGTTGGATTGCTGCAAAACTGATTGCAGGTGGTGTCTGACAGACACTGGGTCTTGCCACAGGAGGGTGTAAAAGTTCTTCCTCCGCTCCCATATAAAAGAAAAAAGCTCCCAGAGGCTATTTACCTCTTGGTGCAAGATCATTGACTGCTAGACATGCCTCTACAATGCACTAGAAGACATTTCAGAAGGGGTGCATCATTGAGAGAAGCAGGATGGGCATTTCAATGAATTGCCCACCATATAGGCCGCGCTGACACAGCTGTTAGGAGGTGTTGGAAGCAGTGGTTACAAAAAGGCGTGCACATGGTGAACAGGTTCTGAACAGCCCAGGCCACCAGTAGAGAGGATTGTTTGATCTGCTGACAAGCACAGGCAGCTCCCACAGTTTTGTTGTCCACCATCCAGACAGAGGTTGCACTTTTATTACATACCCCTGTCATTTAGCAAAAGTAAATTTGGTACCATGGCACCTATTGCGTGTTCTGCATTTCACTGCCAGTCATCATTGCCTTTATTTGTGGCGGTGTCCTAAATAAGAAACCTGGACCACTATGGATTAGAACTGCATCATTTTAAGCAATTAATCCTGGTTCTGTTTGAGATCTCGCGATGGTCAGATTCGAGCATGGTGGCCTCATGGTGAGCTCTTCAATTCTACCTTTGGTGGAGCGACACACTGCCCCAACTGCTGGTGTGATTATCTGGGGAGCCATCAAATACAACAGTCGGTCACACCTTGCAGTGATAGGAGGCACACTAACAGCTCAGAGATATGTGCAGGAGATCCTGTGACAAACATATGTTGCCTCTCATGACAGGACTTCCAACTGGCATTTTTCAGTAGGATAATGGTCGCCCACACACAGCAAGGGTTTCTCAGGAATGTTTCCACCAGATTACAACACCTCTATGGCCTGGCTGGTCACCAGATCTATCACTAATTGAGTATTTATGGGACCAGCTGGGACTCCAGCTTCGGCTACGTATGAGCGTGCAGGATCTTCCGGCCCAGCTGCAACATCTGTGGGCAAATGTGCTGCAGGATACCATACAAACCTGTATGCCTCCATGTCTAACCGTATCCCATCTTGTATTCAGTCTAGAGGCAGCCCAACAGGGTACTAGAGCCTCCTTTCAATTGTACAGTTTTACCCAATAAACTTATCCTTTCTCTCTAATATTGTAATCACTTACATATATCATCATTACATTCACACATAGAAAGTTTCATTCAATTCCAACAACTCATTTTTGGTGCATTTTGTATTGTCAATGAGTGTACACATACATACATTTGGCTATTAAAATCTAAGGGCATATTGTAAAATAGTCACAAAATACAGTATATGCCAAACGTGAAATATGTGACGTGAACACAGTAAAGTTTTATATTAATAACATTAACTGTGCTGACTATATCCTGTTATGCATATATAGCACTGCCATTAGTTTTGGAGCTACTATTTGGTCACTGTATGTAGGTATTATTTGAGCACCATGTGGTGGTATTTACATTGCTGCTTAGGCACTGTACAGTATACTATGTTTTTAGTAGCCAATATATGAATTATTTTTAAATTGACATCCTAAATGATGCTGATAAATTTGACACCAAATGGTATAGCAATTCGTACCCTGTATTGACAATATATCATATGGGGGGCACCAAGAGGGTACTCAGGCCATTAGCCACCTCAAAGCCAGACCTACACCCCACTATTCCTTGTCTTCTCTGTGAATTTAAAATATACAATGGAAACAACCAGATTATTATATTCTTCTTCGCATGAATGTCACAAGATGCATTCTTAGGTAATCGTGTTTTTTAGCAGGAGAAGACTGCTCAGATGTATTGTTACTCGCTTTCATTATGTATTTGGAGCTGTGACATGATGTATAATGTAAATGTGTCATTATCTTCATAAACATGGCAAATTTAGAGCACACTTGTGCCAATTTACGGACAAGGGACTTTTCAGACATAGTAATTACATTTTATTGCACTCGTCATGTGAGTATGCAGTAGAACACTTTCCTTTTCCTTTCCTTTGCATGGGAGATGTTTTGGGATTACTTACATTATCCTTTGGTATTATTTAAAAACAAATCTATATTATACAAATCTATTTGTAATTAGCACTACTGTATAAACTGCTTAATTTACCACCCATAACACTATACCAGATACATTACAGCGCGTTTCAGTCTCACCAATATATAATCAGTGATCAAATCCACAGGAACGGTGTGAAACCATCCTTTATTCAAATTCCAATGACACCACTATTTGTGGCATGAATACGAGGACAAGCTTCCGGATATAATATCTTTCATCAGGTGTAATAGTTACACGTACACGCACATATAGAACAAAGCTTCACGTTTTACAAGGCTTTCAGATTTTTTCCTATACTACATTGAAAGCATATTGTATGAAAATAGGATCATACTGCAGATATTCCTGAGGTCCTCTTTCACACCATGCGGTTTTACACCATCAGATCCAAGCACGGGACAAAATGTAGGTACTCATAAAATTCCTCCCCCTATCCAAACCTATAAAAAACCAAGGGGTCGCAGAATAGTGAAGCAGATTCACATATATGTCCCGTAAAAAGGTTTATTGTACTCACAAAGTTACCCTTGTAATCAGCATATCAGAATTTAAAATCTCCACTCTGCCCGACCCGGGTTTCACTGCTTGAGCTTCGTCAGGGGCGTCTTTGCTGCTTGAGCTTCGTCAGGGGCATCTTCGCTGCTTGAGCTTCGTCAGGGGCGTCAAAGCAGTGAAACCCGGGTCGGGTAGCGTGGAGATATAAAATTCTGATATGCTGATTACAAGTGTAACTTTGGTTTTTATAGGTTTGGATGAGGGGAGGAATTTTATGAGTACTTACATTTCGTCCCGTCTTGGATCTGATGGTGTGAAAGAGAACCTCAGGAATATCTGCAATGCAATCCTATTTTCGTACGATTTTGATTTAAAGTGAACTTGACCCACATCACTACACTAGGATCTGCAGTGCGAAGAGTCCAGGCAACGTATCAGAGACCTTTTTTCTTTATATTGAAAGCATGAACAATTGCATGTATCATATGTGCTATACTTGATAAGGCTTTTTCTCATATGTGTCAGAGGCTCCATTTAGAGCCACCATTGCAAATTCTATAAGATTTGATGGGATAAAAATATCATGCACCCTGAGTCGCAGAGAGTGTGACGAAGCTGGCAGAGTGTCATGGAGTCTATTAGCCTAATTCTTACCACAAATAAGACTACATTGAAATTGTTTTTGGTGATGCCACCTCTATTAGTAAGAGTAAAAGACATTTTAGTGATCTAGACTGTGGATTGTGGTCTGAGATCAGGAATTGCACTTGATTGGGAGAATGTCACATATGAATAAGGGTATAGCCACACTGTCAGGTTTCTGCATGCAGTTTCGGAAGCCAAATACAGAAGTGAATTAAAAAAAGAGAAGTTGTATCTACCCTTCCTTTTTCTCTTTTTATGATCCACTCCTGATTTTGGCTTCCAAAACGGCAAGCAGAAATCCGACTGTCTGGTCGTACCCTAAAAGTTCTGTAGAACTAGAAATTCCAGCTGCTTGGTGCAGGTAGATTTTTCGAGTAGTCTCACCTACTGTATGCATAAAAGCCAACATGATCATTTTTATAGACCACATAGTTGTCACAACATGAGGTGAAGCCGCTAATAGTGCCAGTCGTGCTGCTGGATGGTTCTGACACAGAAAGGGAGCTTCCCCCTCTGTGTAGGCATATGACTACTGACATACTTGAAGGGGGTTGGTTGTGTGGCTTAGTACAATTGCGGCTTATGGGGAGACAGAATGGGGTGGGATTGCTATTTTGCAGCCAGCCCTGTTTAAATACATAGGGGATTATTTATTAAGACCAGCGTTTCAGACGATGGTTCCGCCAAAATAGGCACCGGCATCTACATAACTTCAGCCGATCCACTGCAGCTTATAAGTCTACTGCAGCTTCCTTGCTAGCGTAGATTTAGACCATTTTCTATGCCTAAAACAGGTGTCAAAAATGATGAATGATGGGCCTGCAAGCCCGTCCCCTTTCCCCTGCCTGAGCCACGCCCACTTTTTTAGATCTAGCGTGCGCGGGGAAAAGTCACAGATTGCGGTGCAAAGAACCTTTGAGCTGTAATCTGTGCCAGAAATATGCCGAATGTAGATGTATTTCTATTAGTAAATAAGCGCCACAATGGGCCAACACAGAGAGGGGGAAACTCTAGTTCTGTGCTGGATCCAACCTGGAAGTGCAATGGGACCAACACTGTTAGCAGGACATCAGATTACCTATTGTACTGCTGTAAGTTTAATGAATTTCAAATACGTTGACACAAATTTGTATCTGGCCGGACAATCCCTTTAATCTTGTTTTGACTAATGCGTGTCCCAGGAAGCTGTCAAGGTGTTTCATTGGGTCTGCTGGCCTGTCCCCTTCCCCGCCCACACCACGCCCACTTTTTAGACCTGGCGTGAGCGGGAAGAAGTCACAGATTGTGGTGCAAAGGACCTTTGTGCCATAATCTCCTTCAGAAATAGGCGTATGTCTCTTTAATAAATGATCCCCTATATTCCTTTTTGTATAACAATGTCTAATTCAAATGATTTATTGTCAGTGTTTATTCCCATTTTTACACCTACAATCTTATTTCTAGCTTACTTTTCTATGTTTTAGAAACCCTTAAATCCTTTCATTAATATAGTGCTGGTGCAGATAGATTAAATGAAATTTGCTATTATTGTCAGCATGGGATTTCCTGGAAAGACTCTCAGCAGAATAAAGATTATTTTAGTCTAAAGTCAAAAATTTTATTTTAATACTTTGATCTCATAAATGCAGGATATTAGCAAATACATACAGTAGTATAAGATTATTGGCTGTATGCCTTAGTCAGGGAATTGCTTCTTTATATGCAGCACCTTCCAGCCTCAAAACAAGCTGACCGGCTCCAACTGTTCAAATGTTCACTCATAACAAGCATCATGCCTTTGTTTGGTTAAAAAAATACTTCACTGCTTTTAAGGGGTTTTTCAAGATTTTTTGATGACCTATCCGCTGGAAGCTTAATAGAGTATATGAAAGATTTTATACTACATGGGAAAAATTGACCAAATATAGACCGATGAAAGTCATCTAGAATTGAGGTGTATTTATATAAAAGTGCCTATAAGCACTAAAGCTCTTTTTCTGAGCTCCTCTCAAATCTCCTTTGATTACACCATATCAATATTAAACAGAACCGGGAAAAAAAATACCACAATTGTGTTTTGGGGTAAGACAGATCAAATTAAATTCATTGTCATTATGCAAAAAATTGACATACTTTTTCATATAAAACACTCATTGGCTCACTGGGAAGACTGAGAATACAAGCTTTCTACACACCTGGTTTTATCACCAGACATGTTACATACTTCTAGGTGTAGCACAGGAGGTCCATGCCCGCCGGTATTACCCTACTTTTGGCAAGCACAGCCACAGGAATGCTCACTTGTTCTGCGGCTTGGTTGCTATAGCTGTCCATGATGGACATCATCTCCCTGCTCCTTCCCACCGGGAAGCCTGCCTTGAACTTGGCCTGTCCTCTGAATACGATTCTGTTTATACCCTGGTGCCATGCACTGATGACTGTTGCTCTACCTGAGTCAGCTGTCACTGAATGGAGATTATTCCAAGAGGTAGCAACCTGGTGGTTTCCCTGCAGTGAACATCAGATCTCTGTATATGTGTGAAAAGGTGCAAAACAAAAGAGGGCAATTAGGAGTAGCCATTCAGTGGCACAGTGGGTCTATACTCACTATGTTAGAATAGGCATGTAACTTAACCCCTTTAAAGATGGCGCAGACACCTATACTAATATACAGTATAAGGTAAGTGATAACGTTGATTGCATACTTTTAACCCTTCAGATGCTATGGTCAAACATGACCATGGCATATGGGAGCGCGAAAAAACGGAAGCACGTGCTTCCAGGTTTGTACTGGCTCCCCCTAGCGAGGATCGGCGGAGCTGGAGTGTGTGTATGTGGCAGCCTCTGTATTCCTGAGTAATACGAGGCTGCCACACATTAGTTCCTATGGAGCCCCTCTTTGTGTGGCAGGGCTCCATAGGAGCATAGTAAAATGCTAATGCATTGGAATCTGTAAGAATAGCAATCTGACAATTATTTGTTATAGTTCCCTATGGGAAGAATAAGAAAGTGTAAAATATTCTTTAAAAATATAAAAAAGAAATAAAAATAAAAACACATAAACAATAAAAAAAATAAGAATCGTGGTCATCGCCGCATACGGAAACGCCCATACTATTAAAATTTCCCATCTGGCAAAACGGAAAAAAGTCAAAAGGGCCAATTTGCTATTTTTTTGGTCGCTTCACCTCCCACAATAATTTGAATAAAAAGTGATTAAAAAGTCATGCACACTCCAAAATGATTGACCCTGGAAAAAATAAGCCCTCACACATCTCCATACACATAACTACAAAAAAGTTATAAGGGTCACAATATGTCAACAAAAAGAAAGAAAACATTTTTTTCAAGTTTTTTTTCCAGCATTAAAATGCAAGAAAAACTATACAAATGTGGTATCACCATAATTAGACCTGGAGAATGAAAGTGACAAGTCATTTTTGACCGCATAGGAACACCATAAAAACGAACTGTTGCAGAAATGAGTTTTTTTCCAAATTTCATCTTATTTGGATTTTTTCCCCCCACCTCCCAACTACATTGTATGCAATATTAAATGGTGGCATTAGAAAGTGCAACTTGTCCCACAACAAACAAGACCTCATAAGGCTATGTAAATGGGAAAATAAAAAAAATATGGCTCCGGAAAGGCAGAAAGTGAAAAACAAAAATGAAAAAATGAAAAACCCCAGGGCTGAAAAGGTAAACTATATATGAATAGTACTTTAATACAGTCTATTGTGATTAGTGGCTCCAGAGGGACTCCCTAGATCTGGTAACTGTAGATACTATAGCGCACTAGCGGCATAGAGGATGTTATAGCATTAACAGAACTGGTAGTACTGATGTAAAGTAGAACTGGCTTAGTTGCCCAAAGCAACCAATCAGATTCCACTTTTTATTTTTCAAAGGAGCTGTCAAAAATGAAAGGTGGAATCTGCAGAGAGGAGAATGAGGCAGCTCTTTAGCTCATTTTTGTGAAGTACCTTGTCCTGCTGTGTGATTAGGACAGGTTATGTGTGTACTAATCGGACGGCAGCCATTTTTTTTCTTCTAACGATTGCTCCCCAGACAAAATGAACCATTATAACTAATAAAAGGAATTTGGGAATATATTTATAATAAAGTAGTATATAAGTATTTTCATTTCTTCATTCCCGGAGAACCCCTTTAAGAAATTGCTCAAATAATGGTATTGGCCAGATTGTACCACTGGATGACTTATCAAAGGATCTGTGCTTTATATTGTGCTATTATGAATTGCTGTCCTGTTGTGTAAAAGTACAAAACTGTGTCATGAGTCAGATAAGCACATTAAAGAATCAGTCCATTATGCAAAAAAAAAAAAAAATCACTTGGGTTTTCTTTTTCAGGCTACAAAATGAGCAGCTCCCTCTCCATTCCCTGTAATAAGCATTTTGGCAAGGGTCCCACTGCTTTTCTGATCTGTTGTATCCAATTTCATCTGCTGCAGATAGAGATGTGCAATGACAATCAGAAATGTACAGTAACTCGAGATGAGTGAAGTTTTAAAAAAATTTATTTGGCCGATTCGACGAATTTTTCTAACAAATTTGGTTTGATCCGAATTTATTTGTGGCGAATCACGTATTTCCTGGCTGCAGAAAGCCTTTATAGTGGTGTGGAACACTGTGCCTTGCAGTAACACGCACAGGGAGTCTGCTTTGGTAGTAAAATAATACTGTGAGTCAGTATAACATGCCGATGACAGGCGTCGCTCTTAGAATCACTGCACATTTCACTTATTTGGGCAGTCATGGGTCCAAAACTGACCAAATTACTCAAGTATGAACTAAACCTTACAGGTTGATGTTAGCACCAAGAAGAAGCGCACTCCTTTTACACCGTCATCAGCTGATTCCACATAGATGTCTACAGAACCTGTTCTATTAAACGCTTATACAAGTAGAGCCCCCCGACAGACTGGAGAGGGTGTCAGCAGTAAATTTGTGTTGACATCACTGATTATTTTGCCCTTCCACTGATCAGAACAATAACCCCTAAAAAAAAGGATCCTGTCTGTTGAGCATCCGCCTTCATTCGGTCAGCATTTGGTCAGTAATACATTATAAAAAACTGGAGTGGATCCAAAACAGAGATGAGACGTGAATGGAATATTTGCATGTCTTTTGTGTTTTGTACCCACTCCTGCTTTTGGCTACCAAATCACAAGCCAATTCTGATGGGACCATACAGGCCTTACAGCTGCTACACAGACAGGATCCGTTGTGCGTCTCATTTTTCCTTCCTTCTGACAGATCAGAAGAAGGGTCAAATAAATGATGATGTCAGTCAGGCCTAAAGGCAAAATAGTGGCCCCGTTATGAGGTGGGGATGGTGAGAACAGCATGAGAAGTCCACAGAGTTACCCTATAACATAGTGGTGAGGTGGAAGCAGCATGAGGAGACCACAGAGTGACCCAATGACAGAGTCTGGAGGTGGCGGCAGCATCAGGAAGAGGCAACAGAGTGGCACAATGACAATGTGGAGGTTGCAGCAGCATCATGAGGCCAAAGAGTGGCACAATGACAGAGTGTGGTGGTGGCGGCAGCAGCACCATCAGGAGGAGGCCACTGAGTGGCAAAATGACAGTGTCAAGGTGGCAGCAGCATCAGGAGACCACAGAGTGGCAAGGTGACATAGTGTGGAGGTGACAGCAGCATCAGGAGACCACAGAGTGGCAAGGTGACATAGTGTGGAGGTTGCAGTAGCAGCATCAGGAGACCACAGAGCGACCCGGTGAAAGAGTGGGGAGGTGGCAGCAACATCAGGAGACCACAGAGTAGCAAGGTGACATAGTGTGGAGGTGACAGCAGCATCAGGAGACTACAGAGTGGCAAGGTGAAATAGTGTGGAGGTAACAGCAGCATCAGGAGACCACAGAGTGACCCGGTGACATAGTGGAGAGGTGGCAGCAGCATCAGGAGACCACAGAGTGACCCGGTGGAGAGGTGGGTGGCAATATGAGTACCAGCTGAAGATGGTGGGTGAAAGAAGCAGCACTTGGAATCAGATGTGTGGCATCATGCGGGTGGCAGCATCAGAATAGTAGCTGAGGCAGGTAGCCAGAAGAAACCGGTCTATTTGGTCAAAGTGTTGGTGTGGCACCATGGATTATCTAGTTTGATGCATCAGGCATTGGTAGGTGGAAATCCTGGCTGATCCACGCCTGATTCCTTTTGACAAAAGGCTAGTCTCTACACATTTTGGGTGGACAGGCGAGTTCTTCTTGAGGTAACTATGGCCCTCGCCGCACTAAACATCCACTCTGATCCCACATAACTGGCCAGGCAGGACATATACTGTATGTTCACCACACAACGGCTAATAAGCCCTTTTTTATTTTCCACTAATAGACGCCAAAAAAGGCTGTAACTTTCTCACTACACCACACAACGGCAAATCCTTTTTTTGTGCCACTAATACAAGCAAAAAAGGACTTTAGAACATATAACTGAACCTTTGAATGGCAAATATATTTTTCCACTTATACACTCCACAAAAGGCTTTGGAACATATAACTTCACCGCTGAACGGCAAATAGGTCCTGCCCCTTATTTTTTTCCACTTATATACGACACAAAAGGCTTTAGAACATATAACTTCACCGTTGACTGGCAAATAGGCCCTTATTTTTTTCCACTTATACACTCCACAAAAGGCTTTGCAACATATAACTGCACCGCTGAACGGCAAATATATTTTTCTTTTTTCCACTTATACACTCCACAAAAGGCTTTGGAACATATAACTTCACCGCTGAACGGCACATAGGCCCTGCTTCTTATTTTTTTCCACTTATATACGACACAAAAGGCTTTAGAACATATAAATGCACCGTTGACCGGCAAATATATATTTATTTTGCCTCTAATACACGACAAAAAAGGCTTTAGAACATATAACTGCACCGCTGAACGGCAAATAGGCCCTTATATTTTCCACTTATACACTCCACATAAGGCTTTGGAACATATAACTGCACCGCTGAACGGCAAATATATTTTTCTTTTGCACTAATACATGACAAAAAGGGCTTTAGAACATACAGTACAGTCCAAAAGTTTGGACACACCTTCTAATTCAAAGAGTTTTCTTTATTTTCATGAATATGAAAATTGTAGATTCACACTGAATGCATCAAAACTATGAATTAACACATGTGGAATTATATACATAACAAAAAAGTGTGAAACAACTGAAAATATGTAATATTCTAGGTTCTTCAAAGTAGCCACCTTTTGCTTTGATTACTGCTTTGCACACTCTTGGCATTCTCTTGATGAGCTTCAAGAGGTAGTCACCTGAAATGTTTTTCACTTCATAGGTGTGCCCTGTCAGGTTTAATAAGTGGGATTTCTTCCCTTATAAATGGGGTTGGGACCATCAGTTGCGTTGTGGAGAAGTCAGGTGGATACACAGCTGATAGTCCTACTGAATAGACTGTTAGAATTTGTATTATGGCAAGAAAAAAACAACTAAGTAAAGAAAAACGAGTGGCCATCATTACTTTAAGAAATGAAGGTCAGTCGGTCCGAAAATTTTTGAAAACTTTGAAAATGTCCCCAAGTGCAGTCACAAAAACCATCAAGCGCTACAAAGAAACTGGCTCACATGCAGACCGCCCCAGGAAAGGAAGACCAAGAGTCACCTCTGCTGTGGAGGATAAATTCATCCGAGTCACCAGCCTCAGAAATCGCAGGTTAACAGCAACTCAGATTAGAGACCAGGTCAATGCCACACAGAGTTCTAGCAGCAGACACATCTCTAGAACAACTGTTAAGAGTAGACTGTGTGAATCAGGCCTTCATGGTAGAATATCTGCTAGGAAACCACTGCTAAGGACAGGCAACAAGCAGAAGAGACTTGTTTGGGCTAAAGAACACAAGGAATGGACATTAGACCAGTGGAAATCTTTGCTTTGGTCTGATGAGTCCAAATGTGAGATCTTTGGTTCCAACCACCATGTCTTTGTGCGATGCAGAAAAGGTGAACGGATGGACTCTACATGCCTGGTTCCCACCGTGAAGCATGGAGGAGGAGGTGTGATGGTGTGGGGGTGCTTTGCTGGTGACACTGTTGGGGATTTATTCAAAATTGAAGGCATACTGAACCTAGCATGGCTACCACAGCATCTTGCAGCGGCATGCTATTCCATCCAGTTTGCGTTTAGTTGGACCATCATTTATTTTTCAACAGGACAATGACCCCAAACACACCTCCAGGCTGTGTAAGGGCTATTTGACCATGAAGGAGAGTGATGGGGTGCTGCGCCAGATGACCTGGCCTCCACAGTCACCAGACCTGAACCCAATCGAGATGGTTTGGGGTGAGCTGGACCGCAGAGTGAAGGCAAAAGGGCCAACAAGTGCTAAGCATCTCTGGGAACTCCTTCAAGACTGCTGGAAGACCATTTCAGGTGACTACCTCTTGAATCTCATGAAGGGAATGCCAAGAGTGTGCAAAGCAGTAATCAAAGCAAAAGGTGGCTACTTTGAAGAACCTAGAATATTACATATTTTCAGTTGTTTCACACTTTTTTGTTATGTATATCATTCCACATGTGTTAATTCATAGTTTTGATGCCTTCAGTGTGAATCTACAATTTTCATAGTCATGAAAATAAAGAAAACTCTTTGAATGAGAAGGTGTGTCCAAACTTTTGGTCTGTACTGTATATCTGCACCGCTGAACGGCAAATAGGCCCTTACTTTTTCCACTTATACACAACACAAAAGGCTTTAGAACATATAACTGCACCACTGAACGGCAAATATAGTTTTCTTTTGCCACTAATACATGACAAAAAGGGCTTTAGAACATATAATTGCACTGCTAAATGGCAAATATATTTTGTTTGTGCCACAAATTTTTGCACTTCACCACATAACAGCTAATAAGCCCTTTTTTTCCCACTAATACAAGCCAAAAAATGCTTTAGAACATATAACTGCACCGCACAAGGGCAAATAAGACAGAAATATAAATATTTCCTTGTAATAAACCCTGTTAATGACTGTATCAAACAGCACTTGCACCCCAATAACAAGAACGGTTTGCTGGAATTACAGAGCTGTATAATTGCAATTTGGATCCCCAGTCAGTGCAGCAAGGTGTAATAGGATTGTTCCTTTTACCCAGGCTTTAACCTTCCTTTTTGAACCCCTTTCAACATAAATGTTGTGGAATGATTCCACCCTATCCTTTCCCTACACCTTGAATAATCTTTCCCTGAACTTGTAAATCGTTTTTTTTAGCACAATGAAGTCTTTCCTAGCACTGTCCCTAGCACCTGCTGACGTCTCTCCCTGCACTAACTACACTGGAAAATGGCAGAATGCAAGATGGATGAGGCTATTTATAGGGTTTTAACATCACAGGGCTGGCTGCTGATTGGCTGCATGCATGGCATTATGGGTGATCCCTCGTTCCCAGAGTTCCTTGCTCTATGTCCTCACACGTGCAGCAGTCTTTTTATGAAAAAATGCAATTCGTTACCAAGAAGCGTGAGGAAATTCGGATTCAGTGTGATAGGAATTTCCTGAAACTCGGATCGAATTCCACTTTGTCAACTTCGATTCGCTCATCTCTAATAGTGACAATGACATTTGGCAGAGCCACTGGCTACGTGTGGTTTTTGTGACCCTTCTAAATTGTGCTGTTGGAAGTTGTGATATGACAAGCAAAGAAACAACCAATTAGTACCTTATAGCAAAATAATATGCTATACTCTTCTATATATTTCATGTTTTCTAAGGTTTGTGGTGTCCCTAAGTTATCATTGCATTTCACCATCACAATTAAATGTTACCTACGCTGTGATCTGGGTTGGGTGTGTTGAAGAGTTGGGTTTAACTAGTATAAAAAAATAGTTTTCGAAGTTATACACCTACCTAACGCCTTTGCCTCCCTTTGGGTCCATAGTAGTAAAATTTCAGAGGTAGTACAGGATTAAAAACAGCTTTCCTTTAAAAAAAAACAGCAGCACGACTAATACATCCTGTGGACAGGTGTGTGCTGGTTCTGGAAGAAAGCTGCCATGTTTTTCTTATTCTGGAAAAACTTCTTTAAGATAACGAACAATCAAGACGACCATAAAAATACAAGTATAAATTTAGGGTTTCTTTTGAGTAAAGACAGGAAACCAAATTCATCCCACAGCTATATAACAACTCACCATAATTAAAGGACGCTAAAGCTGTAATTTGTTTATATATGGTGTATCTGCCCTTACTATATCTTGACAAAATTTTCTATTAGATTACCTTTAGTAGGAGCGTCTAAAAAATTCTGCTACTATGACTGCATTTTAATCAGATACATTTGCTAATGAATATATTACTATACTGTATGCTTGTTTTTAGGCCTCTTTCCTGTTGTTTTCCAGAGGATCTCAAAACTGGTAAAAAAAAAAAATCCATTTAGTCCTCATGCATTCTGAATGGAAAGAGATCCGTTCAGGGTGCATCAGGATGTCTTCTGTTCCATCAGCATTCTGTTTTGTGACCGGACTCAAAACCGCTGCAAGCTGCGGTTTGGTGTTCGGTCATTGAAACGGAACAAACCAGATCCGTCACTAAAAACAATGTTCGCCAGTGGTGACGGATCTGGTTTGTTAGGAGCCCAAAAAAACGGATCTGTCACGATTGACTTTCAATGTATTTAGTGATGGATCCAGTTTGTTCTGCTTTGATTTCACAGAACTGCGTCCTAACTGAACGGATGCATCCTGATGTGCAAAATCAAAACAAATACGTTTAATTCCAGTTTTGAGATCCTCTGCCGGATGTCAAAACTGGAATAAACAACGTAAGCGTGAAAGTAACCTTACTCAGTTATACAATACATGGCATTTTGGGCTGGGAAATATGTTATGTTATCAGATGCTAGATTAAAGGGTTTTTAATGTATAGTACCTTTTAAAGTATTCAGTTCAGCTCATATGTCAGTGAACATTGCATCTTTCATGACTGCACAAAATCCAACTTATGTCGTAAATTTTGCCTACTCATGTCTCGCTGTTACTTTAGGATAGAAATGTCAAGCCCAGGTTACCCAGCATGGTATGTGCCTGCACAAGAGATGTATTGCACATGTCACTCAACAAAGTTATGTGATTACATATTTTCTGAAAGAATTTAAAGTTCAGTATAAGGGTGATGAGGGCATATTTTAAAGCAACATTTAACAGATGTTGAAGCAGAGATTAAATGCCTGAAGTGGCTGAAAATGAAACGGTTGATTTAGTAGCCAAAATAAACTTGTAATATAGTAGATGTAGAACTCTAAGAGTGAAATAGTTCCCATGTCATTAGTTTCTATTCCATTACATTTCCATTTCCTTTTAACTGCAAAAATAGCATATAGTCTGAAATTGTATTTTTCCTGGAAAAAAATAAGTTTTGTTCTGAGTGGTGTCATGGCTTTTCTGTTTATATTGAAAGACAAGATGCTGTCATGTTGAACAATTAGATCCCACTGACTTATAATGGGGTCTTCATGGTGTACTATCTTTGCCGTCAAAAGTGAGGGAAGCATGAGAGAATGCCCTTGTATAGGTATGAACATCGACATATGCCAACATGCACCGATAAATTAAAATGCAACATATTCTTTACTTTGCAGATGTCCTCCCCTGCCCTGTTATTTTGTGGGACTCCTTTCTATCTCCAACAGACAACGTCACACAGTCTTCCATAAAACTCAAATGGGGAAGTTACCAAAAGATCCTTCCACATAAGTGTTGGTTGAATGGAAAAATCCCCAAAGCAGATTTGGGCTGTCCAGAAGTCCATCATCATGAGTGGTCCAAGATGGCACTTTTTGACTTTCTTCTTCAAGTAAGGGAACAGATTATAACTTTTTAAGTAGAAATTGTATATAAAATATACAGAACTGTTTGATGATGTTTTGTGCACATAGACTTTAGTGTATCAGTTTTTTTAATGCAACACTTTATATATAATGTGTTCAAAAGAGTATGTAAGGAAAATATACTATATGTAAGGCTAGTTTCACATTTGGAGCAGAGATCTGTGGCAGACTGCTTCGGTAGAGAACAGCCTGTCGGATTTCTCTGGATCCAAATATTACCACCTTTCCGTTGGACTACATTTACTATAATGGCGTCTGGAAGAGATTCGGCTGCTACCTGGTGAATATGCAGAAAATCGGACAGACAAAGAACGCAACGGTACTTGTCCTGTCAATTCCTGGCATTGTCTGCTGGACCTGTATGCCGGACCACAGGTGTGAAAGCCCCTACCTTATTTATTACTGCCTATAAATACTTCTCTAGCTCTGTGAAACTCTACTCGCTTGTCATCCAGGTCTTTGTAATATTTTATTATGCTCTTTATAATACTTTTACCAGGAAACTAGCACAAGCATAGTACATTACGACAGCAGATGCTGATGGATGGAGTCAAGTCATGTGCCCTTCCATCTGCAGCCATTTTCGGAATGGAAGCTGTGGGGCTGCCCTTGGAGAAGATCTGGCTCTTCACAGTACTAGAGAACAGGCAGATATTGAGTTACATATATCTCCCTACCTACTCTTCTGTATGAAGTGAACCCCTAAACAATCCTTGGGAAACATTTTTACTGTACCAGTGATCTGTGTAGCAGTGTCGCTATATCCTAATTATATATAATACATTTGTGCAGAAAGAATTTAGAAGACAAAAATAGGACGGCTCCCTACAGTAATGTCTCCTTTGTGTCGTTACATACATAACTGCCCTTTTGTGACTATGCTATGCCTGGAATGTAATATAAAAATCATGTGAGGATTATATTGGCCCCAAACATAGTACTAGTCCTTTAGAAATAGTTTGGAGTGTGTCACACTTCAGAATACATGGCAGCTTATTAATAGGTGTCTGCTTTTCATCTTATAGGTCCTATCAACAGCTTAGTCAGATGGGTGGGAAAATGTGATGGTGTTACTCTTGTAATCCCAGGTCAGGAAGCTTTTTCCAGGAAAATATACATATAAAACAAAGAGCTTTGTGAATGTACAGAATTAAAGAGTTTGTAATGTCCATTCACCCGTACAGTTACTCCCTACGTTTTGTAGATTTATGGCATAAGTCCAAACCTTTCTACGAATAAGGGCTAAATGAAAGTGGTGTTAATCCAAATAAAGCATTTTGCCATCCCCGACCTTGGTGTGACACCCCGCACCCATAATGAAAAAGGCATGGGGTAGATACATTGCTGATTGTGTGGATCCTGTAGACAGCCAAGTTATCTGCTCTCAACATGAACTACAATTTATTAGCAATGCTACAGGAGCAAAATTAACCATCATAAGGCGCTGTTCGCGTTATTGTCCAACATTTAAAGTGGTTGTACCACGAAAAATATTCTACAGTTTTCAAACCAGCACCTGGATCTGAATACTTTTGTAATTGCATTTAAATAAAAATTTTGTATAGCTACCAAGTTATTCAATTAAATATATCTATACAGTGCCAATTAATTTCTTATTTCTTTGACCTGCTCACTGAGAAGGCCGCTGTCACTCGCTCTCCTCAGCGCCGCCGACGTCCCGTTTCTTTACCTAGATCTATCAAGAGAATAATTGAACTTGCATACTGTTATCCAAATTCTACTACCTACTATTATACTAGCAGATACCATATTCTCTGCACAGCAGTAGTAAACTGACAGTGGATTATGTATCTACATAGCAGTTTTATATCCGTGTTATTATTCTGGTTCTTTGACGTTAACGATAACTACTAGGTGGGGGTTCCACCTCTGGGACCTCCACCGATCACGAGAATGGGGACAGCCTTCTCCCTGCAGCCCCCCTGAAATTGAATGAAGCGGCTGGTCGCATATGCACATGGCCACTCCATTAATTTTTATGGGAGTTCAGGAGATAGTAGCCAAGTACAGAGCTCGGCTTTCTCCAGAATTCCTATAGAAATTAATGGAGCAGCGCTCGGCTATCTCCAGAATTCCCATAGAAATTAATGGAGCGGCCACACGCATGCCTGACTAGCTGCTCCGTTCATTTCAAGGAGGCTGCAGGGGGTACATGGCCCTGTTATGGTGATCAGTGGGTGTCCCAGCCATAGGACCCCCACCGATCTAATACTTATCCCCTATCCTGTGGATAGGGGATAGCTTCAAACAACTGGAATTCCCCTTTAAGTTTTAATGGTACAGCACTTGCAAACACAGCCAAAAATTCTTAAAGCATCACTGAGTTTCTAAAAAACTTTTGATATGCCGTACAGACGTAGCAGAAATTTGATTGGCAGGTAGAATGAAATGAGAGAAACACCTGCATATCATGCACTCTCTCCTCACTGCAGGAGATGGAATTGACAAGAGCCCATAGACTTCTATTGACCAATCTCCTGCAGCAAGGAGAGAGAGCATGATGTATGAGCGCTTCTCTCACTTTATTCTACGGATCAGTGGGGGTCTCAGCACTCATTATTTCAAACTTTTTTAAAGTTCAACATACTGTATGAGCATACATTTTTTACATGTAACAAATCTTGACACCTCACTGCATGCTTGTGATGACATACATCTCTATACTATTCATATGTTAGTTTTACGGCTCTAAAAAATTGTGCACTTTGCACTCAAGGAAGAAGTTCTATAGTTGTGAGGCCTCAATGTGTGTCATGTGTAACACTAGTCAATAGTCACAGCATTCCTCACCCTCCAGTCACATTCCCCAGGTCTACAGAGTACATGTTAGCAAACTAGGAAATCATTACAATCTAGGCCCTTTTCTGTATGGTTCAGAGTCAGAGGCCAATGTTATTGCCCCGTTAATAAGTTACAGAAACATGGAAACCAAACAGAAGTGATTTATTAACTAATGAGTTATTGCCACCTAATAATAGTCTGGGAAATGTCAATACACTGAAAACGTTTGGTGCTAAATTCCTATGTGCAATGTATGTTGAAGTGTTCTCTACTAGAGGTTACACTTTAACAGATCATGTGGAGGTTGAGCTTAAATGGCTTTTCCAGGACTTATTAATGACCTGTCCTTAGGATAGGTTATCAGTATCAGATCGGCAGGAGTTCAACTCCTGGCACCGGAACTACACACTGTGGGGTGGCCACGCCTAGGGATGGCAGCACTGCTCCCACTGATGACCGGGAACAGCCTGCTGGATCTGTGAATACTGGGTGTTACTTAGTGATGAGCGGGAGGTGCCATATTCGATTTTGCAATATTTCGCAAATATTCGATTGAATATTCGTCTTATATTCGTCTAAATCGAATATTCGTTATTATTCTATTTATCGCGAATAATATGCGATTTAATTATTCACGTATTGCAATTTTCTTTTAACTGTATAAGGCAACTTTACTATTGGTGGCTATGGCTACGGCTAATATGTGTATTTTACGAATATTCGCTATATTGCTATATATTCTTGTTTTAGAATATCACGAATATTCTAAAAAACGAAGTTATAGCAATATAGCGAATATTCGTAAAATACACATATAGACTGCAATTTAGCTAATATAGTGCTATAATCTTATTTTTATAGTCTAATGTTTTTTGTCTCTTCTGAGGTTCAGATTTGGGAAAAAATGTGCACTATAAAAAAAAAATACTATAGCACTATATTAGCAGTCAATATGTGTATTTCACGAATATTCACTATATTGCTATAACTTCGTGTTTTAGAATATGACGAATATGACGGGGACGCTTGTCGGGGAGGAGTATGCGAATGACCGTACAGATTGGAAAAAAAAAGACGAATTTTCTAAATAACGAATATATTCCCTATATTGCTATATATTTGTTTTTTAGAATATTCGTCATTTTTTTCCCATGATTCCTTCCTGCTTAAGTTGCTTGTGGGCCAATGACTCATTGACCCACAAGAAAGAAGCAAGAAGGAATCACGTTTTCAAATGTAAAAAAATGACGAATATTCGATATAACGAATATATAACACTATATTTGTAATATTCGTGAATTAGCAAAGTTGCGATATTCGCGATTAATATCCGCTATTCGAATATTCGCGCGCAACACTAGTGTTACTGTGTGCTGCCGTCCGGCCCCTTTTCATGTTTCTTAATGAGTGTACTTTGGGTGGCATTTAATATCATATCTTCTCTCCTTTAACCACTTCAGCCCCGCTAGCTGAAACCCCCTTCTTGACCAGAGCACTTTTTACACTTCGGCACTACACTCCTTTCACCGTTTATCGCTCGGTCATGCAACTTACCACCCAAATGAATTTTACCTCCTTTTCTTATCACTAATAGAGCTTTCATTTGGTGGTATTTTATTGCTGCTGACATTTTTACTTTTTTTGTTATTAATCAAAATGTAACGATTTTTTGCAAAAAAATGACATTTTTCACTTTCAGCTGTAAAATTTTGCAAAAAAAACGACATCCATATATACATTTTTCGCCAAATTTATTGTTCTACATGTCTTTGATAAAAAAAAATGTTTGGGCAAAAAAAAAATGGTTTGGGTAAAAGTTATAGCGTTTACAAACTATGGTACAAAAATGTGAATTTCCGCTTTTTGAAACAGCTCTGATTTTCTGAGCACCTGTCATGATTCCTGAGGTTCTACAATGCCCAAACAGTAGAAAACCCCCACAAATGACCACATTTCGGAAAGTAGACACCCTAAGGTATTCGCTGATGGGCATAGTGAGTTCATAGAACTTTTTATTTTTTGTCACAAGTTAGCGGAAAATGATGATGATTTTTTATTTTATTTTTTTTCTTACAAAGTCTCATATTCCACTAACTTGCGACAAAAAATTAAAAATTCTAGGAACTCACCATGCCCCTCACAGAATACCTTGGGGTGTCTTCTTTCCAAAATGGGGTCACTTGTGGGGTAGTTATACTGCCCTGGCAATTTAGGGGCCCAAATGTGTGAGAAGTACTTTGCAATCAAAATCTGTAAAAAATGACCGGTGAAATCCGAAAGGTGCACTTTGGAATATGTGCCCCTTTGCCCACCTTGGCATCAAAAAAGTGTCACACATCTGGTATCGCCGTACTCAGGAGAAGTTGGGGAATGTGTTTTGGGGTGTCATTTTACATATACCCATGCTGGGTGAGAGAAATATCTTGGCAAAAGACAACTTTTCCAATTTTTTTATACAAAGTTGGCATTTGACCAAGATATTTTTCTCACCCAGCATGGGTATATGTAAAATGACACCGCAAAACACATTCCCCAACTTCTCCTGAGTACGGCGATACCAGATGTGTGACACTTTTTTGATGCCAAGGTGGGCAAAAGGGCACATATTCCAAAGTGCACCTTTCGGGTTTCGCCGGTCATTTTTTACACATTTTGATTGCAATTACTTCTCACACATTTGGGCCCCTAAATTGCCAGGGCAGTATAACTACGCCACAAGTGACCCCATTTTGGAAAGAAGACACCCCAAGGTATTCCGTGAGGGGCACTGCGAGTTCCTAGAATTTTTTTTTTTGTCACAAGTTAGCGGAAAATGATGATTTTTTTTTTCTCTTTTTTCCTTACAAAGTCTCATATTCCACTAACTTGCGACAAAAAATAAAAAATTCTAGGAACTCGCCATGCTCCTCACGGAATACCTTGGGGTGTCTTCTTTCCAAAATGGGGTCACTTGTGGCGTAGTTATACTGCCCTGGCAATTTAGGGGCCCATATGTGTGAGAAGTACTTTGCAATCAAAATCTGTAAAAAATGACCGGTGAAATCCGAAAGGTGCACTTTGGAATATGTGCCCCTTTGCCCACCTTGGCATCAAAAAAGTGTCACACATCTGGTATCGCCGTACTCAGGAGAAGTTGGGGAATGTGTTTTGGGGTGTCATTTTACATATACCCATGCTGGGTGAGAGAAATATCTTGGCAAAAGACAACTTTTCCCATTTTTTTATACAAAGTTGGCATTTGACCAAGATATTTCTCTCACCCAGCATGGGTATATGTAAAATGACACCCCAAAACACATTCCCCAACTTCTCCTGAGTACGGCGATACCAGATGTGTGACACTTTTTTGCAGCCTAGATGCGCAAAGGTGCCCAAATTCATTTTAGGAGGGCATTTTTAGACATTTGGATCCCAGACTTCTTCTCACGCTTTAGGGCCCCTAAAAAGCCAGGGCAGTATAAATACCCCACATGTGACCCCACTTTGGAAAGAAGACACCCCGAGGTATCCAATGAGGGGCCTGGCAAGTTCATAGAATTTTTTTTTTTTTGCATAAGTTAGCGGAAATTGATTTCTTTTTTGTTTTTTCTCACAAAGTCTCACTTTCCGCTAACTTAGGACAAAAATTGAAATCTTTCATGGACTCAATATGCCCCTCAGCAAATACCTTGGGGTGTCTTCTTTCCAAAATGGGGTCAGTTGTGGGGTGTTTGTACTGCCCTGGCATTTGAGGGTCTCCGCAATCATTACATGTATGGCCAGCATTAGGAGTTTCTGCTATTCTCCTTATATTGAGCATACAGGTAATGAGATTTTTTTTTCCGTTCAGCCTCTGGGCTGAAAGAAAAAAATGAACGGCACAGATTTCTTCATTCACATCGATCAATGTGGATGAAAAAATCTCTGCCCAAAAAAAAAAAAGGAGGGGAAAGACGTCTGCCAGGACATAGGAGCTCCGCCCAACATCCATACCCACTTAGCTCGTATGGCCTGGGAAACCAAATTTCTCCATTCGCATCAATCGATGTGGATGAATAAATCATTGCCAGGATTTTTTATTTTATTTTTTTTTACATACAAAGTGTTTGCCAAAGCATAGGAACGCCGCCTCCTCCTCAGCTCGTATGCCTTGGCAAACGTATCTGTCACTGCAGAGGAGAAAATCTCGTCTTGCAGCGCCGCATACACCGACTTGCGTGTAATCTGACAGCAGCGCAATGCTTCTGTCAGAATGCACATCGGTGCTGCAGCTAGTAGATCGGTTGGTCCACCTGGAAGGTAAAAAAAGAAAAAGAAAAAACCAGGCCACAACGCAATAATTTTATTAACTTTGGAACAGAACATATAAACTTTAACTTTTTGAACTAAACATTAACGTGTTTGCTTACTGGTGTTTTTTTTTTTTTTGTTTTTTTTTACCTTTATAGAACAAACCTCTCCTTCCCCATGGGTCAATGTGCAAAGCGCAAATCGCCCAAAGATGTGGCGAAGTGCGTTATGCACTTTGTCCCATGTGAAAGGAGACGTTTGCAGCAGCTGTGAGTGAATGGGCCCTAATAGCCCTGTGTGCCTGTCCTGGTGAGATGATCTCTATGCTAGGTGTACCTGTGTGTGGTACTTCCAGAAACACTCCCCTAAGCATAGGGCAGGGTGGTCAGGACAGTCAGGACAGAAATAGCGGGTGTCACGCCTTATTCCACTCCTGCTACAGACACGACATCTTTTTCGGGGTGACGGGTGGGTTGAGGTACCAGCAACGACATTGGGGAAATGTCGCTCGTGTAGACGGCTAACTACACTGGTGGATGGGGCCACGGAACCTCCTGGATACAGGAGGTTCTCGATGATCTCTTCCTGAAATTTGAGGAAGGATCCAGTTCTCCCAGCCTTACTGTAGAGAACAAAACTATTGTACAGAGCCAATTGAATAAAATATACAGACACCTTCTTATACCAGCGTCTGGTTCTGCGGGAAACTAAATAGGGAGACAACATCTGGTCATTGAAGTCCACCCCTCCCATGTGAAGGTTATAGTCGTGGACTGAGAGGGGCTTTTCAATGACACGGGTTGCTCGCTCAATTTGTATTGTCGTGTCTGCGTGAATGGAGGAGAGCATGTAAACGTCACGCTTGTCTCTCCATTTCACCGCGAGCAGTTCTTCGTTACACAGTGCGGCCCTCTGCCCCCTTGCAAGACGGGTGCTAACGAGCCGTTGGGGGAAGCCCGCGCGACTAGTTCGCGCGGTACCACAGGCGCCAATCCGTTCTAGAAACAAATGCCTAAAGAGGGCCACACTTGTGTAAAAATTGTCCACATAAAGATGGTACCCCTTGCCGAATAAGGGTGACACCAAGTCCCAGACTGTCTTCCCACTGCTCCCCAGGTAGTCAGGGCAACCGACCGGCTCCAGGGTCTGATCTTTTCCCTCATAGACACGAAATTTGTGTGTATAGCCTGTGGCCCTTTCACAGAGCTTATACAATTTGACCCCATACCGGGCGCGCTTGCTTGGGATGTATTGTTTGAAGCCAAGGCGCCCGGTAAAATGTATAAGGGACTCGTCTACGCAGATGTTTTGCTCTGGGGTATACATATCTGCAAATTTCAGGTTGAAATGGTCTATAAGGGGCCGAATTTTGTGGAGCCGGTCAAAAGCAGGGTGGCCTCTGGGACGGGAGGTGCTGTTATCACTAAAGTGCATAAAACGCAGGATGGTCTCAAATCGTGTCCTGGACATAGCAGCAGAGAACATGGGCATGTGATGAATCGGGTTCGTGGACCAATATGACCGCAATTCATGCTTTTTAGTTAGACCCATGTTGAGGAGGAGGCTCAAAAAAGTTTTAATTTCGGAAACTTGGACTGGTTTCCACCGGAAAGGCTGGGCATAAAAGCTTCCCTGGTTAGCGGTTATAAATTGTGTGGCATACCGGTTTGTCTCTGCCACAACTAAGTCTAAGAGCTCCGCAGTCAAGAACAGCTCAAAAAATCCCAGGGCCGAACCGATCTGAGCTGTCTCAACCCGAACTCCAGACTGGGCGGTGAAAGGGGGAACTACAGGTGCGGCTGAAGTTGGGGACTGCCAATCAGGGTTTGCCAGCACCTCTGGGATTCTAGGGGCTCTACGGGCACGTCTTTGCGGTGGCTGCGACGGGGTCACTACTGCACGTGCCACCGTACCAGCTTCAACTGCCCTTCTGGTGCTCGCTACTTCACCATGTTCTACGGCAGTGCTGGTACTAGGTCCAGGAAGGGCTGGGCTGCTGGTGTATGCCTCACCACGTAATCCGACAGCACCAGCCCCACTCTGCTGCTCTTGAAGCGGATCCTGCGCAACCTGCGGTCTAGCGACACGGGGCCGGGTACGCCTGCTGCTATCAGGGACCTCAGCCTCCTCGTCCGAACTTTGGTTCAGAGAGCCACTGCTTTCTACAGGTTCGTATTCTGACCCGCTGGATTCATCAGATGAGGGTTCCCACTCCTCATCCGACTGGGTCAGAAGCCTGTAGGCCTCTTCAGAGGAATACCCCCTGTTTGACATGTGGGCAACTAAATTTAGGGGTATTCCCTGAGACTACCCAAGAAAAAAAAAGCAAGCCTGTCTTACAAATGGGAGGCTAGCGAAGTACCGGAGTCTGCTGCGGTTGATAAAAAATATCAAAACTGATTTTTTTATCGCCGCAGTGCGTGTAAAGTGAATGTGCAGCGATCAAAAAAAAATTTTTTTTTGTCACTGCGGTGGGGCGGGCGTGGGCGAACGCACGTGTGGGTGACCGATCAGGCCTGATCGGGCAAACACTGCGTTTTGGGTGGTGGGAGAACTAAAGTGACACTAATACAATTATAGATCTGACCGTGATCAGTTTTGATCACTTCCAGATACTATAAAAGTACAAATGTTGATTAGCGATACGCTAATCAGCGAATAACGGACTGCGGTGCGGTGGGCTGGGCGCTAACCGATCCCTAAACTACCTAACCAAGGGGCCTAAACTATACCTAAAACCTAACGGTCAATACCAGTGGAAAAAAAAAGTGACAGTTTGCACTGATCACTTTTTTCCTTTCACTAGTGATTGACAGGGGCAAGAAGGGGTGATCAAAGGGTTAATAGGGGTGATCTGGGGGCTAAGTGTGGTGTAGTGGGTACTCACAGTGATGTGTGCTCCTCTGCTCCTCTGCTGGAACCAACCGACCAAAAGAAGGAGCAGAGGAGCACAGCAGCCATATAACCCCATCATATTTACTAATATGATGGGTTAAATGGCTGCTGATTGGATTTTTAAAAAATCAGCAACCTGCCAGCCAATGATCGTGGCCGGCAGGTTGCTGACGAAATACTCTGCTGCGAAATGCCGGCCCGCGATGCGCATGCGCGGGCCGGCTGTGACGTAATCTCGCGTCTCGCGAGATGACGCGCCGATGCGTCCAGGAGGAACAAATCAACCACCTCCCGGACGCATCGGTGCGTTAGGCGGTCGGGAGGTGGTTAAAGGGTTTCTGTCACCACACTTTTCACTATTAAACAAGCTGACATTATACATGTGCAAATGTCACCTGAATTTACCTCTGCTATTCTATTTTTTTCAGTGTGCCCCGTTTTTGTGCAATTATAACTTTTATAATATGCTAATTAGCCTCTAGGAGCAGGAGGGGGGGTTACAACTGCTCATAGAGGCTCTGTTCGCCCACCTCTTTCCACTCCCTTCTACTCTTTATTGACAGGGCCAGGCCAGCCTTGATCTCCTCCTGCCGGCCTTGTCTGCCGGGATAAAGTAATATAGTGGTGATGCTGATGGTGGGGGCTTTCTTTCCTGAGATGGAGAGGTGTAATGTGTGGCATGTATTGAGGACTCCCTTTTAGCTTTGGCAATGGATTTCTTTCTGATCTGTGTATAGCCCTTAACCACTTCAACCCCGCTAGCTGAAACCCCCTTAATGACCAGGCCACTTTTTACACTTTTGCACTACACTACTTTCACCGTTTATTGCTCGGTCATGCAACTTACCACCCAAATTAATTTTACCTCCTTTTCTTCTCACTAATAGAGCTTTCATTTAGTGGTATTTCATTGCTGCTGACATTTTTACTTTTTTTGTTATTAATCGAAATTTAAAGATTTTTTTGCAAAAAAATTACATTTTTCACTTTCAGCTGTAAAATTTTGCAAAAAAACGACATCCATATATACATTTTTCACTAAATTTATTGTTCTACATGTCTTTGATAAAAAAAAATGTTTGGGCAAAAAAAAAAAAATGGGTTGGGTAAAAGTTATAGCGTTTACAAACTATGGTACAAAAATGTGAATTTCCGCTTTTTGAAGCAGCTCTGACTTTCTGAGCACCTGTCATGTTTCCTGAGGTTCTACAATGCCCAGACAGTAGAAAACCCCCACAAATGACCCCATTTCGGAAAGTAGACACCCTAAGGTATTCGCTGATGGGCATAGTGAGTTCATAGAACTTTTTATTTTTTGTCACAAGTTAGCGGAAAATGATGATTTTTTTTTTTTTCTTACAAAGTCTCATATTCCACTAACTTGCGACAAAAAATTCTAGGAACTCGCCATGCCCCTCACGGAATACCCTGAGGTGTCTTCTTTCCAAAATGGGGTCACTTGTGGGGTAGTTATACTGCCCTGGCAATTTAGGGGCCCAGATGTGTGAGAAGTAGTTTGCAATCAAAATCTGTAAAAAATGACCGGTGAAATCCGAAAGGTGCACTTTGGAATGTGGGTCCCTTTGCCCACCTAAGCTGCAAAAAAGTGTCACACATCTGGTATCGCCGTACTCAGGAGAAGTTGGGGAATGTGTTTTGGGGTATCATTTTACATATACCCATGCTGGGTGAGATAAATATCTTGGCAAAAGACAACTTTTCCAATTTTGTTATACAAAGTTGGCATTTGACCAAGATATTTATCTCACCCAGCATGGGTATATGTAAAATGACACCCCAAAACACATTGCCCAACTTCTCCTGAGTACGGCGATACCACATGTGTGACACTTTTTTGCAGCCAAGGTGGGCAAAGGGGCACACATTCCAAAGAGCACCTTTCGGATTTCGCAGGCCATTTTTTACACATTTTGATTGCAAAGTACTTCTCACACATTTGGGCCCCTAAATTGCCAGGGCAGTATAACTACGCCACAAGTGACCCCATTTTGGAAAGAAGACACCCCAAGGTATTCCGTGAGGAGCATGGCGAGTTCCTAGAATTTTTTATTTTTTGTCACAAGTTAGCGGAATATGAGACTTTGTAAGAAAAATAAAATGAAAAATAAAATCATCATTTTCCGCTAACTTGTGACAGGGGGGCCCTAATGTGTGCTAAGTAGTTTGAAATCAAAATGTGTAAAATTTGAGTACGGCGATACCAGATGTGTGACACTTTTTTGCAGCCTAGATGCGCAAAGCGGCCCAAATTCCTTTTAGGAGGGCATTTTTAGACATTTGGATCCCAGACTTCTTCTCACGCTTTCGGGCCCCTAAAAAGCCAGGGCAGTATAAATACCCCACATGTGACCCCATTTTGAAAGAAGACACCCCAAGGTATTCAATGAGGGGCATGGCGAGTTCATAGAATTTTTTTTTTTGGCTCAAGTTAGCGGAAATTGATTTTTGTTTTGTATTTTCTCACAAAGTCTCCCTTTCCGCTAACTTGGGACAAAAATTTCAATCTTTCATGGACTCAATATGCCCCTCATGGAATACCTTGGGGTGTCTTCTTTCCGAAATGGGGTCACATGTGGGGTATTTATACTGCCCTGGCATTTTAGGGGCCCTAAAGCGTGAGAAGAAGTCTGGAATATAAAGGTCTAAAAAATTTTACGCATTTGGATTCCGTGAGGGGTATGGTGAGTTCATGTGAGATTTTATTTTTTGACACAAGTTAGTGGAATATGAGACTTAGTAAGAAAAAACAAAAACCCCAAAAAACTATTTCCGCTAACTTGGACCAAAAAAAATGTCTGAATGAAGCCTTACAGGGGGTGATCAATGACAGGGGGGTGATCAGGGAGTCTATATGGGGTGATCACCCCCCTGTCATTGATCACCCCCCTGTAAGGCTCCATTCAGACGTCCGTATGATTTTTACGGATCCACGGATACATGGATCGGATCCGCAAAACGCATACGGACGTCTGAATGGAGCCTTACAGGAGGGTGATCAATGACAGGGGGTGATCAGGGAATCTATATGGGTGATCACCCGCCTGTCATTGATCACCCCCTGTAAGGCTCCATTCAGACGTCCGTATGTGTTTTGCGGATCCGATCCATGTATCTGTGGATCCGTAAAAATCATACGGACGTCTGAATGGAGCCTTACAGGGGGGTGATCAATGACAGGGGGGTGATCAATGACAGGGGGTGATCAGGGAATCTATATGGGTGATCACCCGCCTGTCATTGATCATCCCCCTGAAAGGCTCCATTCAGATGTCCGTATGTGTTTTGCGGATCCGATCCATATATCCGTGGATCTGTAAAAATCATACGGACGTCTGAACGGAGCCTGACAGGGGGGTGATCAATGACAGGGGGGTGATCAGGGAGTCTATATGGGGTGATCATGGGTGAACAGGGGTTCATAAGGGGTTAATAAGTGACAGGGGGGGGTGTAGTGTAGTGTTTTGTGGTACTTTACACAGCTACCTGTGTCCTCTGGTGGTCGATCCAAACAAAAGGGACCACCAGAGGACCAGGTAGCAGGTATATTAGACGCTGTTATCAAAACAGCTTCTAATATACCTGTTAGGGGTTAAAAAAATCACATCTCCAGCATGCCAGCGAACGATCGCCGCTGGCAGGCTGGAGATCCACTCGCTTACCTTCAGTGTGTGTGCACGCGTTCACAGGAAATATCGGCTCTCGCGAGATGACGCGTATATGCGTCACTCTGCGCAGGGCTGCCGCCTCCGGACCGCACATCTGCGTTAGGCGGTCCGGAGGCGGTTAAGTAAAATTGCGTATACAGTGGGATGCGAAAGTTTGGGCAACCTTGTTAATCGTCATGATTTTCCTGTATAAATCGTTGGTTGTTTCGATAAAAATTTCAGTTAAATATATCTTATAGGAGACACACACAGTTATATTTGAGAAGTGAAATGAAGTTTATTGGATTTACAGAAAGTGTGATATAATTGTTTAAACAAAATTAGGCAGGTGTATAAATTTGGGCACCACAAAAAAGAAATGAAATCAATATTTAATAGATCCTCCTTTCACAGAAATTACAGACTCTGAACGCTTTCTGTAGGTTCCAATGAGAGTCTGGATTCTGGTTGAAGGTATTTTGGACCATTCCTCTTTACAAAACATCTTTAGTTCATTCAGGTTTGATGGCTTCTGAGCAGGAACAGCTATCTTTAAGTCACACCACAGATTTTCAATTATATTCAGGTCTGGGGACTGAGATGGCCATTCCAGAACGTTGTACTTGTTCCTCTGCATAAATGCCTTAGTGGATTTTGAGCAGTGTTTAGGGTCGTTGTCTTGTTGAAAGATCCAGCCCCAGCGCAGCTTCAGCTTTGTCACTGATTCCTGGACATTGGTCTCCAGAATCTGCTGATACTGAGTGGAATCCATGCGTCCCTCAACTTTGACAAGATTCTCAGTCCCTGCACTGGCCACACAGCCCCACAGCATGATAGAACCACCACCATATTTTACTGTAGGTAGCAGGTGTTTTTCTTGGAATGCTGTGTTCTTTTTCCTCCATGCATAACGCCCCTTGTTATGGCCAAATAACTCAATTTTAGTTTCATCAGTACACAGCACCTTATTCCAAAATGAAGCTGGCTTGTCCAAATGTACTTTAGCCCACCTCAAGCGGCACTTTTTGTGCTGTGGGTGGAGAAAAGGCTTCCTCTGCATCACTTTCGCATACAGCATCTTCTTGTGTAAAGTGCGCCGAATGGTTGAACAATGCACAGTGACTCCATCTGCAGCAAGATGATGTTGTAGGTCTTTGGTGCTGGTCTGTGGGTTGACTCTGACTGTTCTCACCATTCGTCGCTTCTGTCTATCTGAGATTTTTCTTGGTCTGCCACTTCGAGCCTTAACTTGAACTGAGCCTGTGGTCTTCCATTTCCTCAATATGTTCCTAACTGTGGAAACAGACAGCCGAAATCTCTGAGACAGCTTTCTGTATCCTTCCCCTAAACCATGATGGTGAACAATCTTTGTCTTCAGGTCATTTGAGAGTTGTTTTGATACCCCCATGTTGCTATTCTTCAGAGAAAATTTAAAGAGGAGGGAAACTCTCAATTGACCCCCTTAAATACTCTTTCTCATAATTGGATTCACCTGTGTATGTAGGTCAGGGGTCACTGAGCTTACCAGGCCAATTTGAGTTCCAATAATTAGTTCTAAAGGTTTTGGAATCAATAAAATTACAACAGTGCCCAAATTTATGCACCTGCCTAATTTTGTTTAAACAATTATAGCACACTTTCTGTAAATCCAATAAACTTCATTTCACTTCTCAAATATCACTGTGTGTGTCTCCTACATGATATATTTAACTGACATTTTTTATCGTAACAACCAACGATTTATACAGGAAAATCATGACGATTAACAAGGTTGCCCAAACTTTCGCATTCCACTGTATATAACTTTTTTGCCATAAATACAATTGATAATTAAAAACTATAAATTTCAGTTAAAGAGTTATTTTATGGTTATAGATGTATGGATCATAAGCGTTACATAGGACTGCAGGTGGAATCTACTACATTATCTGTACTCAGAGAGTTATCACTGTTATCTGCAGTGTTACATAGGACTGCAGGTAACATTTATTACATTATCTGTACTCAGAGTTATCACTGTGGTATCTGTGGTGTTACATAGGACTGCAGGTAACATCTACTACTTTATCTGTACTCAGAGATTTATAACTGTGCTATCTGCTGTGTTACATAGGACTGCAGGTAACATTTATTACATTATCTGTACTCAGAGAGTTATCACTGTGGTATCTGTGGTGTTACATAGGACTGCAGGTGACATCTACTACATTATCTGTAGTCAGAGAATTATCATTGTATGTGGCATTAGATAGGACTGAAGGTGACATCTACTACATTATCTGTACTCAGAGAGTAATCACTGTGTTATCTTTGGTGTTACACAGGGCTGCAGGTGACATCTACTACATTATCTGCGCTCAGAGAGTTATAACTGTGCTATCTGCTGTGTTACATAGGACTGCAGGTAACATTTGTTACATTATCTGTACTCAGAGAGTTATCACTGTGTTATCTGTGGTGTTACATGTGAATGTGTATATAGGAGCATCCATGTATGTGATGAACATGTTTATGGGAGCATCCATGTTTGTGGTGTTTGTACTGAGATGAAGGGGGCCCACACCTCACATAGAGCCCGGGGCCCAGGTTACCCTTAATCCACCCCTGAACACACTCTAATGTCAACTTTACACATGACCAAATAGGCTACTACTTGGTGAGAGGATGTTTAAAAGGCTGACCCAACGATGGACTATATCTGTAGCAGAATAAAGCATGGGTGGTACCTCTGGAATGGGTAGCAGGAAGGCTTGCTTCTCTTCCTATTACCATGCATGGTCATTAATTCCAAGTGTGGCATCTTTGAAATGAACATAGTAACATCATATAAGTGTTGGTATGGGTATAATAGTACTTTGGAATAAACCTGGTCGCTTTTATAAAGCAGACTAACTTCAGACAGTGGATGAGG
Source organism: Bufo gargarizans (assembly GCF_014858855.1). NCBI lineage: Eukaryota > Metazoa > Chordata > Amphibia > Anura > Bufonidae > Bufo > Bufo gargarizans. The sequence continues at coordinate 168,512,931 of NC_058080.1, forward strand.
GAATGTTTGTGGTTGTGGCAGTCTGCCTCATCATCACGGAAAAGACCTTGTTCTGTCTGGCTTAAAAACCTATATTTAGCAGTGGCATCATACTTCAATGTTCTCCAAGCTAAACATAGCTATGCCAGGGTGGTGTCTGGATAAGCAGGAAACTTAGACAATTTCCTGCAATAGTGTGTAGGTGAGGAATGTCCTAAATAGGATCTGATTTGTTCATTTTTAAGATAAGACGAAGGATTATAGTCCTCCATTATTTCACTATAACAAATAACCTGAACAAGTCGTTTAACCAGTTGAAGACCTCCCTTCCTGACCAGGTGCATTTTCCATTCCTTCAGTACAGTACATGTGTCTTTGAAAGCCATACCTTTTTTTTTTTTTTGGTTATGTAAATAATTGCCATTTTATTAAATTTTTTATATTTATACCAGGGAAAATGTAAAAAAAAAAGGAAAATAGTGCATTTTCCATTATTTTGATATAGGGGGATATATAGTTTATGATTGTTGGGGGCAGGGCTAGAAGATGCAGTGCAGCTTGTGATTATTTTTTATTCCTTTAGTTTTTATTTAGTCTTTTTTTTTTTTTCACACTTTGTGCCTCTGGTAAGGTCAGAAAAATCCACTCATTGACAAAAAAACATAATGCACCAAGAAGGAGTTGTTGGAATGAAACTTTATATGAGTGAATATCAAGAGAGGCAACACATGGATGCAAAATGTCCTGCACATATAGCTGAGCTGTTAGTGTTCCTCGTATCACTACTAGGGGTGACCGACTGTCATATGTCATGGCTCCCCAGATTTTCACGCCAGCAGTTGGGGCAGTGTGTCACTCCACAGCAAAGACAGGACGGAAACGCTCACCACGAGACCTCCATACTTGAACCAGAGCTTTATGGGATCTCAAATAGAACCTGGATTCGTCGCAAAAGACGATACGGTTCCAGTCCATAGTAGTTCAGGTTTCTTGTTCGCAGCACCACTGCAAACTAAGATGATGGTGGCTGGCTGTCAATGGCAGAACATGTAATGGGTGCCATAAAACTAAATTTCCTTCTGCTAAGCAGATGGAAATGGTCCGGGCAGAGATAGGGGTGTGTAAAGAAGGTATCACCTGTGTCTGGATAGTGGCCAACGAAACCATGGAAGCTGCTCATGCTTGTCGGCAGATCAAATGACTCTCTCTACTGGTGGACTGTCTGGAGGCTATTCACCACCATGTGTGCCCCTATATAGCCACTGCTTCCAACACCTAGGTTATAAAGGCCTAGAGGGCGGGCAATTAATCAAAATGACCATCCTGCTTCTCTCAGTCTAATGATGCTCCCCCTCTCAAAGTCTGTCAACTGAGATAACTGTCTTTGAGTGCATCATAGAGGCATAACTGTAGCAGTCAAAATCTCTCACCAAAAAGTACACTACTCAGAAGTAGCCTCTGAGAGCTATTTCATAGGGCATCAGGAGAAGCACATTTACACCCTCTTGTTGCAAGACCCAGTGTCCAAACAGACCACACCTGTAATCATTTACATATCTGCCTGAGACATAGCTGCACGCTAAGTTATGCATGGATATGACATAAGGTTTCTTTTTATTGCTAGTTTCTGTTGTGACTGAGGCTGACATATCAGCCCCAATGTGGGTGGGACTGCTCTTTTCGGGGCATGTAGCCTCCCCTGTATCGTCTCTACCAGCTCTGAAATCTAGAGGGAGAGGCACTAGGCAGCAGTACAGCGGAGCGATGGTGCACCAAACAGAGTCTTCCCACCCACGGTGCACTGTATTTGCATAAAATATAAATTATTATTATTATAGTATCTTTGAATATGTAATCTATACAGACATATAAGCCAAAAGAAGAGACTCCTTTTGTCAAACCACTGTCAACCCCAGTGACCCAGTGGTATATTTTGACATATGCTAAGTTCATAATGACGTTTCAGACTGTCATCAACACTGCCTTTCTATTCCGTGGCAACAGTATATTCAGTTTTATATGTGTGAATGGGGGCTGTTTCTGCCAGTTCAATTGACATGAATGGGAAAATCCCAGATATCTTTGAAGCAAACTTGTGCCATGTGCATATACCCTAACAGTCTCGGCATACCAGCTGTCCCTGCAAGATCTGTCTCCATGTCTACCTGCTTGAGATGAAAGATGATGGGTATACCATTTTTATTTCCGGATGTTGGAGGGTATTAGAGAGCAATTAGAAAGTTATTACATCCAAAATACAGATTTCCCCACTTTGTCTTAGCACTTGTATGTCACTCTTTGCTACTATTCCGCTTCTGATTGTTTCTGACAAAATGTACTGGATTTAGATCCTAATTCATGCCTAAGATAGTTAAGAGACCTAGAAACATGTTGGATGGATAGCTAGATCGATAGATAGAGACATACCCATATATACAATATATACAGCATATTGATTTTGACTATACGTAGCCTTAGGCTTGAGTGCCCAGAGTAAATGCAAACGTTAGCCTTTGACTATTTTGGACATATATTAATTCACAATGACGCACCTTTGATACTCTAGAACAGCTCTGGATTCTGGTACATTCCACATATGGACTCATGTTGTCTATCTAGGCATGAGGACACCATGACAGGAACATTGTGAGTTTACTCTGTAAAGAAGATACTTATATTGTACTTTTATTCTTGCTATGTTCCTGCAGGTTTACAATCGTCTTGATAAACACTGTTGTGGCTTCAGACCTCGGAAAGAAGATGAATGTGTACAACAAGGGCTACATTTAAAATGTGACAACCTCAGCAACATTGACCTGACACACATTGTACAAAGGAAGCATGATCCTCGCCACTTGGTTTTTATTAATAACAAAGGATATTTTGATAGGAGTGAAGATAATTTGGATTTTAAATTGTTAGAAGGAATCAAAGAGTGAGTATAATATTACTGGGGACCCCAGTTCTGAGCCGCTCATCACTGTTACGCTGTTTATGTTTGTTTCTGTTCGTTTCCCTGGCAAGGAAAGTCACTTCTGGCATGGTCTAACAAAAGGGCTCTGTTGTTTACAGGGACAATCTTTAACAGAATTTAGTACTTTAGCCCAGCTTTATCTCATAGGATAAACATGCATTAAAAGAGAATTACAATTGAATGCCTGGGGTTGGCTGCTATCATTGCAACTTGTCCCCATTTGGGTCAATGGGACTTAGCAGCAATCAGGCTCGGACTGGCCCACAGGGGTACAGGGGAATTCCCCGGTGGGCCCCTGGGCAAAGTGGGCCCCTAGTCTCCCACCCCCTGCACAAGTGGCACATAACACATTAGATTTTGTACACTACATACATTTATTCAATGTACAGCACCTCAACCCGCCTATGTTCATATAAAAAACGTGTTAGATTATTTATTATATTTGAATGTATCCGTACGGTGGGCCCCCAAAATAAATTTTACTGGTGGGCCCTAGGTACCCCAGTCCGACACTGGCAGCAATACTAGACACAGCCCATGGACAAGATCAGTGCTGTTTCTAGAAACAAAGTATGCCTTTTTTGTAATCCTAAAAATCCCCTTTAAATCTATAATATTATGCTTTGTAGGTGTGACATAATATTATTGATAAACTAAGATATAAAAATGTTTACTTAGCATCATGTTTCCTCTTTTAATGAAATACCAATAGGTTTGTCCAGCATGCAGGACGTTTACATATTTCTAGTCGTGATCTTAGTCATTTCTGTTTTCCAGGTTTCCTGAATCAGCTGTTTCGGTGCTAAAAAGTCACAGACTCCGAGAAAAACTCCTCCAGTCATTCTTCCTGGACAAAGTATTTTGGGAAAGTCAAAGAGGGCGTCAAGGGATTGAAAAACTCATTGACGTGATAGAGAGAAGGTCCAAAATCCTGCTGACTTACATCAATGCCCATGGAATAAAAGTCATACCAATGAATGATTAAATTAACCAAATGACTACGCAAGCATCTGACACGTATTTAACGTGTTTCTAAGTGTTTTACACTGATGAGCTATCCTCAGGATAGGTCATCAATATCTGATCAGTGGGGGTCTGACTCCTGGCACTCCCGCTGATCAGCTGTGTGAAGAGACTGTGGTGCTCACCTCCTTGTAGCTTACCAAGCAGAGCAGTGTCCATTGGATAGCGGCTGTGCATGGTATTGCAGCTCAGTTCAATTCACTTGAATAGGACTGAGCTGCGCCTAGCCCTAGAACACGTGTCCGATGAATGTGATATCACGGGCCTAGGAAAAGGCTGCAGTGCTCACTAGACTGCTGCAGTCTCTTCAAACAGGTGGTCAGCAGGGGGTGCCAGGCATCACACCCGTTCCTGTCAGATACTGATGACCTATGAAACACTTGGACAACCACTCTTATCTCTACAAGTGCAATAAATCTGGGATAAAAGCTATACATAGTGAAGTTCCATGTTCTGCCATGAAAGTTTTACCAAGAGAAAGTATTAAATGGGAATAAGATTCAAAGATAGAAATTAATTTAAAGGGGTTATCGAACCAATAAAATGCCCCCCCCAAAATGACTGGGCACCTTATTCAGATTATACTTACCCCACTCCCTAGCACCCACGTTGCTTCTGATGACCACACTGCCGCTGCTGCATCTCCCAGTCACGCAGATCAAAACATCCGGTGACTTGGAAGGGTAGCCAATAGCAGGCCGTGATGGGAACGAGCCTCCCTAGCATCAACCCCAATGCTAGGGAGGATCATTTCTGTCACGGCTTGCTATTGGCTGACCCTTCCACCCTCTGTCTCTGGATGTTTTTATCTGCGCAACCGGGAGATGCAGCGGCGGCCATGCGGGGATTTGGAGCGATGCGGGTGTCGGGGAGCAGGTAAGTATAACCAGTATGAGGGGCATTTTGTTGGTTGGATAATCCTTTTAATGAATTACTATAGTAATTATGTCATGCAAAGAAATCACTTGTTTATAACGTTTTTTTATTACTCCACTAGCAGAAGGACCCGGCTTCGCATGTGTATATTTCATCTATTTCATTTAATGTTTGTGTATGTCATTAAAAGATATCTACAGTATCCATTATAACAGTGACCTCTACAGTACCCTGCCCCTTTAACAGTGACCTCCACAGCATTCTGTCCCTTAACAATAACATCCACAGTCCCCTCCCCTTTAACAGTGACCTCCACAGCAGCTGCCCCTTTATTAGTGACCTCCACAGTACTCTGTCTTGTTAACAGTGATTTCCACAATAACCCACCCCCTTAACAGTGACCTCTACAGAGCTCTGTTCCCTTAAAATGTGACCTCCACAACACCCCGCCCCCTTAACAGTGACCTCTACAGCACCCTGCCCCTTAACACTGACCTCCATAGCAGACCCTCCCCTTAACTATGACCTCCACAGTTCCCTGTCCCCTTAGTGCCCATCCCTTTAACAGTGGCCTAAACAGCATCCGCCCCCTTATCAGTGACTTCCACAGCAACCTGCCCCTTTAACAGTCTATTGGCTGATATGGGTCATGTGATCAGGCTTCTATTGGCTAATACATTTTTTGGGAATATCTCACGCAGTGACGCAGTGAACAGCTCACTCTTAGACAGCAGCACTGTGCTGTCTGAGCGTGAGCTGCAGGGAGAATGTCACCCTTCCTCCCACCCATGCAGCTGACAGAAGTTGATTTTTACCCAAATCTTTTCAATCCCTGTTGGCTGCGGAGTGAGAGGGGGCTTGGCCTAACCAGATTGATGGCATGGCCCTGCGAGCCTGTATAGCAGCTCGCCCCTTTAAAAGTCTATTAGCTGATAAGGGTCATGTGACTAGGCTTCTAGTGGCTCATACATTTTTGGGGAATATCTCACGCAGAGATGTCCTTTTTAACAGCTCACTCTCAGACAGAAGTAGATTTTTACCCTCATTTTTTTCAATCCCTGTCGGCTGCGGAGTGGGGCGTGGGGGGGCGTGGCATAACCTGGCATAACCTGGGGGCGTGGCATAACCTGATTGTGGTGAGGCAATGCGAGCTTCTATTGGATGATAAGCGACATGTGACCATGTGTATGGCAGTTGGGATATGAAGAGAAAGACCTGCAGGCTTCTGTTGGCTAATGTAGGTCATGTGATGTGCCATTTTTGCATTTTTTTAAAACATATCTCAGGAATGGTACATGCTAGAGAACTGTGACCCCACAAGATTTCTTTCCAGGTAGCAAGGGATGCGTATACCAAGTTTCCTTGAAATCAATAGTTGTGTTTTTTTGTGATCGTGGAACACACACACACACACACACACACACACATATATATACGTCCTCCTTTATATATATAGATTATATCTAAAATTTTAAATAAAAAAAATTACTAAAATTATTTGATAAAGGTATTTTACAGGTTTATGTGTACAGCTCCTTTCTGGACTCATCTGTCTCAATGGTTAAAAACTATAAACGAACCCTGGATGTATTCTGACTTTAAGCATGTTACTCTTTTACAGTAATTATTTGTAGCTATTTGTAGTCTGTAACAATGTAGACCCAAAGGTCTGTACACAAAATGGTCTGTACACAAAATGAGTATGTTTTAATCAAGGCTATTGTAGCCAAGTTTTTTATTTTTGATACATTGGAGCAGTATAAAAAATGCTTGCAAATTGGTGTACATTCCCTTTAAGTGAAAATAACGGGAACAGAAATATGAGAAGTAGTCTGGGAAAGCCAGTGCTAAGTGGTAATGTATCTGAATTTAGGAATATTATGGATTGACTTTATTAAAAAATATTGCAAAGAAAACTTCAGGTCATAGATGATAAAACGAAATGATCAGTTAAGGGAAGGGAAGGCAAAATTGCTAAACCATTCTAGGATTATTTTACCTATTGAGCAGACCACATGTGCAACATTGAAACAAGCCATCTGCTTATGGCAGGCTTTCCATGAGAACTTGACGATTGCCAATATATCAGGCTTTCCTAATTTTCTAGGACAGGATCTGATCTCTTACTTTTTCCTTTAACTGTCCCATTGATTTGAACGGAGCTTGCAGAAATCCATGTGTTTACCAAGTCATTTTCTGGTACATTTCTGCAACAAATCATCAGCATGTGAATAAATCCTAATTCCTAATGCAATGAAAAGGCACAAGGAACTCATTTTCATGAGTGGTTGATGTAGAACGTTACACTTTTTATGTAATAGTTTCTCACAGCGGTTTACAATTATATCAAAACATGGTGCAAAGGGAGCCATGAGAAACTTCTTTTTCTAAATAGGACCAAAGCTTGTTTTTTGGTGTATTATTGTATACATGTCTTCAGTCTTTTATTATTTCTAACCTTATTCTAATGTAATTATTATATTTTGGCTACATTTAAGTTTTTTTGAGCAATTTCTTGTCATAATGTAGGTCACACATTTGAACCCTCAGAAACTGTTGGGAGGGGAATGACTCAGCTCTGGGTCCACCGCCCAGTAGCATTGTAGGACACCCAGAGGCTTCAGTTTACTCAAAGAACTTGTGTAGAGTCTTGCTATGCTACTCTTTGCTATTGGTTCTCCTTTCTTCATGTATATTTCACCATCAGAAAGCAGGAATTGGAAGGCAGATGGAGTTAGTGAATGAAAATGTATTGCACAATCTAAAGTCCTTAAGACAATTTGGGACACATTTATTAAGACCTGCATTTTAGAAGCCGGTCTTAATAAGCCCCTAAGCTGGTGATATGTAGAAGCGCCGGCCTCTACATAACTTCAACGTACCCATTTTCTATGCCTAAACCAGTCGTAGAAAAATATGAATAAGAGGGGCCTGCTGGGCCGTCCTTTTCTCCGCCCATGCTACACCACCTTTTTTAGATCTGGGTGAGCGGGGGAAAAGTTGCAGATTCTGCCGCAACATGGCATGCGACAGAATCGGTGTCAGATATACGCCACAAAAATGGCGTATATCTCTTCATAAATGACCCCCTTTATGTTCCCTAAAAGGAACTATTGTATTTTAGAGGACCGTACCTCCATAATGCAATGTTGCAATGTTATATGCCATATTTATTTCTCACATTCCTTATGTATTTGTAAGAATAAAACCTTAAGTGGAGCTGTATAGGGCATCACATTATGGTGGTTATCTTCCCTAAAAACATTGATTCCATCAGATGGTTTAGCATCAAATGTAAGATGGCAACTAGACGCACACAGCGTTACACTTAGGCTTCGTGCACATGACTGTGTGTATTTTGTGGTCCGCAAAACATGGATCCACAAAATATGGATGACATCCATGTGACCTCTGTGTTGCATCCATTTTTTTTTTTGGTGGACTCATTGACCTCAATGACTTCAAGTAAAAGACATGTTCTAGCTCTTTGCGGAACGGGCATATGGATATGGAAATCACACAAATGATAGGTGTGCTTTCTGCATCCATATGTCCATTCCACAAAAGATAGAACATATCCTATTCTTGGCCACAAAATCCGGTACATGAACCCATTGAAGTCATGGGTCCGCAAAAAATAAATAAATGGATGAATCACACGGATATCATCCATAATCATACAAAATACATGTGGTCATGTGAAGAAGACCTTATGTGCTGATATGGGTGAGGATACCAAAACTGTAGACAGTCTGTGTACCGCCATGTTGAGCCTCCGTAAAGTGCCATATTCTCCCCTATACTGTGGCATAGTAATTTCAGTACGTAAGAATACATTGAGTATCACTGTGTAATTTGTGTGACAGTATCCCTCCTTCCTTATTCACCACATCCGCTTCTACTTCCTTAGGCCCTGACTAATTATATTTCCCTCTTCTGTAATAAAAGCATATATTGCAGAAGCATACTCTATACTTGCTCTACTAACACAGTGTTGCATATACACTTTAGGTCATCATATATGATTTATGTTTTAAACTAAACATTTGATATGTTTACAGTATAATTCAAGGAAAAAGACATTGTACAAAATATATTTAAGAATAGGATTTTTTATGCAAAAGTAAATTTTTTCAGCACTTGAATTTTGTCTTATTTGAAGGAATTAGCAGTGTATGATTTGTGAACAGCAATGGTGATGTGTATAAACCTTACCTGCAAAAGAATGATACTAGATTTCATTATGAAACACTAATGTCAATGTGAAATCTTGTAAAGTCACTTTTTTACCATGTTGGTAAGTGTTTTATTTGATAAGGTGAATACATAAAAAATAAAACAAGATTGTCTTTTCAGTAAAGTATTTAATGCTGTTGTGAATTTCAAACAGACCAAGGCTTGTCTACCATGATGGCAGATGTCTTCCAATGGAAACTCAGGAAGTACCTGCAGATGGGGCAGTTCTTAAATACACACTGGTCCACGTTTACTAATGTGAGTGCACCTAGATTCTTAGGTAAATTGTGCCAGAATGTGGCATAATTAGGTTTAAAGTTACTGACATGGCTTAACACCAAACAGGTGTGCCATCCTGGAAAAGTTGCGTTAGGTCAAGTGTGCAACATTTTACAATTTCACCACAATTCTGGCGTCAATTATAAGCCAATCAATAGTATAAAGCTAGACAAAAGTTCCAGCCATCCACCAAATATATCATCCAGCCTGAGACACTGTGATAAATATGGTGCAGGTCTAGACAGCCTGCCAAAGTTGACGCCATCTATAGGTTCACTAAATCTGCCTCACATTTTTTTGCCCACAGTTGGCATATCGACTCCTTCAGCCCCCATACACCTAAGAGTATGCCAGAAGAGTGTCCTCATCTTACAGCATATTGTGCATTCGGCAACATAGTCATGTCTATAGATGGTGCGACCAAGTCAAAGTATCCATGAAGCCAAGATTTGATCAGCATATATTGGTTTTATACCATATTTTTGTATCAGATAAACATATTGTTCAAAAAATTGTAATTCTAAGAATTATTTCACAGATCAAAGGCATCAGCCTACAGGTTTTTTTTTTAGTTTAAATATTAATAAATCTGCATTCTTTCTAACCATATTTTTTGCACATCTAGTGAATGAGTCTATATAAATTTGGTCACACATGCTGTAGATCCTGCAGTGATATTATGGAAATACGGACGTTTTTACCTTCTCATTTTTGTCAGATGATCTAACTTACAGGCCCCTATGAAGGACCAAAAAGGTTACAATTTAATAGAGTTAAATTCCACAATCTTGTAGAATATGCAGTTACACTTTATATCAAATTTGACTACAGTATAGTTCTAATATCACCATAGAGGTGAGCAAATCGATTCTACTGATTTGGAATTCGTCCCGAATTACCCCAAAAATTCTGATTCTAACGAACCCCAATTTCTTGTCAGTCATTTCAGGCGAATGAGAAAGAGAGACTTGACTTACACATCTCATTCAGAGAAGCGTAATATGGGGACATTTAGTACTCTTATACTTTTGGAGGGATAACACGTCTCTCCATTGGAGTATTACACAGGTCTGTCTCTGTCTCCCTCTCTCTAATTGTAATACTACTTTTCATTCAGGTAGAATTGATTGGTACCTAAACCAAATTTTTTTAAACAATTGTCGAATCACACACAAAATTAATTTCTAGAAATTTGCTCATATTTATAACAGATTTTACCCTTTCGCTGTCAGGGATTTAGGGCCGTTATAACACTTTTTAACATGTACACACAAAGCCTGACTTATAAAATGCAAAAATCATACCACCATATACATATACTTTTAAGAAAATAGTCATTAAAGCAGCATAAAATGTCCCCTGCCATATACCACTTAACACTTATAAGTGCCTTTATGCAATTAAAGGGAACCTGTCACCGGGATTTTGTGTATAGAGCAGAGGACAGGACTCAGGGACAGGACTCATCTCAGGTTAATTTGCATATGTATCAAATAGTTTTTTTTAGACAATAAAAGCACACAGAGCTATGGGGATTGGGGATTGCGGATGTGCTAGCGGCCATATAGCAACCCATGTCCTCAGCTCTATACACAAAATCCCGGTGACAGGTTCCCTTTAAAGGGTTTTTCTGAGATGATACAAAATGTAGCCAATTTCTATAAATTGCATAAAAGAACCCAATACTCACTTGTTAAATCACCCCCACATTCCAGAACCGCTGTTAAACTGTTTGATAATGTGCCCAACTACAAACATTATCATTATTATTTATGTGAAAGCGCCATTAATTCCATGGCGCTGTGCATCAAGGGGGGGGGGGGGGGGGGTCACATAAATAATGTAAAAATACAAATACAATAAACAGACTAATATGATAAACATGAAACTGACTGCTGCAGCCAATCACTGGCCTCAGTGGTTTAAATCTGTACACCATTGAAGCCAGTGATTGGTTGCAGTGGTCATGTATGTAGACAGACAGGTTATCTCTTCAGTCAAGTACACAAAGCCCAGCTAGTATAGATTTATATTGGAGAGATGATGACATGGAAAAAGTTCACATCAAACCCCTGAAATCACAGTATGGTCGTACAGGGGGAAAGATGACATTAACAAGATGTTTTCTTACTTCCTACTGTCCCTTATGCTCCCCCCCCCCCCCTCTTATCCATCACATATAAAATCCCAGAACAAGGATGTTTGCTGCTTTCCAAGTATTGTAGCTAAAGATTTAAGCTGAGATTTATCAAAACTGGTGTAAAGGAAATCTGGCTTAGTTGTCTATAGCAACCAGACTCCACCTTTCATTTTTCAAAGATCCTTTGAAAAATGAAAGATGTAATCTGATTGGTTATTATGGGCAACTGAGCCATTTTTCCTTTTCATTCATTTTGATAAATCTCCACCTATTTCCACTTATTCTGGTTGTGACCTTTTAAGGGCCAACACAAAGTAATCTTCACCTGCCTATGGCTGGTCATCTTGGTCTACTTACAGTGTAACTGTAATTATTATTTTTTTCTCCTAATGTGTAGGGACAGTGGTAGGAAACATAATATACAGTTGCAAGAAAAAGTATGTGAACCCTTTGGAATTATATGGATTTCTGCACAAATTGGTCATAAAATGTGATCTGATCTTCATCTAAGTCACAACAATAGACAATCGCGGTCTGCTTAAACTAATGACACACAAAGAATAAAATGTTACCATGTTTTTATTGAACACAACATGTAAACATTCACAGTGCAGGTGGAAAAAGTATGTGAACCCCTAGACTAATGACATCTCTAAGAGCTAATTGGAGTGAGGTGTCAGCCAACTGGAGTCCAATCAATGAGATGAGATTGGAGGTGTTGGTTACAGCTGTCCTGCCCTATAAAAAACACACACCAGTTCTGGGTTTGCTTTTCACAAGAAGCATTGCCTGATGTGAATGATGCCTCGCACAAAAGAGCTCTCAGAAGACCTACGATTAAGAATAGTTGACTTGCATAAAGCTGGAAAGGGTTATAAAAGTATCTCCAAAAGCCTTGCTGTTCATCAGTCCACGGTAAGACAAATTGTCTATAAATGGAGAAAGTTCAGCCCTGCTGCTGCTCTCCCTAGGATTGGCCGTCCTGTAAAGATGACTGCAAGAGCACAGCGCAGACTGCTCAATGAGGTGAAGAAGAATCCTAGAGTGTCAGCTAAAGACTTACAAAAGTCTCTGGCATATGCTAACATCCCTGTTAGCAAATCTACGATATGTAAAACACTAAACAAGAATGGATTTCATGGGAGGATACCACAAAGGAAGCCACTGCTGTCCAAAAAAAACATTGGTGCACGTTTACAGCTTGCGCAAGAGCACCTGGATGTTCCACAGCAGTACTGGCAAAATATTCTGTGGACAGATGAAACCAAAGTTGAGTTGTTTGGAAGAAACACACAACACTATGTATGGAGAAAAAGAGGCACAGCACACCAACATCAAAACCTCATCCCAACTGTGAAGTATGGTGGTGGGGGCATCATGGTTTGGGGCTGCATTGCTGCGTCAGGGCCTGGACAGATTGCTATCATCGAAGGAAAAATGAATTCCCAAGTTTATCAAGACATTTTGCAGGAGAACTTAAGGCCATCTGTCCACCAGCTGAAGCTCAACAGAAGATGGGTGTTGCAACAGGACAACGACCCAAAGCATAAAAGTAAATCAACAACAGAATGGCTTAAACAGAAGAAAATACGCCTCGTGGAGTGGTCCAGTCAGAGTCCTGACCTCAACCCGATTGAAATGCTGTGGCATGACCTCAAGAAAGCAATTCACACCAGACATCCCAAGAATATTGCTGAACTGAAACAGTTCTGTAAAGAGGAATGGTCAAGAATTACTCCTGACCGTTGTGCACGTCTGATCTGCAACTACAGGAAACGTTTGGTTGAAGTTATTGCTGCCAAAGAAGGTTCAACCAGTTATTAAATCCAAGGGTTCACATACTTTTTTCACCTGCACTGTGAATGTTTACATGGTGTGTTCAATAAAAACATGGTAACATTTAATTCTTTGTGTGTTATTAGTTTAAGCAGACTGTGATTGTCTATTGTTGTGACTTAGATGAAGATCAGATCACATTTTATGACCAATTTGTGCAGAAATCCATATCATTCCAAAGGGTTCACATACTTCTTCTTGCAACTGTAGTTTATTTAGTGAAGATGAACATTTATATGAGAAAACTTGCCCTGTAAGGTCCCTTAGCAGTGCTCTCTAAATCAGCATTGTAAGGCATATCTGTATTCCTGGTACACTGCAGTACTGACTGTGAGGATGGCTGCTGCCCTCATTGCTTCCTCATATACTGTACAGTATATTACTATGTGTATTCACATTCCTGCTATTTCACATTGATCAGCGTGGCCAGGCTGACAGTGAACGATCCTGCTGTATCCCTGGCACACTGAATAACCTACAGCCGCCTGGAGATACATAACAGCGAGCAGTAAGTGCTCGCCATTGTCAATGCGGGAAGCTGTTCACCAATATATAGGGACAGTTACTGTATATACTATAACCATATACTATTACACTACGTGCAGAATTATTAGGCAAATGAGTATTTTGACCACATCATCCTCTTTATGCATGTTGTCTTACTCCAAGCTGTATAGGCTCGAAAGCCTACTACCAATTAAGCATATTAGGTGATGTGCATCTCTGTAATGAGAAGGGGTGTGGTCTAATGACATCAACACCCTATATCAGGTGTGCATAATTATTAGGCAACTTCCTTTCCTTTGGCAAAATGGGTCAAAAGAAGGACTTGACAGGCTCAGAAAAGTCAAAAATAGTGAGATATCTTGCAGAGGGATGCAGCACTCTTAAAATTGCAAAGCTTCTGAAGCGTGATCATCGAACAATCAAGCGTTTCATTCAAAATAGTCAACAGGGTCGCAAGAAGCGTGTGGAAAAACCAAGGCGCAAAATAACTGCCCATGAACTGAGAAAAGTCAAGCGTGCAGCTGCCAAGATGCCACTTGCCACCAGTTTGGCCATATTTCAGAGCTGCAACATCACTGGAGTGCCCAAAAGCACAAGGTGTGCAATACTCAGAGACATGGCCAAGGTAAGAAAGGCTGAAAGACGACCACCACTGAACAAGACACACAAGCTGAAACGTCAAGACTGGGCCAAGAAATATCTCAAGACTGATTTTTCTAAGGTTTTATGGACTGATGAAATGAGAGTGAGTCTTGATGGGCCAGATGGCTGGATTGGTAAAGGGCAGAGAGCTCCAGTCCGACTCAGACGCCAGCAAGGTGGAGGTGGAGTACTGGTTTGGGCTGGTATCATCAAAGATGAGCTTGTGGGGCCTTTTCGGGTTGAGGATGGAGTCAAGCTCAACTCCCAGTCCTACTGCCAGTTTCTGGAAGACACCTTCTTCAAGCAGTGGTACAGGAAGAAGTCTGCAAGGTAAGAAAAACATGATTTTCATGCAGGACAATGCTCCATCACACGCGTCCAAGTACTCCACAACGTGGCTGGCAAGAAAGGGTATAAAAGAAGAAAATCTAATGACATGGCCTCCTTTTTCACCTGATCTGAACCCCATTGAGAACCTGTGGTCCATCATCAAATGTGAGATTTACAAGGAGGGAAAACAGTACACCTCTCTGAACAGTGTCTGGGAGGCTGTGGTTGCTGCTGCACGCAATGTTGATGGTGAACAGATCAAAACACTGACAGAATCCATGGATGGCAGGCTTTTGAGTGTCCTTGCAAAGAAAGGTGGCTATATTGGTCACTGATTTGTTTTTGTTTTGTTTTTGAATGTCAGAAATGTATATTTGTGAATGTTGAGATGTTATATTGGTTTCACTGGTAAAAATAAATAATTGAAATGGGTATATATTTGTTTTTTGTTAAGTTGCCTAATAATTATGTACAGTAATAGTCACCTGCACACACAGATATCCCCCTAAAATAGCTAAAACTAAAAACAAACTAAAAACTACTTCCAAAAATATTCAGCTTTGATATTAATGAGTTTTTTGGGTTCATTGAGAACATGGTTGTTGTTCAATAATAAAATTAATCCTCAAAAATACAACTTGCCTAATAATTCTGCACTCCCTGTATATACTATAACTGTCTCCCTGTATGCTTACAATATAGTGTATATATAATTTACACTATCATTAAAGAATCCTGAAAATGTGCGTTTATGCCTCTTTATCCGCATGCATGCACCTTTAATTTTTTGTGATTGACCATTATTATGCTCACTTATATAGCGTTCCTATATTCCGCAGCACTTTAAAGGCATATTGCAACAAGCTGTCCCAACGGGGCTCATTATCTAAGCTCCCTATCAGTATGTTTTTGGAGTGTGGGAAGAAACCCATACAAACACGGGGAGAACATATAGATTCCATGCAGATGTCGTCCTTGTTTTTGGAGTGTGGGAAGAAACCCATACAAACATGGGGAGAACATATAAATTCCATGCAGATGTCGTCCTTGGTTGGATTCAAACTAGTGCTAACCACTGAGCCACCGTGCCGCCCCGTCTTTTAGGGTAGCAATAAATACATTTGTGTCAATTCTAGAAACTTTTGCCTAAGCAATTCATCTAAACAATCTGGACTCTGATGATGTAGGTATATGTCGGTCGAGCATGCAGGTTTCTGCTGGATTGGTCGACTATCTAATGGCTGCAGTTCCAGATGTTGGGAAGATAAGGATCAGGCGGTTGGATTCCCACTGCCTTTTGTTTTTCAGGACATAAACCACTGCCAGAGAAGTCAGGCAGAGGCGTCCTCCCACTTTTCCTTAAAAAAACAAACATGTTTGCTTGGCCAAGCCGATTAGGCATGTGTATAAGGGGATCAGGAGTGATAGCTGTTGGCAGAATGATCATTCACCTGACAGCTATCCAATGTGTACAGCTGGCCTACAGGTCCTTTTACATGGCCCCATGTGGGGACATAATAAATGCTGATCAGCCATATAACAAGTCAATCAGTGCTTGTCTAGACAGCAGCCGTACAACTTACTTGGTGACACACTGGGACATGTCAGCCGACCAGTGAACATTTTTATGCTGTAATAAAAGATCGGTTCAGCTGACAGATCATTTGTTCCTTTGTTGTCTGATAGGAGGAGTATTCAGCTGGGTCGATGATTGACTGAATGAATGCTCCTATGAATGTTCTTTCCAGATAATTGGCTTATGTAAAAGGACCTGTCACCTCTCCTGATATGTTTGTCTTAGTAACTACTTGCATTCCCCCTTGCGGTAACAATTCCAGTGCATCTATGACTATGCCATTCCTATATTATTCCTGCTAGACTATTACAAATCAAATGCCAGCAGTCTTCTGGGCATTACTAATAGATGGTGTGCCTGACAGTGCTGCTGGTGTCAGACTGTGCAGGGACCCCCCCCCCCCATCCCCCGACTGGTAACACCCATCTGTACCTTTACTGCAAATTGCTGACAATTCATTCATAACTACTATAGAAATAACACAGGAATGGCACAAAATGGAGTCATATGAATAGATGCTCCATATCTGTTTTCATATGGAGAATGCAAGTGGTTAGACAAACAGAAATGTCAGTAAAAGAGATAGGTCCTCCTTAAAGAAGGTCTGAAACCATAAAATGCAGTGCAATCTGCAGGCAGCATGTTATAGAGCAGGAGGAGCTGAGCAGATTGATATATAGTTTTGTAAGAAAAGATTCAGTAAAACCTGTAATTGAAACATTTCACCAATAGCTGTACACGGGGGAGGTGTTATCAGTGATTGATAGCATTCTCTGTGTAAGTGTGTATACAGATAGCTGTCAGTCACTGATAGCTGTACACGGGGGAGGTGTTATCAGTGATTGATAGCATTCTCTGTGTAAGTGTGTATACAGATAGCTGTCAGTCACTGATAGCTGTACACGGGGGAGGTGTTATCAGTGATTGATAGCATTCTCTGTGTAAGTGTGTATACATAGATGGCTGTCAGTCACTGTCAGCTGTACATGGGGGAGGTGTTATCAATGATTGATAGCATTCTCTGTGTAAGTGTGTATACAGATAGCTGTCAGTCACTGATAGCTGTACATGGGGGAGGTGTTATCAGTGATTGATAGCATTCTCTGTGTAAGTGTGTATACATAGATTGCTGTCAGTCACTGATAGCTGTACACGGAGGAGGTATTATCAGTGATTGATAGCATTCTCTGTGTAAGTGTGTATACATAGATGGCTGTCAGTCACTGTCAGCTGTACATGGGGGAGGTGTTATCAATGATTGATACCATTCTCTGTGTAAGTGTGTATATAGAGATAGCTGTCAGTCACTGATAGCTGTACACAGGGAAGGTGTTATCAGTGATTGATAGCATTCTCTGTGTAAGTGTGTATACATAGATGGCTGTCAGTCACTGTCAGCTGTACACGGGGGAGGTGTTATCAGTGATTGATAGCATTCTTTGTTTAAGTGTGTATACAGATAGCTGTCAGTCACTGGTAGTTGTACATGGGGGAAGTGTAATTAGTGATTGATAGCATGCTCGGTGTAAGTGTGTATACATAGATGGCTGTCAGTCACTGTCAACTGTACACGGGGGAGGTGTTATCAATGATTGATAGCATTCTTTGTTTAAGTGTGTATACAGATAGCTGTCAGTCACTGGTAGTTGTACATGGGGGAAGTGTAATCAGTGATTGATAGCATGCTCGGTGTAAGTGTGTATACATATATAGCTGTCAGTCACTGATAGTTATATACAGAGGTACTGTTATCAGTGATTGATAGAATTCTCTGTGTAAGTGTGTATACATAGATATCCGTCAGTCACTGATAGCTGTACATGGGGAAGGTGTTATCAGTGATTGATAACATTCTCTATGTAAGTGTGTATACATATATAGCTGTCACGAGACAGAAACCCAATAAACATTTACCATAGTTATCCCCTATCAAGTGCATAGAAGATAACTTGTAGTTACCGGAATACCCCTTATATTCTTGCACAACTGCCACTTTGTATGGCCTAGAATGAAGCAATTTCAGTGCATGTTATGGTGTTCTGCTGATGTGCGCTAATTTACTCAGGCTTCTGAAAATCTTCTCCTGGATGTCTACAACAGCAATGGGTCGCCGAACACATGGTTATCTATTTTTTTTCCTATCAACCACATATCCTCTATTACACCACTTGAGCACTAAACCATTTATACTGATTTTTGCTGAAATGGGTAGGTCTGGAAACTTACCAGCAAAGCAGTCTTGTGTTTCTTTGAATCAGCCTGTACGTACATAGGCCTCTACTATAACAACTGCATCAAATAAGCCATGTTGAACACACACACACACACACACAACACTTCTGCCCCCTACAAAGAGTACCACTCTTGGGCCTCATTCATTTCCTAAACTGCTCTGGTAAAATGAAAGCTGAGCTCTGATGGGTTGCTATGGGGCATTATCCTGTACAAGGGAAACACAGTTTATTTATTTTACCAATTCAGTTCTTCTATGGTTTTTTGAGTTTTGTATTTACATCCGCTGTGCGCTAAGAAAATGTAAAAAAGACCACATTATTTTAATTTTTTTGACTCATAATAAATAGTTTGTTACTGTTCATTTATCCTTATGTGAAATACTGGGAAAGAGGGTGATTATTTATTCTTTTTATTAGTTTTTATTTTTGTCACCGTACAGTTTATCAATATACAAAAAATTACATTTGAAGTTGCCAGAGCACCCAAGTCATTAAGTCGTTCCGCCTGTGTGTTGAGGTCCGAGTCTGCAGCAGTCCATCCCTGTGTTAGTAAATGCCTGTGCTCAGTCTCCCATTGCCCCTTTTCATTTCTATAGAAATAGTCTCCCAACAGGTCACCCATCAAGTGAGGAAATAGGATGTAGAATTCTGTCCTGGTACCAGTTAGTGATGGAGAGGCAGGTGTGTAATTTTGACCTAGTGGCAAGGGGCAGAAGGATTAGGAACTTCCCCCACACCTCAAAGAAATATTTAACATTACGTTCCTTATGATGTGCCGCTTCCATCCAGTTTATCTTTATAATATAGGAGAGTTTGTCCACTAATAACATTGATGAAGGGGGTAATGGTTGTCTCCACACTTGCAGTATGGCTTTGCGGGCAGCCGTTGCCACCATGTGTAGGATTCTATAATATTCCCTTGGAGTATTGTGTTTATGCTTATCTACCAAACTAAAGATGGCCCAAGTGGAATCTAATCGGGCCTGCGGTACAAGGTATTTCCTGGTAAAGACGTGTATTTTTGTCCAAATTGCTTGTATCTAGGAGCATTTCCAGACAGAGATGCCTCCACTGTGCCACATTTAAAGAAGTGAGATGTGTTATATAACCCCATCCTGTATCCCCTTAGAGGTGTTAGGTATGCTCTGTGGATAGTTTTTATCAACATTTCAGTATGTCGGAAAGATGGAAGAAATCGCTGTGTCTGGTCAATGGCCAGTAAAATCATGGAGGGAGTGAGAGCTTGGTCCTGGTGCCATTTGCCTAAGGCAAGGTTAGAGGTAGAGTAGTCTATGAGCGTATGAAGGTAGTTGTAGAGTCGTGTGATCAGTAGAGATGGCCTTGCGGTTCGCCTGGCGGTCGTTTTGCAGCGAACTTTGCTCGTTCGCGATTCGCTTAACATGCGAACCTATGGCGATATTCGCACGAGCCATATTTGTTTGCATAACCCCAAACTTTGACCCATGACACATCCATCAGGTAGGACAGGACAGCCAATTAGGACGTTTCAGCACATGGACACACCTACAACCCTATAACAGAACCAGATCTGGCATCCATTTTACATTATGTGTTTTGCCAGTGTAGGGAGAGGTTGCATTTTGGAGCAGGGACAGTTAGGGACACCAAACGCTAGCTAATTGGGCCACAAAAGTCCTTTTAAGGACTAGTATAGGTGTGCTATCGATAGGTGTGATATAGAGGGGTGTGATATACTTATATACTTTCTAACATAGAAATTATATTATAGTGTATTTGTATCGAGCAGCAGTTGTGTGCGGTTCTGCTGCGATACCGCAGCTAGATAGAGGGACAAACGCTTTTGGAACAACTAATTGCAACGGGTCTGATATACCTGTTGCCCCCCAAAAAACTGCTTGACGGCTGCGATATACCTTCTTCCACAAAATCCTGATTGAGTGGTGATATATACCTGTTTCCGCCAAATACTGATTGGGGGTGCTATGTACCAGTTTCCGCCAAATACTGATTGAGGGGTGCTATATACCTGTTTCTGCCAAATACTGATTGAGGGGTGCTATATATCTTCTTCCACAAAATACTGATTGAGGGGTGCTATTGCTATATACCTTCTTCCACCAAATACTGATTGAGGGCTGCAATACACTTGCTTCCACAAAATACTCATTGAGGGGTGCCATATACCTGTTTACACTAAATACTGATTGAGGGGTGCTATATACCTGTTTCCGCCAAATACTGATTGAGGAGTGCTATATGCCTGTTTTCGACAAATACTGATTTAGGGGTGTCATATACCTTCTTCCACTAAATACTGATTGAGGGGTGCTATTGCTATATACCTTCTTCCACCAAATACTGATCGAGGGATGCGATACACCTGCTTCCACAAATATACTGATTGATGGGTGCCATACGCCTGTTTCTGCCGAATACTGATTGAGGGGTGCTATATATCTGTTTCCGCTAAATACTGATTGAGGGTTGCCATATACCTTTTTCCACCAAATACTGATTGAGGGCTGCGATATACCTTCTTCCACAAATACTGCTCTTCTCTACAGACTTAGGCAGAGGGTCATTTAAAAAATGACAGGCAGAGGAATAGGCAGACTGTTCCGCAGGGATGGTAGGGGTCGGGCAGGCATGTGCGATAACTTCAAAGGGCGCACCAGAGTTGGTTGAGTGGCTTACTCAGCCTTCCGCTTCTGCACCTTCCTAATCCTCTATATCTGCACCCTCCTCACTCTCTGTTGTGTGCACCCCTAAAGACACCACCACGACCACCATAGCCCCTTCACTCAAGTCAGAGGAATTATTTTCCCATCCATTCCCAGACCTTACCGATGCACAGCCATTCTTGGCATCGGAAGAGGAGGTAGCAACGGCCACCACCCAGCGGTCTGACAACAGTACCCAGATCAGCCCAAGGAGGGTGGTCCCCGTTGTTGCTGCCTACTCCGAGATCTCTAATGTCAGTGGTGGTGAAGGTGACGATGATGACGTGTCGATGGATGTCACATGGGTGCCCACAAGAGAGGAAGAGGAGGGGAGTTCAGAGGGAGAGACGGAGCAGCAGATAGGGAAGAGAATCAGGCAGAACTCGCAGTGCACAGGAGGCAATAAGCAGACTGCAAATGTATCTGGAGCGAGCCATCCACCATGCACAGGCACATCTTGCGCTCCCAGGAGGCCAGCACATGGTTCCACAGTGTGAGCTTTTTTTAACGTGTCAGCTGCTGACAATAGTGTTGCCATCTGCAGCCTGTGCTGTCAACGCATAAGTCGCGGTCATAAGTCGTGGTAAGCCCAACACTCACCTAGCGACAAATGCCTTAAGAAGGCACCTGGCTTCCCATTACCGAGCCCAGTGGGAGCAATGCTTTCAGAACCCACAAAGCCACACTCCTGGCGCTCCACGTCCTGCCTTTTCTCCTTCTCCTCTCTCCTCCCATTTGTCCTCCACTCCACCTTTCACCGTGCCGTCATTGCGTTCATCTGGCACAAGGCAGGCTTCCGTGGCCCAAAGGTTCAAGCGTAAAAAAATGATGATGCTGGATAATCCTCTTGTCCAATGGCTGACCGCTGGCTTGTCGGAACTGCTAGCCTGCCAACTACATCCATATAAATTGGTGGACTCGGAGGCCTTTAGAAAATGTGTGGCCATTGGCACACCGCAATGGAAGGTCCCCGGAAGGAAATATTTCTCCCAGAAGGGCATCCCTGAACTATATGGCCAAGTTCAGCAGCAAGTTAATATATCTCTGGCACACAGTGTCGGTGCCAAGATACATCTGACTACAGACACGTCGTCTAGCAAACACGGGCAGGGAAGATACATAACTTTTACTGCCCACTGATTAAACCTTCTGACGGCCGTCAAGCATGTAACCCGTGGCATCCGTGCGGATTTGGTGTTACTGCCATGGATTGCATGAAGGCCTGCCTCTTCATCTCCTCCTCCTACTCCATCCTCCATCATCTCCTCGGCTGACTCCTCCTTTTCTACTGCTACCGTCTCTTCCACTGCACCCCCGAAGCTCCCCAGAACCTATTCGATGTGCCAGGTGAGACATTGCCGAGCTGTGCTGCGGCTGTTGTGCCTGGAAGCCAAGAGCCACACCGGTCCTGCACTCATTTCAGCTCTGCATTCACAGGTCGATCAGTGGCTAACCCTGCTTAATTTGACAGTAAAGTGGTGTGCGACAACGGTGCCAATCTGCTGAGAACACTGAAACAGGGCAAAATGACACACGTGCCATGCATGGCACACGTCCTGAACTTAGTCGTGCAGCACCAGCAAGTCATTGCCAAATATCCCGGGGTCCAGGACGTCTTGCGGCAGGCTAGGAAAATCTCAGGCCATTTTAGAAGATCTTACATAGCCATGGTTTGCCTTGCTGACATTTAGCGGCGACACCACTTGCCCGTCAGACGTCTGATTTGTGACTGCCCGACGCACTGGAACTCCACCTTGTATATGCTTGATATACCATTAACGACGACCTATACGAACTCTGCGGCAGGACAGGTTCTGGGGAGCTTGTTTTTTTTTCACCGTGCCAGTGGCTGCTCATGCGCGACACATGCAGACTTCTGTGGCCATTTGATGAGATCATCAAACTGGTCAGTCGCAGCCAGGGCGCTCTATAAATGACAAAGAGGAGGAAAATCTCTCCTCATCAGGTAAACCAGAAGACCCCTCTCCAGATAATGTCCCAAACTGCGGATGAAACCCATATGCACCAAAAAATGGTGACTTATCAGAGGACTCCTGGCGACGGTTATTTAAAGCAAACTCAGCAAGGGACAAAAAAGAACACCAATCCTCCTGATTCTCTGCCACAAAACAGCCCAGATATGTCTCCAGATTCTGATTGACGCGTTCGGTCTGACCATTCGACTGCGGGTGAAAAGCAGAAGAGAACGACAACCAAACCCCCAAGCGAGAATAGAAGGCCTTCCAGAATCTGGAAACAAATTGCGTGCCCCTATCAGAAACGATGTCTCAAGGAAAGCCATGCAATTAAACAATGTGATCAAACGCTTGCGCAAGCGTCTTAGCATTGGGTAACCCAGGAAAGGGAATGAAATGCGCCATTTTGCTAAAATGGTTCACTACTACCAGAATCACAGTCTTCCCCGAGGAACGAGGCAGGTCCGTAATGGAGTCCACGGACAGATGCGTCCAAGGATGGGAAGGAATGGGTAACGGGAGGAGAGAACCCGATGGCCGTGAATGGACATTTAGCGGCGACACCACTTGCCCGTCAGACGTCTGATTTGTGACTGCCCGACGCACTGGAACTCCACCTTGTATATGCTTGATATACCGTTAACGACGACCTATACGAACTCTGCGGCAGGACAGGTTCTGGGGAGCTTGTTTTTTTTTCACCGTGCCAGTGGCTGCTCATGCGCGACACATGCAGACTTCTGTGGCCATTTGATGAGATCATCAAACTGGTCAGTCGCAGCCAGGGCGCCATCAGTGACATCGTACCTTACGCCTTCTTTCTGGAGCGTGTATTGCGTCGTGTCATTGATCAAGCCGTCGAGGAGCAGGATCAGGAAGATGAGGAAGTCGCAATGCTGAATTAATTCCTAGGGGGGCTAGTCAGCAGGAGTCTGAAGAGGAGTTAGAGGAGGATGGTGGCTGGGGGGAGGAGGAGGAGCAAGAAGAGCAGGTTTTAAACTTTTCTGGGATCCCTGGTGTTGTCTGTGGCTGGGGGAGGAGACCGAGGACGACATTCTCCTGGGCGATGAGCAGGAGCCAGGGCACTCCACCACTTCCAATTTAGTGCAAATGGGGGCCTTCGTGATCCAGTGTTTGAACAGGAACCCCTGTATAAAAAGCATAAAGGTCAAGGACTCGTACTGGGTGGCAACGTACTTAGACCCCCGGTACAAACACAAAATGCCGGACATGTTACCAGCATCACAGAGGGCTGTCGGAATGCATTATTTCCTTGTCTTGCTGCGAGAGATGTTGCATTCTGCTGATGCGGGCACTGGCAGGGGAATTTCCACCCACAGCGAAACAGGTGCGGGTACCAATCTGTCACGGTTGGTGTTGCAGAAAGCTGGAACTTATAAATAAACATCCGACTGGCTTGATCCCAAACTAAGGAGCATATGGGTTAGCCCTATAAAACACCTAGAGCTCTCCCTGACTGCTATGCCCATGCAAAGGTCTTTATGGTAGACAATTGCATGTCCAAGTACCTAATACTATGTGACACCTGAAAACCCTATAATAGTGAGGGGACACTTAATACGGACAGAGTTAGGGTCACCTAGAATCAAGCCAGCAAGGAAACACAAATAAAGGAAACAGACTTATCTGAGGAATCAGCAGAAGTAGGCTCCAGCAGTGAACAACTCATCCAGGAAGAAGTATAAACCACAAAGTGAGGCAGTATGGGAGGAAATATAAAGGGAGACAATTAGTGTAAATAGGTGACAGCTGGGAGAAGGAAAGGAGATAACAAAGTGAAACCAAAACAAAGAACAAGAGGTAGAGAAGAACGTCTAACAGACCTTCTCACAGACCTAGCGGTGACAGTACCCCTCCCTCTACGGGTGGACTCCGGAAACTCAGAGCCCACCTTCTCAGGATGAGACCTATGAAAAGCCCTGATGAGACGAGTGGCCTTAATGTCCGCCACTGGGACCCACATCCTCTACTCAGGACCATAACCCTCCCAATAACGAGGTACTGGAGAGATAAAGCGAGAATCCACAATCGTAGAGACCTGAAATTCAAGATTACCATCAACAACAATCGGAGGAGGAGGCAAAGAGGAGGGTACAGTGGGTTGGACATAAGGTTTTAATAGGGACCTGTGAAAAACATTATGGATCTTCCAAGTCTGAGGAAGATCAAGACGGAAGGCAACGGGATTGATGACGGACAGGATCTTGTAAGGCCCAATAAACTTAGGACCCAACTTCCAGGAGGTAACCTTCAGTTTGATATTCTTTGTAGACAACCACACCATATCACCCACATTCAGGTCCGGACCAGGCACACGTCTCTTTTCCGCCACATGCTTATATCTCTCACTCATCCTCTTCAGATTACCCTGAATCTTTTTCCAAATAAATGACAAAGAGGAGGAAAATCTCTCCTCATCAGGTAAACCAGAAGACCCCTCTCCAGATAATGTCCCAAACTGCGGATGAAACCCATATGCACCAAAAAATGGTGACTTATCAGAGGACTCCTGGCGACGGTTATTTAAAGCAAACTCAGCAAGGGACAAAAAAGAACACCAATCCTCCTGATTCTCTGCCACAAAACAGCCCAGATATGTCTCCAGATTCTGATTGACGCGTTCGGTCTGACCATTCGACTGCGGGTGAAAAGCAGAAGAGAACGACAACCAAACCCCCAAGCGAGAATAGAAGGCCTTCCAGAATCTGGAAACAAATTGCGTGCCCCTATCAGAAACGATGTCTCAAGGAAAGCCATGCAATTAAACAATGTGATCAAACGCTTGCGCAAGCGTCTTAGCATTGGGTAACCCAGGAAAGGGAATGAAATGCGCCATTTTGCTAAAATGGTTCACTACTACCAGAATCACAGTCTTCCCCGAGGAACGAGGCAGGTCCGTAATGAAGTCCACGGACAGATGCGTCCAAGGATGGGAAGGAATGGGTAACGGGAGGAGAGAACCCGATGGCCGTGAATGAGGGACCTTGGCACGAGCGCAGGTCTTGCAGGCTGACACAAAACCCTCAACCGTCTTACTTAGAGCCGGCCACCAGAATCTCTGAGCAATGAGATCCACTTTGGTTCTGCTCCCCGGGTGCCCAGCAAGGACAGTATCGTGGTGCTCCTTAAAAAAACCTTGTGTCATAAAAGCGAGAGGCACAAACAACCTCCCAGGGGGACAAAGATCAGGAGCCTCTGCCTGAGCTGCCTGAACCTCTGCCTCCAAATCAGGATAAAGAGCAGAGACCACCACCCCTTCAGCCAAAAAGGGACCCGGGTCTTCAAAGTTCCCCCCTCCCGGAAAACAACGTGACAGGGCATCCGTCTTCACATTTTTAACCCCTGGGCGGAACGTAACAATAAAATTTAACCTAGAAAAGAACAAAGGCCTGTCTCCGGTTCAGACGCTTGGCCGATTACAAGTAGGCCAGATTCCTATGGTCTGTAAACACGGTAATAGGGTGTCTGGCTCCCTCTAACCAATGGCGCCATTCCTCAAAAACTAATTTGATGGCCAACAACTCCCTATCTCCCACATCGTAATTTCTCTCTGCAGAGGAGAGTTTCCTTGAGAAAAAGGCACACGGTCGCCATTTGGCAGGACCCTGAGATAAGACCGCACCCACACCCACCTCAGAAGCGTCCACCTTAACAATAAAAGGTAGAGAGACATCAGGTTGTATCAAAATGGGAGCGGAAGCAAAACTCTCTTTGATACTAGAAAAGGCTTTAAGCGCATCTACCGACCACGAAGAAAAACCTACCCCCTTTTTAGTCATATCAGTGAGTGGCTTAACAGAGGAATAAGTCAAAATGAACTTTCTGTAATAATTGGCAAAACCCAAAAACCGCATCAGCGCCTTCTGATTCTCAGGAATCTCCCAATCAAGCACAGCGCTGACCTTCTCAGGGTCCATCCGAAAACCAGAAGCGGAGAGAAGAAAACCAAGAAATTGAATCTCCGGAACCGCAAACACACATTTTTCCAGTTTAGCGTACAATTTATTATCCCGCAGAATCAGCAAGACCTGACATAGGTGGTCTCGATGAGTCTTGAAATCAGGAGAAAAAATCGAAATGTCATCCAGATACACCAGTACAAATTTCCCCATTAAATGGTGAAAAATGCTGTTCACAAAATGTTGGAAGACGGCCGGAGCATTCATCAAACCAAAGGGCATAACCAAATTCTCGAAATGACCCTCAGGGGTATTGCAGGCCGTCTTCCATTCGTCCCCTTCCCTGACCCTGACTAGGTTGTATGCCCCTCTTAAATCCAACTTAGAAAAAACCTTAGCACCAACAATCTGGTTAAACAGGTCCGGGTTCAGAGGAAGCGGATATGCGTCACGAATCGTGATACGGTTCAGCTCCCTGAAATCCAGACAAGGTCTTAAAGAACCATCTTTTTTCTTAACAAAAAAAAACAGAGGCAACAGGTGATTTCGAGGGTCGGATGTGTCCCTTTCTCAGGCTCTCAGAGATATAGGTACGCATAGCGACTCTTTCAGGTTGGGAGAGATTGTATAAATGTGATTTTGGCAGTTTGGCGCCTGGGATGAGATTAATAGGGCAGTCATACTCCCGGTGAGGGGGCAGCTCCTGGACACCACTCTCGGAAAACACATCCGAAAATTCAGAGAGAAAAGATGGTACAGTCTTGGTAGAAACCTCTGAAAGAGACGCCGTGAGGCAATTCTCTCTGCAAAACTCACTCCAACCATTTATTTGCCTTGCTTGCCAATCAATGGTGGGGTTATTTTTAGTGAGCCAGGGTAGCCCCAACACTAGAGGAGTAGGTAATCCGCTTAAGACGAAACATGACATATCCTCAACATGAGTGTCACCCACAGTCAAACGGATATTGTGAACTATGCCCTTTTAACGATCTTTGAGAAAGTGGAGTGGAATCAATAGCAAAAACAGGTATATCCTTTTCCAAAGTCTATACCTGGAAACCATGCGTTATTACAAATTGATTATCAATGAGATTGACAGCTGCTCCACTATCTACAAAAATCTCAAACAATGTTCTTGCTGTCTAGCGCCACCCTGGCAGGTAGGAGAAAACGGGAACTACAAGTAAATGGCAAACCTTCAATTTCCGCATCAACCTTGCCAATAGTAGCAAATGGAAAGTTTTTAAAGGGTTTTTTCTTTTTGTTTTTCTTTCATTACCCTCAGAAATCTCCATGACTCTCCTAGAGGGGCAAACATTAGCCAAATGATTTATACGCCCACAACAGAAACAAACCCTCCTCTGAGAGCTGAATCCTCTACTATCAGAGGCAATCAAACCCAGCTGCATGGCCTCCTCCTCAGATGGAATTGAGAGAGACTGAGACCCCTGCGCACTGAATGAGACAGCCACACTGTCCTTGGACTGAATATGACAGGAAGTTGTCTCCTCTCTCTCTCTAAAACACCTGTCAATAAGACCAGCTAGAGACATGGCAAACTCTAACGACGCTGGTCTCTCATAAAAAGCAAATGCATCTTTCAATCTTTCTAAAAGACCATGGCAAAATTGACTTTGGAGTGCAGCATCATTCCAACCAGTATCAGCTGCCCATCTCCGAAATTCTGAACAATATATAAAAAACGCAGTTTAGATTCAGCCAGAGCAATATGATCCGGGTCATCACATATCTGCCCCAGGGCTACAAAAAATTCATCCACTGATCGGAGGGGCCGTGCCCTCACCAGCAGCGAAAAGACCCAAGACTGAGCGTTATCCCTGATCAGCGAGATGATGATCCCCACCCTCTGCTCTTCATCACCAGATGAATGGGGAAGTAGGCGAAAATGGAGTTTGCAAGCCTCTCTAAAGCAAACAAAATTCTCACTACCCCCGGAGAACGTATCCGGAAGCGAGATCTTAGGCTCGGAACAAACTCCATGAACGCGAGCAGAATCGGTCACCTGAAACTGAGACACAGTTTTACGGAGATCTGCTACCTCCAGCGAAAGACCTTGCATGCGGTCAATCAAGGCTGAAACTGGATCCATGCTTAAGACGGTTATGGTGGTTTATAATGTCACGGATGGTGTTGCAGAAAGCTTGAACTTATAAATAAACATCCGACTGGCTTGATCCATAACTAAGGAGCATATGGGTTAGCCCTATAAAACCCCTAGAGCTCTCCCTGACTGCCATGAGGAATCAGCAGAAGCAGGCTCCAGCAGTGAACAACTCATCCAGGAAGAAGTATAAACCACAAAGTGAGGCAGTATGGGAGGGAATATAAAAGGAGTCAATTTGTGTAAATAGGTGACAGCTGGGAGAAGGAATGGAGATGACCAAGTGAAACCAAAACAAAGAACGTCATGCAAGAGGTAGAGAAGAACGTCTAACAGACCTTCTCACAGACCTGGGGGTGACACAATCCTACTGCGCCTGCACAAAGAGGGCGGTTTAAAGATGTGTTGGTCACTTTGGATATGAGATCATTCTTGCATCCAACACACCAACAGCCGCCCTCCGGATCCAGCCTCAAGGAACGTCTAGACCGACAGGTGTCCGACTACATCAGGTTAACGGCCGATGTGGACGCTGTGAGAAGCGAAGAACCCCTTGACTACTGGGTGTGCAGGCTTGACCTGTGGCCAGAGCTGGCACAATTTGCCATGGAACTCTTGGCTTGCTCCTTGTCGAGTGTCCTGTCCGAAAGGACGTTCAGCGCTCTTGCCTAGCTCACGACAGTGTGGACTACCTCACATTTTTAAAAATGAATGAGGCATGGATCTCAGAGGAATTCAACACCTGTGATGACCATGTGTAATTGAATTTCCTCATGCCAGCCCACACATATCCGTCACCACCCAGAACAAAGAATGGTCCTTGCCTTATGTATATACAGCGGCATGAAATGCCTTTTATGTCAGGTAAATGCCTAATTTTTGGGGCCTGTACTGGCCGACAGTTACATATTTATCCTGTGACCACCTAATGTACCTCCAGCCACAGAATCCAAAGTTTCGTGCTGTCAGGTGAATGCCTATTGGCTAATTTTTGGGGTCTGTACTGGCCGACAGTTACATATTTATTCTGTGACTGCCTAATATACCTCAAGCCACAGAATCCAAAGTTCTTTGCTGTCAGGTGAATGCCTTTTGCCTAATTTTTGGGGCCTATACTGGCCGACAGTTACATATTTATTCTGTGACTGCCTAATATACCTCAAGCCACAGAATCCAAAGTTCTTTGGTGTCAGGTGAATTCCTCTTGCCTGATTTTTGGGGCCTGTACTGGCCGACAGTTACATTTTTTTTTATCTCTAGCCACATAATCACACCCCTGTCTCACTCCTCTGCCTATCATTATGGTGGTGTATGAACCGCATTCACCATAAGGACCTTCTAATGTTACAGGGTCATGTGACTGTGCCCCCCACCCCGTATGGTGCCCCTCACCCATACTGTGCCCCCTTATATCCTGCATTGTGCCCTCTTACCACACCCTGTGCAGTGCCCCTAGTCATTTCCTGTACTGTGCCTTCCTATGCCCTTTTATCCGGTCACGGTATGGCGGTGTTATCCGGTCACTGTATAGAGGTGTTATCCGGTCAATGTATGGCGGTGGTATCCAATAACTGGATGGCCATAACTGTATCCCTTTCCCTGCCTACGCCATACTTTTTTAGACCTGGCATGAGCGGCAAAAATATGCAGATTGCAGTGCTAAGGACCTTTGCGCCACAATCTGTGTCAGAAATACGCCTAACATAGACTTATTTCTATATAATAAATGACCACCTAATTGTATTATTATTTGGGGGTAGGGCTAATATTTTTATATTATATAGATTCTAGTGTATTATACTGTGCCCTGTATTTCCCAGTAGAAAATAATCCTTGGGAAACACAGTCCTCATCCCTGACCACCAGGACCAGGTAGCGCTCTGTCAGTACATGGCGGCCTCCCCTCTCCGCCACGCTGCTCCGCTGTGTACTGGTGCTTATTCTGACACTACGGCTGGGTTCACATCCTATTTTTGCCATCCTTTTAATGCATACTAAAAATGTATGTGTTAACAGATGCCTCAGACTGATGCCGTACAGTGGCATCCGTTCACCATACAGTTCCATGGTAGAAAAAAAAAATTCATTAACGTATGCATTTTTTTTATTAACTCACTGTCCATGTTGTGGGACTGTTTGTGTACTTCTAGTAAGTGTTTGCTGGCTTCAAATATGACCTGAAGGTTTTTCAGGTTCACCAGCCATTAAAGTGAATGGGGCCTGCCGCAAATGCGCGGTTCGCGAACATTTGATCACAAATGCGCGTTCGCGAAACGTCTCGGCCAATGTTCGTCCATTGCTAGTGATGAGGGCCCTATGGGAGGCAGTGCTAGTGAAGTGAGTATTAAACGATGTCCAGTCTTGCGGAGACACTTCTCTCACATAGCTCTGCGTTTGTAAAAAGGGAAAAAAGGGAAAGATTGTATTTGGGAATTTATTTTGTATTTTGGAGAGGGTAAACATTTGTTTTTGCGAAAAGTTTGTTAAGTGGCTAATGCCTAAGATATCCTGTTGCTGCCATTGATAGTAAATTCTGTAGGATTGCCCTTGTTGGAAGTGTGGGTTATTCATCAGAGAGAGGAGGGGGGAGTAATTTGGATGGAGTCCATTCAAAAGCCTCATTTTGTGCCAGGCGATCAGAAGCGTGTTGCCTCGTGCATGCTCTGGGATGGAATGAAATTGTGAATGCATTAATTACATCAAGGTTGTCTGAGGGATAAAACTCTGATACAATTCAGTGTCAGTTTCAAGGGAGGATCTTTGTATGCAGTCCACCAAGTATCTAGCCAGTGCTGCTAACTTATATAAACGCATGTAAGGAAAATTAAGGCCTCCGTTTAGTTTTGGTTGTTGAAGTATATGGTATGGGATTCTCACTCTTCCCCCCCCCCTTCCAAATGTACGAGCAGTATAAATAATTGATTCATTTCTCGTCACGAGGACGGAGATTGTAGTAAATAAAGTAATCTCTGGAATTCGATCATTTTGAGGATGTTAGCTCTACCCATGTATGATAGATTGATGTTTTTCCAGATATATTTTATTAAGGTTAATTCAATAAAGGCTGGAAGAGGAGCATGTAATTTCTACTCCAAGGTAAGTAAGGGCCTTTGAATGCCATTGATAGGGGAAACCTTCCAGTCCATAGGGGTTGATTAAGGCCTTTTAATAGGATGGCTTCACATTTATCTAGATTTAATGTGTATCCTGACAAGGTACTTAAAGTAAATAGTCCCTCTATCACAGGGGCCAAGTGCTGTTTTGTGTCAGAGACCATCAGAAGGATGTTGTCTACAAAGGCAACCGCATGGATCTCTTTGTTTCCTATCTGTATTCCTGAAAGGTATTAGAGGTGTGTAGATGGAATAGAAGTGGGGCAAGGAAGAGGTTAAAAAGTAAGGGCTATAGTGGGCAACCCTGTCTGGTACAACGCAATTGGGCTATAGGTGTTGATTTTTTACCCATTATAAAGAGGGAAGTGTTAGATAAGGTCTGGGTATGGGTGATGTATAGGCAGAAAATGGAGCCAAAGCTCCTTTTGCATAGGGCCTTCATCAGAAAGGGTCACAAGACCTTATCAAATGTGTTTTCTGCATCTAGGCCAAGCAGCAGGGAAGGTTGGTGACTTGTGTCTCTTGCTGCTATTGTGGCTAAAATAACTTCTCTAATGTTTTTGATGGAATATCTGTTGAGAGTAAAGCCATGTTTTGCTGGATGAAGTATTGAAGTATTAACTGCAATCTTTTGGCTAAAATCAGTTTAAAATCCTCGTTAAGGAGGGATATTGGTTGATACGATTGAGGAAGTGCATGTTTTTTTGGGGTTTCGGGAGGAGAATGGTTCTGGAGTAGAGTTGAGCGAACACCTGGATGTTCGGGTTCGAGAAGTTCGGCCGAACATCCCGGAAATGTTCGGGTTCGGGATCCGAACCCGATCCGAACTTCGTCCCGAACCCGAACCCCATTGAAGTCAATTGGGACCCGAACTTTTCGGCACTAAAACGGCTGTAAAACAGCCCAGGAAAGGGCTAGAGGGCTGCAAAAGGCAGCAACATGTAGGTAAATCCCCTGCAAACAAATGTGGATAGGGAAATTAATTAAAATAAAAATTAAATAAATAAAAATTAACCAAAATCAATTGGAGAGAGGTTCCATAGCAGAGAATCTGGCTTCCCGTCACCCACCACTGGAACAGTCCATTCTCAGATATTTAGGCCCCGGCACCCAGGCAGAGGAGAGAGGTCCCGTAACAGACAATCTGGCTTCATGTCAGCAGAGAATTAGTCTGCATGTCATAGCAGAGAATCAGGCTTCATGTCAGCCACCACTGCAACAGTCCATTGGCATATATTTAGGCCTAGCACACAGGCAGAGGAGAGGTTCATTCAACTTTGGGTAGCCTCGCAATATAATGGTAAAATGAAAATAAAAATAGGATTGAATGAGGAAGTGCCCTGGAGTCCAATAATATATGGTTATGGGGAGGTAGTTAATGTCTAATCTGGACAAGGGACGGACAGGTCCTGTGGGATCCATGCCTGGTTCATTTTTATGAACGTCAGCTTGTCCACATTGGCTGTAGACAGGGGGCTGCGTTTGTCTGTAATGACGCCCCCTGCCGTGCTGAATACACGTTCAGACAAAACGCTGGCTGCCGGGCAGGCCAGCACCTCCAAGGCATAAAAGGCTAGCTCTGGCCACGTGGACAATTTAGAGACCCAGAAGTTGAATGGGGCCGAACCATCAGTCAGTACGTGGAGGGGTGTGCACATGTACTGTTCCACCATGTTAGTGAAATGTTGCCTCCTGCTAACACGTTGCGTATCAGGTGGTGGTGCAGTTAGCTGTGGCGTGTTGACAAAAGTTTTCCACATCTCTGCCATGCTAACCCTGCCCTCAGAGGAGCTG
The DNA here is from genome assembly GCF_014858855.1 of Bufo gargarizans. Lineage (NCBI taxonomy): Eukaryota > Metazoa > Chordata > Amphibia > Anura > Bufonidae > Bufo > Bufo gargarizans. Next base: position 168,547,190 of record NC_058080.1, read on the forward strand.
GCCGTGACACAGCTGCCTTGGCGACCTCTTGCTCCTCCTCTGCCTTGGCCTTGGGCTTCCACTTGTTCCCCTGTGACATTTGGGAATGCTCTCAGTAGCGCGTCTACCAACGTGCGCTTGTACTCGCGCATCTTCCTATCACGCTCCAGTGCAGGAAGTAAGGTGGGCACATTGTCTTTGTAGCGTGGATCCAGCAGGGTGGCAACCCAGTAGTCCGCACAGGTTAAAATGTGGGCAACTCTGCTGTCGTTGCGCAGGCACTGCAGCATGTAGTCGCTCATGTGTGCCAGGCTGCCCAGGGGTAAGGACAAGCTGTCCTCTGTGGGAGGCGTATCGTCATCGTCCTGCCTTTCCCCCCAGCCACGCACCAGTGATGGACCCGAGCTGCGTTGGGTGCCACCCCGCTGTGACCATGCTTCATCCTCATCCTCCTCCACCTCCTCCTCATCCTCGTCCTCCTCGTCCTCCAGTAGTGGGCCCTGGCTGGCCACATTTGTACCTGGCCTCTGCTGTTGCCAAAAACCTCCCTCTGAGTCACTTCGAAGAGACTGGCCTGAAAGTGCTAAAAATGACCCCTCTTCCTCCTCCTCCTCCTCCTCCTCCTGGGCCACCTCCTCTTCCATCATCGCCCTAAGTGTTTTCTCAAGGAGACATAGAAGTGGTATTGTAACGCTGATAACGGTGTCATCGCCACTGGCCATGTTGGTGGAGTACTCGAAACAGCGCAACAGGGCACACAGGTCTCGCATGGAGGCCCAGTCATTGGTGGTGAAGTGGTGCTGTTCTGTAGTGCGACTGACCCGTGCGTGCTGCAGCTGAAACTCCACTATGGCCTGCTGCTGCTCGCACAGTCTGTCCAGCATGTGCAAGGTGGAGTTCCACCTGGTGGGCAAGTCGCATATGAGGCGGTGAGCGGGAAGGCCGAAGTTACGCTGTAGCGCAGACAGGCGAGCAGCAGCAGGATGTGAACGCCGGAAGCGCGAACAGACGGCCAGCACTTTATGCAGCAGCTCTGACATGTCGGGGTAGTTGTGAATGAACTTCTGCACCACCAAATTCAGCACATGCGCCAAGCAAGGGATGTGCGTCAAATTGGCTAGTCCCAGAGCTGCAACGAGATTTCGCCCATTATCACACACCACCAGGCCGGGCTTGAGGCTCACCGGCAGCAACCACTCGTCGGTCTGTTGTTCAATACCCCGCCACAACTCCTGTGCGGTGTGGGGCCTGTCCCCCAAACATATGAGTTTCAGAATGGCCTGCTGACGTTTACCCCGGGCTGTGCTGAAGTTGGTGGTGAAGGTGTGTGGCTGACTGGATGAGCAGGTGGAAGAAGAGGAGGAGGAAGCCGAGAAGGAGGAGGTGGCAACAGGAGGCAAAGAATGTTGCCCTGCGATCCTTGGCGGCGGAAGGACGTGCGCCAAACAGCTCTCCGCCTGGGGCCCAGCTGCCACTACATTTACCCAGTGTGCAGTTAGGGAGATATAGCGTCCCTGGCCGTGCTTACTGGTCCACGTATTTGTGGTTAGGTGGACCTTGCTACAGATGGCGTTGCGCAGTGCACACTTGATTTTATCGGATACTTGGTTGTGCAGGGAAGGGACGGCTCTCTTGGAGAAGTAGTGCCGGCTGGGAACAACATACTGTGGGACAGCAAGCGACATGAGCTGTTTGAAGCTGTCTGTGTCCACCAGCCTAAATGACAGCATTTCATAGGCCAGTAGTTTAGAAATGCTGGCATTCAGGGCCAGGGATCGAGGGTGGCTAGGTGGGAATTTACGCTTTCTATCAAATGTTTGTGAGATGGAGAGCTGAACGCTGGCGTGTGACATGGTTGAGACGCTTGGTGACGGAGGTGGTGGTGGTGGTGTTGGTGGTACATCCCCTGTTTGCTGGGCGGCAGGTGCCAACGTTCCTCCAGAGGCGGAGGAAGAGGCCGAGGCGGCAGCAGCAGAAGAGGCCGAGGCGGCAGCAGCAGAAGAGGTAGCAGGGGGAGCCTGAGTGACTTCCTTGGTTTTAAGGTGTTTACTCCACTGCAGTTCATGCTTTGCATGCAGGTGCCTGGTCATGCAGGTTGTGCTCAGGTTCAGAACGTTAATGCCTCGCTTCAGGCTCTGATGGCACAGCGTGCAAACCACTCGGGTCTTGTCGTCAGCACATTGTTTGAAGAAGTGCCATGCCAGGGAACTCCTTGAAGCTGCCTTTGGGGTGCTCGGTCCCAGATGGCGGCGGTCAGTAGCAGGCGGAGTCTCTTGGCGGCGGGTGTTCTGCTTTTGCCCACTGCTCCCTCTTTTGCTACGCTGTTGGCTCGGTCTCACCACTGCCTCTTCCTCCGAACTGTGAAAGTCAGTGGCACGACCTTCATTCCATGTGGGGTCTAGGACCTCATCGTCCCCTGCATCGTCTTCCACCCAGTCTTGATCCCTGACCTCCTGTTCAGTCTGCACACTGCAGAAAGACGCAGCAGTTGGCACCTGTGTTTCGTCATCATCAGAGACATGCTGAGGTGGTATTCCCATGTCCTCATCATCAGGAAACATAAGTGGTTGTGCGTCAGTGCATTCTATGTCTTTCACCGCTGGGGAAGGGCTAGGTGGATGCCCTTGGGAAACCCTGCCAGCGGAGTCTTCAAACAGCATAAGAGACTGCTGCATAACTTGAGGCTGAGACAGTTTCCCTGGTATGCATGGGGGTGATGTGACAGACTGATGGGGTTGGTTTTCAGGCGCCATCTGTGCGCTTTCTGCAGAAGACTGGGTGGGAGATAATGTGAACGTGCTGGATCCACTGTCGGCCACCCAATTGACTAATGCCTGTACCTGCTCAGGCCTTACCATCCTTAGAACGGCATTGGGCCCCACCATATATCGCTGTAAATTCTGGCGGCTACTGGGACCTGAGGTAGTTGGTACACTAGGACGTGTGGATGTGGCAGAACGGCCACGTCCTCTCCCAGCACCAGAGGGTCCACTAACACCACCACGACCATGTCCACGTCCGCGTCCCTTACTAGATGTTTTTCTCATTGTTATGGTTCACCACAACAACAAATATATTATTTGGCCCAATGTATTGTATTCAAATTCAGCGGGATATAAATTTGAGGCCTAGTATTTAGGCGCTGGGTGACCGGTATGGATTTAGTGACAGAATTAGACTTGGAAATGCACAGAAGCGTGTGTGTGTGAAGTTATTCTGAATGACCCAATGTGCACCTTGAATATTATATACCCTTTTAGGGATAGATTTCAAATAGCTCTGATATAGCAGAAACCACTAAATTATGAAATTGCTAAATTGGGAATTGTATTTAAACCCAGAACAAAAAATGTGCTTTGACGGACACTAAATAACTTTCCCAGCCACAACAGGACAGCGTTAACGAGAGATTTAGCAGGATATAAATTTGAGGCCTAGTATTTAGGCGCTGGGTGACAGGTATGGGTTTAGTGACAGAATTAGACTTGGAAATACACAGTAGCGGGTGTGTGTGAAGTTATTCTGAATGACCCAATGTGCACCTTGAATATTATATACCCTTTTAGGGATAGATTTCAAATAGCTCTGATATAGGAGAAACCACTAAATTATGAAATTGTTAAATTGGGAATTGTATTTAAACCCAGAACAAAAAATGTGCTTTGACGGACACTAAATAACTTTCCCAGCCACAACAGGACAGCGTTAACGAGAGATTTAGCAGGATATAAATTTGAGGCCTAGTATTTAGGCGCTGGGTGACAGGTATGGGTTTAGTGACAGAATTAGACTTGGAAATACACAGTAGCGGGTGTGTGTGAAGTTATTCTGAATGACCCAATGTGCACCTTGAATATTATATACCCTTTTAGGGATAGATTTCAAATAGCTCTGATATAGCAGAAACCACTAAATTATGAAATTGCTAAATTGGGAATTGTATTTAAACCCAGAACAAAAAATGTGCTTTGACGGACACTAAATAACTTTCCCAGCCACAACAGGACAGCGTTAACGAGAGATTTAGCAGGATATAAATTTGAGGCCTAGTATTTAGGCGCTGGGTGACAGGTATGGGTTTAGTGACAGAATTAGACTTGGAAATACACAGTAGCGGGTGTGTGTGAAGTTATTCTGAATGACCCAATGTGCACCTTGAATATTATATACCCTTTTAGGGATAGATTTCAAATAGCTCTGATATAGCAGAAACCACTAAATTATGAAATTGCTAAATTGGGAATTGTATTTAAACCCAGAACAAAAAATGTGCTTTGACGGACACTAAATAACTTTCCCAGCCACAACAGGACAGCGTTAACGAGAGATTTAGCAGGATATAAATTTGAGGCCTAGTATTTAGGCGCTGGGTGACAGGTATGGGTTTAGTGACAGAATTAGACTTAGAAATACACAGTAGCGGGTGTGTGTGAAGTTATTCTGAATGACCCAATGTGCACCTTGAATATTATATACCCTTTTAGGGATAAATTTCAAATAGCTCTGATATAGCAGAAACCACTAAATTATGAAATTGCTAAATTGGGAATTGTATTTCAACCCAGAACAAAAAATGTGCTTTGACGGACACTAAATAACTTTCCCAGCCACAACAGGACAGCGGTAACGAGAGATTTAGCAGGATATAAATTTGAGGCCTAGTATTTAGGCGCTGGGTGACAGGTATGGGTTTAGTGACAGAATTAGACTTGGAAATACACAGTAGCGGGTGTGTGTGAAGTTATTCTGAATGACCCAATGTGCACCTTGAATATTATATACCCTTTTAGGGATAGATTTCAAATAGCTCTGATATAGCAGAAACCACTAAATTATGAAATTGCTAAATTGGGAATTGTATTTAAACCCAGAACAAAAAATGTGCTTTGACGGACACTAAATAACTTTCCCAGCCACAACAGGACAGCGTTAACGAGAGATTTAGCAGGATATAAATTTGAGGCCTAGTATTTAGGCGCTGGGTGACAGGTATGGGTTTAGTGACAGAATTAGACTTAGAAATACACAGTAGCGGGTGTGTGTGAAGTTATTCTGAATGACCCAATGTGCACCTTGAATATTATATACCCTTTTAGGGATAGATTTCAAATAGCTCTGATATAGCAGAAACCACTAAATTATGAAATTGCTAAATTGGGAATTGTATTTCAAACCAGAACAAAAAATGTGCTTTGACGGACACTAAATAACTTTCCCAGCCACAACAGGACAGCGGTAACGAGAGATTTAGCAGGATATAAATTTGAGGCCTAGTATTTAGGCGCTGGGTGACAGGTATGGGTTTAGTGACAGAATTAGACTTGGAAATACACAGTAGCGGGTGTGTGTGAAGTTATTCTGAATGACCCAATGTGCACCTTGAATATTATATACCCTTTTAGGGATAGATTTCAAATAGCTCTGATATAGCAGGAACCACTAAATTATGAAATTGCTAAATTGGGAATTGTACTTCAACCCAGAACAAAAAATGTGCTTTGACGGACACTAAATAACTTTCCCAGCCACAACAGGACAGCGGTAACGAGAGATTTAGCGGGATATAAATTTGAGGCCTACTATTTAGGCGCTGGGTGACCGGTATGGATTTAGTGACAGAATTAGACTGGGATATGGCCAAAAAATAACCACACTATTGCTGGTTAAATGCACTTGGTGACGGGCGCAGCTTGCCCCTGATTTAGTATATGGCCAAAAAATGAACAGACTATTGCTGGTTAAATGCACTTGGTGTCACAGCTTGACGCACCACACTACTGAGGGTTAAATGCACTTGGTGACGGGCGCAGCTTGCCCCTGATGTAGTATATGGCCAAAAAATGAACAGACTATTGCTGGTTAAATGCACTTGGTGTGACAGCTTCACCCTGATGTAGGCTTTAGCCAAAAAACAACCACACCATTGAGAGTTAAATGCACTTGGTGACAGGCGCAGCTTGCCCCTGATTTAGTATATGGCCAAAAAAATGAACAGACTATTGCTGGTTAAATGCACTTGGTGTGACAGCTTCACCCTGATGTAGGCTTTAGCCAAAAAACAACCACACCATTGAGGGTTAAATGCACTTTGTCGCAGCTTGGATGCACTTGGTCGCAGCACCGCACAAGACACAAAATGGCCGCCGATCACCCCAGAAAAAAGTGACTGACAAACGGTCTGGGCAGCCTAAAAACAGTGAGTGAGCATTTGAATTTCAGCAGCTCAATGATGCACAGCTGCAGATCGATCGATTAATCAAGTGAAGTCCTTTGGAGGAGTTAATCTGCCTAATCTCGCCCTACTGTCGCATCCGCAACCTCTCCCTACGCTAATCAGAGCAGAGTGACGGGCGGCGCTATGTGACTCCAGCTTAAATAGAGGCTGGGTCACATGGTGCTCTGGCCAATCACAGCCATGCCAATAGTAGGCATGGCTGTGACGGCCTCTTGGGGCAAGTAGTATGACGCTTGTTGATTGGCTGCTTTGCAGCCTTTCAAAAAGCGCCAAGAAAGCGTCACAAAAGCGCCAAGAAAGCGACGAACACCGAACCCGAACCCGGACTTTTACGAAAATGTCCGGGTTCGGGTCCGTGTCACGGACACCCCAAAATTCGGTACGAACCCGAACTATACAGTTCGAGTTCGCTCATCCCTATTCTGGAGTCCATGAAGGTATTAACTGGAATATGTTCCTTGTATACGGCATTAAATAGTTGTGTCGGGTGAGGAACTATGTCGGGTAGCAGTAGCTTATAATATACAGCTGGGAATCCGTCTGAGCCCAGGGTTTTGTCGTTGTGCAATCAGTGAGGCAATAATGCCTTGTACTTTCTCCTCTGTGATATCCAAGTATGAAAGATATTAAGGTCATCAGGAACACCAGGGAGAGTTAGTGAGTTCAGAAACCTATCGATGGTGAGTATATCAGTTGGGTCCACCCTATACAAATCTTCATAAAAGTCCATAAGTATTTGATCTATTTTGTCGGTGTGGTGAAACTGGGTTGCCAGCCTCTTGCCCCAGGATTATGGGCTCTCTCATCAGCCATGCTTCCTTTGTTCACAAAGGACTTTTACTAACATTTGAACCCCTGGTCTAATTCGTGCCATTTTGGGATATGTTAAATGTCTATGTGTACTGTAAAAGGTGGGACATTGTATATTTGAGTGGTGATGTCTGTCCTATTGTCTCCACGTGTGTATTTGCGATTTCCCTTTGTCCTCAGAGATAATTGAATTACGCCTTGGTTGTCTCCAGGACAGAAGTCATTGTGTATTCTCCTGCCTGTGATACAATTGCATCAACCCATTGTGTGGGGTAATTGTATCACAGGCAGAGGGGAGGATTTTGCATGGGAGTGTCTGAGTGTATTGTACGTGTTTATTGGTTGTTTTTACAAAACCCTGTGGGTGGTAACCTTGTTGGAAAATGTGTATAAGTCAATGCTTGTGTGTTCAATAAAGAGTTCCTTTTTTACCCTTCATCATGTTGAGGCTGGTGTTTGGGTAACTGATCGACACTGGGGATTGCTATATGCTGAAGATTTGCTATACTCCCCTGGCTATAATATTAGCTCTTGTAAGAGCTCTTCCTGCTCTCTGGATTTAGGAGAAGTTCACCCACTGGAGCCTGGAGCCTTGTCGTAGGTCCAGGGTGGGTAGAAGACGGTGAGACCTCAACCAAGCTTTGGCGGTTTGTGGGGTCTGCAGCGCTTAAGGTGTCTGTGTTTGAATCTATATGTTTAGGATGAGTCAACTTAGCCAGGAGTGGACCCACCCAATTGCCCCACCTGAAATAACGGTTTTGTGTGTTTTTCACTTGTTCTCTGGCAATACCCTAGAGAAAGATGTTTAATAATGATTAGGCCTCTTAATTTTACGTTTTGGTAGAGGGAGAGGGAAATTGGGTATGGGCGGCTTGTATTTTTAAGACTTCCCTATGTACAGTAGTGTCTGAAATTGTTGTCAGTGTTTTTTACTTTTGTATGCTAAGTAACTAATAACATGGCCTCTCATCACGACCTTGGAAGTGGCCCATAATAGACCAATATCGTCCCAGCGGGGTATGTTATCATCAATGTAATTTACCAAATTTCTTTTTTTATAGGACCAAAAATCATGCAAGTCAAAAAGACAGGAAGGGAATGTCCATATTTTTGTGTGAGCATGTACAGAGCAACCACCCAGCTGGAGGGTGACTGGACCATGATCCGATGTAACTATTGGGGGAATACAGGTGTCTAGTACATCATGGAACAGATTACTGGAAGTGAGGATTAGATCAGTTCTAGAAGAGTTCAAGCATCTGAATCCCAAATTCAATTAAATCACAAAAGCTGTATTGCAACTTCAATCCCTTAACCCGCTCTTGTAGTTGCTAACCTTATGTACATCTTCCCCATGCTTTTTTCTCTTTTAATTGGGACTCTTCTGATCCATCTTCACCATACAAACAAATGTCCTTGGTTTGCTACATCCTGTATGTAGCACTTCCTGTTGCTGCATCAAACCAAACCCATGATGCACTTCTCCTATCTCTACCACAGCTCCAGCTCCACTCCCTAACAACACCCAGGTACTTTATAGCTCTTCCCACCCAGCTAGTTACATGGAGACTCCCCTATCACTGCCCCTAACAACACCCAGCTAGTTTATAGCCCCTCCCACCCAGGTAGTTACATGGAGACTCCCCTATCACTGCCCCTAACAACACCCAGCTAGTTTATAGCTCCTCCCACCCAGGTAGTTACATAGACATTTCCCTATCCCTTTTCCCTGTTGCTGCATTGACACGCCAATGGACATCACAGGAAATAAGAAAGAGCGGCATTGACATGGTCATGTGACCATAGAACGGAAGATAGGAGCAATAAAGGTAAAAGAAACACATTACAAAATTACGGCTGTGCTAATAAAAATATTTTAAAGCATGTCAATGCAAACCAGAAAACCCCTCTTAAGGCTGAAAAATATTAGCAGTGGGAATCTTTTTTTCCAGCGTTGCGTCTATCGTGAAGTTGCAATAAAGCTGATGTGATTTTAATGAACTTTGGATTCCTGTTCTGGATTATTTCTTTCCTATTTTTTACACGTGATGAAAGCATTTAGATCATTCTAAAACCTCATCAACACTGAATATTTTGAAGAGCAACTTTCACTACTAAAATTGCCTGTCTGCTTTTGGAATCCCACAATCCTTTCTGATAGCGGAAAACAGTGCCGAGTTCCAAATTCCCCCATAAATTGCAATTAAGTCACTAGCGAGCACAAAGGCTCAAAGGCAAGTCAGAAATGAGAAATATAAACCAAAGCTGAAAGAAACGATGTGAAACAAATATATATGTGAAGAATGCAATTTCAGAGGGAATTGCTGCTCTAAACAGGAAATCCATTGCTTCCCAGGTCTTTAGATTCCCATGGACACATTGTAAGACTATGGGAGATGGGAGGAAGCTGTGGACTGAGAGCATTACCAGATTAAGACCTGTTAATGATCTCTAAGTGTTATCTCAGTTAAATAAATTAACTTCTTCAAACTAAAATAGTTAACATAATTTTTTGCTTATGCCAGTAGTAGTTCAGGAGCATACACATGAGAAAAAGGCCTTCTCTGTAATTAGAGACAGATAGCATGCTTAAAGAACACATTGTTCTTCATACAGCTTACTCATGACTCTAAAGGAAATGTTACTCATCTATAATAATAAGGCCGCAGGTCATATTGTGCAAGTCTGTTTGGAAATATGTGATATCAGATATAATCGACAGGCATGGCCAACATTTGTGACACTGACAAAAATGTTGGTTTTCACAAAGTTTTTGGGTTCAGTTTTTATGATCGCAATTTACATTAGCTCTAGATTGTTACAGAGAGTGATCAGATGAATTGCAATTAATTGCAAAATCATTCTTTGCCATGAAAATGAACGTAAAGGGATTATCCAAGGCTGGAAATGCCCCCTCATATGCCCGGGCCCCACACACTGATTCTACTTACCTGGCTCCCCCACACACTGCACCGCTCCTGGTCCCTGCATGGCCAGCGCTGCTTCTCCCCATGCGCAGATGAAAACAGGGGCAGCCAATGATAGGCGTGATGGGAATGACCCTCCCTAGAGTCACCCGCGATGAAGAGAAGACTGCTTTAAAAGGGGTCATTGTCCTTTTATGTTAACTATGGTTACCTCCAAGGAAACATGCAGACAACATTGCTTTGCATTAATAGGGCATCACAGGCAAGCTCATGGCGTCTTGAAAGATAGCACCTAAGTCAACTATTTATTGGATCTTCAAGAACATCAAGGAGAGAGGTTCAATTTGCTGTGAAGATGGGTTTCAGGGTGCCCAAGAAAGTACAGAAAGTACCAGGACCATCTGCTAAAGGGCTCATGCACACAACCGTGTGGCTTTTTCAGTGTTTTGCAGGCTATTTTTAACGGATCCGTTTTTCTGTTTCTTATTTCAGTAGTGTTTCTGGTTCTGTTCTATTTTTCGGTTCTGTTTTTAGGTATGGCATATACAGTATTCAGTAATTACATAAAAAAAATTTGGGCTGGCATAAAATTTCCAATAGATAGTTCCGCAAAAACAGAACCGATACGTAAGACATACGGAGTTAAAGGGGTTGTCCAGGTTCAGAGCTGAACCTGGACAGCCCTCCATTTTCACCCCAGCAGCCCCCCTGACATGAGCATCGGAGCAGTTCATGCTCCGATGCTCTCCTTTGCCCTGCGCTAAATCGCGCAGGGCAAAGGCATTTTTCAGAGTTCCGGTGACGTACCGGGCTCTCCATGGGGCTGACAGGAACCCCGGTGACGTCACCGGCACTGATGGGCGGGATTTGGCTCTGCCCTAGCCAGTAAAACGGCTAGGGCAGAGCTAAAGCCCGCCCCTCAGAGCCGGTGACGTCACCGAACACACTGCTGGGCGGAATTTACCGCCCGGCAGTGTGTTATTAAAAACAAAAGAGCCCGTGCCCTGCGCAATCTAGCGCAGGGCACAGGAGCGCATCGCATGAGATGCTCCGATGCTAGGCTCAGGGGGGCTGCCGGGGTGAAAATAAGGGTATGTCCGGGTTCAGCTCTGAACCCGGACAACCCCTTTAAGACATACGGAGTACATTCCGTATGTGTTACTTTTTTTTGCAGACCTATACATCACGGCCTCCGGACACACCGCTGCGCTTCATGAGAAGGATTTGACCACAACCAGGCTACCCTCTCAACGCTGCCTTCATATCATGAGGCAAGAACGGCGCCCTGATACATAAGCGGAGCCTGGACTAAAGGCTACCGCTTCCAGGTATGAACTGTGTCAACTATTGTTAATTATTACTGCATATAACTATGTGTGTTGACCACTAAACCAAGACCAACACTATATGTTATTACATTGCATTGCCCCTTTATGTGTGCCTATATGCCCCTGATGAGTTTGTTATACGAAACATGCGTGTAGGGATTAGCTACACTAGGGCACAATAGGGCCAAGTAGCAAAAGGGTAAGGTTCCGGACGGGGTCGTTCTTATTAGAACGGGTGCTCCGTGAATAGGATGCCAGGGCTGAGATAGTACCCATATACTAGGGCTGATTAGGTACCTTCAACCCACCAATACCCCCGCTCAGCCCTAATTGCTCTTTTCCATAGCAAATCGAATGCTATCCGAACATCGACAGTGACCAGAGGACCCTGGCCTAAAACGGTAGGACCACTGGTTATTCAAGGTGCCGCCGTGCACTAACCTTTCTGTATGTAAGGTGCGGCCTTGCACCAATCTATTATTTTTGTATCCCTTGTGTTATCAGCACTTATTTTGTATCTAAACTAAATACATAAGGACCTTATTCTATATATAATTATTAAAAGTTAAGTTTTAACTACAAATCACCACTCCTATTCTATTTACAAAAGACCTATTGACTTGAATAGAGCCACGGAACGTGATTTGCAGGCAATAATAGGACATGTTCTATCTTTGAACGGAACGGAAAAACGGAAATACGGAAACTGAATGAGACACTTCAGTTTTTTTTTGCTGAACCATTGAAATGAATGGTTCAGTATAAGTAACGCATACTGAACTAAAAAAAATGGCCAGTATACTGAACGCAAGAAACATTTGTGTGCATGAGCCCAAAGAAGGTAGTAAATTAACCACTTCTCTCCAAGAAAAAACGTATAGGGATTGGACTGTAAAGGATTGAAAAATATTTTCTCTGATAAACTCCCTTTCAGACTTTTTGTGACAATGTTTGCAAATGAATTGCCAGGAGAAGGGAAGGTACCATGAGCCCACCCGTATAAAAAAACTTCACAATTCCTGGAAAGCTATAAACGTTTCAAAGTGAACCTATCATCAAGGCTATGCCATCCTCACTGTGGGCAGCATAAAGTAGTGACAGACAAGCAGATCTTGGCGGTGTGTCATTCATGAGCTAAACTTAGGAGGTTGCTTAGGACCAGCTTTATAATCATTGCAGCCTGGGCCTGGAAAAGAGTCATGGCTGCCCGAGAAGAGTCATTGTTATTCATAAACTCCTGCTCCATCTACCTACTTGTGATGGAGGGAGTAGATTGCAAATGATCAGTGAATGAGCGGGCAGAAAAGGAACTCATGAATAACTATGACTCTTCTCAGGCAGCTGTGACTCTTTTGCAGGTCCAGACTGCAATGATTATGATGCTGGCCCTCAGCAACGACTTACTTTTAGTTCATGAATGACACACCAGTGAAATAAGCTCGGTGCCTGGTTCCCTTTAACTCTCTTCAGACCTTACCCACTACATGGCCATTTTTATCTTCAGTATTGCTAATCATTTGCATTTTGTCCATCTCTAACCTCTAAAATCTTTTATTGCAAATCTTTCTTCATAGAGAAAGGGTTAATTTTCTTCCACTAAGGCTGACATATTGTTCTACTGTGGTGAGAGGATATCTGCTTACTATGAAGAATAAAAGTCCCCCAGTGTAATCCGACTATCCACTCATAACTGGCATACAGCCATGATTTCCTTTGTAGAACCACAGCATACAAAACCTATTAACTTTTTATTTCAAGCTCGCTGTCATTAATGAGTCACTCCACCAAAGCAAAGCTTCCTATATTCCAGGGCCAGGTTTTTTGTTCAGCTGGCTGCTGCGTAAGAAAGCCCTTGAATAGCAGACATGATGAGTTATTAACATTTTTTCACTATCCATTAGCAGTGATGTACCATGGGAGGCATAGCACAAGGGAACAGAGGGCATAATATATTGGGGCATCGCAGACATAACAATAAGCTGGAACAGAAAGCGGGAGACAACAGGAACAATATATGGGTGCACAACAGGCACTGTGTAAGAGTGCTGCAGGAAGAGTTCAAGAGAGCAATAGTAACAAAAGATGGGAAGGGGCATTAGGCTCAATATTTAAGGGCACAGAATGATACGGGAAAAATGCCAAGGGCACAACAGGCACATAATAAGGGGATGGATCAAGCACAACACTTGTGGACACCTGGGCTTGCACAATATTTTGGGCCAGTAGTAGCAGGACAGCAGATACAGTATGTGGGGGCAGTAGTGGCAGGACAGCAGATACAGTATGTAGGGGCAGTAGTGGCAGGACAGCCGATACAGTATTTGGCGGCAGTAGTGGCAGGACAGCAGATACAGTATGTGGGGGCAGTAGTGGCAGGACAGCAGATACAGTATGTAGAGGCAGTAGTGGCAGGACAACATATACAGTATTTGGGGGCAGTAGTGGCAGGAAAGCAGATACAGTATGTGTCACAGACGGTGTACAGGAAACAAGACAAAGCAACATGCATATATGACTCACTGGATCCAAAGCTAAGGAACCAAAAGGGAGACCCCTGCACAAGACCTAGCACTTTCCCTGGCTGCTCAGCCTATGCAAAGATCCCAAAGGTGGATGTTTGTATATAACCCCTGAACACCCTACAATAGTGAGGGGACACGACCACTGGCTCCCTACACCAGACACGGAGGGAGTCAGGGTCACCTGGGATCCAGCAAACAGAAAATAACAGATAAATGTACAGCACTTAACTTTGTAGCAGACTGGGAAACAGGATCAGCATGCACACACACTCCAGGAAGAAGTATAAGCCGCCCAGTAAAGCATTATGGGGAGGAATTTAAAGGGAAGCAATCAGTCCAACTACATGACAGCTGAGAGAGACCAACGAGATGATGAACTGAATACCACAACAAAGAAAACTCAAGGAGGAGGTTCTGAAAGGCCTCTGTCAGAGCTTCTCAGCTGTCTGGTTGTGACAGTACCCCTCCCTCTACGAGTGGACTCCGGACATTCAGAACCCACCTTCCCAGGATGGGACCTATGGAAAGCCCTGATGAGACGAGAGGCCTTAATGTCCGTCACTGGGACCCACATCCTCTCCTCAGGACCATAACTCTCCCAATGAACAAGGTACTGAAGAGAACCGCGGACAAGACGAGAATCCACAATCCTAGAGACCTGAAATTCAAGATTCCCATCAACCATAATCGGAGGAGGAGGCAAAGGCGAGGGTACAATGGGTTGAACATAAGGTTTCAATAAGGACTTATGAAAAACATTATGGATCTTCCAAGTCTGAGGAAGATCATGACGGTACGCAACAGGATTGATGACAGACAGGATTTTGTAAGGCCCAATAAACCTAGGACCCAACTTCCAGGATGGAACCTTCAATTTGATATTCTTGGTAGACAACCACACCAGATCACCAACATTCAGGTCCGGACCAAGCACACGTCTCTTATCTGCCACACGCTTATATCTCTCACTCATGCTCTTTAGATTATCCTGAATCTTTTGCCAAATAGATGACAAAGACGAGGAGAATCTGTCCTCATCAGGTAAACCAGAAGACCCCTCTCCCGAGAAAGTCCCAAACTGCGGATAAAACCCATATGCACCAAAAAATGGTGACTTATCAGAGGACTCCTGACGTCGGTTATTTCAAGCAAACTCAGCAAGGGACAAAAAAGAACACCAATCCTCTTGATTCTCCGCCACAAAACAGCGCAGATATGTCTCCAGATTCTGATTGACGCGCTCTGTCTGGCCATTCGACTGCGGGTGGAAAGCAGAAGAGAATGACAACCGAACCCCCAAGCGAGAACAGAAAGCCTTCCAGAATCTGGAAACAAACTGCGTGCCCCTATCAGAGACTATGTCTGAAGGAATACCGTGCAATTTGACAATGTGATCAATAAATGCCTGCGCCAGCGTCTTAGCATTGGGCAAACCAGGAAAAGGGATGAAATGCACCATTTTGCTAAAACGGTCCACCACCACCAGAATCACAGTCTTCCCCGAGAAACGAGGCAGGTCCGTTATGAAGTCCATGGACAGATGTGTCCAAGGACGGGAAGGAAAGGGTAAGGGAAGGAGAGGACCTGATGGCCGTGAATGAGGGACTTTGGCACGAGCGCACATCTCGCAGGCTGCCACAAAACCCTCAACCTACTTACGAAGCGCAGGCCACCAGAATCTCTGAGTGATGAGATCCAGTGTGGCTCTTGCCCCCGGTGCCTAGCAAGGACCGTATCGTGGTGTTCCTTAAAAATCTTGTGTCTTAAAGCGAGAGGCACAAACAACCTCCGAGGAGGACAAAGATCAGGAGCCTCTGACTGGGCTGCCTGCACCTCTGCCTCCAATTCAGAAAAAAGAGCAGAGACCACCACACCTTCAGCCAAAATGGGACCCGGGTCTTCAAAATTCCCGCCTCCCGGAAAACAACGTGACAGGGCATCCGCCTTCACATTCTTAACTCCAGGGCGGAACGTGACAACAAAATTAAATCTTGAAAAGAACAAAGACCATCTGGCCTTTCTCGGGTTCAGACGCTTGGCTGACTCCAAGTAGGCTAGATTTTTATGGTCAGTAAACATGGTAATAGGGTGTCTGGCTCCCTCCAGCCAATGGCGCCATTCCTCAAAAGCCAACTTGATGGCCAACAATTCCCTATCTCCCACATCGTAATTTCTCTCTGCGGAGGAGAGTTTTTTCGAGAAAAAGGCACACGGTCGCCATTTGGCAGGAGAGGAACCCTGAGACAAGACCGCACCCACACCCACCTCAGAAGCATCAACCTCAACTATGAAGGGTAAAGAAATATCAGGTTGCACCAAGATGGGAGCGGAAGCAAAACTCTCCTTGATATTAGAAAAAGCTTTACGCGCCTCTACCGACCAAGAAGAAAAATCTACCCCCTTTCTGGTCATATCAGTGAGTGGTTTAACAATAGAGGAATAATTCAAAATAAACTTCCTGTAATAATTGGCAAAGCCCAAAAAACGCATCAGCGCCTTCTGATTCTCAGGAAGCTCCCACTCAAGCACAGCGCGGACCTATTCGGGGTCCATGCGAAAACCAGAAGCGGAGCGAAGAAACCCCAGAAATTTAATTTCTGGAACCGCAAACACACATTTTTCCAGTTTCACATATAATTTATTCTCCCGCAGAATGAGCAAGACCTGACGTAAATGTTCCTTATGAGTTTTGAAATCAGGAGAAAAAATCAAAATGTCATCCAAATACACTAATACAAATTTTCCCATCAAATGATAAAAAATGCTGTTCACGAAATGCTGAAAAACGGCTGGGGCATTCGTCAAACCAAAAGGCATAACCAAATTTTCAAAATGGCCCTCAGGGGTATTGAAGGCCGTCTTCCATTCGTCTCCTTCTCTGACCCTGACCAGGTTGTATGCCCCTCTTAGATCTAATTTGGAAAAGACTTTAGCCCCAACAACCTATTTAAACAGGTCCGGGATTAGAGGAAGCGGATAAGGGTCACGAATAGTGATACTGTTCAGCTCCCTGAAATCCAGACAAGGTCTTAAAGAACCATCTTTTTTCTTAACAAAGAAAAAACCAGCGGCAACAGGTGACTTCGAGGGTCGTATGTGTCCTTTTCTCAGACTCTCAGAGATATAAGCGTGCATAGCGATCCTTTAAGTTTGGGAAAGATTGTATAAACGAGATTTAGGCAGCTTGGCGCCTGGGATGAGATTAATAGGGCAATCGTACCCCCTGTGCGGGGGCAAATCCTGAACTCCACTCTCAGAGAAGACATCCGAAAATTCAGAGAGAAAAGATGGTACAGTCTTAGTAGCAACCTCAGAAACAGATGTCGTGAGGCAATTCTCTCTGCAAAAGTCACTCCAACCATTTATTGGCCTTGCTTGCCAAACAATGGTGGGATTATGTTTAGTGAGCCAGGGTAGCCCCAACACTAGAGGAGTAGGCAAACCGCTAAGGACGAAACATGACACATCCTCAACATGAGCATCACTCACAATTAAATGGATATTGTGAACTATGCCCTTTAGTGATTTCTGAGAAAGTGGAGAGAAATCAATAGCAAAAACAGGAATATCCTTTCCCAAAGTGCACACCTGGAAACCATCAGTTATTACAAATTGACTATTAATGAGATTGACCGCTGCTCCACTATCCACAAAAATTTTACAAAAAATGCTCTTGCTCTCTAACGCCACCCTAGCAGGCAGGACAAAGCGGGAACTACAAGCAAACAGAAAACCTTCAATTTCCGCCTCAACCCTGCCAATAGTAACAGACGGAACATTTTTAAAATATTTTTTCCTCTTTGTTTCTTTATTACTCCCAGAGAACTGCCTGAATCTCCTAGAGGGACAAACATTTGCCAAATGATTTATACCTCCACAACAAAAACAAACCCTCTTCTATTGTCAGAAGCAATCAACCCCAGCTGCATGGGCTCCTGCTCAGAAGGGGCTAACAGCGACTGAGACCCCTGCGCACAGAATGGGACCACTGCACTGTCCTGGGACTGAGTATGACAGAAAGGAGAGATCTCTCCTCTCTCTCTAAGACGCCTGTCAATACGAACGGTCTGAGACATAGCAGAGTCCAAGGAAATAGGCCTTTCATGAAAGGCAAATGCATCTTTCAATCCCTCTGAAAGACCATGGCAAAATTGACTTCGGAGTGCAGCATCATTCCAACCAGTATCAGCTGCCCATCTCCGAAATTCTGAGTAGTATATCTCTGGCATAATAGACGTAGTCTAGACTCAGCCAGAGCAATATGATCCGGATCATCATATATCTGACCCAGGGCTAAAAAGAATTCATCCACTGAACGGAGGGGCCGTGCCCCCTCTGGCAGCGAAAAGGCCTAGGACTGAGCGTTACCCCTGAGCAGCGATATAATGATCCCCACCCTCTGTTCCTCATCACCAGAGGATTGGGGAAGAAGGCGAAAATGGAATTTGCAAGCCTCTCTAAAACGCACAAAATTCTCACTACCCCCGGAAAAAGTATCCAGGAGCGAGATCTTAGGCTCAGAACAAACTCCATGAACGCCAGCTGAACCAGTCACTTGAAGCTGAGAAAAAGTCCTGCGGAGATCAGCTACCTCCAATGAAAGACCCTGAAGGCGTTCAGCCAAAAGTGAAACCGGATCCATGCTTGAGACGGTTTTGGCGACTTATAATGTCATGGACGGTGTACAGGAAACAAGACAAAGCAACATGCATATATGACTCACTGGATCCAAAGCTAAGGAACCAAAAGGGAGACCCCTGCACAAGACCTAGCACTTTACCTGGCTGCTCAGCCTATGCAAAGATCCCAAAGGTGGATGTTTGCATATCCACGTACCTCGACTATATAACCCCTGAACACCCTACAATAGTGAGGGGACACGACCACCGGCTCCCTACACCAGACACGGAGGGAGTCAGGGTCACCTGGGATCCAGCAAACAGAAAATAACAGACAAATGTACAGCACTTAACTTTGTAGCAGACTGGGAAACAGGATCAGCATGCACACACACTCCAGGAAGAAGTATAAGCCGCCCAGTAAAGCATTATGGGGAGGAATTTAATGGGAAGCAATCAGTCCAACTACATGACAGCTGAGAGAGGCTAACGAGATGAGGAACTGAATACCACAGCAAAGAAAACTCAAGGAGGAGGTTCTGAAAGGCCTCTGTCAGAGCTTCTCAGCTGTCTGGTTGTGACAGTATGTGGGGGCAGTAGTGGCAGGACAGCAGATACAGTATGTGGGGGCAGTAGTGTCAGGACAGCAGATACAGTATTTGGGGGCAGTAGTGGCAGGACAGCCGATATAGTATTTGGCGGCAGTAGTGGCAGGACAACATATACAGTATTTGGGGGCAGTAGTGGCAGGAAAGCAGATACAGTATGTGGGGGCAGTAGTGGCAGGATAGCCGATACAGTATTTGGGGGCAGTAGTGGCAGGACAGCAGATACAGTATTTGGGGGGCAGTAGTGGCAGGAAAGCAGATGCAGTATGTGGGGGCAGTAGTGGCAGGACAGCCGATACAGTATTTGGGGGCAGTAGTGGCAGGACTGCCGATACAATATTTGGGGACAATAGTGGCAGGACAGCAGATACAGTAATTGGGGACAGTAGTGGTAAGACAGCAAACACAGGATTAGAGCATAACTTGGGTTACACAGTAGGCATTATAGCAGCAAGTGAGTCAAATGGAGCTTAAAGGGATTGTCTCACTTCAGCAAATGGCATTTATCATGTAGAGAAATGTAATACAAGGCACTTACTAATATATTGTGATTGCCTCCTTTACAGAAATTGATACTTTTTTTCATCTCATTATACACTGCTCATATCCAGGGGTTACGACCAGCCTGCAGTCCAGCAGTGGTGGCCGTGCTTGCGCACTATAAGAATAAATACTGGCCTCTCTGGTGGCTGGGACCACGGGAATGTGAATAGGCTGGTGCATTATTTTTTTATAGTTTGCAAGCACAGCCACCACTGATGGATTGCAGGGTGGTCATAACCTGTAAAAACGAGCAGTGTATAATGTGATGGAAAAATTAATCAAGCCAGCAAAGAAAGCAATATGGACAATCAGAATACATTAGTAAGTGCCTTGTACTAACTTTGTCTTCATGATAAATGTGAGCAACCAAAATTAAAGAAAACCTTGACTTTTTTTGGGCAGAGGTCTTACTTTTATTATGGGGCTCTGTGATTTCTATATATGCCCCTGTCCTGTACATCATATAAGAAACATGGAAAGTTAATCCGCAAGAGTGCAAATTGGAAGATGTACCATTACTACGTGTAAGCAATAGTAGTAGATATAAACAACAGCACTCCAATTCTATGCAGAATTCAATCTTTATTCGTAAGGCAACTTCACATTCAAGTGACGTTTCGGTCAAAAATGACCTTTTTCAAACACTGTGAGATAATACAAACAATATAAGGCAGTCATATTAGAATGACATCAAGTGTGAACATGTTTAAAGAAAATAAGCATCATAGGGGTTATCAGGTCTGAACAATAATTTATAGACATTGTACTCATGCCTTAAAACGTATTAACTAGAAGTGTCAGAAAATGTATAAATACATAGCGGTAATAGCTGAATGAATAGAGCTTGAATTCTGCATACAATCGGAGTGCTGTTGTTTATATCTATTACTGGGAAGCTAATCTTAGACTGGGAAGCCATAACAACAAGCACCAAAGACATAGTAGACAAGAGTCCCTATACGTGTAAGCAATCACATTTTCCTCTAAACCAGTTTCAGCTAAATCCGTATGTATTTTGAGGTCTGCAAAACACGGACATATTGATGTGGAGAGCATGCAGATGATCCATGTGCTTTCTGCATCTGTATGTCCGTTCCGCAAAAAGATAGAACAAGTCACTGGGTCCTCAAAAAATTGATACAACATGGATTTCACACGGACATCATCTGTATTTTGCAGATCCATGTTTTGCGGACCGCAAAATACATATGGTTGTGTGCATGAGGCATAAAGAAGGGTGGCTTTCAATGCTAATATGCTGATGCTATACATCTGTAGCTTCCCCGAACTGTGGTTTTACAGAATTTCCTGACATAATAACAATATACACTCACCTAAAGAATTATTAGGAACACCTGTTCTATTTCTTATTAATGCGATTATCTAGTCAACTAATCACATGGCAGTTGCTTCAATGCATGTATGGTTGTGGTCCTGGTCAAGACAATCTCCTGAACTCCAAAATGAATGTCAGAATGGGAAAGAAAGGTGAGTTAAGCAATTTTGAGCGTGGCATGGTTGTTGGTGCCAGACGGGCCGGTCTGAGTATTTCACAATCTGCTCAGTTACTGGGATTTCCATGCACAACCATTTCTAGGGTTTACAAAGAATGGTGTGAAAAGGGAAAAACATCCAGTATGCGGCAGTCCTGTGGGCGAAAATGCCTTGTTGATGCTAGAGGTCAGAGGAGAATGGGCCGACTGATTCAAGCTGATAGAAGAGCAACGTTGACTGAAATAACCACTCGTTACAACCGAGGTATGCAGCAAAGCATTTGTGAAGCAACAACACGCACAACCTTGAGGCGGATGGGCTACAACAGCAGAAGACCCCACCGGGTACCACTCATCGCCACTACAAATAGGAAAAAGAGGCTACAATTTGCACAAACTCACCAAAATTGGACTGTTGAAGACTGGAAAAATGTTGCCTGGTCTGATGAGTCTCGATTTCTGTTGAGACATTCAAATGGTAGAGTCCGAATTTGGCGTAAACAGAATGAGAACATGTATCCATCATGCCTTGTTACCACTGTGTAGGCTGGTGGTGGTGATGTAATGGTGTGGGGGATGTTTTCTGGGCACACTTTAGGCCCCTTAGTGCCAATTGGCCATCGTTTAAATACCACGGGCTACCTGAGCATTGTTTCTGACCATGTCCAACCCTTCATGACCACCATGTACCCATCCTCTGATGGCTACTTCCAGCAGGATAATGCACCATGTCACAAAGCTCAAACCATTTCAAATTGGTTTCTTGAACATGACAATGAGTTCACTGGACTAAAATGGCCCCCACAGTCACCAGTTCTCAACACAATAGAGCATCTTTGGGATGTGGTGGAACGGGAGCTCCGTGCCCTGGATGTGCATCCCTCAAATCTCCATCAACTGCAAGATGCTATCCTATCAATATGGGCCAACATTTCTAAAGAATGCTATCAGCACCTTGTTGAATCAATGCCACATAGAATTAAGGCAGTTCTGAAGGCAAAAGGGGGTCCAACAGCGTATTAGTATGGTGTTCCAAATAATTCTTTAGGTGAGTGTATGTTCAAAAACCTGTCCAATATGATCAGTAGTCTCAATGTTCTGTGTTATGGTGAATTTTATTCATCTTTATTAAAAGATGTCTACTAAGACGGAGCACATGAGGTTCAGCAGAGAATACCTCCATTTGTAGATTACTTGGGATTTGGATAAATCATTGCATAATGTAATTTCACAAATAATCTATGAGCCCTTACTGTCGATGTGACCTGTGTACAGTTGACATGAGAAAGTCATGGATTTGTGCTTGAATTAATATGATGATTTAGCAGATTCAATCTAAACAGGGACGCATGGGAACTCAAAGCTAAGTTCACAGGGAGTCTGGAGGTCACCATGCTGATAATGATGGCCTCATCAAAGCAGAAAGCAAAGCTCAGTCTGCTGGTATCAGGCCTCCTATTGGTCTGGTTTTAGAAAAGGGCCTGGGCTGCTGCTGTTTCTACATTTAGGCACCTTTGGCAGTCTGGTGTATTCATGGTTTAAATGAGTATTCCTACCTTTGACATTTATTGCATATCCACAACATATGTCATAAGTAGGGGATTCCCATTATCTCCAGAACCTCCGTTTGGAAGACCATGAGTAGAAAGCTGCTGCCAAACAGAACACTGCAGCATAGAAATTCAGTTTATCTGATCCTTCTTTCCTCAACACTGTCTTCAGAGGAATTGGAGACTACCTGTCAGTGACAATCCAAGGTGAATGTCCAATCTTAGTCAATGTATGCCAATTTTTTGTTTATATCATATTTTATCAAGTGAATACAAAGAAATACAATACTTTCATTGGTAAAACATAATCAGCGTCATAAACACAGGCACAAATACAAGTACATGTGCCTCTGAACATTATGAGGGACATGTATTAAAGAGGACCTTTCACCACTCCTGACAGGTCTGTTTTAATTGCTTCATGTATCCCCGTGTAATAACCGTTCTGGAACATCTATCCCTATGGCTCTATGTTGTGCCATTCCTCTATTATTTCTAATAGAAGTTATGAATACATTGCTATTAGCCTTCAGTAAAGGTACAGAGGGGTGGTAACAACTTGGGGGGTGTACCTGCACAGACTGACTCTATCCAATCAGGTGTGCCATTTTTACACTGTGCAGGTACCCCCACCCTCCCCCCACAACTGGTTACCTCCTCTCTGTACCCTTACTGAAGGCTAATAGCAATTAGCATTCATAACTTCTAGTAGAAATAATAAAGGAATGGAACAACATAGAGCCATAAGAATAGATGTTCCAGAACTGTTATTACATTGGGATACATGAAGCTATTAAAACAGACCTGTCAGGAGTGGTGAAAGGTCCTCTTTAATACATGTCCCTCATAATGTTCAGAGGCACATGTACTTGTATTTGTGCCTGTGTTTATGATGCTGATTATGTTTTACCATTGAAAGTATTGTATTTCTTTGTATTCACTTGATAAAATATGATATAAACATAGTAACGGTTTAATTAAGTTGCAGATTTTGTCGTGCTTCATTTTGTGGCAAAATTTGTGACTTTTCCCCGCTCACGCCACTTTAACGAAGTAGCGAGAAAAGGGGGCATAGCGAGGGTGTGCCAGCAGGCCCGGCTCATTTACCATTATCTACGCTAGTTTTTGGAGCAAAAATTGTTTAAATCTACGCCAACAAGGGAAGTGGTGTAAATTTAAGTATGTTGCACGGTCTGCCAGGGGAAGCGCCAAACTTTTGTAAAGGCCTGTTCCTCTACACAGCTTTGGTGCTTCCTCCAGTTGGACCTTCACTGCAGACTGTAAACTTATTACAGGAATAATGGAGGAATGACACAACCTAGAGCAGTAAGAACAGATGCTCCAGAATTGTTACTACATGGGGAATGCAAGTAGTTACAAAACAGACATGTCAGGGGTGGTGACAGGTCCTCTTTAAACTTAAAATGAACCATTTAATATGTTTTCCTTTGCCTAAGGAAATAATTGTATAACGTTTGTACATATTCGGAGCTTTCTGTGTCTTTAAATATTTGGTCACAGTCAGCCCATTATACAAGACCCTTCTCTGTTCCTGACTAGCCAACAAGTGTAGAATGTGAAGGTTTACATAAATGGCTTTATCAGCACTGACTAAGCAGATAAGGCACTTTAAACAACAGTAGGGTTGATGTATTCAGGGTGATACAAAAGGTCAAAGTACAAAAGAGTTTAAACATTCTGATAGAATCACAGTCTTTCAAATTGTTTTTGTGTCCATAGCCCATACTTGAACTTGACCCTTCAGTATACAGTCCATTATAATATAATATACACTGCCAGCTTGTTACGGGGAAAGAAAGCACATGTCTGCTTGCTTCTCATCCCACAAAGAACTCTGTTTATAGCTTTCATGTATTACCATCTGTGTACAATATTCCAGACAGAATTAATATATGTCTGATTGTGTATGGAAATTTAGACATCAATAACTAGACTTTGGGCTTGAAGTAATGTTATGGGCTTATTAATGCGTCACCGCGCACAGGATTTCGGCTGAGATCCTCAAGCAAGATGGTAGCAGCCAGCCCGTTGCGAGCAAATGAATTTTGCATTATTTCAGGTTAAATCGATTCGCTACCACAAAGCACGAGAAAATTCTGCTTTGCAGCAAATCAAATCATCTTGAAATTTGGATCGAACTCCTCTTTGTGGACTTGGATTCACTTACCCCTACATTTCATTACCGGAGTGCTTACACACTTCCTTTGCAGGCCAACTATTCAGTTTTAGCAATGGGCCTATCCAACTGCAAATAACTAATACATTTCTGGGCAAACTTACATATATTTCATATTATTTTTCACAGGACACCTTAGACCCTTTGAAGTAAAAACTGAAAACTATGAAAACAATGTATATTTTTCATTTCTCATCAATTTTTTTTCTAACTGTTACAATAGATTTCAAGACAAAAAAAATGTGTGTACATTTGTAACAAAAAAATGGGAATGACCACGGCACTCGTTTTATAGTTGAATTAATAATGCTTCTTTATTATCCATCCAGGAAGTAATAAATACTGGCCAACGTTTCGGTCTTATCACAAGACCTTGTTCACGGCCTGGGGCAAAATAAGAGATATGGGACATATGAGGATACATACATAGGAAAACAATATTCCTAGATATTAATAATATATGTCAAGGTAAATAGTGCAAATCGGATATTAGATTTAGTACACAGAGTATAGAATATAATGGACAGAGGAGATCTGTCGGTATATCACGAGTCTTAAAGAGATTAGTAGCCAAAAAAAGGTAAGTATATACGTAAAATCATAGGTCTAGGTGAGGACACAGTGTAACACAAGTTTCAGAAGATTCCTGCTATATATGGTCGGACCTGTAGGGTATAAGAAGTATTAGTAAGTCTCTGGGTTGAATAGAAGAAAAATAGAAGTCCCATATATATTCAATACAGCACCAAAGAAATATAGAGACTGCCATAAAGAAATTTGCCGTAGGGAGGTTTCAATAGCATGGGAACTGCATAATGAGACATACCTTAGTATTGGGAGCATCTTGTTTGCTGGATGGCTTAGGCCAAATGAGCAAGGCCATGGTAATATATACGCTTGATGTAACAAAACACATGAATTCATCTTGCATATGCAGATGGCAGAAGAACGCTAGTAAGGGCACTGGCAATGCACTTTGTTAGAAGTGCACAGGACAAATGGAAATGGTAGCATAACTGGGTCCAGAATTGTCATATATAACTTGGTGATGCATAAATATGTAAAGCACAACAATATGGGGGAAAAAATTCAATGTAGCAGTTAGACATTAACCTAAAATCACTACATCCTGATGTCTGCTATACTATTGATAAAACTAATAAATATACTTTTTTGTTTTATTTTTTTATGAATGAATAAGGGGGAAAAATATGTGTACGTGTGTGTATGTAGTCTATTATACTATTGCTAAAACTAGTAACTATCGCTTTAACTTTATAATTTTTTTTAATTTTTTAATTTCACTTTTTATGAATTTTTAAATTAAGTTTTTATTTTTTTTTCATTTATTTCTTTTTTTATTTTTATTTTTAATGAAAAATATTGAAACAACCCCTTCCTGCCACAGTCGGAGAAGGAAGGGGGTAATTCACAGCTGGTGCATGCCCACCATTATTTTACAGCTAACAGGGGGTGCTCTCACATCCAGAAGACCACTTCATGGAAGCCTTTTTACTTTACAGTACGATGGATCATTGTAGCACCTGCTACAACGATGGCATGCAGAGAGACCATGTGTGCTGGTCTCTGGCATACTCAGTGTGACCGCAGCTGTCTAATGACAGCGTGGTCACAGTGATCTGCAGTGCCACTCGGCAGATTGCAGTGTAACCCGTTTTTATACGTCAGGTTACAGTTAAGAGCCCAAACCAAATAAATAGCCACTATGGAATGCAAATATATATATATATGAGCATATAAAAATAATCTTTAAATTAATTACAAGTATACATGATAAGACCATTTGGCAGAGATAGACATGATGTAAAACTAGATACAGACAAATACATGGCTGAGACTCCCCTAGCAAGATAAGATTCCTAAAAAAAAATCAGTGTTGGAGTATATCCTATAAACACCCCCCCCCCCCCCCCGATACTGCTACTGCTATCTATAGTGGCAAAGATGTGCAACTGGTAGGTATCAAATAAACTACCTTAACGATTGATAATAAATTGTCTATAGAAGGTCACAGACACTAATGCAGTGCCATGACTATGTAACCCCACATAGATTCAGTAGCCTTGGGTTAAGAATATCTCCTCAGCTGTAATCATATTAATAGTCTCTGACATACCTAAAGACATGATAAGTCGCTGCAAGGATGACGCCGCAATCATCTGACACCTCGACGCGTGTTTCGCTCATCAAAGCTTAGTCCGGAGGTCACCTGCTGATGAAGCTTTGAGGAGCGAAGCGAGCGTCGAGGTGTCAGATAATTGAAGCAAAACAGGGTTCTGTAGGGGAGGTTACAGCCTGGGCAATATGAACAATCCTATTACACCTTGCTGCACTGATTGTCATTATACAGCTCCTTAATTCCAGCAAACCGTTCTTGTTATTGGGCTGCAAGTGCTGTTTGATACAGCCATGAACAGGGTTTATTAAAAGGAAATATTTCTACGTCTTTTTGCCCTTTGCTCTGTGCAGTTATATGTTCTAAAGAATTTTTTGACATGTATTAGTGGAAAAAAAAGGGCTTATTAGCCATTGTGTGTTGAATCGCAAAAATTATAGCCCTTTTTGGCATGCATTAGTGGAAAAAAATATATATTATTTGCCGTTAAGCAGTGCAGTTATATGTTCTTAAGCCCTTTTTGGCATGTATCAGGGGCAAAAGAAAAATATATTTGCAGTTCAGCAGTGCAGTTAATATGTTCTAAAGCCCTTTTTGTCGTGTATTAGTGTAAAAAAAAATATATTTGCCATATAGCGGTGCAGTCATATGTTCTAAAGCTCTTTTTGGCATGTATTAGTGGTAGAGAAAAATATATTTGCCGTTCAGTCGTGCAGTTATATGTTCTAAAGCCCTTTTTGGTGTGTATCAGTGGCAAAAGAAAAATATATTTGCCATTCAGTGGTGCAGTTACTGTATATGTTCTAAAGCCCTTTTTGTCTTGTATTAGTGGCAAAGGAAAAATAGATTTTCCATTCAGCCGTGTAGTTAATATGTTCTAAAGCCCTTTTTGTCGTGTATTAGTGGCACAAATATATATATTTGCCGTTCAGCGATGCAGTTATATATTCTAAAGCCCTTTTTGGTGTGTATTAGTGGAAAAAGAAAAATATATTGGCCGTTCAGTGGTGCAGTTTTATGTTCTAAAGCCTTTGGTGGCATGTATAAGTGGAAGAAAATAAGGGCTCATTTGCTGTTCAGCGGTGCAGTTATATGTTCTAAAGCCCTTTTTGGCATTTATTAGTGGCAAAAGAAAAATATATTTGCAGTTCAGCAGTGCAGTTATCAGTTCTAAAGCCCTTTTTAGCGTGTATTAGTGGCAAAAGAAAAATATAGAAACATAGAATGTGTCGGCAGATAAGAACCATTTGGCCCATCTAGTCTGCCCAATATACTGAATACTATAAATAGCCGCTGGGCCTATCTTATATGAAGGATGTCCTTATGCCTACCCCATGCATGCTTAAACTCCTCCACTGTATTTGCAGCTACCACTTCTGAAAGGCTATTCCATGCATCCACTACTCTCTCAGTAAAGTAATACTTCCTGATGTTACTTTTAAACCTTTGCCCCTCTAATTTAAAACTATGTCCTCTTGTAGCAGTTTTTCTTCTTTTAAATATTCTCTCCGCTTTTACTTTGTTGATTCCCTTTATGTATTTAAAAGTTTCTATCATATCCCCTCTATCTCGTCTTTCTTCCAAGCTATACGTCTTTCTTCCAAGCTATACGCTATATATTTGCCATTCAGCGGTGCAGTTATATGTTCTAAAGCCTTTGTGGCATATATAAGTGGAAAAAAAATATGGGCCTGTTTGCCATTCAGCAGTGCAGTTATAGGTTCTAAAGCCCCTTTTGGCGTGTATTAGAGTAAAAAGAAAAATATATTTGCCTGCTGCCACCGCCGCACTCTGTCATTGTGCCACTCTGTGGCCTCCTGATGCTTCTGCCACCTCCACACTCTGTCATTGTGCCACTCTGTGGTCTCCTCATGCTGCTTCCACCTCACCACTATGTCATAGGGCCGCTCTGTGGACGTCTCATGCTCATCCCTATGCATGTTACTACAAGGCACAGTGTTTTACAACACTATAAAGGCTCTCTGCAGCCAGGAAATATACTTTTTTTTATGTGATTTGCCGCAAATAAATTTGGATTGAACAGAATTTTTTATTTTTATTCAACGAACTGGCCGAATGGAATTTTTACAAAATTCGATCATCTCTAGTCATGACGTATAAAGTCATGCGGTAGTAGGCAAAGTGACAATGTAATACTAGTACAATAGTTACTTTGATGCAGGGCTTCAATTAATAAATGTGTGTTCCAAAATTCAAGTTATTGATCACCTCATTCCAACTTTGCTCACATTGCCATTGCAGCCTCTGTTCACAGCCTCCGTCAGCAGAACAGAACCCAACAGACTAAATTGTAATCATGAACCACAATGCAAATGTGAACAGATCCTTATGATAATCCTTAACCACTTCAGCCCCGCTAGCTGAAACCCCCTTAATGACCAGGCCACTTTTTACACTTCGGCACTACACTCCTTTCACCGTTTATCGCTCGGTCATGCAACTTACCACCCAAATGAATTTTACCTCCTTTTCTTCTCACTAATAGAGCTTTCATTTGGTGGTATTTTATTGCTGCTGACATTTTAACTTTTTTGTTATTAATCGAAATGTAACGATTTTTATGCAAAAAAATGACATTTTTCACTTTCAGCTGTAAAATTTTGCAAAAAAAACGACATCCATATATAAATTTTTCGCTAAATTTATAGTTCTACATGTCTTTGATAAAAAAAAAATGTTTGGGAAAAAAAAATGGTTTGGGTAAAAGTTATAGCGTTTACAAACTATGGTACAAAAATGTGAATTTCCGCTTTTTGAAGCAGCTCTGACTTTCTGAGCACCTGTCATGATTCCTGAGGTTCTACAATACCCAAACAGTAGAAAACCCCCACAAATGACCCCATTTCGGAAAGTAGACACCCTAAGGTATTCGCTGATGGGCATAGTGAGTTCATAGAACTTTTAATTTTTTGTCACAAGTTAGCGGAAAATGATGATGATTTCTTATTTTTATTTTTTTCTTACAAAGTCTCATATTCCACTAACTTGCGACAAAAAATAAAAAATTCTAGGAACTCGCCATGCCCCTCACGGAATACCTTGGGGTGTCTTCCTTCCAAAATGGGGTCACTTGTGGGGTAGTTATACTGCCCTGGCAATTTAGGGGCCCAAATGTGTGAGAAGAACTTTGCAATCGAAATGTGTAAAAAATGACCGGTGAAATCCGAAAGGTGCACTTTGGAATATGTGCCCCTTTGCCCACCTTGGCTGCAAAAAAGTGTCACACATCTGGTATCGCCGTACTCAGGAGAAGTTGGGGAATGTGTTTTGGGGTGTCATTTTACATATACCCATGCTGGGTGAGAAAAATATCTTGGTCAAATGCCAACTTTGTATAAAAAAATGGGAAAAGTTGTCTTTTGCCAAGATATTTCTCTCACCCGGCATGGGTATATGTAAAATGACTCCCAAAAACACATTCCCCAACTTCTCCTGAGTACGGCGATACCAGATGTGTGACACTTTTTTGATGCCAAGGTGGGCAAAGGGGCACATATTCCAAAGTGCACCTTTCGGATTTTGCAGGGCATTTTTTACACATTTTGATTGCAAAGTTCTTCTCACACATTTGGGCCCCTAAATTGCCAGGGCAGTATAACTACGCCACCAGTGACCCCATTTTGGAAAGAAGACACCCCAAGGTATTCCGTGAGGGGCATGGCGAGTTCCTAGAATTTTTTATTTTTTGTCGCAAGTTAGTGGAATATGAGACTGTAAGGAAAAAAGAAAAAAAAAGAAAAATCATCATTTTCCGCTAACTTGTGACAAAAAATAAAAAATTCTAGGAACTCGCCGTGCCCCTCACGGAATACCTTGGGGTGTCTTCTTTCCAAAATGGGGTCACTTGTGGCGTAGTTATACTGCCCTGGCAATTTAGGGGCCCAAATGTGTAAGAAGTACCTTGCAATCAAAATGTGTAAAAAATGGCCTGCGAAATCCGAAAGGTGCTCTTTGGAATATGTGCCCCTTTGCCCACCTTGGCTGCAAAAAAGTGTCACACATCTGGTATCGCCGTACTCAGGAGAAGTTGGGGAATGTGTTTTGGGGTGTCATTTTACATATACCCATGCTGCGTGAGAGAAATATCTTGGCAAAAGACAACTTTTCCCATTTTTTTATACAAAGTTGGCATTTGACCAAGATATTTTTCACACCCAGCATGAGTATATGTAAAATGACTCCCCAAAACACATTGCCCAACTTCTCCTGAGCACGGCGATACCAGATGTGTGACCCTTTTTTGCAGCCTAGATGCGCAAAGGGGCCCAAATTCCTTTTAGGAGGGCATTTTTAGACATTTGGATCCCAGACTTCTTCTCACACTTTCGGGCCCCTAAAAAGCCAGGGCAGTATAAATACCCCACATGTGACCCCACTTTGGAAAGAAGACACCCCAAGGTATTTAATGAGGGGCATGGCGAGTTCCTAGAAATTTTTTTTTTTTTGCATAAGTTAGCGGATATTGATTTTTTTTTGTTTTTTTCTCACAAAGTCTCACTTTCCGCTAACTTAGGACAAAAATTCCAATCTTTAATGGACTCAATATGCCCCTCACGGAATACCTTGGGGTGTCTTCTTTCCGAAATGGGGTCACATGTGGGGTATTTATACTGCCCTGGCTTTTTAGGGGCCCTAAAGCTTGAGAAGAAGTCTGGAATATAAATGTCTAAAAATGTTTACGCATTTGGATTCCGTGAGGGGTATGGTGAGTTCATGTGAGATTTTATTTTTTGACACAAGTTAGTGGAATATGAGACTTTGTAAAAAAAAACAAAAAAAAAAACAAAAACAAACAAAAAATTTCCGCTAACTTGTGCCAAAAAAAATGTCTGAATGGAGCCTTACAGGGGGGTGATCAATGACAGGGGGGTGATCACCCATATAGACTCCCTGATCACCCCCCTGTCATTGATCACCCCCCCTGTAAGGCTCCATTCAGACGTCCGTATAATTTTTACGGATCCATGGATCGGATCCGCAAAACACATGCAGATGTCTGCATGGAGCCTTACAGGGGGGTTATCAATGACAGGGGGTGATCAGGGTGATCACCCCCCTGTCACTGATCACCCCCCCTGTAAGGCTCCATTCAGACGTCCGCATGATTTTTACGGATCCATGGATACATGAATCGGATCCACAAAACACATGCGGACGTCTGAATAGAGCCTTACAGGGGGGTTATCAATGACAGGGGGTGATCAGGGTGATCACCCCCCTGTCACTAATCACCCCCCCTGTAAGGCTCCATTCAGACGTCCGCATGATTTTTACGGATCCATGGATACATGGATCGGATCCACAAAACACATGCGGACGTCTGAATGGAGCCTTACAGGGGGGTTATCAATGACAGGGGGTGATCAGGGTGATCACCCCCCTGTCACTGATCACCCCCCCCCTGTAAGGCTCCATTCAGACGTCCGCATGATTTTTACGGATCCATGGATACATGGATCGGATCCACAAAACACATGCGGACGTCTGAATGGAGCCTTACAGGGGGGTGATCAATGACAGGGGGGTGATCAGGGAGTGTATATGGGTGATCACCCGCCTGTCATTGATCACCCCCTGTAAGGCTCCATTCAGACGTCCGCATGTGTTTTGCGGATCCGATCCATGTATCCATGGATCCGTAAAAATCATGCGGACGTCTGAATGGAGCCTTACAGGGGGGTGATCAATGACAGGGGGTGATCAATGACAGGGGGTGATCAGGGAGTGTATATGGGTGATCATCCGCCTGTCATTGATCACCCCCCTGTAAGGCTCCATTCAGACGTCCGCATGATTTTTACGGATCCATGGATACATGGATCGTATCCACAAAACACATGCGGACATCTGAATGGAGCCTTACAGGGGGGTGATCAATGACAGGGGGGTGATCAATGACAGGGGGTGATCAGGGAGTGTATATGGGTGATCACCCGCCTGTCATTGATCACCCCCCTGTAAGGCTCCATTCAGACGTCCGCATGATTTTTACGGATCCATGGATACATGGATCGGATCCACAAAACACATGCGGACGTCTGAATGGAGCCTTACAGGGGGGTGATCAATGACAGGGGGGTGATCAGGGAGTGTATATGGGTGATCACCCGCCTGTCATTGATCACCCCCTGTAAGGCTCCATTCAGATGTCCGCATGTGTTTTGCAGATCCGATCCATGTATCCATGGATCCGTAAAAATCATGCCGACGTCTGAATGGAGCCTTACAGGGGGGTGATCAATGACAGGGGGGTGATCAATGACAGGGGGGTGATCAATGACAGGGGGTGATCAGGGAGTGTATATGGGTGATCACCCGCCTGTCATTGATCACCCCCCTGTAAGGCTCCATTCAGACGTCCGTATGCTTTTTGCGGATCCGATCCATGTATCCGTGGATCCGTAAAAATCATACGGATGTCTGAACGGAGCCTGACAAGGGGGTGATCAATGACAGGGCGGTAAACAATGACAGGGGGGTGATCAGGGAGTTTATATGGGGCGATCATGGGTGATCAGGGGTTTATAAGGGGTTAATAAGTGACGGGGGGGGGGTGTAGTGTAGTGTGGTGTTTGGTGCGACTGTACTGAGCTACCTGAGTCCTCTGGTGGTCGATCCTAACAAAAGGGACCACCAGAGGACCAGGTAGGAGGTATATTAGACGCTGTTATGAAAACAGCGTCTAATATACCTGTTAGGGGTTAAAAAATTCGGATCTCCAGCCTGCCAGCGAGCGATCGCCGCTGGCAGGCTGGAGATCCACTCGCTTACCTTCCGTTCCTGTGCGCGCGTTCACAGGAAATCCCGGCCCTCGCGAGATGACACGTATATGCGTCGTCGTGCGCAGGGCTGCCGCCTCCGGACCGCACATCTGCGTTAGGCAGTCCGGAGGCGGTTAAAGTAGTCAGCTATGTTATCCTCTGTTTCACTATATTCTCGAGTACTTTTAACATTGAACCTTATAGTTACATGCACTTTGGTGAAAAACACAAATTCATAGCTACTAAAGTTTAACTATGTATAGGTAATTATAGGTAATCACAGGTAATCATAATTCTAGTACAGCTGTAGGCTACAAAGCTCCAGAAATATCTGTACTGTTATCTCTGACATTACTATCAATGGACAGAATTGTTCATATATGACCAGTTAAAAGGTATATAAATCCTTGATCGATGACATCACAAGGTTACGCCAACCCTGTATGAATAATGGGGGTTCAACACATATCCACTTGGTTGTCTGTTTCCATACCTCCCATAGAACTATATCAAGAGAGCCGACCAGGTGTGTGTGGCCACATTAATTTTTTGCCTCTCTGAAATGTCTTTTATTAAGGCCTCTTGCACATGAACGTATTTTCTTTCTGTGTCTGCTCCGTTTTTTTTCGCGAACCATATGCGGAACCATTCATTTCAATTTGTCGCAAAAAAACGGAAGTTACTACGTATGCATTCCGTTTCCGTATGTCCGTATTTCCGTTCTGCAAAAAAGTAGAACATGTCCTATTATTGTCCGCATTACGGACAGGGATAGTACTGTTCTAATAGGGGCCATGTGTTCCGTTCCACAAAATACAAAATGCACATGGATGTCATCCGTATTTTTTGCGGATCCATTTTTTGTGGACCGCAAAATACATACGGTTGTGTTCAAGAGGCCTAAAGGGGTTGTTAAATAAAATAAAAAAACATGGCTGTTTTTTTTCCCCATAAGGCAGTGCCACACCCGTCCACAGGTTGTGTGTGGTATCACAGCTCAACTTGGACAGGTGTGGTGCTGTTCTGTGAGGAAGAAGCCATAGTTTTCTGGACAACCTCTTTAATACTTTTCTTTCTTTATCATCGTCTCCTGACTACAAAAGCCTGCATAAAAACTGCAAGACAAACTATATGTAAATCTGGTACAAGTTGCTTGTTTCAGGCAGGCACTGGTTAAATAACAGGATTTTTAAGATGCAGACAGGGAATAGCGAGCATGCCCACACACAACTATTACAGTATTACACAGCTGTTATCCACTGTCTATTCTGAATGCTGCACATTTTGCCAAGAATGGACAATAATTGTTACAGATAATCCTCACGTGTTTTGTGGGGGTTCAGAATCCAAGTTTCTTAGTTTCTTGGTAACAATTATATTTTGTAATACAAAACATATACATTTAATATATATATATATATATATATATATATATATACAGTACAGACCAAAAGTTTGGACACACCTTCTCATTCAAAGAGTTTTCTTTATTTTCATGACTATGAAAATTGTAGATTCACACTGAAGGCATCAAAACTATGAATTAACACATGTGGAATTATATACATAACAAAAAAGTGTGAAACAACTGAAAATATGTCATATTCTAGGTTCTTAAAAGTAGCAACCTTTTGCTTTGATTACTGCTTTGCACACTCTTGGCATTCTCTTGATGAGCTTCAAGAGGTAGTCATCTGAAATGGTCTTCCAAAAGTCTTGAAGGAGTTCCCAGAGATGCTTAGCACTTGTTGGCCCTTTTGCCTTCACTCTGAGGTCCAGCTCCCCCCAAACCATCTCGATTGGGTTCAGGTCCGGTGACTGTGGAGGCCAGGTCATCTGGCGCAGCACCCCATCACTCTCCTTCATGGTCAAATAGCCCTTACACAGCCTGGAGGTGTGTTTGGGGTCATTGTCCTGTTGAAAAATAAATGATGGTCCAACTAAACTCAAACCGGATGGAATAGCATGCCGCTGCAAGATGCTGTGGTAGCCATGCTGGTTCAGCATGCCTTCAATTTTGAATAAATCCCCAACAGTGTCTCCAGCAAAGCACCCCCACACCATCACACCTCCTCCTCCATGCTTCACGGTGGGAACCAGGCATGTAGAGTCCATCCGTTCACCTTTTCTGCGTCGTACAAAGACACGGTGGTTGGAACCAAAGATCTCAAATTTGGACTCATAAGACCACAGCACAGATTTCCACTGTGTCTCTTCTGCTTGTTGCCTGTCCTTAGCAGTGGTTTCCTAGCAGATATTGTACCATGAAGGCCTGATTCACACAGTCTCCTCTTAACAGTTGTTCTAGAGATGTGTCTGCTGCTAGAACTCTGTGTGGCATTGACCTGGTCTCTAATCTGAGCTGCTGTTAACCTGTGATTTCTGAGGCTGGTGACTCGGATGAACTTATCCTCCACAGCAGAGGTGACTCTTGGTCTTCCTTTCCTGGGGCGGTCCGGATGTGAGCCAGTTTCTTTGTAGCGCTAGATGGTTTTTGTGACTGCACTTGGGGACACTTTCAAAGTTTTCCCAATTTTTCGGACTGACTGACCTTCATTTCTTAGAGTAATGATGGCCACTCTTTTTTCTTTACTTAGCTGCTTTTTTCTTGCCACAATACAAATTCTAACAGTCTATTCAGTAGGACTATCAGCTGTGTATCCACCTGACTTCTCCGCAAGGCAACTGATGGTCCCAACACCATTTATAAGGCAAGAAATCCCACTGACAGGGCACACCTGTGAAGTGAAAACCATTTCAGGTGACTACCTCTTGAAGCTCAACAAGAGAATGCCAAGAGTTTGCAAAACAGTAATCAAAGCAAAAGGTGGCTACTTTGAAGAACCTAGAATATGACATATTTTCAGTTGTTTCACACTTTTTTGTTATGTATATAATTCCACATGTGTTAATTCATAGCTTTGATGCCTTCAGTGTGAATCTACAATTTTCATAGTCATGAAAATAAAGAAAACTTTTTGAATGAGAAGGTGTGTCCAAACTTTTGGTCTGTACTGTATATACAGTCAGGTCCATAAATATTGGGGAATCGACACAATTGTTACATTTTTGGCTCTATACACCACCACAATGGATTTGAAATGAAACAAACAAGATGTGCTTAACTGCAGACTGTCAGCTTTAATTTGAGGTTATTTACATCCAATTCAGGTAAACGGTGTAGGAATTACAACAGTTTGCATATGTGCCTCCCTTTTGTTACGGGACCAAAAGTAATGGGACAATTGGATTCTCAGCTGTTCCATGGTCAGGTGTGTGTTATTCCCTCGTTATCCCAATTACAATGAGCAGATAAAAGCTCCAGAGTTTATATCAAGTGTGCTATTTGCATTTGGAATCTGTTGCTGTCAACTCTCAAGATGAGATCCAAAGAGCTGTCACTATCAGTGAAGCAAGCCATCATTAGGCTGAAAAAACACAACAAACACATCAGAGAGATAGCAAAAACATTAGGTGTGGCCAAAACAACTGTTTGGAACATTCTTAAAAAGAAGGAACGC
Organism: Bufo gargarizans; assembly: GCF_014858855.1. Classification (NCBI taxonomy): domain Eukaryota; kingdom Metazoa; phylum Chordata; class Amphibia; order Anura; family Bufonidae; genus Bufo; species Bufo gargarizans. The sequence continues at coordinate 168,584,441 of NC_058080.1, forward strand.
ACCGGTAAGCTCAGCAACACCAAAAGACCCGGAAGACCACAGAAAACAACTGTGGTGGATGACCGAAGAATTATTTCCCTGGTGAAGAAAACACCCTTCACAAACAGTTGTCCAGATCAAGAACACTCTCCAGGAGGTAGGTGTATGTGTGTCAAAGTGACTAATCAAGAGAAGTCTTAACCAGAGTGAATACAGAGGGTTCACCACAAGATGTAAACCATTGGTGAGCCTCAAAAACTGGAAGGCCACATTAGAATTTCCCAAACGACATCTAAAAATGCCTTCACAGTTCTGGAACAACATCCTATGGACAGATGAGACCAAGATCAACTTGTACCAGAGTGATGGGAAGAGAAGAGTATGGAGAAGGAAAGGAACTGCTCATGATCCTAAGCATACCACCTCATTAGTGAAGCATGATGGTGGTAGTGTCATAGCGTGGGCATGTATGGCTGCCAATGAAACTGGTTCTCTTGTATTTATTGGTGATGTAACTACTGACAAAAGCAGCAGGATGAATTCTGAAGTGCTTCGCACAATATTATCTGCTCATATTTAGCCAAATGCTTCAGAACTCATTGGACGGCGCTTCACAGTGCAGATGGACAATGACCCAAAGCATACTGCAAAAGCAACCAAAGAGTTTTTTAAGGGAAAGAAGTGGAATATTATGCAATGGCCAAGTCAATCACCTGACCTGAATCCGATTGAGCATGCATTTCACTTGCTGAAGACAAAACTGAAGAGAAAATGCCCTAAGAACAAGCAGGAACAGAAGACAGTTGCAGTAGAGACCTGTCAGAGCATCACCAGGGATGAAACCCAGCATCTGGTGATGTCTATGCGTTCTAGACTGCAAAGGATTTGCAACCAAGTATTAAAAAGTGAAAGTGGGAGGCACAATTGCAAACTGTTGTATTTCCTAAACCGTTCACCTGATTTGGATGTAAATACCCTCAAATTAAAGCTGACAGTCTGCAGTTAAACCACATCTTGTTAGTTTCATTTCAAATCTATTGTAGTGGTGTATAGATCAAACATTTTTAAAATTGTGTCGCTGTCCCAATATTTATGGACCTGGCTGTATATATATATATATATATATATATATATGCATACACACTGTATATATCTTTTTTATATATTTATATATATATATATATATATATATATGTATATATATGTATATATAAACACCAACAAAGAGATCCAGCAGCACAAGACAAAAATAAAGCGGGTGCAAAAATATCCTCAAAACCGCAGGCTCAGACGGCTAACCGTAGATATAAATAGCAAAAAAATGAGGCAGCACTCCAAACGTCAGGTGAAAGAAATAGTGGATCCTTTATTCCCCTCTGCAACGTTTCAACCGCTCAATGCGGTCTTTATCAAGACCGCATTGAGCGGTTGAAACGTTGCAGAGGGGAATAAAGGATCCACTATTTCTTTCACCTGACGTTTGGAGTGCTGCCTCATTTTTTTGCTATTTATATATATATATATATATATTTCTGTCTGTCCGTTGTCTGTCTGTTCTTTATGTATGACCAAACGACTGGACCAATCTGCACTAAATTTGGCACATAGGTCGGGGCGCTGTGGAGGTCACTGTTAAGGTGGTGGGCCACTGTGAATGTCACTGTTATATTAGCGGGCCTTTGTTGTTGTCACCGTTAAGGGGTGGGCCACTGTGGTGGGGTCACTGTTCAAGGGATTCTGTCACCAAGTTTTGGGCTATAGAGCTGCGGACCTGCATGGCTAGATCGCCGTTAGCATGTCCGCAATATATCTGTCCTATAGGGCTGTGTGGTTTTAATTTCTTTAAAAAAGGATTTTATAGATATGTAAATTAGTCTTGTATGTGTCCAAGAGGCTGTATTAACCTTCCTGGAGCCCAACCGTGCCCAGCCACGCCAGCCACGCCCGCCACACCCGCCTGTGAAGGAGCCCAGCACCGCCTATGTCCTCAGAATCTCCTCCTTTCATCAACTATAGATTGCCGTAATCTCGCAATGTGCGAGCTCGCTCATGCGCAGTTCTTTCCCTGAGGCTGATGCCAGCACAGTGAAGGAACAATATACCGGCACTGCGCATGTGTTACCCGTGTTTGTAGTGGTAGTGCAGACTAGTGCCACGATGCAGCCGACAGCGTCTGTTTTAACAGAGGAGAGACACGACATGTGGCTCAGTTGATGTCCAACTTTAATATCAGTATCTTGTAATAATATACAGAAGAGAAAATAGGCAACCCTATAGGTTAACATAACAACAATTATATTCCATCTATAGTTATAACACTAACCTGTTTTAACAGAGGAGAGACACGACATGTGGCTCAGTTGATGTCCAACTTTAATATGAGCACCAGGCCCTAACTCTCCTCAACCAGTGTAATCATGTTAGAGCTCCCTCTAGTGACCGCCTTATGTTTTTGTGCTGTTGGGAAGTCTGAATTTAACCCTGTCACACATGCGCGAGCTCGGGCTCCAGGAAGGTTAGTACAACCCCTTGGACACATACAAGACTAATTTACATACCTATAAAATCCTTTTTTAAAGAAATTAAAACCACACAGCCCTATAGGACAGATATATTGCGGACACGCGAGCAGCGATCTAGACGTGCATGTCCGCAGCTCTATAGCCCAAAACTTTGTGACAAAATCCCTTTAAGGGGGTGAGGCACTGTTCTGGGGGGTCACTGTTAAGGGATGGGCTGCTGTTAAGGGGCGGGGTGCCGTGCAGATCACTTAAGGGGGCGGGGTGCTGTGGAGGTCACTGTTAAGAGGGCAGGGTGCTGTGGAGGCCATTATTAAGGGGGCAGGGCAGTGTTATGGGGAACACTGTGGATCTATTTTAACCACACATAAACATTAAATGAAATAGACGAAATACACCCATGCAGAGCCGGGTCATTCTGCTAGTATATATCTATATATACTACACAATATGCCATTTATAATACTGGCATATGCTATCTTAAAGGGAATCTGTCACCCTGATTTTGGGCTATTAGCTACAGCAGGCGTGCTCAACCTGCGGCCCTCCAGCTGTTGCAAAACTTCAACTCCCAGCGTGCCCGAACAGCCTACAGCAGGGTATTGTGGGAGTTGTAGTTTTACAACAGCTGGAGGGCCGCAGGTTGAGCATGCCTGATCTACAGTAATACATGAGTAGTACTCCAGATAAGGAGTCCAGATCACTATGTTTTATTTTCTTAACGCTCTAGTTCGCCTGCTGTCAGAGCTTAGAGCTGTGGTGAAATACACAGTCAGACAGAGAAGGCCCTTGTGCAAGAACATTATACGAGCTCCTAGTACTGAAATAGCTCATCTGTGAACAATTTCATTAATTTCCTCAGTCCATTAAGGCCCCTTTTACACGAGCGAGTTTTCCGAGTGGGTGCAATGCTTGGCGTGAACGCATAGCACCCGCACTGAATCCTGCCCCATTCATTTCAATGGGTCTGTGTACATGAGCGTTTTTCTTTACGCATTAGTTCTGCATTGCGTGAAAATCGCAGCATGTTCTATATTCTGCGTTTTTCACGCAGCCCTGGCCCCATAGAAGAGTATGGGGCTTCAATAAAAAACGCATTGCAACCGCAAGCAAGTGCGGATGTGATGCGTTTTTCACTGATGGTTGCTAGGAGATGTTGTTTGTAAACCTTCAGTTTTTTATCACACGCGTGAAAAACGCATTTCACTCGCGCAGCAAAAACTGAACAACTGAACACAATTGCAGACAAAACTGACTGAACTTGCTTGCAAAATGGTGCGAGTTTCACTGAACGCATCCGGACCTAATCCGTCACGCTCGTGTGAAAGAGGCCTAATTCACAGCGGAAAACTGCCTTTAAAATGATACTAGATTAGGCCTCTTACCCTACTGGGCCACAGTGCAGTATGGAATGTCCACCCCAAGACACATGAGAAAACAAATGTGAAGTTATTGTAACGAAAAAATAAAATAAAATATGGCAATCCTGACGCAAACGGATGGCATTTGTCAGACGGATCCGGATCCGTCTGACAAATGCATTGAAATTCCGGATCCGTCTCTCCGGTGTCATCTGAAAAAAAAAGGATCCGGCATATATTATTTTTTGCATTTTTAAAGGTCTGCACATACGCAGACTAGAAAACCGGATCCGTTTTGCCGGAAAACCTTATGTTGGTTCTGGAACTAATACATTTCAATGGAAATTAATGCCGGATCCGGCATTCCGGCAAGTGTTCAGGATTTTTGGCCGGAGAGAAAACTGCAGCATGCTGCGGTATTTTCTCCTGCCAAAAAATGTAAGAGGGACTGAACTAATGCATCCTGAACGGAATGCTCTCCATTCAGAATGCATTAGGATAACTCAACACCGGAAAAGAAAAACGCTAGTGTGAAAGTACCCTAATGTATTATTTATTTACTCACATATGTGTTGTCATGTGTCTGTAGTAAAATGATATTAATAAAATCTTGCTATGAGTGTTCTTTCAAGGTCAGGCAGGTGCTCCATACTTTATGGATGGGAAGATGAATTATTCGTAATAATCAGAAGTGCGGACTGTGTATTTTCCTCAGCCAGGACAAGCATCCAACATTAGCAGCTGTATCTGTGGGAAAACAACTGCCGTAATTCCTGTCTGTATAGAAACCAACCATGAAGATCAGGATGTGCAGCTGGACGAAGCTGTTTTATGACTTCAAGGCCAAAACACAGAGATATTTCTATACCTTTCAGGAAATGTGCCAAACGGATGTACTGTGTGCCACCTGGCTGGTACAAAATCCAAATGTGAGTGTGAAAGGGCTCGATTTTTGCAGAACGACATTTTGGGGTACATAAGTCATTTCGATCACTTTTTATTGGTGTCAGTTACCAACAATTCAGCATTTTTCTCCTCCATTGACTGTGCAGGATAAATTAAGTGATAATTGTATAGTTAAGGTCGTTGTGTTGTATGTGGAGATATTAACTATGTGGAGGGGATTTTTTATTTTTATTTTTTCCATTGAAAAGCTGCTTTTCTCTTTTCAAAATGTTTTATTGTGGAAATAAAAATGTTAACATAATTGGTATCATTGCAACTGTAATGACCTGTCCTATAAAATGAGCATGTTATTTATCATTCACAGTGGCACCTCGGAAAACCAGATATGGAACCTGCAGTTGGGGAAAACAGCTGATAAATACAGTATAGGGAGAGTTCACATTACCATTGTGGATTGCGTTTTTGTTTTCCGTCATAACATATAATGGATTCCATAAGATGGAAGTCAAAACGGAAGACTTTAACCCCATGTACGGCGCTGGTGGACGTGACGTAAGGACTAGCGTAAGGACTAGTGCTGTACATGTACGGCGGCTGATCAGGTGGACCCCTGCTGTATGTGCCGGCATCAGTAAAAACAATGCCGGCGCATTAACCCTCACACTTCCGCGGTCAGCGCTGACCGTGGCAAGTGCGGGATCCTGCCGGGTGCGGGGTGGCCATCGGGTCTCCGTGCTTCTGTGACGGGGACCCGATGGCAGGGAAGGCAGCCCGATGTCTTCCTTAGGCATTGTGGCTGCCTTCCGTGACAGCCTGTAAGATCCAGCTCCCTCTATTACACTGGTAATACACTTACAGCCAATGCATTACAATACAGAAGTATTGTGATGCATTGAGAAGAGGGATCAGACCCCCAAAAGTTGAAGTTCCAGAGTTGGACAAAAATAAAGTGAAGAAAAAAGTTTAAAAAAAATAAAGTTTTACAAAAAATTTAAAGTTTCAAGTGACCAAAAAAAGTCTCCTTTTCCCAAAATAAAGTTAAAAAAAATTGGAGACATGTTAGGTATTGCCGCGTCCATATGGACCGGCTCTATGAAAATATCACATGACCTAACCCTTCAGGTGAGCACTGTCAATAAAAAAAAAACTTAAACTGTGCTAAATAAGCATTTTTTTTGTCACCTTACATCACTAAAAGTGCAACATCAAGCAATCAAAAAGGCGTATGCCCCCCAAAATAGTACAAATAAAAATAAATAAAAAACTATGGTTCTCTATGGAGACACTAAAACATGATTTTTTTTAATGTTTAAAAAAATGTTAGACGGGGGCGGAGCCTGACCGCGCTAGATGGTGGAAGCTCGTGTGTAGCGCTCCCGCCACCAAGCCTTTCTAAAGCCTTTATTCAGCACACTAACTCATCGGGATGGTCAAGATACAACCGAAGAACTCCCAGGGTCTCACTGTGCCCCTTTCAGAAGGCTCCCCTCATCAGAAAGACATGGAGAAGTTTGTAAGCCGGCAGTCACTTCCACAGACCGGACGTGCTAACAAAATGGCGCCGCGTCTTAAAGACTCAGCACACTCTCTCCCTGACACCCAAGTGCCAGATACTGGCGAAGCGGAGGACACTTCGCCAGAGAGACAAGAGGTGAGCGTCCCTACCACTATTACCAGATGTTATCTGGACGAGGCTCTTAAAAGGGCTTTGGCCCCGATTGCCGCTGACCTAACGGTCATCAAAACGGAGGTCCGCCATATTGGAGAGAGAGTAGAGTCTTTGGAGCAGAACCAGAGTTACTCTGGACACTCACCGCACGGCAGTTAATAATTCTCTGCTGCTTCTTGAGGACCAAGAGAATAGAAGTCGCAGGAAAAACCTGCGAATTAGGAACCTGCCTGAGGCTGTGGATAAAGAAGATCTATTCGCAGTCATGAATAAGCTGTTTGGGCTATTGTTGGATTGTTGAAAGAGTACACAGAGCATTGCGCCCTAGACCTCCCCCCTCTGATAACCCCAGGGACATAATATGTGGACTGTTAAAGGGGTTGTCCGGGTTCAGAGCTGAACCCGGACATACCCTTATTTTCACCCCGGCAGCCCCCCTGAGCCTAGCATCGGAGCATCTCATGCTCCGATGCGCTCCAGTGCCCTGCGCTAGATCGTGCAGGGCACGGGCTCTTTTGTTTTCAATAACACACTGCCGGGCGGTAACTTCCGCCCAGCGGTGTGTTCGGTGACGTCACCGGCTCTGAGGGGCGGGCTTTAGCTCTGCCCTAGATGTTTTACTGGCTAGGGCAGAGCAAAATCCCGCCCATCAGTGCCGGTGTCGTCACCGGGGTTCCTGTCAGCCCCATGGAGAGCCCCGGTACGTCACCGGAACTCTGAAAAATGCCTTTGCCCTGTGCAATTTAGCGCAGGGCAAAGGAGAGCATCGGAGCATGAACTGCTCTGATGCTCATGTCAGGGGGGGTGCCGGGGTGAAAATGGAGGGCTGTCCAGGTTCAGCTCTGAACCCGAACAACCCCTTTAAGCTTCCGGGACACTGATGCTTTATTACAGAAATCCAGATCCATGTCGGATATACAGCTCCTGGGTTCCAAAGTACAAATCTTCCAGGACATTGCATCCTCTACTCTGCAGAAAAGGAGAATGTTAAAACCTCTCACTGATACATTACGTGCTTCCAGGATAATTTACCGTTGGCTGTTCCCCTTTGGCCTCCTCATCACGCATGGGAATAAAAGGTATACTATCCGTACACCTGAGGACTTAAGGCACATATGGGAACCTCTGCATCTAGAACCTATGGCTCTATCTTCCTGGATGCCTATTCCTTTGGAAGAGGACTTACCTCCATTGCATGTGCCTGCCAAGTGGTCCACTGTGAAGAGACAGAAGAACAAGAGACACAGCGGTCCCTCCCAGATGGACTCAAATGATTGAAAGGGATTATGCTTCACTTTTATTATTTTTCTCTGAATAGAAAGTATACTGAATATAACTAGTGATGTCTGTCCTTCAAACCCCCCCCCCCCTTCTCCCACTACCCCACCCCCCCCCCCTCACTACTCCTAATATACCTGGTAGTATTTGAAATCTTCCTACTTATACTAGTATACTAATGATCAGTTGTTAGACCTCCCTGGTTAGTCCATATGCTATGGTATTAATATTATGGGCTTAGGAACAGAGGCTTGGGCAGATCAGGCTATCTGATGCTGTTACTCCCCCCTATCCATGCGTTCCTACATACAATCAGAACGCATACTTGTGGAGCTTTAAGTTTTACATTGCTCCTTCTTGTTTATGTTAAGTTATTAATGTTGGATCACAGTTCGTATGATACACTAATTTCTGAGGCCTTTGTACAGATACGATGGCTGCACTAAATGAATGTCACCTCGTTTAATGTGAATGGGTGTAACAATCCTATCAAGAGGAGTCGCGTTTTTCAGATTCTAAGGTCGAGCAAATCTCAGATAGCGATGTTACAAGAAACACATTTTAAAAAGATAGGGTCCCCAACCTGGCTCGCTCTTCTTTCCAGACGTGGTTTCATTCTTGCTACGATTCTGCTTCTTATAGAGGAGTTAGTATTGGTCTGCATAAAACTGTTCCTTTCTGTGTGCAGGCGGAGATTGCTGACCCCGAGGGGAGGTATTTGCTTCTGAAGGGTAAGATGAGTGGTGTAGAGGTTACCTTGTGCAACCTTTATGCTCCTAACAAAAACACTGTTAAATAGTTGAAAAAGACCTTTTCCTCTGGGTTACTGGTTATTGGGGGAGATCTCAACCTCACACTCAACCCTGTATTGGATGCCTCCTCTCGCAGGTCCGCGGTCTCTCAGGGTGCACTGAGGGGTATTCTCAGCAAATTGAGTGACATGGGTGTATGTGATGCTTGGAGATCCCTACATGCAGACAGAAGGGATTATTCTTATTATTCTCATCCGCATAAATCCTATCAGCGCCTTGATTATTTGCTCATTTCCGATAGGATATTGCAACATGTCCACATGGCTGATATCCTCAGCATCACTATTTCTGATCATGCTCCTATTTCCATATCTTTTAGTGTTCCAGGTGTGGCTCGTGGGGAATGGGTTTGGTCACTGAATCCTACACTCCTTGATACCCATTCTGAGTCCAAGGCTTTTAATGATACTTTGACAAACTACTTCTCCTCTAATGTGGGCTCTGAAGCCTCCCCGGCTTCAATATGGGAAACTCATAAAGCTGTAGTTCGTGGTGAGTTTATTGCTCTAGGTTCCCACTTAAAGAAAGGTTCCCACTTTAGAAAAGTAGGTTTCCACTTAAAGAAAGTTTATTGCTCTAGGTTCCCACTTAAAGAAATCACGAGAAAAACGTTTACACTCCTTACTGTCCAAAATTGCAGTGGCGGAGCAGGCTCCTAAAAGATCCATGACCACCAAGGATCTGGATACTTTATCGTCTCTTAGACAGGAATTGAAGGATTTACTAAATGTAAAAGCAGCCAAGGCGCTTGTTAAAATCAGGCACAAACAATATGCCCATGGGAATAAGGGGAATAGAATGATGACGGCCCTTATAAAAAGCGCAAAGATCAATCCCATATTGCCAAAATGCGCAGCGACAAATGGGAACTAGTTTCTGATGTTTAGGGTATTGCTCAAACTTTTAACGCATATTATGCCACTTTATATAATATACGGGCGGACGAGCCCTATGACTCTAGTCAGAACAGATCTGACCTTACTAATAAGTTCCTGACGTCTCTCAAATTACCAATGCTTTCACAGGCGGATAGAGATTCCCTATCTTCTCCTATTATGCTTATGGAAGTTCAAAAAATACTAACTTCTACCCCCTCGGGGAAAAGCCCAGGACCTGATGGTCTACCGATTACATATTATAAAAAGTTTTTCCATTTACTAGGTCCACATTTGGTAACGTACTTCAACTCTTTAATGAATGGTTCACCAATGGCAAGACAAGCGTTAGAGGCCCACATAGTAGTCCTCCCTAAGCCTAACAAGGATCCTGAACTTCCGGCTAATTATAGGCCTATATCCCTTCTAAAGACGGATACCAAGGGTACAGCCAAGGGTACAGCTTTACATGTTTGGTGGTCTGGCCCTGGGATTCGTCCTTTCTGGGAAAATGTGACTAATGAGATTAAACAGCTTTGTCCGGGAGGTGTGGTCTTGTCACCCAAAGCTGTTCTCCTAAACTTACCAGAATTACATTGCCCTCTCAGCAAACACTCGCTCATTTCGCAACTAATAGCTGCGGCGAAACTGTTGATCCCTCTCAAATGGCTATCTGATGAGGCCCCTACCATACAGATGTGGAAAGATAAGGTTCGGGAGATCTGTAGGTTTGAGGAGTTATCCAGCTGGGAAACCCTGTCCCACGAAAAGTACTTAGTCACCTGGTCATCATGGCTTAATAGCCAGACGTGTGCTTCCTCTTGATGGGTCCTCGGCCTTTGTCTCACCCCTTCCTTTGCTATTTTGGGTTTATGTATGTAATTGAGTTTACTACCCATTCACCGTAATACTGGAATAACAAAAAATTCTAGTACTTTATTTCTGATTGTATCATGCAGCCTAGTGTGCAATGTAATGATGTTTATTTTTGCTATGCTCTTGTGACCATGTATCAGTCGCTCTTGTGATCCTGGGGCTTGTTGCCCTCTTTTCATGTATTTACAATTATGTTTATACTTATGTCAGATACTTCAATATTTCAATAAACAGAAATTTGAAAGAAAGAAAAAAACGTTAGACATATTAGGTATTGCCGCGTCTGTAACAACCTGCTCTATAAAAATACTACATCACCTAACCCCTCAGGTGAACACCGTAAAAAAGTTAAAATAAAAACGGTGTTTTTTGTCACCTTGCATCACAAAAAGTGTAATAGCAAGGAATTAAAAAGTTATATGCACCCCAAAATGGTGCAAATCAAACCGTCATCTCATTCCACAAAAATTATACCCTACCTCAGACAATCGCCCAAAAAATAAAAAAAATATGGCTCTCAGACAGTTTTTTTTTGTTTCAAAAATGATATTATTGTGTAAAACTTAAATTTTAAAAAGTATACATATTAGGTATAGCCACGTCCGTATGACCTGCTCTATAAAACATCGCTTGACTTAAACCCTCAGGTAAACTCTATCAAAAAATTAAGTAAAAACTGTGTCAAAAAAGCAATTTTTGTCACCTTACATCACAAAAAGTGTATTAACAAGTGATCAAAAAGTCATATGCACTCCAAAATAGTGCCATTCAATCCATCATCTCATCCTGCAAAAATTTTACCCTACGTAAGATAATCGCCCAAAAAAATAAAATAAAAAACTATGGCTCTCAGACTATGGAGACACAAAAACATTATTTTTTTTGTTTCAAAAATGATATTATTGTGTAAAACTTAAATAAATAGACATAAGTAGACATATTAGGTATTGCCGCATCCATAAGAACCTGCTGCATAAAAAAATCACATGACCTCAGTTTAACACCATAAAAAAAAAGTGTGTAAAAAAAAAGCAATTTTTTGTCACCTTACATCACAAAAAGTGTAATACCAAGCGATCAAAAAGTCATATGCATCCTAAAATAGTACCAATCAAACTGTCTTCTCATACCGAAATAAATGAGCCCCACAGTGTAGTACAATATATTCCCCTAAAAGCTGCATTCTGTGGTGGGCAACTATAGCTGCTATTTTCTGTTCTCCTCCTCCAATTGTCTCTGATTATCATATGGAGCAGGTAGATTAGGAGGTGAGATTTGGGCCACAGCAGTTGAATTCAGGAGCACATGTGCGGTCGCTAACTGAGTACATGGGTACCTGATTCTCACAGTGTTAGTTACTGCTGAGAGCTCATTATGTACCCAGCCAACGACAGAGAGGAGGGCCTGGGGCGGCCCCCTAGGTATTGGCCCACAGGGAAATTTCCCTGTAAAGTCTATGGCTAATCTGCCCCTTTTGCCACGTATGTGTGCCTATGTATGTTCCCACAGTCCCAGCCACAAGGAAGGCCAGTGCTTTTTCCTATAGTGTGCAAGTATGGCCACCGCTGCTAGATTACAGGGTGTAACCCCTGGATACGAGCAGTGTATAATGTGATAAAAAAAATCAATCAAGCCAGCAAAGGAGGCAATATGGATAATAACAATACATTAGTAAGTGCCTTGTATTAACTATCTCTACATGATAAATGCCATTTGCTGAAGTGAGACAACCCCTTTAAGTTGTTCTCTGGCCGATTTTCAGTCTCAGGAAAGGTGTTTCCTGGATGAGGCTTCTCTTTGGGCCTACCTGGCAGAAGCTCTAGGCTAACACTGGCAGTGATAATTCGTTGTTGCCCATGCATTACCATGCAAGATACACAATAAATAAAGAAATTAGTGCTTTGAACATTAAATCACAACATATAACTTTGGAAAAACACTTAACTTCTAGCAGTGATCCACTGGGTTACTGCACTTACACAGAAAAAACAGGATCTGCATGATAAATGCCATTTGCTGAAGTGAGATCACCCCTTTATATCATGGATGCGGGCCCATTCATTTCAATGGGTCTGAAAATCTGGAGATGCGGAATGGAAGAATGGAACAGAACACTACGGAAGCACTTGTTCTATCTTTTTGCAGAACTGAAGGATCGCGGACCCATTCAAGTGAAAGGGTCTCGATCCCCATGCGCCTGCCCCACGGACGGTGCACGTGAACTGAGGGCCGTAATTTGCGGTCCACAGCATGGGCACGGCCTTCGTGTGAACGAGCCCTTAGTATGGTGGTAATATCCAGTCACCATGTGGTGGTAATTTGTTTTCATTGTCGGGTGGTAATTTTTGGCGAACATCTTGTCTTTTTATTAGATACATTAGCCTAGTATACTGTTATCTTCAGTAACAATATGATGGTAATATTTAGAATAAAAAGGTAGCAGGCACACTCATAAATGGGATAAATATAATGGTCTTTATTTAGTTAAAATACTAAAATTGGGTAAATGTGTTAGGAAAAGAGGTGAGTGTGGTGGTCTGGACACTTGGTACAGGTGTCAGATGGGGGGTGGCTGGTATTAGGTGATCTAGGGATGAATCCGTGGGGAACAAGAGGTAGAGCCTTTTGTGGCTGGCTCAAATAAGTGGGATAGCTTTCCCAGTGTTTGTGAAAAAATATAGTGGTGTGAGATAAAAGGATAAAAATAAAAGATAAAAAATGAAAAATAAAAAATAAAAATGAAAAATGGGATAAAATGGAAAAAATGTGTAGTCTTATATGGTGTAGTTCGTCATCAGGTGGTCCCAAGGTAGCGCTAGAGATAAAAATTTAAAATGATGGAAAGGTACTATACATTAGGTATATATCATAATGTCCCATAAGTAGTGATGAGCGGCAGGTGCCATATTCGATTTCGACGAAATTCGCGAATATTCGATAGAATATTCTTTTATATTCGTCGAAATCGAATATTCGTCATTATTCTTGTTATCGCGATTAATATGCGATTTAAATAATCGAATTTCGATTTTAACTTAAAGGCTACTCTCCTATTGAAATTGCAATTCGATTTTTTCAAGTTATAATAATCGAATTTCGATTTTAACTTAGCACTGCTATATGCCATATTAGGCTAACTAATATGGCATATAGCAGTGCTAAGTTAAAATCGAAATTCGATTATTATAACTTGAAAAAATCGAATTGCGATTTCAACGTAATTCTCAAATCCGACAGTACATTCTAGTATATGGAGTCGTTCCCATGGTGATGGGGACGCTCCATAAGCATGGAATATGGCTTCAATGGCTTGGTAGAATTAGCGAATTGACGAATATATTCGTTATATTCCACAAAACGAATATAACGAATGTATTCGTCATATTCCACAAAACGAAGATAACGAATGTATTCGTCATATATCACAAAACGAAGATAACGAAGTATTCTGCATCTTCATTTTAGCTACATATTCATCAATTTCGCTAATTCTAGCAATGATATAGGAAAGTTGACTATAGAGACAGCTAAGTATAATTCGCTATGCGATTATATTACTGCTTTTTTTTATAAATAGTATAATTATAATAATTATCAGGTATTATAATTATTCTATTTATTTAAAAAAAAAGCAGTAATATAATCGCATAGCGAATTAAACTTAGCTGTCCAGTCAGTGCCCGTTGCCGCTTCTGCCGACTTCCATGCTCATGGAGCGTCCCCATCACCATGGGAACATCTCCATATACTAGAATGTACTGTCGGATTTGAGAATTACGTTGAAATCGCAATTCGATTTTTTCAAGTTATAATAATCGAATTTCGATTTTTAACTTAGCACTGCTATATGCCATATTAGTTAGCCTAATATGGCATATAGCAGTGCTAAGTTAAAATCGAAATTCGATTATTATAACTTGACATAATCGAATTGCGATTCCAACTTGGACCTGGTTTACTATATGGTTGGCTTCAATGGCTTGGTAGAATTAGCGAATTGACGAATATATTCGTTATATTCCACAAAACGAATATAACGAATGTATTCGTCATATTCCACAAAACGAAGATAACGAAGTATTCTGCATCTTCGTTTTAGCTACCTATTCATCAACTTCGCTAATTCTAGCAATGATATAGGAAAGTTGACTATAGAGACAGCTAAGTTTAATTCGCTATGCGATTATATTACTGCTTTTTTTTAAATAAATAGAATAATTATAATACCTGATAATTATTATAATTATACTATTTATAAAAAAAAGCAGTCATATAATCGCATAGCGAATTAAACTTAGCTGTCTCTATAGTCAACTTTCCTATATCATTGCTAGAATTAGCGAAATTGATGAATAGGTAGCTAAAATGAAGATGCAGAATACTTCGTTATCTTCGTTTTGTGATATATGACGAATACATTCGTTATCTTCGTTTTGTGGAATATGACGAATACATTCGTTATATTCGTTTTGTGGAATATAACGAATATATTCGTCAATTCGCTAATTCTACCAAGCCATTGAAGCCATATTCCATGCTTAGTTATGGAGCGTCCCCATCACCATGGGAACGACTCCATATACTAGAATGTACTGTCGGATTTGAGAATTACGTTGAAATCGCAATTCGATTTTTTCAAGTTATAATAATCGAATTTCGATTTTAACTTAGCACTGCTATATGCCATATTAGGCTAACTAATATGGCATATAGCAGTGCTAAGTTAAAATCGAAATTCGATTATTATAACTTGAAAAAAATCGAATTGCGATTTCAACGTAATTCTCAAATCCGACAGTACATTCTAGTATATGGAGATGTTCCCATGGTGATGGGGACGCTCCATGAGCATGGAAGTCGGCAGAAGCGGCAACGGGCACTGACTGGAGCAGCCAGGAAGCCAGGAATCCAAAGGACAGGTAAGAACAACTTTAGGGAAGTGGGAAAGAAAAAAATATAACACTAAAAAAAAAAAAAAAAAAACGAATATTCGAAATATCGAATTTATATCACTATATTCGAAATATTCGCGAATTAGCGAAGTGCCGATATTCGCGAAAAAAATTCGATATTCGAATATTCGCGCTCAACACTACCCATAAGTAGCGCTTAAAATATTGTGGGGTCTTGTATTCCTGGAAAAAATATGTATGGTTCCTGTGGGGGAATTGGTGTTCTGGACCTCGGTGCGGCGTCCCGCACTGTCTTGGGTACAGAGATCACTTACCCGCCACGTGGAGATGTCTTCCTTCAGTGCTCCGACCAGTTGTTGCTTGCAGTTGGCTTCCTCGGCTGTCGGCGTCCCTCGTGGTCTCTAGGCGCGCGCGCCCTTTTACTTAGGTATATGTTGTCAGCGTGACCTGGTGTTGGTCACGTGATCGGGATCTGCCGGGCCGGTTTAGAAAATAGTAAGCGCAGCAAGGGGAGCGCTATTGTTGGTGTTTGTTACCACAGCTCCGTTGGCAAAAATCCTCCGTGCTCCTTAAACGCGTTTCGGGACTATACTTGGTCCCTTCATGATGGTAATATTTTTACTTGTATTAGCGGTGTGATATGTTAACTCTATAACAATATTATCAAATGTAGAACATTGTCTTATAGCTCAATTACTATGTACTGTATTATTAATTTTGAGTGGGACAAACCTCTTTATAAACTCTAAGGACTCTTTCACATGAGCGGATGCCGAGCGTGGAATCTGCTGCGTAAAGGACAGCAGAGACGCGGAGCAGTAACATGATTGATAGCGCTCCATGCCTCTCAGTGATCTTTTTACTACAAAATGACAGTGAGATAAACTTGTCACCGTGATTTTGTAGTAAAAAGATCACAGAGAGGCACGGAGCGTTATCAATCATGTTACTGCTCCGCGTCTCTGCTGTCCGGAGCGGGGCTTGGCATTCTTTCATGCAGCGGATTCCACGCACGTCATTCGCTCGTGTAAAAGAGCCCTAACAGTGCCACTAGGTCTTGTGTATCTCTGTATCCATTATGCTGGTGGTATGGTAGTGGAGAGGAGGGGGTGGTGTACAGGTCCAAAATTACGGTATGTTTTTAAGGGCCTATAGAACTCTAGTTATTCTTCTGCCTTCACTAAATGCCTTCAGAGGATGAAAATCTGTTCTGGTCATGTGAGTTATCAGTCTTATAATATAGGAAATACTTTTGTGTGGCCCTCACATGACCTGGACAGATTTTTATCTACTGGATATAACTCATGTAGGTTCCTTGCAAATAACAGCAAGTAGAGATGTTGGAATCAACTAATTGATAACACAATAATGACTTTTGATTGTACATTTTTACAGTATACTTTAAAAAAATAAATGTATAGTTCATGTCTGATGTAATCCAAACGTTGAGCCAAAGAGAGAAGAGTACTTTATTCTCTAACTGGTGGGAATCTGATGTCATTGGTGGTAAAGGTCAACAAGCATCTGAGGTCAAAGGGGTATTCACTGGCACAAAGCATTATAAACGGATTTTTAATACACAATTAGGCTACTGGGATTTTGTGGCATTCACTAGAAGCTTACTTCATACTTTTAGAATTTCCGACAGTCTTGGCGATCTGGCTGATTTTCCACAATTGTCCCACAATTTACAGTATTCAATTTAAGAACAAAAGGTCACATTCTGCCTATGATTATTGCAAATGTGAAAATTCTCTGTTATATGTTTTAGGCCTCATGCACAAGACCGTATTTTGTTTCCGTGTCCGATCAAATTTTTTTACGGATAGAATGCGGACCCATTCATTTCAATAGGTCCGCAAAAAACCGTGTGCTGCCCGCATCAGTATGTCCATTCCGTTGCCCCGCAAAAAAAATAGTGCATGTCCTATTTTTTTCGAGTTTGCGGACAAAGAAAGGCATTATTACATATATTATATAAAAATTAAAAATCCGCAAAAAAAAGGATGCCATACGGATGCAATTTGCGGACCGCAAAACACATACGGTTGTGTGCATGTAGCCTTACTCTGTGATTGCAGTTTACAAATGTATGAAAATCTGCAAGGAAAGGAAAAAGGGTAAGGCCCCTTTCACACGGGCGAGTATTCCGCGCGGATGCGATGCGTGAGTTGAACGCATTGCACCCGCACTGAATACCGACCCATTTATTTCTATGGGGCTGTTCACATGAGCAGTGATTTTCATGCATCACTTATGCGTTGCGTGAAAATCACAGCATGCTCTATATTCTGCGTTTTTCACGCAACGCAGGCCCCATAGAAATGAATGGGGTCGCGTGAAAATCGCAAGCATCCGCAAGCAAGTGCGGATGCGGTGCGATTTTCACGCACGGTTGCTAGGAGACGATCGGGATGGAGACCCGATCATTATTATTTTCCCTCGTAACATAATTATAAGGGAAAATAATAGCATTCTGAATACAGAATGCATAGTAAAACAGCGCTGGAGGGGTTAAAAAAAATAATAATAATTTAACTCACCTTAGTCCACTTGATCGCGGCCCGGCATCTCCTTCTGTCTCCTTTGTTGAATAGGACCTGTGGTGAGCATTAATTACAGGAACAGGACCTTTGATGACGTCAAATTACGTGATTCACCATGGTAAAAGATCATGTGACGTACCATGTGATGACCGGAGTGACGTCATCAAAGGTCCTGTTCCTGTAATTAATGCTCACCACAGGTCCTATTCAACAAAGGAGACAGAAGGAGATGCCGAGCTTCGCGATCAAGTGGACTAAGGTGAGTTAAATTATTATTTATTTATTTTAACCCCTCCAGCGCTGTTTTACTATGCATTCTGTATTCAGAATGCTATTATTTTCCCTTATAACCATGTTATAAGGGAAAATAATACAATCTACAGAACACCGATCCCAAGGCCGAACTTCTGTGAAGAAGTTCGGGTTTGGGTACGAAACATGCGCGTTTTTTTTCACGCGAGTGCAAAACGCATTACAATGTTTTGCACTTGCTCAGAAAAATCGCGGGTGTTCCCGTAACGCACCCGCACATTTTCCCGCAACGCCCATGTGAAAGGGGCCTTAGACAGGGCAGGTGAAGACAATTTTTAATCTGATATGAAATCATTGGATTCTCGCAATTACTTAGGTTATACAGATACAGAGATCTGTATGTGCTAACCCCATTATAAGCAAGCCTGTTTGGGGCTTCATGACATTAATTTATTTTGCGAATTCTAGAATTTTAGCTATCTTTTGTGGGTACATATACTATAGTGTATTCATTTATTGATCAGTTTTTGTAGGGCAGATTAAATATTTTTGTCATATTTTTGATTTTTGTTTTATACTGTTTGGGGTTCAGATTAAAAGGGACTTTACAGCTGATGAACTATCCTCAGGATAGAAAATAAAGCAATTGTGACCAGCGTCTTCTCGTATTGCAAGTTTATTTCGATCAACACATCAGACAAGGCAACGTTTCGGCTTATACCTAGCCTTTCATCAAGCACAGCTCCATACATTGCATAGCGGCTGTGCTTTGTATCGCACTCAGCCCCTTTCACTTCCATAGGTCTGAGCTGCATCTAGGCCATGTCACCGATGATTGTGTCATCAGAAAAGCAACAAGAAGGCAGCAGCGCTACTACAAGCATCACTACCTTCTCAAACAGCTGATCGGTGGGGTCCCAGGTGTTGGATTTATTTAAAGCATGTGTGTACAAAGCATTATTTAATAATGAATATTAGTGTTGAGCAAAGCATCCAAAGTTGAATTTGATCCAAAGTTTAGGAAAATTAGATTTACAGCAAATCTGGTGTTAACGAATCGTTTTTTTTTCCTAAAATGGTGGCTACATGTGTTACAAAGTAAAAGTAAGAAGCCCAGGAATGCAAGATCACCCATAATGCAATGCAGCCAGCCAATCCACAGCTAGCTAGCCCTGTGATGCCACAGCCCTTTAAAAGCCTCCACTTCTTCACTGGGAGCTAAGCATAGGGAAAGATGTGACAAGCGCTAGGGACAGTGTTCAAGAAAGCCTTTAATTGTAGAATATTGGATAGGGAGAGTGCAGGTACAATGTCGGGAGATCACAGGAAGAATTTTCAAACACTGTAGGGAGAGGATAGGGAGACTGCAGGGAAAGTGCAGGGATAGTGCAGGGGCTGTAATGTGAAGTTGAAAGGATCCATTGGAGACAGCACAGTCTGCATCAATCCCTGTGTATGGCACAGAGCTATCTAATTGAATGATGTCCACTTGTTTAATAGATAAGCCATTCCATTAGGCCTTGATTCTCAAATTGGGGTGAATACGCTGTCTTGTTTTACTGTTATTGGGGTGTCCACCTAGTTTAATAGATAAACAATTCTATTATGTCTTGATTCTCAAATTGGGATGAATAAGCTGTCTAATTCTCCTGTTATTGGGTCGCTACTGCTCTATTGGCACTGCCTCCATGTCCTTCTTTTGTTCCACTAAAGAGTCTTTGGGACACAGATCCTGCAGAGGGGCACAGTGTTTTTTTCCCCTTTACTAAAGGTTGCAGTATGATTTTCTTTTAGTTTAGGTAGGGATTAGCTAGGACTGTTGGTGGCCTCCACGACGAAGTACACCTCCATATAAGTATGAGACCTCCCTGTCATACTGACACACAGTAACTGTTTCACTACCAGAAAGGACAAGCATGTTGCTACAATGCACAGGGATGTACACTGAGATAGGTCTCATGCACACGACTGTTGTTTTATTCCGTGTCCGTTGTTCTGTTTTTCGTGATTTTCTGCGGACCCATTGATTTTCAATGGGTCCGTAGAAAACTTGGCTAATGCACCGTTTGCCATCCGCGTCCGTGATCCGTGGTCCCAGTCCGTAAAAAAATATAACCTGTCCTATTATTTACGCGGAACACAGTTTGCGGCCCCATTCAAGTCAATGGGACCGCAAAAAAACGTGGAAGCACACAAGATTGTCATCCGCGTCCGTTTTTTTCCCATCATTTGCATGGCAAACCTGACTTAGACTTTTTTTTACTTTCCTTTATGTCTGGTAGTCTTCCAAAAATAAAGGAAGACACACGGAAACAAAAACGGAAACAGATCACGGAACAACGGAACACAACAACGATCGTGTGCATGAGGCCATACACTTTCCCTGCAGGCCGGAATATAGCTGATTTAATGTGCTTCGTGCCTAATTAAAGGGGTTATCCAATGTCTCCAACAGCCCCCCATGTGCCGGGCTCCTCACAGGTAATATACTTAACCTGCTCCCTGCGCCGCTTCTGGTCCCCACACCGCCGCTGCTCCTTCTCCCTGTACACGGATGAAACCATCCGGTGTTGAGGGGGAGCAGCCAATTGCAGGCGGCGACGGGGACGAACCTCACTAGCGTCACCCGCGATGCTAGGGAGGATCGTCCCTGTCCCCGCCTGCCATTGGCTGCTCCCCCTCAAACACCGGATTTTCATCCATGTACAAGTAGAAGCAGCAGCGGCGGTGTGGGGACCAGGAGTGGCGCAGGGAGCGGGGTAAGTATATTACCTGCGAGGGGCCCGGCACATGGGGGGCTGTTGGAGACATTGGATAACCCCTTTAAGCATATAAAGTACAATTTACTAAATACTTGTGTATGCTAGTGCATTATCCTCTGTGTCCTTATGAGACAGGCTGTTGCTAAGGCAATACTTGTGTGTCAAACAACCTGAGTGACCTAATGTAATGGAAGAGGCCACTTTGATCACAGTAACTTTTTACTATTGCACATGGAGCTAAGCAGGACTTATTTACAACACTCTGAAAAGGTGATATTGTGGAATAAGCCCCCGCAGAGATCTTTCTTTCATTGCTACACGAGGACATGTTTTTGTCAGACAACTTGTATTCTTATTGCCACTATTTTGGGGTACATGTAATATACTGAGTAAGCCTTTTTTACTAATCTGTTTTTCCAGCATGGAGGCACACTACACACAATAAGCCCCAAACATAACTTGACAATACTTACTAATAATAACAACACGACAAGCTCAAAGTTGGATGAAAAGGCCGCAATGCTTTATTATGAGTTACCCAATCAATTACCATAATATTCATTACTCAATAAATTAGCATAAATAAATAATTAACCATTAAAACTCAGTCCATTAACCATTAAAAACCGCAATCCACTCAGCTGTAGCTGAGCGATAAATCCCACTAATAAAGCATGCGACAATACAATAGGAAAAAAAAATATTTCAAGGGAGGGAGGGCGGGCGCAGGTCACGATCTTCAACTGGCACCTCAATACAGCGAAATGCCTGCAATATAAAGGTGCCAGCTTCCCGCCGTTCTTCTCCCTAACAAATCAAATTGCCGGATTTCTCCCACAGCCAATCAGGAGGGTCCTGTATTCCTCCTAAGGACTGCTTTAAACCAGCAAAAAACTTTTTTTCAGGTAAGCTTCTCCTGAGGTAACTTTCACTTAAAGAAATAAAAAGGGAGGGGAGAGAAAAATTTAGGTTACTGTATTATGAAGATATTAATACTAGTTCCTTTTAAGGACATATCATAAAAACGTAAAACTAAACTTTATTTGCAGACATTTCCATCAGAGTATTGTGATTTGAATATTGCGATTCCCTAATTCATATCCTTTCTGTTAAGAGAGAACATGAAGTCAGTTATTCTCAGTTTTAATTAATCTACTGCCACCTTGTGGAAATACATTGTATTAATGAACTGAAGATTTGTAAAGGCAGCTTTAGGACTACACACAACCATATTATTCTTCCGTGTGCTACTGACCTACTGATTTGTATGGGTCCACATGAACACATCTGTATATTTTGCTAATCGGTGTGGCCATTCAGTTAATTATAGAACATGTCCTATTCCGGTCTGCATTGCAGCTGAAAACAGCCATTTCTATTAATGGGAGTGAGAAAAATGTGGATCCATAGTTTGCATACCGAAATACGGACACAGCCTTGTGCACGAGTCCTTCGTTTTATTCTAATTATAACAAGCTTTAAAAACTCTGATACACCAATTACCACACATTCAGTACATAGTTGTGTCCCTATAGATGAGGGGGCTTAAGGTCGGGCAACTGACTAAACTGATTGGTGGAGGCGGCAGAGAAACAGTTCCCGCCGTGCTCACCACCAATCAGCTCAACATACAGGGCAGCAGTGCCGGAGCGCGTCACAGTAAGGAAGAGAGATGTGGTTCAGAGGACAGCAGAGCGTCAGTGCTGCTAAGCTACAGCAGACTGAGCGCTCACACGTCCTATTAGACATGCGTGCTGGTGGCATTTAGCTCCAATGGCCTGCGCCCGCCCCACACTTCCTACTAGAGAGCGCCACCTCGCATTATTAACATTGGAGGTGCGTCTCTAAATAACAGCCTGCAATGTGACGGCAATATTTGTGGGCACGTTTGCTTTATAAGACTCATTGACTTCTTCCCCCCATTTTGGGAGAAAAGTGCATCTTATAAAGCGAAAAATACAGTAAATTATAATAACAAAAGACTTGGAGGAGAAGATGAGACGCAGCTCACAGTAGTGAGCCAGCTCTACATATAATAGAATACAGCACCACATACCTCTTACTTCCAGTGACATCTCCTGTCTAGTGTTGATCGCAAATTTTTGTATCGTACATTTTTATCGCGAATATTGGCACTTCGAGAATTTGAGAATATTTAGAATATAGTGCTATATCTTCGTAATCGCAAATATTCTAGATTTTTTTTTTTCATTAGTACCCATGGTCCCTCACTGCTTCTTGCTTGTGGGCCAATGAGAAGGATGCACTATCTTTGACTTTAGGAGTAGTGTTGATCGCAAATTTTCGTATCACAATTTTTTTTTCAAATTTCCGATTTTCGCAATCAAGAAAATAATGACTGGAAGTCACGAATTCTCGAGTTCGCAAATACTGTATATGACGAATATTCACTCAAATATTCGCAAAATATCGCAAATTCGAATATTGCCCCTGCCGCTCATCACTGCTCCTGTCATCTAGATCTTCTCTTTCCTCTTCTCCTCCGTTTGCCCCAGAACGCCATGACTAATTCTTTCAGCCGCATCTCCTCTCTACAGAGCTTCTTACACAGACATGTTAGATTTCTCATAATGGTGGTCATTTATCAAACTGGTGTAAAGTACAACTGGCTTAGTTGCCCATAGCAACTAATCAGATTCCACCTTTCATTTTCAAAAGGAGCTGTCTAAAATTAAGGGTAAATAAGCCAGTTCTATGTTACACCAGTCTGATAAATGACCCCCAAATGTCCCTATAGTGTCTACAGCAATTATACTGTCCCCTAGAGTGCCCCCAGTAATAATAACATCCTATATTGTGCTCCAGGTAATAATGCCTGCATAGTGTCTCTGAAAAATAATGTTCCCTAATATGTCCTAGTAATAGAAATGCCCCTACAGTTCCTACCGAATAGCAACATCCCCTACCATACCCCCATATAGTAGTTTAACCCCACAGTATTTATTTCTCTACACTGCCCCCACAGTATTAATTCCCCCCACGGTAGTAATTTTCCCCCACACTGCCCCCACAGTATTAATTGTCCCCCACACTGCCCCCACAGTATTAATTTCCCCCACACTAGTAATTTTCCCCCACGTAGTAGTTTGCGCCCCATGTAGTAAACTGACGCCCACTGTCCCTTCAGTATTATTCCCCGATGCTCCCCAGTTATGTCCCACAAAGTTGGCACACAAAAACACATGGAGCCCACCTGCAATGTGCAAAAAAACAAAAACAAAGGACTCTCAAACTGTGAGAAACAAGATTCTCTTGTCTGATGAAACCAATTTAACTTTTTGGCCTCTAAGCGTCATGTCTGGAGAAAACCAAGTACTGCTCACAGCCAAGACAACACAGGAATGGCTTAGGGGCAACTCTGTGAATGTCCTTGAGTGACCCAACCTGAGCCCTGCATTGAACCCAATCGAACATCTCTAGAGAGACTTGAAAATAGCTGTCCACCAACGGTCCCCATCCAACCTGACAATTCTTGAGAGGATCTTGAGAAGAATGGCAGAAAATCCGGAAATACAGATGTGCAAACCTTGTGGCATCATACTGAAGAAGACTGGAGGCTGTAATCGCTGCCTAAGGTGCTTCAACTAAGTCCTGAGTAAGAGATCTGAGTATTGTTGAGCGAACATGCTTGGCCGAATACCAGTTCGGCTCGAGCATCGATATGCTCGGTACATGGCGGTACTCGGTACATGAAACGGATCTCACAAACGGAATTCAAAACGCCACTGTAAAAGTAGCCTAATGTATATGGCCACCTTATGCCAGTCACACACAATTGATCGCCATACTGTATTTTGTAGATTAAAACCAATTTTGTTCGACCCCATGCACTTCAGAGGTGGTGACAGTATTCAAGTTATAGGGGGTATAGAGGTAACATTTGAATCACCTAAGAAGACACCATGTACTTAGGTAGAGCGCCATGTACGTAGATATAAGGAGTCTTATAAACCTTGCAATGTTCCTATGGGAAAATAGTATGCAAGTTAACCCCTTCACGACCGCAATCTGTATATATACGTGATAGCTGCACATACCCCGTGCAGCTACCACGTATATATACGTTCTGGCAGCTCTTTAATCCAAGCGCTGCAAAGCGCTTGGATTAAAGCTTCTGCCCCTGCCCTGTATGCTGTCACGGACCAATCAGAGTGGCCCCTTGCCGGCAATCGATCCGATTGGTTAGTCTGTGCAGACTAACCAATCGGATCGCGGCAGTGTTAAAATGCCGGTTTCAGGCTCTGATCTGCGCTCTGCAGATCAGAGCCTGAAAGCCGATAGTGTTCCTCATGCCCCCCATCTGTGCCGCTCTAAGCCCATGGTGCCCCTCTGTGCCCCCCCCCATCTGTGCCCCGCCGATCTGTGCCCTCATATCCTTCCTGCCATGCGATCCGCCCCCTCCCCGCCCCCTGCATTAATTTTCTAGCCGCCCCTCCGCCCCTCCAGTAGTCTGTACCCCCGACTTATCCCCCCCCTTCCAGCGCTGCCCCTGATCCCCCTTCTGTGTGATGGCGGCGGCTCCATTCCTGAGCCGCCGCCATCAGCAGAGAGTGTCAGCTCTATGCTGACACTCTCCTGTGACCCCAAAGATGCTGCGGTTGCGGCATCCATGGGGTTAACAGAGGGAGGGAGCTCCCTCTCTCCACCATCGGGGCTGCAGCGCTGTGATCGCAGCACCCGATGGTTGCCATGGCAAAGGTGTCCAGTGCTGCCACCTACAGGCAATCTGGAAGTATTATACTTTGCAATGCAAGAGCATTGCAAAGTATAGTACAACTATCAGCCCCACTGGATCTTCAAGATCCAAGAGGGAACTGATAAAAAAAGTGAAAATAAATCAATAAATAAATAAAAATGTAAATAAAAAAAGACATTGCCTTTTCCTATAAAAAAAATGAAAAAATAAAATAAAATACACATATTAGGTGTCACCGCGTCCGTAACGACCGTCTCTATAAATATATCACATGATGGACCCCGTCCGATAAACACCATAAAAATAAAATAAAAAAAACTGTGCCAAAAAGCTATTTTTGTCACCTTACATCACAAAAAGTGCAACAGCAAGCGATCAAAAAGGCTTATGACCCCCAAAATAGTACCAATCAAACCGTCACCTCGTCCCGCAAAAAATGATACCCTATTTAAGACAATTGACCAAAAAATAAAAAAGCTATGGCTCTCAGACTATAGAGACACTAAAACATAATTTTTTGGGTTTCAGAAATGCTATTATTGTGTAAAACTTAAATAAATAAGAAAAAGTATACATATTAGGTATTGCCACGTCCGTAACTATCTTCTCTATAAAACTATCACATGACCTAACTCCTCAGATGAACGCTGTAAAAATAAATAAATTAAAACTGTTCCAAAACAGCCAATTTTTGGGTCACCTTGCCCCATAAAGTGTAATAATGAATGATCAAAAAATCCTATGTACCCAAAAATGGTACCAATAAAAACCTCAACACTTTCTGCAAAAAACGAGCCCCTGCACAAGACGATCGGCAGAAAAATAAAAAACCAATCCAGCACAATCTACCTTCCAAAAACCGTATGGCATTCCTTTCCTTTTGCGCCCTGCCGTGTGCCCGTACAGCGGTTTACGACCACATGTGGGGTGTTTCTGTAAACCGCGGAATCAGGGTAATAAATATTGAGTTTTGTTTGGCTGTTAACCCTCAATGTGTTAAAGAAAAAAATATATATAAAATGGAAAATCTGCCAAAAAAGTGAAATTTCATCTCCATTTTCCTTTAATTCTTGTGGAACGCCTAAAGGGTTAACAAAGTTTGTAAAATCAGTTTTGAGTAACTTGATGGGTGTAGTTTCTACAATGGGGTCATTTATGGGGGTTTCCACTATGTAAGCCCCACAAAGTGACTTCAGACCTGAATTGGTGCTTAAAAAGTGGGTTTTGGAAATTTTCTTAAAAATTTTAAGAATTGCTTCTAAACTTCTAAGCCTTCTAACGTCCTAAAAAAATAAAATGGCATTTCCAAAATGATGCCAACATAAAGTAGACATATGGGGAATGTTAAGTAATAAATATTTTATTAGGTATCACTTTCTGTTTTAGAAGCAGAGAAATTGAAATTTGGAAAATTGTGAATTTTTCAAAATTTTGGGTAAATTTGGGATCTTTTCATAAATAAAGGTGAAATATATTGACTCAAATATATGACTATCATGAAGTACAATGTGTCACGAGAAAACAATCTCAGAATGGCGTGGATAAGTAAAAGTGTTCCAAAGCTATTACCACATAAAGTGACACATGTCAGATTTGTAAATTTTGACCTGGGCACTAGGGCATCAATGACCCTTGGTCATGAAAGGGTTAATTTTCTTTCCAAAAAAGAGATCCTGATTCCTGTCAAATGCCTCTCACCCAGTCAAGCTCAGTGCCTTCTCTGTATTGTTTTGTACTTGAGTTCCTCTAGTAAAGGGGCACACAGGTTTAATGCAGACCCTGATTTGTTCCCATTGGGGTGCACCATGCCTTACTATCATGGAGACACCTCAACAATGACCAGGTGACCCAGTGTAGCGTTGGGACCACACGAAAGGAAAAGAATCCTACACAACTGTCTGCAGATGACTGTCTTGTTGGCCTTGTATCCTAGTTCAATTCAAAGGTTTGTCAAAAGGTCACACCTTAATAACGTATAGGATTGCTACCTTCCAACAGTTGTGCGAGAGGCATAGCTTACTTTTTTGGGGGAAAGTGAGCTACCGTAATTTGCATAAGAAGACGCCGGTATTATAAGCGGCACATGGGGGGGGGGGGGGGGCTAATACAAATTTGGTGTTGCAATCTAGAAACCTCTTTTGAGGGTACAGTGTTCTTTAATATTGTGAAAAAATCAAAGATTACACAGTCATGAGTAAGGGCTGAGATTGAATTGCGCCCGAAACATGTAGACTCTGCATTTTTGTACCTGGATTTTATTGAATATCGAATAAAGCCTTTTTGGATTACCACAACCACAAGCTGGACAAAACCTCTTTTTCCAGTGTTCTTTAAAGGGTTTCTACCACTTGAATATCACATATTTGGTGTTCAGACACTAGCGATTAATTATCACATTAATCCGGGCTGCCGATACCTCAAAAAAAGCACTTATATCTTTATGCAAATGAGCCTCTAGGTGCTATGCAGGCGTTTTTCTAAGCACCTAGAGGCTCCGTCTACCTTGCATTTTGCCGCCCTGCGCCTCGCTCCAGCACGCCCATCTCTCACTGTAATCGATCCTCCCCCTGCTTCAGCCTTCCGAAATCCCGCGCCTGCGCCGTCCGTCGCGGCATTCGGAGGCATTCGGCGCAGGCGCAGTCAATGTCTGACCGCTCCCTGCTCAGACATTTCAACTGCGCCTGCGCCGATGACGTCACAGAGCTCCGTGGGACAGACGAAGCCCAGCAGCAAGCGGTCAGACATTGACTGCGCCTGCGCCGAATGCCTCCGAATGCCGCGACGGACGGCGCAGGCGCGGGATTTCGGAAGGCTGAAGCAGGGGGAGGATCGATTACAGTGAGAGATGGGCGTGCTGGAGCGAGGCGCAGGGCGGCAAAATGCAAGGTAGACGGAGCCTCTAGGTGCTTAGAAAAACGCCTGCATAGCACCTAGAGGCTCATTTGCATAAAGATATAAGTGCTTTTTTTGAGGTATCGGCAGCCCGGATTAATGTGATAATTAGCTTGTAGGCAAGAACAGACACTAGCGAATCGCTAGTGTCTGAACACCAAATATGTGATATTCAAGTGGTAGAAACCCTTTAATACATTGTTTAATTCCTCTCTTGGATCGTTTCCTACAAAATATTTTTGCATTTTACTATACCTATCACTGCCCCCGAAAATCCACAGTAATTACGGTATTCTTATTATTCTACAGTATTTCTTCATCAAATAATAACCAAATGACAGAACGGTTCTCATCTCAGTGAATCCCTTTCTGTGTGTTTCAGTCAAATGTTAGCATACATTTCCACTGGGTACAGGATAACTTGCCTGAAAACGGCAAGCAGATTACATTTACATATCTTTACCCAAAGCCTGCAGTGTATGACCAAACCAATTAACTTTCTGTTCATTTTTTATTCCATTTGCTTTGGTAGCGTAACACGGAGTAATGAGGGGTATTGCGATATGTTATTTCACAATTACTATGCAGCAAAGACTTTTCAGTTTGTCTGATCTACCTTGCAAGCTGTAGTGGAATTAATAAACAATATGCATTTCTTCAGAGGTAGAGATTGAAAAAAAATATATAACTTGACTAAAACGAAAATAGCCTTGGAGTTTCAGAAAAGATATAAATTGTTGTATTACATTTTCACATTGTAAACTATTTTTGGATAATCCAGAAGATATATACTTTAATTGATCCCATATTTTATATTTGTGTTATGATGCTTTGGGGGAAATGCCGATTGCTCTCAATTGCCATAACAACAGCCTGCATACAGAAAACTAGATCAGCTGTGTGTCAAAGTAACGGGTTACCATGGAAACTAGCTTCATTTATTAAAGACGGCAACCAAGCTTAATCAGACAGAATGCACCCTGCCATCAAGCTCCCCATTAAATGAATCCATTTTTTTATAAATAGGATACAAATACCGACATGAGAAATGTTTCTAATGACAATGAACTGTTTGATTACATTTAATTATAGATTTCAAATCAATAAAACATACAGTATTCAGTATATTTTCTCACATTATTGTTTACTAATATCAGACAGTATATTCAAACAATCAAGATACAGTAAATATTACTCCTAAAATTGGGCAAAAACTTTGGTATATTAAAAGGAAAATGTTTTATCTAATAAAACAGAGACCTATTCAATGCTGAAGTGGAGTGTTTTGGGCTCACCAGAAGCATTTATTGGATCGCCCTCGTAGTAAGTTCGCTACCACACACCAATACAGGACAAGTGAAAATAGATTGAATTCAATAACTATAGATAAATCTGCATCAATGTCAACATATCCCCACCACTGAGACCGCCCAGTCCTCCAGGGCTACCCGAAATAGCCTAGAAACTCCCCAAAAGGACTCACTTTGGGGTAAATTTGCACAAATCCAGCCCTTTTCCATGACCTTTGTAGTCATCTCCACTGCTTTCCAGATGACTGATGGCATCTATGGAACGGTCAGGTTTCCATTTTGTTTGTACTGCCCACACTTTACTTTTCTATCTGCTAAAAGTAGCAAAATATGTAATGGCCTATTTTGGGGTGTAATCTGAGAAAACTCCCCTTCTCTCTGAGGAGTACCTGCTTTCAATGTTATATGGTGTTGCATGTGCAGTGTCCGCGCTGCATGGTGCGCATAAGTGTGGGTGGTCTTCGGATGGGTGCAGTGGTCATACACACGGTTCTGAAGCTCCCTGGGCCGACATGCACTGACAGGAAGGGTGCACCGGTTTTTCCCTTCAGGGCACGCTCCAGTTCTTGGGATACTCCTGCCTGATGGGGGTCGAGGTGCCCTTGATGTTGACAGTTTTACGGTGCAAGGCAGGGTCCTTGTTGTCATGATGTCAGCACCTTGCTGTGCAAATGTTTAGGAAGCAATGATGAGGAAAAGGTTGTGCAGCAGAATTGTTTCTTTACTGAAGTTTTCAAATGCAAACAATTCAGGACAGGTCTTACTTGTAATGCACCCGGCTGATGATACACAGGAAGGCAGTATCCTCAGATGTTACAGATCTCATGGCTGCACAGATAATCATAGGCCAGAAATGTGTCTCTTAGATGGTTTAAAGGGGTTGTTCAGGCTTTTAATATGGATGACCTATCCTCAGTATAGGTCATCCATATTAAATCGGCAGGGGCCAGCACCCCCCACGATCAGCTGTATGAAGGGAGGGTTCGCGCAGTGTGCACGTGCCGTCTCCCTTCTCTCTTCCTGCTTGCTGTTGATATGTCTATGGCAAAGCAGCAGCGAGCAGGAAGAGAAAGGGGAGACAGGACATGTGCACTGTGTGTGCCTTCCCTTCATACAGCTGATCGGTAGGGGTGCTGGGTGTTGGATCCCTGCCAATCTTATATTGATGACCTATCCTGAGGATAGATAATCAATATTGATAGCCCGAGGAATCCCTTTAAGCAATGTTCTTTACTCTGCACTTTACTAACTGACTTGTACTTTAGCTTCCAGGTGTGGGGTGTAATACATTACTTTAGACAATATTTGCTGGCAACCAATAAGGGCGTTATCCTCCCTGGCAAGCAAACTTTTCTTCTACATTCTTTGACAGGTTGCTTGTCCACTCTTCTACCTTGGGATGTGAAGGTATACACATGGGCGCCAAACTGTGTTTTGGTGTGCTCAGGCACCAGAGGCTTCTCCTGAACATGGATGTCATACATTGAAAATAAGTCCTTTGTAAGTCTTTCTCTACACCTCTCTAGCATCTGGCCTGCTTTGGAGATGTTATGGCTCTATTCTTGGTGGTACCAGGTCCAGGAAGAGCTAAAATGTCAGCTTCATATCTTTGTGCTTCCTATCTCTCACTACACTAGAGGCACCAGCCCCATCTAGTGGTGGCTAAGAGATATGGCCTATAATTACCATGTTCTTACATAGTAAATGCATACATGACATGACATATATATTTTTTCACTCTTGGAGCAGAATGCTGCACATGTCTTTGTTAACCATTTTATTTCAGCTAAGACCTCAGACAACTGGTCTTACCCGTCATAGTAAAATTGTGGCCCCATGTGCTATGTTCCGGTGAAGGCAGTTCAATTCAGTCAAGTTTACTTCATAAGACAGCTCTGTTAGCCTACATTGTATGCAGAGGCATGGGGATGCTGCCCTCTTTGATGTGCTGGTGGGTAAAGCCCAAAAAGTTATGAGCAGTGTTTTGGTGCCAGAACATGGTTGGATGTTCCTATTGGCATCTAGGAGATCCTCTGTTTATTAACTGATTGCAAAACATTTAGAAGAGAGACTGAAAAGTAAGTGAAAAGTACCTGAGACATAAAAGGGTCATTGTGTACAATTCCCATTATATTGCAAGGGTGCAATGAGGAGGTCCTGGACATCAAAGCGGATGGAGCAAGGAGTCTTCTGCAGTTAAGCGAAAGTCAGGTATAATATAGACACTGACCCTTTAAGAGGGAACAATAGCCACCCGTCTGAGAACAGGTTGCGGTGATGCCTGGGTGCTGCAGTCCTAGATGAGTAAGATTCAACAAAAAGAGTAGTTACCCCTACCAAGTACCTGTTACCTCCCTGGAGAAGCTTAGACAAAAGTAAAATGATTTACCCCATGCGATATCTGACTGGCAGCTGTCATTCTGGTATGAGTACCCATACTACGACTTGTTAGGTGAGCACTCAGACCTGTTGTGTGTTACAAATAATAAACAAATAAGTAACTTGGCATATTATCTATATGAACAATATTTAGCAGTTTTATGTCTACAGCATCTAGGCAGATCAGTATGTATCCATGGCAACAGAGTAAAACCACACTTTATGCAGTCAGATTCTGCAGTTGTGCTCTGTTTCCATATGAACCCTATTTCATGTTCACTTGCATTCATTAAGTTAGTAATAATATTTTATCACATGTGATTTCAAAAGGTAGAACAACTCATGGCGGGAGAAAACTGTAAATGGTGATAATTGAGGCTCTGGCTGGATTAATAAAATGCTCATTTTTTTGTATCTGATTAAAATTCTGAAGGTCATTACGAGTTTCCTGTAACGGTCATATTGAACCGTTCCATGGCATAGTTTTGCTGTTGCTGATGCTAAAGAAAAACACTTTTAATCACGCTAAAATGTCATAAAATAAGAGATAAGTGGACAATTGTGGATTCAATATGATTCTGGAATTATTTAAATGCTAAATGGAAATCTATGTATATAAAATCATTTATAACAATAGGGGTTCTGGAGGACAATAGTTAAGGACAATTCAAGAAAACACGTAATTAGTGCTATACTGTTGTATCTGTAGTAACTGAAATGGGCCACAGGAGGGCAGTACAAGGCTTTGATTCCTTTGGCTTGTCAAAACAGGAAGTCTTAAGGCCTTTTTTGTACCAAGCCATTTCTGTCAGTCCAGCAGAGCATCCCGCCCTGATCTTGTACTGTGCTGGTCAATCACTGTATAGTACTGGCATCTTTCTACATATTTTCTCTTTAACATTACTAAAACATGAGCATTCTCACAGCCGAATTGTTTTCATAATGTTTTGTCCCATATTCACATTAGTAGGATTCTTGCTCCGTCTGACTTGCTTGTTCCTCCTGCTAGTTTTCTGATATTATAATGTTTATTGCCACAACCATATTCATTGTAATATTGCTTATTATTGTAGCCTTTATATCTAGTGTCGGATATTTCCATTCTTTGTCCACCCATCACAGAAATGACACTGTGTTCCCTTTCTGCAAGCTCTCTAATCTCTCTTTTTACCTTGCATATTGTGCTATCACACATTCTGCTGTTCTTCTGATCTCACTTCACAGGAATCTCATATAGTTAACATCTCTACTTTTTTTTCCTTACCACAGGCTTTAAATAAAATATGAGTAGGCACAGCAAAAGCAATATATCATCATATTAATATTAAAATTAAATTTCAGAAATTGCTTTCATGTCCTCACTGTTTTATTATGGTAATGGCAAATGTCATAATTGCAGGGCGGACAGAGATATTACTGTATGATTATTCAGAACAGCATATTAGTCCACCTAGATACAAAGAACAGTGTTTTGTACTGCCTGGTAAACTGGCCTGCTTATAAATATATATAGATATAGAGCGGCCATTGTGCTGCCCATAGACACAGGGTGCAATCTAGTGTCAATTGTTGGCAATTGTCTATTGTTTAATTATTATTTTTTTTCGCCACCCAAAAGTAAGTGAAAAGCACTCTGGGAAGAAGGAGGGCAGTCTCCTCCATGTCTGCACAGAAAGAGGACCTGTGCTTTCTAATCTATTCCTTTGTTGGAGCATAGCTGGTAAGCTATGTTGTATTTCTGGCTATCAGCATCCATAATAACACTGTTAGGACAGTTCTGACCTTGTTACATGGAGTTGTAATGCGTCACTGTGTTACTTTGCAGCTTGGCCTAGCCACATGGTCAGCCATTATGGGTCTATACTTTGTTTGTATTGCCATATTGTCACGAGGGTGTCAAGAGCCACGCCTGACTCCGTTGTACCCGGGGTCAGGAGGTCGCAGCGGTTGGCTGCACGCTCTATGTAAGATAGGGATGTTTCCTTATTGTAGCTTTCTGGGTTTGCTTTGCGAACCCTTTTGGCTCACTCAGGGATCCGTAGCTCCTTCTCTCAGCTGTTCCTTGTCCAGCACTCCCAATCCTCCTTATATTCCCCTCTCACACTTCTCTGGTTGCCAGATATAGAGCTTCCTGCCTGGACATCTATTCTGACCCACTGGAGCTGTGTTGCTGCATTCTCTGGTAGTTGATCCAGAACGCTACCCTCCGGATCCCTGTTGGACCTTTGTGGACAGTTGTTGTCGTCCACCTGGGTGTTTGTGTTTGTCTGTGTTTGTCTGTCCTCTCCCTGGTGTTTCCCTCTTAGTATCAGTGGTGAGGACTAGCGATCCCACCGGCCCGTTCATTATCTAGGGTTCATTTCAGGGAAAGCCAGGGTTTAGGCACGTGATCGCCGCACGGGTGAGGAACCCGTCTAGGGACGTCAGGGCAGTCAGGTGCCAGCCGCAAGGAGAGTTAGGGGTCACCACCTTTCCCTCTCCCTTGGGCAGGACTTTCCCTTTTTCCTCCCTGTGCGTGTTGCCGGTCATTACATTATATCTGGCCCTTATTTTTGTGTAGGTAAAAAAAAAAAAATATATATATATTTTTTTACCTACTTAGAATCCAGTATGGATCAAATTGCTGCTCTGTCTGAACAATCTCATGGCCTGTCTTTGGAGGTGGCAGGATTGAAGGCGTCGGTCCTCCAGCAACAACAGCAATTACAACAGACCGCAAGTCCAGCGGTTGCTACTGGTAACCAGGTTGTTGCGGAACCCAAGGTCCCTCTCCCTGACAGATTTTCTGGGGGAAGGGAC
The DNA here is from genome assembly GCF_014858855.1 of Bufo gargarizans. Classification (NCBI taxonomy): domain Eukaryota; kingdom Metazoa; phylum Chordata; class Amphibia; order Anura; family Bufonidae; genus Bufo; species Bufo gargarizans. Next base: position 168,619,286 of record NC_058080.1, read on the forward strand.
AAGTTTTTGATTTTCCGTGAGGCCTGTAAATTATACTTTAAGCTGCGCCCTTACTCCTCCGGTAATGAAGAACAGCGGGTGGGGGTTGTTATTTCCCTGCTGCAGGGGGACCCGCAGTCCTGGGCGTTCTCTTTACCTACTGATTCTCAGGCGTTTCGGTCAGTGGATGAGTTTTTCGGGGCCTTGGGTCTCATATATGACGACGCTGACCGAGTCGCACTGGCTGAATCAAAATTACGGAGACTCCTACAAGGAGAGCGGCCGGTAGAGGAGTATTGCTCTGACTTCCGTAGATGGGCTACGGATACCCAATGGAACGACCTGGCTCTCAGGAGTCAGTTCTGCTCTGGGTTATCCGAAACGGTTAAGGATGCGCTTGCATTGTATGCAGGGCCGTCTTTACCAAGGGGCAAAAGGGGCAGCTGCCCTGGGCCCACTTGCTCCTGGGGGGCCCAAGGCAGCTGCCTCTTGAGCCCTGCTAGCTACTGCCCCGGGTGTCAGGCTGTCGGCTACACAGGCATCATGATCGTACTGTGTTATAATGATCTTAATTCTAGGACCTTAATGAGTTTTGTTCTAGGACCTTAATGACATCATTACCATGTGACCAGTAACCTAGCAATTACTGGTCACATGGCTATGAGGTCATCACAGGTCCTACAGAAGTTAACTGTGGAGCTTTTTTGTGTAAAGATTACATCAGAAAAAGGTGACAGGGGCTGTTATGTTAATATACTGTAAACTACTGTATAGTGGGGTGCTGTTTATTGTGTGGTGGGCTGTATATTGTGTGGTGGGCTATATATTGTGTAATGGGCTGTATATTGTGTGGTGGGCTGTATACTGTGGGGGTGGGGGGGTGGCCTGTTTACTGTGTGGGGGCCTGTATACTGTGTGGTGGGCTGTATACTGTGTGGTGGGCTGTATACTGTGTGGTGGGCTGTATACTGTGGGGGGCCTGTATAGTGTGGGGGGGGGGGGGGGCGTGCTATACTGCTGTACTGTATAGTGTGGGGGGCTGTATCGTGTATAGTTTGGGGTGCTGTATACAGTGAGGTGTTGTATACCGTGAGGTGCTGTATACTGTGGGCTGCTATACTGCTCTACTATATACTGTAGGGTACTGTATAGTGTGGGGTGCTAAACTGCATACTGTGTGGTGCTGTATACTATAGGGTGCTATACTGCATACTGTGGGGTGCTGGGGTGCACTGTAACACTAGGGTGAGCCGAGCCCTGGTCTCCTTCCTGCAGAGCGGTGCCCACTTCCAGCCCAGAGCACTGATCCTGAGCCGCTGGAGTCTTCAGAACTGGAAGTATTTAGAGTCATTCACTGGACTCTACCAGATGTGTGGATTTTTTGTGTGTGTGTTGTAAGAGGCAGCCCTGATCATCCAGCAACATTTCCAACACATATATATATATCAGACTGTCATGTTTCCCTCCAGCCACCAGAGGCCACTGTGGCTGAGTAGGACAGTGAGAGGAGTTGTTTCCAGAGGATAAGGAGTTAAGGTTTTTTCCCGGGCTGAGCAGGGAGCCTGGGCTGAAGGTGTTTGAGTACACAGGAAGAAGGACGCTGTGCACTGAGAGGGAGATCCACAGGGAAGATTAGAGTGATTTCTCCCTGCCTGCTGTGACACAGTATCTGGGACATTAGAGTGTGTTTGCTCTCTGACTGAGCTGATGTGTCCTGGTGTAGAAGAGAGACTGCTGTAGTGTGAGGCACTTACCAGAGGAACTGTGAGTGAATTCCAGGCCCTGCCTGATTATACGTCCAGAGCTGCTGATTATCTCTAACCAGAGTTACAGAGACTACAAAGAGAGGCCAGAGCTGAGCCACGCTGAAGCAAGCAAGCAAGCAACTTGTCCGGGACCCAGACTGTATCTGCCTGCATGTGCCGGACACCGAACTGTGAGTGCACTGATGCTAACCTGAGCTAGGACATAGTGGAATAGGATTTAGTTTAGTGCACCGTAGAGGTGCACCCCGGGTAGCGGGGACAGATAGGACTACCTAGAAGAGAGTAGCCTGCCATTGTCTGTACTTGTGTTTGTGTTTCATTTGTGTTCTTTATGCAAATTCCCATTATCTTTATTGTGAATTCTCAAGCTGTTCATATTGTAAATCTGCTTCTCCGGCAGTTAGAGTTCTCTTTTAATAAAGCCGGTTTCTGCTTCAGCCTCCTTGTCTGCTGCACTGTACTTGAGTCCTGCTCTACGGTCTCTTCCTCTGCTGACCGTTACAAGTGGCGCTGCGAGCAGGGTACAGTCACAGAGATGGAGGCGGCTGAAGGCAATGTGCATGATGTTAATGTGAGTGCCTCAGGCAATGGTGGAACCCTTGCAAGGGCCCTTCCTATTGGCACGTTGTTCAACTTGCTACCCAAATTTGATGGCCAGAACATGACACTGTCAGACTGGGTGACAAGGTTACAGAGTGCTGTTAGGATTTACAATGTCAGCCCAGAACTACAAGTAGAAATTGCTTTGGCCGCTCTCGAGGGTGAGGCCCGAAGAAATGTTCTCCTACAACCAGAAGCCACGCGCAATACATTGCAAGAGATGGTGAGATTCCTGGAAGAAATATATGGGGAAACAGCCAGTGCAGGGCACCTCCGGGCGAAGTTTTTTTACCGGATTCAACGGGAAGACGAAGGTGTCTCTCAGTACGCAACAGCCCTACAGGAAGTGTTGGCCGAGGTACAAAAAAAAGAGGCAGATGGGGTTACTGGCATGGGACCCATAGACCGGATACTGCGGGAACAATTTATTCTGGGGCTCTACAGCAATCCCCTGAAACAGGCTCTGCGGGAACGAGTCAGAGTAGACCCTACCCTAATCTTTCGACAAATTTTGGCAGAGGCGTGACGCGAAACAAAGAAGACGGCTATGCTTCTGGAGTAATACGGACGCAGACCGTTACACCCCCCGGGGTTACAAGAAATGAGGAAGCCCTGGTCAGAGTGGTACAAGACTTGCAGAGCTCCCTGAGTGCCATGCACGAAAAGTTGACACACCTGGAGAAACGGATAGAGTCGCGCCATACTACTGAGGCTGCCTATCCAGCCCGACAACAAACCTATCAGGCGACTCCGTGGGTTCCTACACCCGAATGCCCTTATGCTAGTTTACCATACCATCAAGCCCCTCATTACCCTTCAGTGGGGCCATCCAGCCAAGCTCTGAGGGCACCTCCCACTCGCAGGCAAAAAGTGGGCCGTCAAGGGGCACAGTGTTGGCGGTGTGGAGATCTAGGACATTTCGCCAGAGAGTGTCGGAATAATCCAGCTGGACGCCAAGAGCCGCCGTTAAACTACCGACCCCTGCAGTAGTGGGGCGTACTGCAGGGGAGGTGGAGAGCCAAGTTACCCAGAAGAGCTCCGAACACCTGGTCGCAGGGTGCCCCACTATACGAGCTGAATTCGAAGGTGTTCCTGTCGACTGCTTAGTGGATACTGGGTCTCAGGTGACAACTATGCCCGAGTCATTCTTCTACCGTTACTTTCAAGCGCTGGCCAAGCCATAACGAGAGACACTGGTCCGGGTTACAGCGGCTAACCAACAACAGATTCCTGTCACCGGGGTCGTGTGGATGAATGTACGGCTATGTGGACAGGAAGTGGGGCGGAAAGGTATCTTGTTGGTCCCCGAAACGTTCAAAGAAGATGTGCCGGTGATAATGGGCATGAATATCCTGCGAGAATTGGATCAGATCATGTTCACCAAACGGGGGCCGGGTTACTGGAAACAAGCCACCCCGCACAAACCTACCCAGAAAGCATTTCAACGGCTAATTCGTTTTTGTGGAACACAGAAAAGTGTACCAGCACATCAGGCGGTGGGAACGATCCGAGCGCCAGGAAAGGCTACCTTCACCCTTCCCCCTGGTCGGGAGACCGTGCTGACGTTACCCGTGGGAACTTTCCGTAATCTTGAAGGCATGGAGGTGTTCGTTGAACCAACAGGCCTAGGAGAGCTGGGTCAGGACGTCCTGGTGGCCCGGACACTGGGAGTGGTCCAGAATGGACGAGTACCCATAAGAACTGTGAATGTGGGATATCTAGAAGTTCCCTTGACGCCAGGGGTGGAACTGGCTCGTGTGTACCTACATCAGGGAGAAATCCTGAGTCAGAGAGAAGTGACTCTAGCTCCGGTAGGGGATGCTGTTTGGACCCTGGCAGTTACTGCCAGTGCAGAAGAGGCGCCGACCCCAGAATGGAATGGGGGAACCATCTTGGACCAAATGGAGATAGATGTTAAGGCTCTCAGTTTAGACCAACAGCGAGCAGTTGAAACCATGCTGTGGGAGAATCAGGCTGCGTTTGCCCGCCACGCTGATGACTTTGGCTGCACGAATGCTATCACACATGATATACCGACGGGGGACACTCCTCCAATTCGGGAGAGATATCGACAGATTCTGCCCAAGTTGTACCAGGAAGTGAAGACGCTATTGAAACAGATGATAGACTCCGGAGTGGTGCGGGGAAGCCAGAGCCCTTGGGCAGCCCCAGTGGTGCTTGTCAAGAAGAAGGACGGCACTATTCGATTTTGTGTGGACTACCGGCGGTTGAATGCTTGCACTGCGCGAGACTCATATCCTCTGCCACGCATCGAGGAGTCTCTGACGGCTCTAGGACGAGCCAAATACTTCTCCACCCTGGATCTAGCAAGTGGGTACTGGCAAGTACCCGTGGCTGAGCAGGACAAGGCAAAGACAGCATTCATACTCCCCATGGGGTTATTTGAATTCAACAGGATGCCATTCGGACTGACTAATGCCCCTGGAACCTTCCAGCGGCTGATGGAGAGATGCCTGGGAGACCTGAATTTTGAAGCCACTCTGATATACCTAGACAATATCATCGTATACTCTGCTACTTTTCAAGAACACTTGAATCGGCTAGGGCAGGTACTCGAGCGACTGCGATCCCATGGCCTGAAGGTAAAGCCAAAGAAGTGTCATCTCTTCAAGAGGGAGATTGAGTACCTGGGCTATAGGGTGTCCCAAGACGGAGTGCTACTGTCCCAAGACAAAGTGGCTGCAGTACGACAATGGCTAGTGCCGAGAACACTGGGTGAGTTGAAGGCCTTCCTGGGACTGACTGGGTACTACCGGCGGTTCATCAAAGACTACGCAAAAATAGCGGGCCCTCTGAATGAGTTGTTGAGAGGAACGGCTGGGCAACCCAAGGGCCAAAGTATCCCCTGGGGACAGAAACAGGAAGTGGCCTTCCAGGCCCTGAAAGAAGCCCTGACATCGGCCCCCATCTTGGCTTATGCCGATTTTGATAAACCATTCATCTTAGCTACTGATGGCAGCCTCTACGGACTTGGGGCAGTCCTGTCGCAGGTACAAGATGGACATGAGAGAGTGATCGCTTATGCCAGTAGATCCTTGTGAGATACGGAGCGAAACCCCCATAACTACAGTTCCTTCCGGCTGGAACTCCTTGCCCTGGTGTGGGCTATGACGGAGAAATTTGCAGGATATCTGACAGGAGCTAAGATCTTCGTACGGACGGATAACAATCCCCTGGCCCATCTGGGTACTGCCAAGTTGGGAGCCCTGGAGCAACGCTGGGCGGCTCGCCTCGCAAAGTATGACTTCTCAATTCGCTACCGCTCCGCTACAGAGAACACTAATGCTGATGGTCTCTCGAGGGTGACTGTTGAAACTCCAGTAGGGGATATGGATGAACAAAAGGAAGAAGATGAAACTCCTGACTTCCGCAAGTTCACTCCCCCAACAGTCGCGGCCCAGACAAGTGGGGAGGCCCGTAAGCTACCCAAAGCATTGGGGAGAACTAATGAAGAATGGGGCAGATTGCAAGATGAAGACATTGGACTGCAGCAAATGAAAAGCTGGGTAACCCAGTGCAGGAAACCCAACAAAGAAGAAAGGACTGATCTGGATGCCGAGATGAAGTCCGTTCTACATCAATGGGACAGACTGGAAGTGCATGGAGCTGTTTTGTTCCGCAAGTGGCAACAGCCTGCCGACCTAGAGGCGAGGTGGCAGGTAGTGATACCCAGAAGACTGGCACGGGAGATAGCCAAAGAGGCTCATGAGTTTGGAGCTCACTTCGGGCCAGTCAAGACATACCAGTGGCTGCAGCATTATGTGTATTGTCCGCGACTGGAGGCCACAGTTGAAGAAGTTTGCCGACAGTGTCGAGTGTGTGAACTCACGAAGAGTACAGACCAGAGAGCACCCCTACAGTCCATCCAGACCACAGAACCGCTGGAAGTGTTGATGATAGACTATCTTCTTGTGGGACAATCGTCAAGAGGTCCACAGTATTGCCTGGTCATGATCGACCACTTCTCCAAGTTTGCAGTAGTCACCCCAACTCGGGACCAGACGGCCGAGTCCGCTGCACGAGCCATTTGTCAAGACTTCATTCGGGTCTATGGGTGTCCAAAGCGGATCCATTCAGATCAAGGGGCGTGCTTTCAAGGAAAAGTGATGGAAGAGCTACATCGACTGTACGGCATTGAAAAATCCAGGACAATTCCTTATCATCCCCAAGGAAACGGAGCCTGTGAGCGCTTTAACCGCACATTGCTGCAAATGCTGAGGACGCTAGAGGAAGACAAGAGGGCACACTGGCCTGACTACCTGCCAGAATTAGTCTGGGCTTACAATAATCATGTCCACACCACCACCGGTTACACCCCATACATGTTACTGTTCGGTAGGGCTGGTCGAGAGATCGTGGAATTAAACCTAGAACAGCCAGAAGACCTAATAGAGCGATCAACCACCTCATGGGTGAAAGAACACCGTCGGCGTCTCCAGACCATTCGCCGGTTGGCAGGTCAGCGGTTACAGGAGAGAGCTCATACAGACCGTCCTCCAGTTCAGGAGGTTCCATTGCAGCCTGGGGATCGGGTACTGGTACGAGAGAAACGTCCCAGAGGCAAGTTGAGTGAGCGTTGGGAAGTACAGCCATACAAAGTGATCAAGAGAGTGTACCCTAATGGTCCGGTCTACGAAGTGCAGGTTGAGAATGGGGAATTTGCTTCACGGACTCTACATAGGAATATGTTACGGCCATGCCGGTCCAAAGATCCCGCACCTGTTCAGAGGACACCTTCTCCTTCTCCTCCTGCCCCATACTCAGAATTTGTTATCTCTGATGGAGATGATGGTGAAGACTGGTGGACTGCTCCCAACACTGAAGAAGCCTCCCAGGTTATAGGTGATGGAGGCACTGTCACAGAACCATTGCCAGCCCGTAATGGAGAGGGGCCCTCGGACACACCCGAACCTCCTATTGTGGTGGATGAATCCAGACTGGCAGTTTCTAGTGGAGAGAGTCAGGTCGTAACAGATAGCCAGGACCTCCGGAGATCCAGTAGGCTTACTGCAGGGGTTCCACCAAACAGGTACGCTGCTGATGAGTTCATTTGGTCCACCTGTATGCATTGTGGACAATGCTGTACTGCTGTATAAAAAGTTACACTAACCATTATTTCTATGGACTATATAGCAAGGCCGAGGACGGCCACCTTTAAGTGGGGAGGCATGTAAGAGGCAGCCCTGATCATCCAGCAACATTTCCAACACATATATATATATCAGACTGTCATGTTTCCCTCCAGCCACCAGAGGCCACTGTGGCTGAGTAGGACAGTGAGAGGAGTTGTTTCCAGAGGATAAGGAGTTAAGGTTTTTTCCCGGGCTGAGCAGGGAGCCTGGGCTGAAGGTGTCTGAGTACACAGGAAGAAGGACGCTGTGCACTGAGAGGGAGATCCACAGGGAAGATTAGAGTGATTTCTCCCTGCCTGCTGTGACACAGTATCTGGGACATTAGAGTGTGTTTGCTCTCTGACTGAGCTGATGTGTCCTGGTGTAGAAGAGAGACTGCTGTAGTGTGAGGCACTTACCAGAGGAACTGTGAGTGAATTCCAGGCCCTGCCTGATTATACGTCCAGAGCTGCTGATTATCTCTAACCAGAGTTACAGAGACTACAAAGAGAGGCCAGAGCTGAGCCACGCTGAAGCAAGCAAGCAAGCAACTTGTCCGGGACCCAGACTGTATCTGCCTGCATGTGCCGGACACCGAACTGTGAGTGCACTGATGCTAACCTGAGCTAGGACATAGTGGAATAGGATTTAGTTTAGTGCACTGTAGAGGTGCACCCCGGGTAGCGGGGACAGATAGGACTACCTAGAAGAGAGTAGCCTGCCATTGTCTGTACTTGTGTTTGTGTTTCATTTGTGTTCTTTATGCAAATTCCCATTATCTTTATTGTGAATTCTCAAGCTGTTCATATTGTAAATCTGCTTCTCCGGCAGTTAGAGTTCTCTTTTAATAAAGCCGGTTTCTGCTTCAGCCTCCTTGTCTGCTGCACTGTAATTGAGTCCTGCTCTACGGTCTCTTCCTCTGCTGACCGTTACAGTGTTGTGGTGGAGGGCGTGATTGCATGCTAAGGTGTGGGAAGGCGGGATCCAGGGGGTCCAAGTAAATTTTTGCCCAGGGTCCAATCAATATTAAAGACGGCCCTGATTGTATGAGACCCCCTTTTCCCTTGATGCAGTTATGTCCCTTTCTATCCGTATAGATAGACGTTTTAGGGGTTACGCCATTGGTAACCCCTCCCAAGCAGCAGTTAGTCTGTACGGACTTAGACGAGCCAATGCAGCTAGGAGGAACTACTTCTTTCTTTCTAGACAGTGGAGCAGGGGTAAATTTGATAGATGCCCATTTTGCCTGCACTATGGGTTTGTCTCTCTGTACACTACAGAGACCTATTCCCATATTTGCTATAGATTCTGCTCCTCTGTCTCAGAGAAATCTCACCCACATTGTTCATAACTTACACCTTCGGGTAGGGGACCACCATAACGAGATGCTCTCATGTTATGTTCTGGAGGGGCTTCCCACTCCGGTAGTGCTGGGCCTTCCCTGGTTGGTAGCGCACAATCCAGTGGTGGATTGGCAGGCCAGGGAGATATCGGAGTGGAGTGAGCCGTGCAGAGAAAATTGCTTAAATAGCAATTGCTTAGTCGCCTCCATAGCTACCCTACCTACTTTTGTTTCGGACTTTGAGGACGTTTTTTCTGAAAAGGGTTGTCAGAAGTTACCACCTCATCGTCCTTATGATTGCCCGGTTAACCTTATTCCTGGCGCAAAATTACCCAAGACCAGGTTATATAATCTTTCAGGTCCAGAGAGACAAGCCATGAAAGATTATATCTCCGAGAGTCTGGCTAAGGGACACATCAGACCCTCTTCTTCACCCGTGGCTGCAGGGTTTTTCTTTGTTAAAAAGAAAGATGGGGGCCTGCGTCCTTGCCTAGATTTTCGTGAATTAAATCGGATAACCATCCGAGACCCATACCCTCTTCCTCTCATTCCTGACCTGTTTAACCAGATTGCGGGTGCTAGGTGGTTCTCCAAACTCGATCTTAGGGGGGCCTACAATCTGATTCGTATTAAAGAGGGGGATGAGTGGAAAACAGCTTTTAACACCCCTGAGGGGCATTATGAAAATCTAGTTATGCCTTTCGGTCTGACCAATGCTCCTGCCGTCTTCCAACATTTCGTTAATGACATTTTTAGTAATCTAATCGGCAGATTTGTGGTAATATACCTAGACGATATCTTAATTTATTCGTCTGATCTGAGAACACATGAGGAGCATGTCAGACAAGTACTACAGGTCCTACGGACGAATGAATTATATGCTAAAATTGAAAAATGTGTTTTTGCCGTTCAGGAGATACAATTCCTAGGTTATTATTTATCTGCGTCAGGTTTCTGTATGGATCGTAGGAAGGTCCAGGCAATTTTAGATTGGGATCTTCCTGAGAACCTCAAAGCATTACAACGGTTCTTGGGCTTCGCGAATTTCTATAGGAAATTCATTAAAAATTATTCGGTGATCGTAAAACCCCTTACTGACATGACTAGGAAGGGGACTGATTTTTCTAAATGGTCTGACGCCGCTAAAGTTGCTTTTTCCTCTCTAAAAGAGAGGTTTACCTCAGCACCTGTACTAGTCCAACCTGATGTCTCTCAGCCTTTTATTGTTGAAGTCGATGCATCAGAGGTGGGAGTGGGGGCTGTACTGTCTCAGGGTCCGTCTCCTGGCAAATGGCGTCCTTGCGCTTTCTTTTCTAAAAAACTATCTGCAGCAGAACAGAACTACGATATTGGCAATAGGGAACTGTTAGCTATTAAACTTGCGTTTGAGGAGTGGCGTCACTTCTTAGAGGGGGCAGTCCACCCCGTCACTGTGTTTACGGACCACAAAAATCTGCTGTACCTCGAATCAGCTAAGCGTCTCACCCCTAGACAGGCTAGGTGGTCGCTATTTTTTACCAGGTTTAACTTTGTGATTACCTATCGTCCTGGGGCAAAGAATACCAAGGCTGATGCACTATCTCGTTGTTTCCCTGGAGGGGGTAATGTGAGTGATACGGTGCCCATTCTTCAAAGAGGAGTGGTTGTCTCTGCGGTACACTCTGCTTTGGAGGGGAAGGTGTTAGAGGCCCAGGGGGACGCCCCGGTCTCTTGCCCCTCAGAGAAATTGTTTGTACCGTTGAACCTACGTCTCGAATTATTAAAGGAACATCATAATTCGGCACTTGCTGGGCACCCGGGTGGTAAAGCAACCTTGGAGCTATTGTCTCGTCGTTTTTGGTGGCCAAGGTTGCGTCAGGATGTATTGGATTTTGTGTCTTCTTGTTCTACCTGTGCGCGCGCAAAAGTTTCACATACACGTCCTGCAGGGTCTCTATTACCACTCGTCATTCCCAATAGACCATGGACACATCTGTCTATGGATTTTATCACTGACTTACCTTTGTCTGCAGGTAAAACCGTTATTTTGGTAGTAGTGGACAGGTTTAGCAAAATGGCACATTTCTTTGCGTTACCCGCACTACCTAATGCTAAAACTCTTGCTCAGGTATTCGTCAGTGAGATCATGAAGCTTCACGGGGTCCCCTCCGATGTTGTTTCGGATCGGGGAACCCAGTTTATTTCTAAATTTTGGAAAGCTTTTTGTTCCCGTTTGGGGGTTCACTTGTCCTTTTCCTCAGCTTTCCATCCTCAGTCGAATGGACAGACTGAGCATACCAACCAAAACCTGGAGACATATCTAAGATGTTTTGTGTCTGAAAACCACGAGTTGTGGTCGTCATATTTACCCTTAGCTGAGTTTGCCATAAATAATCGCCGTCAGGAATCCACTGGCAAGTCACCATTTCTTGGTGCATATGGTTTTCATCCCCAATTTTGTACTTTCAAAGAGGGGGGGTCTTCTGGGGTTCCCGAAGAGGAACGGTTTTCGTCATCTCTTTCATCGGTATGGCAGAAGGTGCAAGCTAACTTGAAAAATATGGGAGGTAAATACAAATGCATGGCTGATAAGAGACGGTCGCCAGGTCCGGACCTAGGAGTGAATGACTATGTGTGGTTATCTACTAGGAATATCAAATTGAAGGTTCCCTCTTGGAAACTGGGTCCTAGGTTTATTGGTCCGTACAAGATTGTAGCCATCATCAACCCCGTGGCTTTTCGCCTGGAGTTGCCTCAGACTTTTAAAATCCATAATGTCTTTCATAAGTCGTTACTCAAAAAATATGTTCCACCTCTAGAACCGTCACCGCTGCCACCCCCTCCTGTTGTCGTGGATGGTAATTTAGAATTTCAGATATCCAAAATTATTAATTCTCGTCGGGTCCGCCGCTCTCTCCAATATCTGGTGCACTGGAGAGGTTACGGTCCCGAGGAAAGAATGTGGGTTCCTGCGTCTGAGGTAAACGCCAACAGGCTAGTTCGGATTTTTCATGCCTCTCATCCTGAGAGACCTGGTCCTGAGTGTCCAGAGGCCCCTCGTAGAGAGGGGGGTACTGTCACAAGGGTGTCAAGAGCCACGCCTGACTCCGTTGTACCCAGGGTCAGGAGGTCGCAGCGGTTGGCTGCACGCTCTATGTAAGATAGGGATGTTTCCTTATTGTAGCTTTCTGGGTTTGCTTTGCGAACCCTTTTGGCTCACTCAGGGATCCGTAGCTCCTTCTCTCAGCTGTTCCTTGTCCAGCACTCCCAATCCTCCTTATATTCCCCTCTCACACTTCTCTGGTTGCCAGATATAGAGCTTCCTGCCTGGACATCTATTCTGACCCACTGGAGCTGTGTTGCTGCGTTCTCTGGTAGTTGATCCAGAACGCTACCCTCCGGATCCCTGTTGGACCTTTGTGGACAGTTGTTGTCGTCCACCTGGGTGTTTGTGTTTGTCTGTGTTTGTCTGTCCTCTCCCTGGTGTTTCCCTCTTAGTATCAGTGGTGAGGACTAGCGATCCCACCGGCCCGTTCATTATCTAGGGTTCATTTCAGGGAAAGCCAGGGTTTAGGCACGTGATCGCCGCACGGGTGAGGAACCCGTCTAGGGACGTCAGGGCAGTCAGGTGCCAGCCGCAAGGAGAGTTAGGGGTCACCACCTTTCCCTCTCCCTTGGGCAGGACTTTCCCTTTTTCCTCCCTGTGCGTGTTGCCGGTCATTACATTTATATTGTATTATAATCTGTTATGTTTCTCTACAGCCTGGCTTGGCTTAGAATGTTAGCCTACTGTATGTTATTTATGATTGTACTTGTAATGCTGTATTCAGAGGTGGCTCTTCCATTAGGCCACTTAGGCCGCCGCCTAAGGCCTCGCGCTGGTGGGGGCCTCGCTGTGGCTCCCACCAGCACCTGACACCGCCGCAATTTAATCTGCACTCTGCTTCTCCGGACCTAGTGAAGACATTAACTTAAGACAAGCTGCCACGACCAGGCCGCTCGAGCCCCTCTGCTCTCTGCCTCTTTAAGAGAGCAGAGGCTGCTGGGGCTCAGAGCGTGCCGCGCACAGGCACGTCTCTAAATGCAACGGCAGACCCGCCCCGCCCCCAGAGCTCTGGGCAGGCAGGGAAAGAATGAGCGCCTGTCGCCAGGTCCCTGCTCACCTCACCGGCTGTGTCTGTTGTCCAGTGACCCGACCCGACTGTTCTGGCTGCCGCCAGCGCCGCCCTGAAGACAGTCAGTGGTGGTGGACTGTCACTGTGGAGTGTGGACTGGTGCCACCGAACCGAAGAAGAATCCTCAAAGGTGTTCAGGTGTGTGTACTTGTCCTGCTGGCTGCTGTACCCCCCTCTGAGTCCCCCCTTCCTGGCAGTGTGGCGGGCAAATTACTTAATGGAGGCAGTGTAGGGGGCAAATTACATGATGGGGCAGTGTGGCGGACAAATTAATGGGGCAGTGTGGCAAACAAATTAATGGGGGCAGTGTGGGGGGAAAATTACTTAATGGGGGTAGTGTGGGGGGCAAATTACTTAATGGGGGTAGTGTGGGGGGCAAATTACTTAATAGGGGTAGTGTGGGGGCAACTTACTTAATGGGGCAGTGTGGGGGGCAAATTACACAGTGTGGGGCAGATTACATAATGGGAGAAAATTACATAGTGTGGGCCAGATTACATAATGGGAGCACTGTAGGGGGCAGTATTACTAATGAGACATTCTAGAAGGGAATTACTATTGGTGGGACTATGAGGAGCACTATTACTATGGAGGCACTATTATTTCTTCAGGATAGTATTTGGGGGTATTGGGGGCACAGCGAGCATCAGCATAACACTGTGGGGGCTCCAGGTTGGGGGATGATGATAGAAAAGTAAGGAAGCTAAGATGTCTGTGTGTCACACTCTGCAGAGATGAGGCGGCTGAGAGAAGTGTCTGGACTGAAAGGAGAAGATGATGACAGAGAAGATCTACATTGGAGAAGACGTCACCTGGAAGGCCCTGGATGTGACAGGTATGTGCTGCTGTATAGCGAGTACAGCAAAATGTGTGTGTGCGGGGGGAGGGTCGATTTAGAGAACTAGGCCAGGGTTAATGCAAAGTGTTAATATGCACTGTGAATATAAGCCCTGTACTGTGTTGTCACTGTGCATATTAACCCTTTACTGTGATGTCACTGCATATGGCCGTTGGGATCCCCGACGATCTCCTGTATGGTACTTCGGATCTCCTTGTGCTTGGAGCGGTGGTCAACACTCCCCCTTAATGTATCTAAGGGAGAGCCGCAGATACAGCACTTGTGTATCTCCGAGTCTTCCATAGAGATACATGGAGTGGAAGTGTTGACCACACCACTGCTCCGTGCGGTGGTTGACACAGCTTATTTCTAGAGGACTGAGCCGTGGCGCCGTACGGGAGAACACGGGCATCCCAACGATCTTCGTGGGGCCTCATGTTTGAGTTTCGCCTAAGGCCTCACAAAGTCTAGAGCCGCCTCTGGCTGTATTATCTGCCTTTTTTTATCCAGAGGGAAAACAAATTAGGCTGGTGTAGTGAGCTTCATTTATATTTATATAAGCAGATATATAACGCGAGTTTGACCGCAACGCGTGGTTGATTAAGTGTGTGGTTGTGTAAGTGTGTGACTTAAGATTAAGTGACTTTAGATTCCAGGACTTCAGTGGGGGACTTTCTTGTTACTACATTATATTGTATTTGTCGCTTTTGTGGTGTAATCCCCATTTAGTATGTGTTGCACAATTGACAACGCAGTCCAGTGCACATCTTGCATGATGTATGCAGTCCTGGAACAGCCGTTCGAGGGTGTATATCTTTGTTCAAGATGTGAGCAAATTACCCATTTGGAATCGCAAATCGAGTCTCTAAAAGGGCAAGTTGCAACACTGAGAGGCATTGACAATTTGCAAAAGAGTTTGCTTTCACCGAGCAAGCACTCTTTGGGGTAGATGAGGGGAGGGTGACAGAGAGGAGGCTGAGGAAAGTGAGGTAGCTAGCTGGGTAACAGTTAGATAGTTGGGTAGAGGGAAGAGTGCCAGGGAGGCCAGCCCTGATCTAACACAATCCAACAAGTTTGCACGTTTGGTAGATGAGGGGGATGTCAGTCTAAGGATGGCACTGCCGCAGCCGGACACTTCCTCTCCCAGTCAGGGGAATGTCAGCTCCAGTCAAAGGGGAGCCAGGAGAGCAGGGCAATGCAGACAGGTGATGGTAGTGGGAGACTCCATTATTAGGGAAACAGATAGGGCAATCTGATCGCCGGACAGTGTGCTGTCTTCCTGGCGCTAGAGTTTGACACATCATGGATCGGGTTGAAAGATTACTGTGAGGGGCTGGAGAAGATCCAGTGGTCATGGTCCATATCGGAACCAATGACAAAGTTAGAGGTAGGTGGAGAGTCCTTAAAAATTATTTCAGGGATTTAGAACAAAAGCTTAGGGCAAGGACCTCAAAGGTAGTATTTTCCAAAATACTGCCTGTACCACGGGCCACACAAGAAAGGCAGCTGTAGATTAAAGAGATTAACAAGTGGCTCAAGAACTTGTGTAGGAAGGAGGGGTTTGGGTTCCTGGAGAACTTGGCCGACTTCTCTATCGGCTACAGGCTCTATCGTAGGGACGGGCAGCACCTCAATGGGGAAGGGACAGCTATGTTGGGGAGAAAGATGGCTAGAAGGTTGGGGGAGTGTTTAAACTAGGGACTGGGGGGGAGGGAAATTACATTATAGGAGGGGAAGATAGTCGGATTGGGGGGAGTATGGCTTTATGTAAAGTCCTGTCTAAAGCCCACACTCTGGGAATATATAAGCGAGGGACATGAACATGTGGAGTCACTGTGGGTAGAGATACATGGAGCTAAAAACAATAATAAATTACTAATACAATAGTAGTACACCGGCGCTTGCACTGAGTTTGGCTGACGCAGCGGTACCGCAACGGTATCGCCACCGTTGGATATCAAGTGAATGATGTAAGTAATGTATATGTAGGTACTGCGCGACTTGTACTCCCTATTGCTTTCTCAATCAGAATGGCACCATGAAGATACGTAATGGTTATAGCAGGGACTTACAGTTTGGTTGTGATGTCTCAATCCCAGATGCTCCTCTGTGGGTGCTGTTCTCCTGCGTCTTTCCAACTTTCTTCTTTTCTTTTTTTCTTTTTTGTTTTTGGTGCCGTGCGGGATGAGGGAAGGTTTGGGGAGCTGGGCCCTAATAGTAACAACTATTTTTTAAAATGAGAATATTACTTGAGCTTGCCCCGGCCGGTGACACCGCTCGTGATTTAAAAGAAGCCGCTTGTTCGCGCTCGCTCGGAGCGCTGCGTGACGTCACGACAGTGGCTACGGTGGACCAGGAGGACCAAAGTTCTCTCCAACGCGTTTCGATTAGTTCGCTAATCTTCGTCAGGGATGCGTCCTCTGTCTCCCGATGCTACTTTTGAAGGTATGTAACTCCTCCCTTCCCTGATTCCTACATCCCCGGCTTGCTTGATTGGTATCTTAATTGAAGGCAAATAGTTCTATCTCTGAATTGAGACCCGAGGGTACCAGAGTGTTTAAGTTAAAAATCCAGCGGCTTTCTGATCTTGACATTTTCTTGATAAAATCTCCTCCTCTTTTATCTTTTTTAACTATTTCAATACCCCGGAAAGTGGTGCCGCTATATTTTCCTCCGTGTTTGTCCTTATAGTGTCTGGAAAGTGGGTGACCCTCGTATTTCCTTCCTATGTTATAAATGTGTTCCCCTACTCTTTTGCTTATAGTTCTCTTGGTGCGTCCTATGTATATTTTTTTGCACGGACATGTTATAGCATATATTGCACCCTGACTGCTGCAGGTTATATGGTCTTTTATTTTATATGTTTCTGTGTCCCCTGTCCATTCATTTTTTATTTCTATGTTAGTGTGCTGTTTTTTGTTTGTCTTTAGTTTTTTGCAGACACTACAATAGCCGCATGGGACAAAGCCTCCCTGGGATTTTGTTCCAAGAATGTTTTTTTTTTTTTTTCTCATTCTGTTTACTCAAGCATTTGTTTGTGGGGGCTATTATACTGCCCACATTTTTGGCCTTTCTGTATATGAATTTAGGATTTTTTGGGATTTGGTCTCCTATTATTTTGTCTTCCTTCAAGGTTTCCCAATGTTTTTTGATGATCCTTCTCAGTATTCCTGCTTGGCTATTGTATTGTGTGATGATTGATGGCATTTCAAAGGTTTCTGTTTTTGTGTTTTCTTCTGTTTTTTTCTTTTTTTTGATTAACTCCTGTCTGTCTAATTTTCCTACTGCTTCTTTCTGAATTTGTAACTTATCCATGTTGTAGCCTTTCTCTTCAAATTTTTTTATCATTTTGTCTGCCTCGGTTTGGTATTCACTTTCCTTTGTACAGTTACGTTTTAGTCTCATTAATTGTCCCTTAGGAATATTTTCCAACCACTGTGGGAGGTGGCAGCTTTCACGGGATATGAAGCCGTTGACGTCTGTGGGTTTGTTGTATGTCCTGGTTTCAATTTTGCCATCCTCTATGTAGATGGTTAGGTCCAAGAAATTTATTTCATTCTGACTGAATATAGGTGTAAATTCTAGATGGTAATCATTGTTGTTAATTTCTTCGAAAAATGTATTGAGGGCTTCTTTTTCTCCTGCCCAAATGAATATGATATCGTCTATGAAACGTTTCCATAGGACGAGATTCGACCGGAGCTCGCCGTGGGGATAGATGACTTGATGTTCCCACTGTCCAACATATATGTTAGCGAACCCCGGTGCGAATCTCGTCCCCATCGCGGTCCCCCATTGCTGTATGTAGAACTTGTCCTCAAATATGAAGTAGTTTCTTTTTAGAATGAACATAATGCATGCACCAATAAAATCTATTTGTTTCTCGGGGAGAATTCCCTGATTCTGTAGGCAGGTTTTGGCTGCGTTACATCCTTTCTCATTTTCAATGATGGTGTATAGGGATTTAACATCCAGAGTGCCTAGAATGTAATGTGGTTCCCATTTGACCTGGTTTAAGATATTGAGGATATGCTGGGTGTCTTTCAGGTGTGTTGGTAATAGGTCTACACACGGTTGCAGGAAGCGGTCTATGTATTCGGATAGATTGCTTGTCAGGCACTCTACTCCTGATATAATTGGTCTTCCTGGGGGGTCTATTATACTTTTGTGGATTTTTGGATTATAATAAAATGCGGCAATTCTGGGTTGTTTTGTTTCTATGTATTCAGCCTCTTTAGGGTTGAGGATGGCTTCTGTTTTCCCTTTTCTGACTAGTTCACCTAGTTCCTTTCTGAATCCTTCTGTAGGGTCACTTTTTAGAATTTTGTATGTTTTATTGTCGCCTAGTAGTTTATATGCTTCCTGTTGGTATTTTGTTTTATCCATTATCACAATACCCCCGCCTTTATCCGCAGGTCTTAGAATGATTTTGTTATTTTCTTGTATCTTTGTTAATGCTTCCCGTTCTGCATGGGATATGTTTCCTAGGTGTTTTTTGTTTTGTTTCTGTTTTTTGGGGCTTTTGATTTTTCGTATGTCCTTTGTGACCATATTCATAAAACTGTTTAGAGCCTGTGAATATTCTTGCACGGGATGGTATTTAGATTTTGCTTTTAGATCCGTATGTTTGTATCCCTTTACTGGATTGTTGTCTTCTATTACTTCTGTTTTGTCAAGTCGGTGGGATTTATTGCTGTCTGTCCCATTAATGTTGTTTTTTTGTTGTTTTTTTATAAAATATTTCTTTAGCGCAAAAAAATCAAAAAAACAAGAAAGAACCTAATATTGATGGAAATAATGTGAAGGTTACTACAAGTAACCACGATACCAGGAGAAAAGAATCAAGAACCACAAACCCAACAATGGTAACAAGAAACACACACAGAGACAAATCTCAAGAGCAGGAAAGAGGACGTAATGAACAGAGAGAAAAAAGAACAACTATAAAAAAAACTGTGAAACAGGATTTTTTTCTGAGAAGAAAAAGCGCAAGAGGGGTAATAGAGGAGGGAAACTCACCCAAAAGAAGAAACTAAAACAAAAGGAGATTGGAAGGGGGTCAGAACAAAAAATTTTCAACCTTAGCGCACATATACTAACAAAGGGAGAACAAAATATCCTGGAAAAAGGGTTGAAATTTGCACCAAGTACCTCGTTCAACAAATTTGAAGCCTTCATAGGGATACGCAAATTTATGAGAAGACTAGCGCTAAAGAAATATTTTATAAAAAAACAACAAAAAAACAACATTAATGGGACAGACAGCAATAAATCCCACCGACTTGACAAAACAGAAGTAATAGAAGACAACAATCCAGTAAAGGGATACAAACATACGGATCTAAAAGCAAAATCTAAATACCATCCCGTGCAAGAATATTCACAGGCTCTAAACAGTTTTATGAATATGGTCACAAAGGACATACGAAAAATCAAAAGCCCCAAAAAACAGAAACAAAACAAAAAACACCTAGGAAACATATCCCATGCAGAACGGGAAGCATTAACAAAGATACAAGAAAATAACAAAATCATTCTAAGACCTGCGGATAAAGGCGGGGGTATTGTGATAATGGATAAAACAAAATACCAACAGGAAGCATATAAACTACTAGGCGACAATAAAACATACAAAATTCTAAAAAGTGACCCTACAGAAGGATTCAGAAAGGAACTAGGTGAACTAGTCAGAAAAGGGAAAACAGAAGCCATCCTCAACCCTAAAGAGGCTGAATACATAGAAACAAAACAACCCAGAATTGCCGCATTTTATTATAATCCAAAAATCCACAAAAGTATAATAGACCCCCCAGGAAGACCAATTATATCAGGAGTAGAGTGCCTGACAAGCAATCTATCCGAATACATAGACCGCTTCCTGCAACCGTGTGTAGACCTATTACCAACACACCTGAAAGACACCCAGCATATCCTCAATATCTTAAACCAGGTCAAATGGGAACCACATTACATTCTAGGCACTCTGGATGTTAAATCCCTATACACCATCATTGAAAATGAGAAAGGATGTAACGCAGCCAAAACCTGCCTACAGAATCAGGGAATTCTCCCCGAGAAACAAATAGATTTTATTGGTGCATGCATTATGTTCATTCTAAAAAGAAACTACTTCATATTTGAGGACAAGTTCTACATACAGCAATGGGGGACCGCGATGGGGACGAGATTCGCACCGGGGTTCGCTAACATATATGTTGGACAGTGGGAACATCAAGTCATCTATCCCCACGGCGAGCTCCGGTCGAATCTCGTCCTATGGAAACGTTTCATAGACGATATCATATTCATTTGGGCAGGAGAAAAAGAAGCCCTCAATACATTTTTCGAAGAAATTAACAACAATGATTACCATCTAGAATTTACACCTATATTCAGTCAGAATGAAATAAATTTCTTGGACCTAACCATCTACATAGAGGATGGCAAAATTGAAACCAGGACATACAACAAACCCACAGACGTCAACGGCTTCATATCCCGTGAAAGCTGCCACCTCCCACAGTGGTTGGAAAATATTCCTAAGGGACAATTAATGAGACTAAAACGTAACTGTACAAAGGAAAGTGAATACCAAACCGAGGCAGACAAAATGATAAAAAAATTTGAAGAGAAAGGCTACAACATGGATAAGTTACAAATTCAGAAAGAAGCAGTAGGAAAATTAGACAGACAGGAGTTAATCAAAAAAAAGAAAAAAACAGAAGAAAACACAAAAACAGAAACCTTTGAAATGCCACCAATCATCACACAATACAATAGCCAAGCAGGAATACTGAGAAGGATCATCAAAAAACATTGGGAAACCTTGAAGGAAGACAAAATAATAGGAGACCAAATCCCAAAAAATCCTAAATTCATATACAGAAAGGCCAAAAATGTGGGCAGTATAATAGCCCCCACAAACAAATGCTTGAGTAAACAGAATGAGAAACAAAAAAACCATTCTTGGAACAAAATCCCAGGGAGGCTTTGTCCCATGCGGCTATTGTAGTGTCTGCAAAAAACTAAAGACAAACAAAAAACAGCACACTAACATAGAAATAAAAAATGAATGGACAGGGGACACAGAAACATATAAAATAAAAGACCATATAACCTGCAGCAGTCAGGGTGCAATATATGCTATAACATGTCCGTGCAAAAAAATATACATAGGACGCACCAAGAGAACTATAAGCAAAAGAATAGGGGAACACATTTATAACATAGGAAGGAAATACGAGGGTCACCCACTTTCCAGACACTATAAGGACAAACACGGAGGAAAATATAGCGGCACCACTTTCCGGGGTATTGAAATAGTTAAAAAAGATAAAAGAGGAGGAGATTTTATCAAGAAAATGTCAAGATCAGAAAGCCGCTGGATTTTTAACTTAAACACTCTGGTACCCTCGGGTCTCAATTCAGAGATAGAACTATTTGCCTTCAATTAAGATACCAATCAAGCAAGCCGGGGATGTAGGAATCAGGGAAGGGAGGAGTTACATACCTTCAAAAGTAGCATCGGGAGACAGAGGACGCATCCCTGACGAAGATTAGCGAACTAATCGAAACGCGTTGGAGAGAACTTTGGTCCTCCTGGTCCACCGTAGCCACTGTCGTGACGTCACGCAGCGCTCCGAGCGAGCGCGAACAAGCGGCTTCTTTTAAATCACGAGCGGTGTCACCGGCCGGGGCAAGCTCAAGTAATATTCTCATTTTAAAAAATAGTTGTTACTATTAGGGCCCAGCTCCCCAAACCTTCCCTCATCCCGCACGGCACCAAAAACAAAAAAGAAAAAAAGAAAAGAAGAAAGTTGGAAAGACGCAGGAGAACAGCACCCACAGAGGAGCATCTGGGATTGAGACATCACAACCAAACTGTAAGTCCCTGCTATAACCATTACGTATCTTCATGGTGCCATTCTGATTGAGAAAGCAATAGGGAGTACAAGTCGCGCAGTACCTACATATACATTACTTACATCATTCACTTGATATCCAACGGTGGCGATACCGTTGCGGTACCGCTGCGTCAGCCAAACTCAGTGCAAGCGCCGGTGTACTACTATAGTATTACCTTTATCACATATCGCCAACACACCTAGGCCAGCTGCACATAAACAACCATTCAATAATTCCAAAACAAAATAAAACGATTAAAATAGATAAATTTTATAAATAAGAACAAAATAAAAATAAAAATAAAAACAAAAATAAAAATAGAAATTACAATACTGTGGAAAACATACTGCCACATAAATTCAGTCCAATAGGACTAAAAACCAATTAAGAATAAGACAAAACGTGGAGACAACAACACTGACAACAAAAATAAAATAGACCTACCACATAAAGAAATAATGTCAAAATTATGGTGGGACAGAAAAGACAGAATACAGAGGGTACAAAACTTCTTTGGTTCATACAAGAGACAATCCAAAACATTCAATCAAGACAACGGCATACAGTTTACATATGTGAAGGACACACTCAGAGAATTAGAACAACTACTAATTCTTGAAATGAAGGACCTATGGGAAATCACCTCATTAGAAAAATATCTTGAGTGGGACATCATACCCAAAGGATTAAAAGTAGAAAAGACACTATCAGGGGACATGGGAGAACATGGTATAATAAATGAATGGGAACGCATGTTCCATGAATTCTCCCGTAATGCCATTAAATTTATCATCAACAAAAGGGGAGAAAGATTGCGTAAAACCAATAAAATTATAATGGCAACATTTGAGACATTGAGACCCTGGAAAGACCATGCGAGCATTCATCAACTGGTAGAAAACATAAAAAGGAGGATCCACCAAAAGGAAGAGGAAATTAAAGAAAAGAAGAGCAGAAAATTCAACCGCGATGCACTACCTAAAAATCACATGGAACATAATAGCCAGGATTCCTTCCAAACACTGGACGAAGGTAGATATAGTGAAGTGGAGGAACATACATCCATCTTCACAGTACATGAAGAGGAGAATTACCAAGACGAGGGGAACACTCAAATAGAACAACCAATACCAATAACCCCAGAAGTCAGAATCAGAGGACAAAACGATGTAACAACTAGAAACGAAACAAAGACGGACAATCGCTATGATGTACTAACGAATTATGAAACAGATGAAGAAGAAATAACTCCCTCCCGTCAACAGAAGAAAACACGAGAAAAAGAAGAAGAAAAAGAAGAAGAAAAAGACAGACAAGACCTATTAGAAAACCATCATCAAAAAAATCAAAAAAACAAGAAAGAACCTAATATTGATGGAAATAATGTGAAGGTTACTACAAGTAACCACGATACCAGGAGAAAAGAATCAAGAACCACAAACCCAACAATGGTAACAAGAAACACACACAGAGACAAATCTCAAGAGCAGGAAAGAGGACGTAATGAACAGAGAGAAAAAAGAACAACTATAAAAAAAACTGTGAAACAGGATTTTTTTCTGAGAAGAAAAAGCGCAAGAGGGGTAATAGAGGAGGGAAACTCACCCAAAAGAAGAAACTAAAACAAAAGGAGATTGGAAGGGGGTCAGAACAAAAAATTTTCAACCTTAGCGCACATATACTAACAAAGGGAGAACAAAATATCCTGGAAAAAGGGTTGAAATTTGCACCAAGTACCTCGTTCAACAAATTTGAAGCCTTCATAGGGATACGCAAATTTATGAGAAGACTAGCGCTAAAGAAATATTTTATAAAAAAACAACAAAAAAACAACATTAATGGGACAGACAGCAATAAATCCCACCGACTTGACAAAACAGAAGTAATAGAAGACAACAATCCAGTAAAGGGATACAAACATACGGATCTAAAAGCAAAATCTAAATACCATCCCGTGCAAGAATATTCACAGGCTCTAAACAGTTTTATGAATATGGTCACAAAGGACATACGAAAAATCAAAAGCCCCAAAAAACAGAAACAAAACAAAAAACACCTAGGAAACATATCCCATGCAGAACGGGAAGCATTAACAAAGATACAAGAAAATAACAAAATCATTCTAAGACCTGCGGATAAAGGCGGGGGTATTGTGATAATGGATAAAACAAAATACCAACAGGAAGCATATAAACTACTAGGCGACAATAAAACATACAAAATTCTAAAAAGTGACCCTACAGAAGGATTCAGAAAGGAACTAGGTGAACTAGTCAGAAAAGGGAAAACAGAAGCCATCCTCAACCCTAAAGAGGCTGAATACATAGAAACAAAACAACCCAGAATTGCCGCATTTTATTATAATCCAAAAATCCACAAAAGTATAATAGACCCCCCAGGAAGACCAATTATATCAGGAGTAGAGTGCCTGACAAGCAATCTATCCGAATACATAGACCGCTTCCTGCAACCGTGTGTAGACCTATTACCAACACACCTGAAAGACACCCAGCATATCCTCAATATCTTAAACCAGGTCAAATGGGAACCACATTACATTCTAGGCACTCTGGATGTTAAATCCCTATACACCATCATTGAAAATGAGAAAGGATGTAACGCAGCCAAAACCTGCCTACAGAATCAGGGAATTCTCCCCGAGAAACAAATAGATTTTATTGGTGCATGCATTATGTTCATTCTAAAAAGAAACTACTTCATATTTGAGGACAAGTTCTACATACAGCAATGGGGGACCGCGATGGGGACGAGATTCGCACCGGGGTTCGCTAACATATATGTTGGACAGTGGGAACATCAAGTCATCTATCCCCACGGCGAGCTCCGGTCGAATCTCGTCCTATGGAAACGTTTCATAGACGATATCATATTCATTTGGGCAGGAGAAAAAGAAGCCCTCAATACATTTTTCGAAGAAATTAACAACAATGATTACCATCTAGAATTTACACCTATATTCAGTCAGAATGAAATAAATTTCTTGGACCTAACCATCTACATAGAGGATGGCAAAATTGAAACCAGGACATACAACAAACCCACAGACGTCAACGGCTTCATATCCCGTGAAAGCTGCCACCTCCCACAGTGGTTGGAAAATATTCCTAAGGGACAATTAATGAGACTAAAACGTAACTGTACAAAGGAAAGTGAATACCAAACCGAGGCAGACAAAATGATAAAAAAATTTGAAGAGAAAGGCTACAACATGGATAAGTTACAAATTCAGAAAGAAGCAGTAGGAAAATTAGACAGACAGGAGTTAATCAAAAAAAAGAAAAAAACACAAGAAAACACAAAAACAGAAACCTTTGAAATGCCATCAATCATCACACAATACAATAGCCAAGCAGGAATACTGAGAAGGATCATCAAAAAACATTGGGAAACCTTGAAGGAAGACAAAATAATAGGAGACCAAATCCCAAAAAATCCTAAATTCATATACAGAAAGGCCAAAAATGTGGGCAGTATAATAGGCCCCACAAACAAATGCTTGAGTAAACAGAATGAGAAAAAAAAAAACCATTCTTGGAACAAAATCCCAGGGAGGCTTTGTCCCATGCGGCTATTGTAGTGTCTGCAAAAAACTAAAGACAAACAAAAAACAGCACACTAACATAGAAATAAAAAATGAATGGACAGGGGACACAGAAACATATAAAATAAAAGACCATATAACCTGCAGCAGTCAGGGTGCAATATATGCTATAACATGTCCGTGCAAAAAAATATACATAGGACGCACCAAGAGAACTATAAGCAAAAGAGTAGGGGAACACATTTATAACATAGGAAGGAAATACGAGGGTCACCCACTTTCCAGACACTATAAGGACAAACACGGAGGAAAATATAGCGGCACCACTTTCCGGGGTATTGAAATAGTTAAAAAAGATAAAAGAGGAGGAGATTTTATCAAGAAAATGTCAAGATCAGAAAGCCGCTGGATTTTTAACTTAAACACTCTGGTACCCTCGGGTCTCAATTCAGAGATAGAACTATTTGCCTTCAATTAAGATACCAATCAAGCAAGCCGGGGATGTAGGAATCAGGGAAGGGAGGAGTTACATACCTTCAAAAGTAGCATCGGGAGACAGAGGACGCATCCCTGACGAAGATTAGCGAACTAATCGAAACGCGTTGGAGAGAACTTTGGTCCTCCTGGTCCACCGTAGCCACTGTCGTGACGTCACGCAGCGCTCCGAGCGAGCGCGAACAAGCGGCTTCTTTTAAATCACGAGCGGTGTCACCGGCCGGGGCAAGCTCAAGTAATATTCTCATTTTAAAAAATAGTTGTTACTATTAGGGCCCAGCTCCCCAAACCTTCCCTCATCCCGCACGGCACCAAAAACAAAAAAGAAAAAAAGAAAAGAAGAAAGTTGGAAAGACGCAGGAGAACAGCACCCACAGAGGAGCATCTGGGATTGAGACATCACAACCAAACTGTAAGTCCCTGCTATAACCATTACGTATCTTCATGGTGCCATTCTGATTGAGAAAGCAATAGGGAGTACAAGTCGCGCAGTACCTACATATACATAAATTACTAATACAAGTTTACTATAAACCACCTAATATACCAGAGTCCACAGAAAATCTACTACTAAATGAGATAGACAAGGCGGCAAATCATAATGAGGTGGTTATTATAGGGGACTTCAACTACCCAGATATAGACTGGGAAACTGAAACTTGTATATCTCATAAAGGAAACAGGTTCTTGGCAATAACCAAAGACAATTACCTTTCCCAACTGGTTCAGGACCTGACTAGAGGGACGGCCATACTGGACTTAGTATTTACCAATAGGCCTGACAGAACAACAGACGTGCAGGTTGGGGGACACCTGGGAAATAGTGACCATAAAGTAATAACCTTCCAATTATCATTCAAAAGAGCGTTTCTACAGGGAGGAACAAAAATACCAAACTTCAAAAAGCAAAATTAAGAAAACTAAGAGAGGCCATAGGCCTAACTAACTGGGACAAAGTCCTCAAAAATAAAAATACAGCCACAAAATGGGATATCTTTAAAAGCATCCTAAAATCTAATTGTTAGAGGTAGATACCGTATGGGAATGAAAGGTTAAGGAACAAAAAGAAACCAATGTGGATAAATAGAACTGTAAAGAAAGCAATAAATGACAAAAAGTAAGCATATAAATCACTAAAACAGGAGGGTGGCACGGAAGCACTGAAAAACTATAAGGAAAAAAATAGAACATGTAAAAAACTAATAAAAGCGGCCAAACTAGAGACCGAGAGATTAATTGCCAAAGAGAATAAAACTAACCCTAAAATGTTCTTCAATTATATAAATGTTAAAAAGTATAAATCTGAAGGTGTCGGCCCTTTAAAGAGTAATGAGGGGGGAGTCGCAGAGAGCAACGAGGAGAAAGCAAAACTGTTAAATATTTTTTTCTCCAATGTATTCACTGAGGAAAATAAACTGTCAGATGAAATGCTGAATGTAAAAATAAATTCTCCATTAAAAGTGTCATGTCTGACCCAGGAAGAAGTACAACAGCGACTTAAAAAGATTAAAATAGACAAATCGCCAGGACCGGATGGCATACACCCCTGTATCCTAAGGGAATTAAGTAATGTCATAGCCAGACCCTTATTTCTGATATTTGCGGACTCTATAGGGAGTGTTCCACAGGATTGGCGCATAGCAAATGTGGTGCCAATACTCCAAAAGGGTCCAAAAACAGAGCCTGGAAACTATAGGTCGGTAAGTTTAACATCTGTTGTGGGTAAACTGTTTGAAGGTTTTCTATAAGCAAATAACGCCATATCAGCATAGCTTCATGAGGGATCGGTCATGCCAAACTAATTGAATCAGTTTCTATGAGGAGGTAAGTTCTAGACTTGACAGCGGATCAATGGATGTCGTATATCTGGACTTCTCCAAAGCATTTGACACTGTACCACATAAAAGGTTAGTATATAAAATGAGAATGCTCGGACTGTGAGAAAACGTCTGTAAGTGGGTAAGTAACTGGCTCAGTGATAGAAAACAGAGGGTGGTTATTAACGGTGCACACTCAGATTGGATCACTGTCACTAGTGGGGTACCTCAGGGGTCAGTATTGGGCCCTATTCTCTTCAATATATTTATTAATGATCTTGTAGAAGGCTTGCATAGTAAAATATCAATTTTCACAGATGACACTAAACTGTGTAAAGTAAATAACACTGATGAGGACAGTATACTGCTACAGAGGGATCTGGATAGATTGGAGGCTTGGGCAGATAAGTGGCAGATGAGGTTTAACACTGACAAATGTAAAGTTATGCACATGGGAAGGAATAATGCAAGTCGCCCATACATACTAAATAGTAAAACACTGGGTAACGCTGACATGGAAAATGAACTAGGAATTTTAATAAACAGTAAACTAAGCTGCAAAAAACTGTGTCAGGCAGCTGCTGCCAAGGCCAATAAGATAATGGGTTGCATCAAAAGGGGCATAGATGTCCATGATAAGAACATAGTCCTACCACTTTACAAATCACTAGTCAGACCACACATGAAGTACTGTGTACGGTTCTGGGCTCCTGTGAACAAGGCAGACATAGCAGAGCTGGAGAGGATCCAGAGGAGGGCAACTACAGTCCCTGAAAGATTATCAAAATAAGGGTTATTCACTTTAGAAAAAAGACGACTGAGGGGAGAGCTGAGGGGAGAATATTGGCTTCTACCTCACAGTTTTTTTTTTTGCCTTCCTCTGGATCATCTTGCAGGATGACAGGCCGAACTGGATGGACAAATGTCTTTTTTCGGCCTTATGTACTATGTTACTATGTAATGCTGTAGTCAAATGGCATGCATATTTTTATTTGGTCCTCAATTTCACCCTAATCCTATATCTGGTTAATAAAGCAACAGACTTTCACCCAGTCTCCTTTATTGGATTGTAGGAAGGAGTTTAACTGCATGTCCAGGTCTGTATAGACCTCGGGGGACAATTTTTTTCTTGCACTTTAATATCTATTTAAATATTAGCTAAAAAATCATTGGATTATAAATATTTGAAGGTCCAAATTGCATCAAATGATAAAGTTCTGGTCCAATATACAGGTACAAACCATACAGATAGTTTAGTAAGGAGCAATTTAGTAAATTTATTAATGCACATTTAAGCATTAATTTCCCAGGTCAAAAGAGGGACATTTAAGCATCAAAGAGGGGGACACTGCGCCGCCAGTTTTTATAATACTGGGATTGGAGGGAGCGCACTGCACCACCAATGACTTTAATACTGGGGGAGTTGGGGGTTGGGCGCACTGCACCACCAATGTTTATAAAACGGGGGTTGGGGGGGACGCACTACACCACCAATGAAGATAATTTATAGTACTGGGGCGATCACGGCAGTTAACCTGAGTAGCTAATTGCCACGGATTGCAGTGCCATGTCATAGAGGCCAGGTGCCGGGTATGTGATTCTTCCGCCGACACCCACCACAGCCCCTCTCCTCCTCCTGCCCTCTCATTGGTGGCAGCGGCCGCCGCGTCACAGTGGGGAGGGACTCTCTCCTTCTCCACTGTGCTGCTGAGGAGAACATGGCATGCGCTGAGAACATCGAATCGAATCGATCCGGGTACGAAAGTATTAATAGGGTATCGATAATTCGATACCCGGTGCAACCCTAGTCCTTTGCCTGTTCTGTCTGTGTCTGGATTCTGTGTAGTCTGTTCCTTAGCATCTGTTTGAATCTGTTCACTATCTCTCAGCTATCTGACTTTATCTGTTTTTTTTTTGTTCTGTTTGACATGTTCTTGGGTCTGTTTCATGTGTGGGCTGAATTATGTCCTTGTTCAGTTTGCCAATGAATTCTCTAATTCTAGTTCTTTCCCTAGTTCTAGTTCTTGTCTGCTGTGCTTTGCCAAGTTTCTGCAACTGGACCTGCTATATCCGAACTGTGTCCTATAGTTTTGTTCCTCTTCTGTCTTGCTAAGTTTCTACACATGAATCTCCTATGTCTGTATTGTGTCATGGGGTCTGAACTGATGTCTGGTGTGCAGATTTTGCATGTTCTTTTCCTGTTTGTCCTCAGTCTGATTCTGCCTGTTCTGTATATAATCTTGTTTGTGCTTCTTGCAATGTTGATTCTGACCTGTTGTGTCAGCTGACAATGACACTGGGACTATTCCAAGAGGCAGTGCCTTTTTAGCTCCCCTGCACAAAGTCGAGATCCCTGTATAGGGTTTACAGGGTGACTAGAAGGGGAACGTCAGGATAGCGCCCTCAGATCTACTCCAACATCAAACTGGTTAATTGGCACAATGGTTCCACATCCATTGTACATAACAGTAGTGTTGATCATGAATATTCGAATTGCAAATTTTTATCACGAATATAGGCACTTCGAAAATTCGCGATTCTTATTGCAAATTTTTTGTAATGTGAATTTTTGCAATGCGAATTTTTATCGCAAATTTTTCAATTGCCGAGTAAAAACATGATTCCTCCCTGCTTCATGCTTGTGGGCCAATGACTCATTGGCCCACAAGCAGGAAGCAGGGAGGAATCATGACTTTAAATGGGAAAAATGATGAATATTCTAAAAAACAAATATATAGCACTATATCGAATATATTAGTTTTTTTGAATATTCGTAATATTCTAAAACAAGAATATATAGCATTATAGCGAATATTCGAAAAAAAACTAATATAGAGCAATTTAGCTAATATAGTGCTATACTCTTCTTTGTCTAATAGTTGTAATTTTTTTCTCATCTGAAGTTCAGATTGGAAAAAAAATTCAACTATTGAAAAAAAAAGATTATAGCACTATATTAGCTAAATTGTTCTATATTTGTTTTTTGTTTTTTCGAATATTCATTATATATTGCTATATATTCTTGTTTTCGAATATTACGAATATTCGAAAAAACGAATATATATTTGTTTTTTCGAATATTCGTAATATTCTAAAACAAGCATATATAGCAATATAGCGAATATTCAGATTTTTTTTTTAATATAGAGCAATTTAGCTAATATAGTGCTATAATCTTCTTTGTCTAATAGTTGTAATTTTTTTCTCATCTGCAGTTCAGACTGGAAAAAAATTTCAACTATTGAAAAAAAAGATTATAGCACTATATTAGCTAAATTGCTCTATATTAGTTTTTTTTCCGAATATTCGCTATATATTCTTGTTTTGGAATATTACAAATATTCAAAAAAACTAATATATTCGATATAGTGCTATGACTCATTGGCCCACAAGCAAAAAGCAGGGAGGAATCATGTTTTTGCTCGAAAATTGAAAAATTATCGATAAAAATTCGCATATTACGCGATCATTATCTTGTCGATTTTTTTAGAGTACAAAAAAATCATAGAATATAATGAATATTCGAATTCACGAATATTCAACAAAATATTCGCGAAATATTGCAAATTCGAATATGACCCCTGCTGCTCATCACTACATAACAGGAGACATAGGAAAAACACTGGGTGGCAGGTTGCAGGTTGCCATTAGCTACCATGGCCTTTCTTATCTGGTATTCATGGACCAGCTTTCGATATGTCAAGGAAATTGTGGAACCAGTCCTATTGCTTGTTTTGACTCAGGAGATGTGGTGTGCCAAAAAATAACACCCACACACTGCCTGTGCTACACCACATGTGCTACATGCTCTTCAGGATATCCAGCAGCTCCTCTGGCCAGCTTGTTCTCCAAATTTCTCATAGAGAATGTCTGGCACTGAATGGGGCAACATATTTCCCATGCAGAGTAGGTAAAAACCACCTTGGCTGAACTACATTGAACTAAGTTGAAAGAGCTTGGAATGACATACCACAAGAGGATATCCAGCTTCTGTATGACAGTAATGATGCCAAAGTGGCAGCCTGTTTGAAGCAAGGTGAGATGGCACCCAGTAATAATGTGACCCTGCCTCAAAATATACCCTGCTGCAGAACTCAAGATAAAGATTGCACCACCTTGGTTGTGTGATCATTGACCAAACACCACTAAGGCCTCGTTCACACTTCAGTGTTTGGTCAGTAATTTCCATCAGTGATTTGTGAGCCAAAACCAGAAGTGGAGCCTCCACAGACATGAGGTAGAAGGGAAAGATCTGCTCCTGTTCTGTGTTTAGAGTTGCACCTGGTTTTGGCTCACAAATCACTGATGGAAATCACTGACCAAACACTGAAGTGTGAACGAGGCCTAAGGGTCCATTTAGACAATGGGTTTTAAGGCAGAATTTTGGTGTGAACAACTGTGCCAAAATCTCGCTAAAATCAACCAGTTATTAGCTGCTGCCAGTGCTGCCTCCCATTGAGATGCATTGGAGGCCGAGAGTACGCAGCCCTTGGTGGGTTTTCGGTGGATTTTCGGCGTGACTCTCCGCACCAAAATTCCACTGTAAAACCCGATGTGTGAACAGAGCCGAACAATTT
This sequence comes from Bufo gargarizans, assembly GCF_014858855.1. Taxonomy (NCBI): domain Eukaryota; kingdom Metazoa; phylum Chordata; class Amphibia; order Anura; family Bufonidae; genus Bufo; species Bufo gargarizans. The sequence goes on from NC_058080.1 coordinate 168,651,453, forward strand.
ATACTTTGTCAATCTCAGCTCAATCGCATTAAGTTTTCCAGGTGTTCTCTCTCTATTTCTCTCTCTCTTCCTATATACAGTTGTGTTCAAAATAGCAGTGTGTTTAAAAAAAGTGAATAAAGCTCAAAATCCTTGTGATAGCTTTTTTTTCCACACACAAATGCACTGGGAACACTACACATTCTATTCCAAATCAAAACATGAAGAGTAATATATCAAATTTGTGTTGTTCCTCTAAAAAATTGAAGAAAATTGAATATAAGGGTCCATTCACATGTCCGCAGCGTGTTCCGCAGATCCGCAAAACATGGACAGCGGCAATGTGCGTTCCGCATTTTGCGGACCGCACATTGCCGGCTCTAATAGAATATGCCTATTCTTGTCCACAATTATAAGAATAGGACATGTTCTATTTTTTTCGGGAACGAAATTGTGGACCCGGAAGTGCGGGTCCGCAATTCTGTGTCCGGGCAGCACATCATGCTGCCCCATAGAAATGAATGGGTCCGCAATTCCGTTCCGCAAAAACCGGAACGAAATTGCGGACTTGTGAATGGACCCTTAGACTGTTCAAAAAAAATAGCAGTGTTTGTATTATTCTTTACAAACTCAAACATTCACTATATAAACTAAAACATTTAGAAGATTTTGCTTTCCTTTGAATCACTTAACTAATATTTAGTTGTATAACCACTGTTTCTGAGAACTGCTGTACATCTGTGTTGCATGGAGTCAACCAACTTTTGGCACCTGTGAACAGGTATTCCAGCCCAGGATTATTGGACTGCATTCCACAGTTCTTCTCTATTTCTTGGCTTAGCCTCAGAAACTGCATTTTTGATGTCACCCCACAAGTTTTCTATTGGATTAAGATCCGGGGATTGGGCTGGCCACTACATAACGTAAATCTTGTTGGTCTCTAAACCAAGATGTTGCACGTTTACTGGTGTGTTTGGTGTCATTGTCTTGTTGGAACACCCATTTTAAAGAGGACCTTTCACCGATCCTGACATTGTAAACTAAGTATAATGACATATACAGCAGCACCCAGGGATCTCCCTGCACTTACTATTATCCCTGGGCGCCGCTCCGTTCTCCCGTTATGTCCTCCAGTATGTTCGGGGACTTAGTTATAGTAGGCGGAGACTTAGCAGACTTGGTTATAGTAGGCGGAGTCTGCCCTTGTTCTGCTGGGCGTCTCCTTCTCCTAGGTTGTAGCGCTGGCCAATCGCAGCGCAGAGCTCACAGCCTGGGAGAAAAAAAACTCCCAGGCTGTGAGCTCTGCGCTGCGATTGGCCAGCGCTACAGCCTAGGAGGAGGAGACGCCCAGCAGAACAAGGGCAGACTCCGCCTACTATAACCAAGTCCCCTAACATACCGGAGGACATAATGGGAAAACGGAGCGGTGCCCAGGGATAATAGTAAGTGCAGTGAGATCCCCGGGCACCGCTGTATATGTCAGAATACTTAGTTCACAATGTCAGGAACGGTGAAAGGTCCTCTTTAAGGGCATTTCCACTTCAGCATAAGGCAGCATGACCTCTTCAAGTATTCTGATGTATTCAAACTGATCCATGATCCCTGGTATGCGATAAATAGGCCCAACACCCTAGTATGAGAAACATCCCCATATCATGATGCTTACGCCACCATGCTTTACTGTCTTCACAGTGTACTGTGGCTTGAATTCAGTGTTTGGGGGTCGTCTGACAAACTGTCTCCGGCCACTAGACCCAAAAAGAACAATCTTACTTTCATCAGTCCACAAAATGTCTCTTTAGGCCAGTCAATGTGCTCTTTGGCAAATTGTAACCTTTAGCACATGTATTTTTTTTTTAACAGTGGGACTTTGCGAGAGCTTCTTGCAGATAGCTTGGCTTCACATATGCGTCTTCTAATTGTAACAGTACTCACAGGTAACTTTAGACCTTCTTTGATCTTCCTGGAGCTGAGTCCTTGCCATTTGGGCTATTCTTCTATCCATTCAAATGGTAGTTTTTTGCTTTCTTCCACGTCTTTTAGGTTTTGATTGCCATTTTAAAGCATTTGAGATCATTTTAGCTGAGCAGCCTATCATTTTCTGCTCTTCTTTATATGTTTTCCCCTCTCCAATCAACTTTTTAATCAAGGTACGCTGTTCTTCTGAACAATGTCTGGAATTACCCATTTTCCTCGGAATTTCAGAGAGAAATGCACTGTAAACAGCATGTACAACATTTGCTGTCTTCCTTTCTTAAATAAGGAGAATAATTGCCATCTGTTTTTCAAAGAATGAATGACCTCACTAATTGAACTCCACACTGTTATTATTTTGAACATGCCACTTTCAATAAGTGATTGAATTAGAGAGAATCAACAGCGTGCATGTCATGACTGTTGGGTCTGTTGGATTTATATTACTCTACTACACCTGCTAGTAAATTATTTGCCATGTAGAAATATAATTTCTACCAAAAACAATAATTGATCAGGTTAGTAATGTCTGACTGCTATTATTTTGAATACAGCTGTATATATATATATATGTGTATATATATATATATATATATATATATATATATATATACACACACACACAGTGGCTTGAAAAATTATTCATACTCCTTGAAATTTTCCACATTTTTTCATGATACAACCACAAACTTGTATTCAGCTCACTCTCTTTTTTGCAAAATAGCTTAAGTTCAGTTAGATTGGATGGGGAGTGTCTGTGAACAGCAATGTTCAAGTCTTGCCAGAGATTCTCAATGTGATTCAGGTCTGGATTTTGACTGGGCCATTCTAACACATGAATATGCTTTGTTCTAAACCATTGCATTGTATCTCTAGCTGTATTGTTAGGGTCGTTGTCCTGCTGGAAGGTGAAACTTCACCCCAGTCTCAAGTCTTTTGCAGCCTCTACCAGGTTTTCCTCCAAGATTGCCCTGTATTTAGCTGCATCCATCTTCCCAACTGACCAGCTTCCCTGTCCCTGCTAAAGAAAAGCATCCCCATAGCATGAAGCTGCCACCACCATGTTTTACGGTGGGGATGTTGTGTTCAGGGTGATTGGGAATGTTAGTTTTCTGCAACTCATAGCATTTTGCATTTAGGTCAAAAACTTCAAATTTGGTCTTATCTGACCAGAGCACCTTATTCCACATGTTTGCTCTGTTCCCTGCATGGCTTGTGGCAAACTGCAAACAAGACTTACTTCTTATGGCTTGCTTTCAAAAATGGCTTTCTTCTTGCCATTCTTTCATAAAGGCCAGATTTGTGGAGTACACAACTAATAATTGTCCTGCAGTAGTGATGAGCAGCATAGGCAATATTTGTTTTCGCAATATTTAGTGGATTTTTGGCCAAATATTCACAATATATTTGCAAATTCTAGAATTCGTGATCTCTAGTCATTTTCTTGATTGCGAAAATCAGCAATGTAATATCCACGTATTGTGCACGCAATACAAGCGTGGGTCACTTTTGCAACATTTTTCAAGCTGCTAGAAGTTTCCTGAGACTGTAGAAAATGCACAGTACAGTAATCCCTATCACACTACCCAACACACTGCACTGAGACCTATCATCTACACTGTTACGGTTGCCTCAGGCTGGCTGAGGGTTGGACCGCTTAGATGTCCTTGTCCCTGAATTCTAGAGAGCACTGTTAGGTTCCTTTTAGCAGTAACCCATGCTCCTGTAAGTGTAGATGAAATCCAGAGAGCTCTTGCAAGGGCTAGTGATTAGTGATGCTCTACAAAACGAGTCAAAGCACGAATTGAGGGTAAAAAGCAGAATCACTCTTTACTGAGGGCTACCCACCTATATTTATGCAGGTCCCCATCTGGTGGACACTTCCCTAGGGGGACCAGATGGAAGACTGTGACACAGGATAGATAAACAACAATTCAGGACACACAGGCACAATACATCCCCACAACGCATCCTGGTTTCCTCCTCTCTGCCCCGGAGACAACCGAGGAGTAATTCAATTATCTCTCAGGACAAAGGGAGATCGCCACCATACACGTGGCGACAACAGGACAGAAATCACCATTCAAACATATAATGTCACAACCCTTGCAGTAAACATAGACACGTATCCTGGAGACAACCGATGAGTAATTCCATTATCTCTCAGGACAAAGGGAAATCGCCACTATACATGTGGGACAACAGGACAGAAATCACTACTCAAACATACAATGTCACAACCATTACAGTAAACATAGACATGTAACACATCCCCAGATAGCTCCGGTCTGAGTGCATATTATTAGGTAAATGGCATTCAGACTACACGAATACAGTAGAATCGCCATGGAGCCAAAGGCTTTACTTTCACATAGTCTTTCGTTATCCGAATGGGCTCCATGGCATAGCAATCTTGGGTATCACTGTTCAAATCAGGCAAGTACCAAATGACCCAGCTTTCATGTCTTAAATAACCTAAATACATTGTTGCAACAAAGTATCAGCCAGAGTGTAACTGTAACATACACTATATCACGCTCTAACCTACACTGACTATCTGTATTATATATATGAGATAACTAACTAACTATCTAATGTAACTGAATAAAGATCCAGATGAAAGCCAGAGCACAACAATGCCACTGCTCTCTCTCTCTCTCTCTCTCTCAGAACTTAAAAAAAAACTACAGAAAATGGCTGCTGGGGAGTTTCTTATATAGGAAGGGGCAGCCTTCTCATTGGCCCACAAGCAAGAAGCAGGAGGTTACTTTTGAAAAAAAATCTGGAATATTTGCGATTATGAAGATATAGCACTATATTCTAAATCTTCGCAAATTCTCGAAGTCCCAATATTCGCGATACAAATTCGTGATTACAATATTCGCAATTAACGTTACTCTGCAACTCCTACAGAGTGACCATAGGCCTCTTGGCTTCTTTTGTAATTAGCGCTCTTCTTCCCTGGGCTGTCAGTTTAGATGTACGGCCATGTCTTGGTAAGTTTGCAGTTGTGCCATACTCCTTCCATTTTCAGATGATAGATTGAACTGTGTTCCGTGAGACGTTCAGAGCTTGGGATATTTTATAACCTAACCCTGCTTTACACTTCTCCACAACTTTATACCTGACCTGTTTGGTGTATTCTATGGTTTTCATGATGTTTAATCACTAATGTTCGCTAACAAACCTTCACAGAAAAACTGTATATAAAGTGAATAAATTATATACAGGTGGACTCTATTTACTAATTCAGTGACTTGTGAAGGGTACAGAGGGGTGAATACAATTGCATGCCACACTTTTTAGATTTTTTTTATAACTGCATGAGGTATTATAACCGCAGGAGGCATTATAATTACTGGGTGGGGGGGTACTACAGGGGGCATTATTATTGGGGCTGCTACAGGGAGCATTGTAAATACTTGGGTCACTGTAGGGGCATAATAACTACAGGGGACACTATAAGGGGCCTTATTTCTATTTGGTTCAAAAGGAGGGCATCATAGAGGGGCTTCATTACTACTGAGGGCACAACAGGGGGGCTTATTTTTACTTGAGGTTTTTGGGCATCAAAATTATTGGGCACAATACGGAGGGCCCATCTACTAATGGAGGCTCTCCTGGGGAGCATTACCACTATTGAGGGCACTATTACTAATGAAGGCACTTTGGGAGGGAATAACTGTTGGCGAGACTTTAAGGAGCACTAATACTATGGGGGGACTATCTGTATGGCAATGTTATTTCTGCTGTATAGTGGACACTGGGGAGCACAGTAGACACAGTATTAAAAGCAGCAGCAGGATAATACTGTTGGGGCACCAGGAAGAGGATGATGGTAAAATGAGGAACTGTATGTCAAACTCTGTGGGTAAAAGAAGTCATGGCGGACTGGACCAAATGGATAAGATGAAGAAAGAGAATATTTACATCAGAGGAAGAACCAACTCTGGATGTAAAAGGTTTTTAGTGCAGAATTTTCCTGGATGGGGGGAGGGGATGGATGGAGAATTTGGCACGAAAAGGAGGAGCGCCATTTCGATTTTCACCTCAGGTAGCAGAAAAGCTAGAATTCACCCTAGCTGCAGCATCAAAAAAGCAGAGCAGAAGGAGACAGAAATCACTTCTCCTCCCTCTCCTCTTTGGTGCTGTAAGTAAGTGGAAACTGCTGCTCCACCAATCTACTTAGTCACACTCAGTGACAGACACCAGCGCCACCAGGGAGGAAGCAGGAGCCACTATGTGACGTGACATGCCATCAGTAAGCATTAGTCTAGGGGTTCACATACTTTTTCCACCTGCACTGTGAATGTTTACATGGTGTGTTCAATAAAAACATGGTAACATTTAATTCTTTGTGTGTTATTAGTTTAAGCAGACTGTGATTGTCTATTGTTGTGACTTTTGTATGACCAATTTGTGCAGAAATCCATATAATTCCAAAGGGTTCACATACTTTTTCTTGCAACTGTATTGAACAGAAGGTGAGCCTGTCGGTGTCTGCTAAAGTTGCACGGCAGCACCGATGTGTGGCTCTACAGTTGTGTTCAAAATAATAGCAGTCAGACATCACTAACCTGATCAATCACTATTTTTGATAGAAATTATATTTCTACATGGCAAATAATTTACTAGCAGGTGTAGTAGAGTAATAGAAATCCAACAGACCCAACAGTCATGACATGCATGCTGCTGATTCTCTGAAATTCAATCACTTATTGAAAGGGGCATGTTCAAAATAATAGCAGTGTGGAGTTCAATTAGTCAGGTCATTCATTCTTTTAAAAACAGATGGCAATTATTGCCCTTTTTTAAGAAAGGAGGGCAGCAAATGTTGTACATGCTGTTTACAGTGCATTTCTCTCTGATATTCTGAGTAAAATGGGTCATTCCAGACATTGTTCAGAAGAACAGCGTACCTTGATTAAAAAGTTGATTGGAGAGGGGAAAACATAAAAAGAAGTGCAGAAAATGATAGGCTGCTCAGCTAAAATGATCGCAAATGCTTTAAAATGGCAACCAAAACCTAAAAGACGTGGAAGAAAGCAAAAAACTACCATTCAAATGGATAGAAGAATAGCCCAAATGGCAAGGACTCAGCTCGAGGAAGATCAAAGAAGGTCTAAAGTTACCTGTGAGTACTGTTACAATTAGAAGACGCATATGTGAAGCCAAGCTATCTGCAAGAAGTCCTTGCAAAGTCCCACTGTTGAAAAAAAGACATGTGCTGAAGGTTACAATTTGCCAAAGAGCACATTGACGGCCTAAAGAGACATTTTGTGGACTGATGAAAGTAAGATTGTTCTTTTTGGGTCTAGTGGCTGGAGACAGTTTGTCAGACGACCCCCAAACACTGAATTCAAGCCACAGTACACTGTGAAGACAGTAAAGCATGGTGGTGTAAGCATCATGATATGGGGATGTTTCTCATACTAGGGTGTTGGGCCAATTTATCGCATACCAGGGATCATGGATCAGTTTGAATACATCAGAATACTTAAAGAGGTCATGTTGCCTTGAAATGCCCTTAAAATGGGTGTTCCAACAAGACAACGACCCCAAACACACCAGTAAATGTGCAACATCTTGGTTCCAGACCAACAAAATTGGCGTTATGGAGTGGTCAGCCCATAATAATCCAATAGAAAACTTGTGGGGTGACATAAAAAATGCAGTTTCTGAGGCAAAACCAAGAAATAGAGAAGAACTGTGGAATGTAGTCCAATCATCCTGGGCTGGAATATCTGTTCACAGGTGCCAGAAGTTGGTTGACTCCATGCAAAACCAATGTACAGCAGTTCTCATAAACAGTGGTTATACAACTAAATATTAGTAGAGTGATTCAAAGGAAAGCAAAATCTTGAAACATTTTTTAGTTTATATAGTGAATGTTTCAGCTTGTAAAGAAGAACACAAACACTGCTATTTTTTTGAACAGTCTAATAAGCACTTTTCTTAAAAATGTTTAGAGGAACAACACAAATTCAATATATTTTTCTTCATGTTTTGTAGAATGTGTAGTGTTCCCAATGCATTTGTGTGTGTGGAAATAAAAGCTATTAGAAGGATTTTGAGCTGCTATTATTTTGAACACAACTGTATAACTACAGTCAAGGACATTACATGTCCTTTACGGCCCACTGGGTAAATGTGGCTCCTGCCCAGCCACACCAGCAACTTAACCAGATGATGCTGCTTCCGCCTTCACCTCAACATTTTTACGCCGTTGGTCCTGCCACAATGTCTGCCACTGCCTCCTCATCCACCTCCACAGCCTCCACTGCACAGTGCTCCTCCAGCATACCACATGTGCAGGGCACGGCGGTGTCACGCTGTTCTAAACCTCGTTTGTCTGTGTGAACGGAGTCACACAGGGGAGGAACTGCTCAGTGTCCTTCATCAAGAAATCGAATCCTGGCTTTCTCCGCAACATCTCAAAATCGGAACCATGGTGACCGACAACTGGAATAACATGGTGTTGTTGCTGCGTCAAGGAGGGCTGAGCCATGCGCCCTGAATAGCGCACATGTTCAATCTGGTTGTCAGGCCGTTCCTGAAGTCTTCCACCCATCTGCAAGACATCCTAAAAATGGCCAGCAAACTTTACATGCACTTCAGCAATTAGTACACCGCAAAGCACACCCTCCTTGAGCTGCAGCGGCAGAACTGCGTCCCCCCAACACAGGCTGATATGCAACACATTGGAATTCCACCTTCCATATTTTGGACTGACTATACAAGCAGATAAAGGCCATAAAAATTTCTTGATGATCCAAGCACACAGGAGTTCTTCCCTGTGTAACTTCGATGTCAGCCAGTGGCAGCTCATCCGTGACACCTGCCGTTTGCTCAGGGCCTTTGAGGATGCCACGTTATTTGTTAGTTGCTAGGACTACGGGATGAACAACGTCATTCCACTGCTTCATATCCTGGAACAGATGCTGGTAAATCTAGCTGGTCAGGTGACTGGAGATGTGGCGCCTACATCACAAATCTACATGAGCCCTGTGGGGGCTGAACTGGAGGACATTGGAGCAGTGGAGCACAAGCAATTTGTAGCGAAATGGATGGTTTTTCTACACAGGTGACAGGAAAGGAGGAGCAGGAGCAGCTGGAGGAGCAAGAGGGAGATGAGGAAGACAAGGAAGATAATCTAGACACACCATGAAAATATGCAGTGGAGATGGACGTAGGGAGTCCCTCCGAGTCACTTGCGAAAATGGCCCGATGCATGCTCACTTGCTTGTGTAGTGACAGCCGAATGGTCACCATTTGGCAGAGGGATGACTACTGGCTCTCCACCATGTTAGACCCTTGCTACCAGTCCAAAATGGGGGACTTTGTTACCCCCGCTGAGAGGGAGGACAAACTGATCTACTATAGAGTCATCCTATGTAGTCAGTTGGCCGCTGCCTATCTGCGCCATCGTCCTTCCTCTGGCATGTCTGAGACTGGGGGGGGGGGGGTGGCAGGAGAAGTACCAGCTCCATCAGCAGCAGCCTGAGTCTAGAGTCTCTGATGAGCAGCTTTCTTTACCCACATAGTGAACAAACTACTCAACAGCAGCTAGTCATAGAGCAGAACCTGAACCAGCAGGTGGTGGCATACTTGAAGTGAACCCTGCCAGCCGTCATTGAAGATCCACTGGACTACTAGGCTGCCAAACTGAATTTGTGGCCGCAACTGGCCGAGTTTGCCCTGGAAAAGCTGTCCTGCCCGGCCAGTAGTGTGGCATCAAAGCAGGTGTTTAGAGCGGCGGGGGCCATAGTTACCTTAAGGAAAACTCGCCTGTCCAAAATGTAGAAAGACTGACCTTTGTCAAGATGAATCAGTCGTGTGACAGCCAGGATTTCCACCTACCAATCCTGATGCATCAAATTAGATCATCCATGCTGCCTCACCCAAACCTTGACAAAAGAGACCAGTTTCTTCTGGCTACCTTCCTCAGCTACTATTCTGATGCTGCCACCCGCCTATGCCACACATCTGATGCCAAGTGCTCCTTCTTACACCCACCATTGTCAGTGGGTACTGTTATTGCCACCCACCTCCCCACTCTGTCACCGGGCCACTCTGTGGACTCCTTATGTTGCTGATGCCACCTCCACACTCTGTCATTGTGCCACTCTGTGGCCTCCTCATGCTGCTGCCACCTCCATACTATGTCAACTTGCCACTCTGTGGTCTCCTCATGCCAACTAACAGCTCTGTTTCTGGGCCACTCTGTGGTCTCCTCATGCTGCTGCTGCCACCTCCACACTATGTCACCTTGCCAGTCTGTGGTCTCCTCATGCTGCTGCCACTTCACCACTCTGTGGTCTCCTCATGCTGCTGCCAAATCACCACTCTATGGTCTCCTCATGCTGCTGCTACCTCAACACTATGTCACTGGGCTACTTTGTGGTCTCCTCATGCTGCTGCTGCCACCTCCACACTATGTCACCTTGCCATTCTGTGGTCTCCTCATGCTGCTGCCACTTCACCACTCTGTGTTCTCCTCATGCTGCTCCCACATCACGACTCTGTGGTTTCCTCATGCTGCTGCCACCTCTACACTATATCACCTTGCCACTCTGTGGTCTTCTCAAGCTGCTGCAACCTCACCACTATGTCACTGGGCCACTCTGTGGACTTCCCATGTTTTTCCCACCCTCCCCACTCCATGACAGTGCCACTATTTTGCCTTTTTGGCCTGGTTGACATCATCATTTATTTTACCCTTCTTCTGATCTGTCAGAAGTAAGGAAAAATTTGACGCACAATTGATCCTGTCTATGTAGCAGCTGTAAAGCCTGCATGACATGGTCCCATCAGAATTGGCTTATGATTTTATAGCCAAAAGCAGGAGTGGGTACAAAACACAGAAGACATGCAAATATTTAATTCACGTGTCATCTCTGTTTTGAATCCAATCAGTGACATCAACACAAACTTACTGCTGACACCACCCTCTCTACTTGTATAAGTGTTTAATAGAACAGGTTCTGTAGACATCTATGTGGAATCAGTTGACGACAGTGTAAAATTATGTGCTTCTTTTTGACACTAACATCGACCTGTAAGGCTGAATTCACACTTGAGTGATTTGGTCAGTTATGGCCCCGTAACTGCCCAAATAAGTGAAGTGTGCACTGATTCTAAGATCAACGCCTGTCATCTGCATGTCATACGGACTCACAGTATTATTTCACTACCACAGCAGACTGCCTATGCGTGTTACTGCAAGGCACAGTGTTCTACACTACTATAAAGGCTCTCTGCAGCCAAGAAATAGCTGTTTTTTAACACAATTCGTCACAAATAAATTCAAATCAAATCAAATCTTTTCAGAAAATTCGGTGAACCAGCCGAATCAAATTTTTGAGAAATTCACTCATCTCTAATCACTGGTGTAAAGTTTTCATCCATTATATGCATTTTTTCAACAAAAATGTGTGGATCCTAATATTTCACAACAGCTTGATAACCTTTGGTTGAAAATTTTTCTTTTCTTTTTTTGTATTCAAAGATGTGTGTCTAATAAATGGTCTTTTAGTTAAATATACACCTTATGTCTTAATCATAATGATTCTATGGTCATTTCATATGTTATTAATTGGCTATGAGTCAATAAAACCTATGACTCATGTCTACATAATAAAATATGTAATTCCTGCATATACTGTATATGTGGCATTCTAGCACCAGTCAATTTCAAAACCTCTCTTGTAGTCTAGGCAGGCAGTAAGAAAAGAAATGTAGATGGAAACTTTTATTGAATACTAAACTGTATACAACAAGGGCACCTTGGAAATTAGGAGGTTGTTTAAAAAACTCGATTCTCAGTGACCAAAAGTCTCTTCACTTCCAATACATTCCCATTAAACAAACTCATGTTCTTCAGAGAGGGAAAAGCCTTGAGGCAGACTTGGTGAAAAATCATTCAGCATTTTCTCGCAGAAACTTATTGAAGCAGGTTATGGATGTCACATGTAATAAGAAGAATGATGTTAGAGCTGAGCAATAATTGAATAATGAAGAGAAAAGACAGTCGGACAAGTTTGACAAAAGTGATATTCCGATTTAAACTGACCGCAATTAAATATCAGCTTAGGCTACTTTCACACTAGCGTTAATATTTTCCGGTATTGAGATCCATCATAGGGTCTCAATACCCCCAAAAAAGCTTCCGTTTTGTCCCTATTCATTGTCAATGGGGACAAAACGTAACTGAACAGAAAAGAATTGTCACGGATGGTGTTGCAGAAAACTAGAAGACACAAATGAAGATCTGACTGACTTGATCCAAAACTAAGGAACAAGAGGGTAAGCCCTGTAACAGCCCTAGCACTCTCCCTTACGGCTCAGCCTATGCAAAAATCTCTATGGTAGATAATTGCATACCCTCGTATGACACCTAAACACCCTATAATAGTGAGGGGACACGACCACGGGCTCCCTACAGTAAATACGGAGGGAGTCAGGGTCACCTAGGATCAAGACCACAGGAAAACAGAAATAAAGGAACAGACTTATTTTGTGGATGCAGCAGTAGCAGCTTCTAGCATCAGCACAGTCCAGGAAGTTGTATAAACCGCAAGGTGAGGCAGTATGGGGAGGAGATATATAGGGAGGCAATCACTGCTAATAGATGACAGCTGGGAGAGGGAGGAGAGATGTCAAAACGAAAGCAAAACAAAAGAAGATCATGCAGAAAGTACTGAAGAACATCTATCAGATCTTCTTAACCACCTCCGGACCGCCTAACGCAGATGTGCGGTCCGGAGGTGGCAGCCCTGCGCTCAACGACGCGTCATCTCGCGAGGGCCGGGATTTCCTGTGAACGCGCGCACACAGGCGCGCGCGCTCACAGGAACGGAAGGTAAGCGAGTGGATCTCCAGCCTGCCAGCGGCGATCGCTCGCTGGCAGGCTGGAGATCCGAATTTTTTAACCCCTAACAGGTATATTAGACGCTGTTTTCATAACAGCGTCTAATATACCTCCTACCTGGTCCTCTGGTGGTCCCTTTTGTTAGGATCGACCACCAGAGGACTCAGGTAGGTCAGTACAGTCGCACCAAACACTACACTACACTACACCCCCCCGTCACTTATTAACCCCTTATAAACCCCTGATCACCCATGATCACCCCATATAAACTCCCTGATCACCCCCCTGTCATTGATCACCGCCCTGTCATTGATCAGCCCCCTGTCAGGCTCCGTTCAGACGTCCGTATGATTTTTACGGATCCATGGATACATGGATCGGATCCGCAAAAAGCATACGGACGTCTGAATGGAGCCTTACAGGGGGGTGATCAATGACAGGCGGGTGATCACCCATATACACTCCCTGATCACCCCCTGTCATTGATCACCCCCCTGTCATTTTTTTTTTTTCCCAAAAAAAATGTATTGGGAAAACTACAAAACGTTTACAATATAAAAGTTTTTACAATCTCTCAATTCTTAGTGACCCAAGTAATTATATATAAATATATTCCACTCGTCTTTTCATAATATTTAGAAAACCCTCCCCTCCCTCCCCCCCAATTTGTGGTGCGTCAAAGTCAAAGTAGGACCCCTATATATGAAACAGCTTAATCTCAGCTAACCAGACCTCCAACCACCCCATATCCTACTCCATTGGTATTCATTTTCCCTCCGTCTATATAAAATTTTCTCGTAGTTCTTTACCTTATCAATTAAATTTATCCATGTATTTATGTCTGGAGTGGATCGGGCAAACCAGGTCCGGCTGATCAAAACTCTAGCCAACATCAATATTCTGCTCAGAAAAATCTTTTGATGCTTATGATTTTTTAGTTTGGAAAGATCATTAAGAACAAATACTTGTGGTTCAAAAGGAATTCGAATTTTTAGTTTACACATAATACAGTTATTGATACCATTCCAGTAATTTATAAGTTCTGGACAGGTCCATATCATATGGAGAAAGTCTGCTCCTACAGTGTCACATTTGGGACAGTTGGACGTGTCTCTTAACCCGCATTTATTCATCCACAATGGAGTAATATATAGTCTGTGGCAGATATAAAATTGTATTAGAACATGGTTAAAGTTCTGGGATAATAAAGATAAATTCCCAAAAATATTCTCCCACCCTTCTATTTGTAAATTCGGACAATCCACCTCCCACGATTTTTGTCCTGGTGAGTGTATATCACTAAACCGTACCTTAAGTAATAACTTATATATATTTGAAATTTTTATTCTAGAAAGTGTACCCCCTACCCAATCATTCAGAAAGGATAAATTATCTATATCCAACAGCCGCTTATCATCCAAACTAGATAATACAGAACGCAATTGGAAATACCTAAACCATGAAAGATTTTTTATATTATGTGTCATTTCTATATAGGGTTTAATTTCTCTATCTTTAACTACCTGTGAAATATATAAAATTTTATTCTTCTGCCAAAATGTGTCAGCTGCAATTTCATCCAGCCTTTGTAAATACAAATTATGCCAAAGAGGCGTAAATGTGAGTGAACCCTTAACCTTCAACCATGTCCTAGTTGTAGCCCACACCTTAAGGAGTAGTTTTATAGTCTCTCTATAGCCTTGCTCATAACTCTTCAATAGGCCAGATTCCAACAAGGTAAAAATATTATTGTGAGCGTGACTAGTTACCAACTTCCCCAGTAGTGCACTATTCTCTGATTCATAGCATCTCAATAGCTGGGCTGCAATAAAATACCCCTTAAAGTAGGGGAGATTTAAACCCCCGCACTCCACTGATTTATACAAATACTCCAACTTAATTCGAACTCGCTTTCTTCCCCATATTAAATCATTAATTAGTCTTTCCATAAGTTTAAAATGTTTGTCTTGTATCCAAATAGGTGTATTCCTGAGCACATAAAGAAATTGTGGTAGTATCACCATTTTAACCAGTGAAACTCGATCAGCTCTAGATAGGGGAAGTCTCAGCCAGATCCCTATTTTAGCTCTAATCTTTACCATTATGGGAATCAAATTAAGTTCTACAAAATTTTCGACCCGAGGCGATATAGTCAAACCCAAATATTGAAAAGTATCAACAATATCCAACTGTGTAACAGGAACCTCTTTCTGTGGCAAGGGGTCTATTGGGAGCAGACTGGTCTTGGCCCAGTTTATAAGAAGACCAGACACCTCACCAAATACTTTAACCATTTGAATAATCCTAGGGAGAGTAGTTTCCGTATGATCTATAAAAAACAGAACATCATCTGCATATAATGAGATGCGGTCTTGTGTTCCTAGCGTACCAAATCCTTTGACCTGATCGTCCTGCCTGATGGCCATCGCAAGGGGTTCGATATATATATCAAATAATAAGGGAGATAATGGGCAACCCTGACAGGTGCCTCTGTTTAACTCGATACTACTACTCAAAATTCCATTAAGACTCAATTTAGCCCTTGGAGATCCATACAATAACCTAAGAGTGCGTATAAACCTCTCTCCAAAGCCCATCCTAACAAGAACCTTCCAGAGGAAACGCCACTCCACCCTGTCAAAGGCCTTAGAGGCATCCAATGACAGGATGGAGCGGGCGGTCCCCCCAGGGGCCTGGATATTAGAAAAGAGCCGATGTAAATTATGATGTGTACCCTTATTTTTAATAAAACCGCTCTGATCTGGATGGACTATGGAGGAGATGACCCCAGAAAGCCTTGTAGCAAGGACCCTCGCCAAAAGCTTTACATCTGCATTAAGCAGTGAAATTGGTCTATAAGATTCTAAATCTAGAGGGTTCCTTGCCTTTTTTTGGAATTAGTATCACTGTAGCCTCCATCATTGAATCTGGCAACATCCCATCCTCCATTGATTCAGCAAAGACCTCCAATAATCTGGGAAGAATACAGTCCCCGTATTTACTATAAAATTCATATGGAAGCCCATCTGAACCAGGAGTAGAATTAGCTGAACATAATTTAATAGCTCCCTCAAGTTCCTGAATTGAGACCTCCAATTCTAATGCTTTCTTTTGCATCTCAGTGATAGTTGAAAAGTTGATCCTATCTAGATAGAAATCTATCTTATCATCTGTAATATTAGAATCAGCCTTATACAGATCAAGAAAATAATCAAAAAAGGCCTTCTCCACCGGACCCTGTCCAGTAACTATCCTACCATCCCTCACTCGAACCTTGTCTATATGTTTTTTGGGTTGTTGATTGGAGATTACTCTGGAGAGGAGTTTACCAGGTCGCCCAGACTCTGTAAAATATTTTTGCCCTTTAAAGAAGAGATTCTGTTGAGCTTTGTCCAGTAAAAAATTAGCATATATTTGTGTGGCTTTTTGCATATTTTCCCTATTATTCTCCGTCTTATTTATATGGAATGATTCTGTCGCTAACATTACATGTTTTTCTAGATTTTTCTGTTTTTTTCCATATTCCCTTCTAAGATTCGTGATATTACTAACCATCAATCCCCTCATGTACGCCTTAAAGGTATCCCATACCACTTGAATTTTTGCTGAGCCGTAGTTAATATCCCAGAATCGTCCTATTTCATTTCGAATTATTTCATGTGTCTTTATAACTGATAGCCAGTAAGGGTTTAGTCTAAAGGGAAGGTTTTGGTTTATATCTTTCCTGAGACAAGCATAATTCAAGTAATAGCGGAGAATGATCAGATATTGACCTTGTTTCATATTTCATTCGTTTTATCAGTTTCACATATTTGCTATTTATCAATACAAGATCTATTCTGGACAACGATTTACCTGCTTTACTAAAGCATGAAAAAACCCTTTTCCCCTGTCCCAGATGTTCCCAAGCGTCCTCAAATCCAGCCTCCAGGCAAAACCGTGCCAGGGGAGACCCCTGGACCGGACTGTCACTCCTAGCACTCATAGAGACCCTGTCACGTAGAGGATCGATGACACAGTTAAAATCGCCAATAATCAATGTTGGACATTCTGGCCATTTATTCATAAATAATAAAAGAGAATTAAGAACCAGAAGAGAAAATGGCGGAGGGATATAGACAAAGGCCAAAATACATAACTCTCCCCCTAACCTGCAATATAAAAAAATAAATCTCCCCTGTTGGTCGACAGAGGATGCCTCACAAACGAAGTCAATAAGTCTATGTATCAACACCGTAACACCTCTCGAGTAGTTGGAGAGGGTAGAATGATACGTATGCACAGCCCATCCCCTGTCGACCACTCTAGTGGTCTCCTCAGTAAGATGGGTCTCTAACAGGCATACTATTGCTGGTAAATGGGCCTGAGTCAGGTCAAAAACCGCTTGTCTCTTACCTCTTTCCCCCAAACCACGTACATTCCAAGAAAAAATTCTAATCATCGTCATCAATAATGATTAAATGGAGAATCAGGAGAGAGGGAAAAAGGAAAAAACAAGAAGAAAAAAAAAAAAAGAAATAGTAAACTGAAAAAAGGGGAACCACACCCACTTTGACGCACCACAACCCAACCCCCCCCCCCTCACCCCCCTCCCACAGGCAATCCACCACATATTGTAGTAGATTTCTTTCCTATGACCAACCCTCGACCCTCCCCCCACTCAGCCACCCCCACACCGCCATTAAGAAGCAAAGAAAAACTAGATTTAGGGGTATAAGCCCCTTATAATACTAATTATTCCCGCCAGATCATAACCCAATTGAGTCATCGATTGTTTCGATCAAGCCAATCCGCGGCTTCTTCTGAGGTGTCAAAAAAAAGGGTTTTATCTTCAAAAACAATCCGCAATTTGGCCGGGAATATAAGAGAATATTTAATATCCCTTTCTCTTAGCTTCTTTTTAACAATCATAAATGTGCGTCTCCTTTCTTGTATTTCTTTCGAAAAATCAGGAAAAAAGGCCAGTCTAATCCCATTATACACAACCGGTGAGGATTCCCTCGCCCTTCTCAGGAGGACATCTCTGTCCCCTGTAGTCAATAACTTAGCAAGGAATGTCCGAGGTTGTCTCCCTGGAATTGGTTTTCCTCCTGGGACCCGATGAGCTCTTTCAATCATAAAAAGAGGAGAAAATGACTCTTTACCAAAGTTCTCAAGAATTAATTTCTGTACAAATTGGGTTGGATTTTTCTCTTCCTCACCCTCTGGAATCCCTATTATTCTCACGTTATATCTTCGTGACCTATCCTCCAGGTCCACTACCTTTTTCTTCAAGATATTGTATTCCGCTTTAAGTGTAGAAACTGCCGTATTTATTTTTTTGGATTCATTCTGTATAAGGGTGACGGAACTTTCAAGGGTGTTGACTCTGTCTCGCATTTTGGACAAATCATCTTTTATTAGTCCCACATCAACTTGAATAAATCCAAGTTGGGTTGTAACCGCCTGTATTAAATCGCCGTTCTGTTTAACCGCTAGGAGTATTTCTTCCAGCGGGGAAGAGTTGTCATTAGGGATAGCTTCCCCCATTATGCCGTCTTCCTCTTCAGGGTATCTAGCGCCTTTTTGTGTTTCTAGCTCAGTTACCTCTGATTCATAATTTTTTTTTTCAAAAAATTCCTTTTGTCCGCCCCTCGTATTGACCCTTGGAGACTTCAGAAACTGGTCCAGTTTTGTTGGTTCAGCAGTTTTGGACCCGTGTTTCTGACCTGATAGATCAGTCGAACGCCTAAAGGCTTTTGGGCCCATATCTTATTCCTCTTTATTCCTCTTTATTTTTTATTTTTTATTTTATTTTTTGTATATTTATTTATTTTTTTTTTTTTTTTCCCTTATTCCGCCTCCTTCTCTCCTTTAAGTATATATTTTTTCTTCTTTGCTCTCCTTCTTTCTCTTTTTTTTTTTTTTTTGTTCCTTTTCTTTTTATTTTTTCCTTTTTTTTCCTTAACCCCCTTCCCTTTTTTTTTTTTTATAGTGCCTTCTTCTTAGTTCTGTTTTTCTTCTCCTTTTTTTTTTCCCTCTTTTTCCTCTTTTTTTTTTTTTCCACTCCTCCCCTTTTTTTTTTTTTTTTGTGTCCACTCTTCTTTATACTCTTTCTCCTCTTATTTTTTTTTTTTCCTTTTTTTTTTCCCTTCTCCACCTTATACTTTAAACTCTATAGTTCACTTTTTTATAATCATATACAACTTGGTCAATCTCCAGTCAAGGTTAGTTGGAATCAGCAGTCATGGGGAGGTTAGTCACTACGACATCAAAAAGGAGACATAACAAATCGAGGAGAGAAGCTTATCATCTTCACCAACAAACCATCAGGTAGGGGGAACACAGAGGTTACTCACTGATACCAAAAGGGGGGTAGCAGATCAGCAGGAACCGGAGGCACACTCCACGGGGGTAAGGGAAAGAAAAAAAACTCCAGACAGCAAACTGTTCACAGCGACATGGAGGGCAAGAAAGGAGGCAGGAGCGGCAGGAGCGGCAGAATCAGGAATGGCAGGATCGACAAAGAGCCGGAGGCAGCCCCCACA
Source organism: Bufo gargarizans (assembly GCF_014858855.1). Classification (NCBI taxonomy): domain Eukaryota; kingdom Metazoa; phylum Chordata; class Amphibia; order Anura; family Bufonidae; genus Bufo; species Bufo gargarizans. The sequence continues at coordinate 168,670,803 of NC_058080.1, forward strand.
TCCGAACCCAACAGTCGATAGCAGCAGCGTGACAGGCTTGGGCGAAAGGCAACAACGCCACGGCTCAACAACGCTGATCACACGGTCACAGAGAGGGTGCGTGGAGGATTCGGCACGAGGACGCCAGCATAATCGAAGCGGCGGCGGGGTAGCTGAGCAGCGGGGAAAGCCGGGAGCGCGACGTCCACTACGTCATCACGTCAAGCGTGTGTGATGATTTTTACGGATACATGGATACATGGATCGGATCCGCAAAACACATGCGGACGTCTGAATGGAGCCTTACAGGGGGTGATCAATGACAGGCGGGTGATCACCCATATACACTCCCTGATCACCCCCTGTCATTGATAACCCCCCTGTAAGGCTCCATTCAGACGTCCGCATGTGTTTTGTGGATCCGATCCATGTATCCATGGATCCGTAAAAATCATCACACACGCTTGACGTGATGACGTAGTGGACGTCGCGCTCCCGGCTTTCCCCGCTGCTCAGCTACCCCGCCGCCGCTTCGATTATGCTGGCGTCCTCGTGCCGAATCCTCCACGCACCCTCTCTGTGACCGTGCGAAAGGCAACAACGCCACGGCTCAACAACGCTGATCACACGGATCCATGGATCCGTAAAAATCATGCGGACGTCTGAATGGAGCCTTACAGGGGGGTGATCAATGACAGGCGGGTGATCACCCATATACACTCCCTGAACACCCCCTGTCATTGATCACCCCCCTGTCATTGATCACCCCCCTGTAAGGCTCCATTCAGACATCCGCATGATTTTTACGGATCCATGGATACATGGATCGGATCCGCAAAACACATGCGGACGTCTGAATGGAGCCTTACAGGGGGTGATCAATGACAGGCGGGTGATCACCCATATACACTCCCTGATCACCCCCTGTCATTGATCACCCCCCTGTCATTGATCACCCCCCTGTAAGGCTCCATTCAGACGTCCGCATGATTTTTACGGATCCATGGATACATGGATCGGATCTGCAAAACACATGCGGATGTCTGAATGGAGCCTTACAGGGGGGGTGATCAGTGACAGGGGGGTGATCACCCTGATCACCCCCTGTCATTGATAACCCCCCTGTAAGGCTCCATTCAGACGTCCGCATGTGTTTTGTGGATCCGATCCATGTATCCATGGATCCGTAAAAAATCATGCGGATGTCTGAATGGAGCCTTACAGGGGGGGTGATCAGTGACAGGGGGGTGATCACCCTGATCACCCCCTGTCATTGATAACCCCCCTGTAAGGCTCCATTCAGACGTCCGCATGTGTTTTGTGGATCCGATCCATGTATCCATGGATCCGTAAAAAATCATGCGGATGTCTGAATGGAGCCTTACAGGGGGGGTGATCATTGACAGGGGGGGTATCACCCTGATCACCCTGATCACCCCCTGTCATTGATAACCCCCCTGTAAGGCTCCATTCAGACGTCTGCATGTGTTTTGTGGATCCGATCCATGTATCCATGGATCCGTAAAAAATCATGCGGATGTCTGAATGGAGCCTTACAGGGGGGGTGATCAGTGACAGGGGGGTGATCACCCTGATTACCCTGATCACCCCCTGTCATTGATAACCCCCCTGTAAGGCTCCATTCAGACGTCCGCATGTGTTTTGTGGATCCGATCCATGTATCCATGGATCCGTAAAAATTATACGGACGTCTGAATGGAGCCTTACAGGGGGGTGATCAATGACAGGGGGGTGATCAGGGAGTCTATATGGGTGATCACCCCCCTGTCATTGATCACCCCCCTGTCATTGATCACCCCCCAGTCATTGATCACCCCCCCCCCCCGGTAAGGCTCCATTCAGACATTTTTTTTGGCACAAGTTAGCGGAAATTTTTTGTTTGTTTTTGTTTTCGTTTTTTCTTACAAAGTCTCATATTCCACTAACTTGTGTCAAAAAATAAAATCTCACATGGACCCCTCACGGAATCCAAATGCGTAAACATTTTTAGACATTTATATTCCAGACTTCTTCTCACGCTTTAGGGCCCCTAAAAAGCCAGGGCAGTATAAATACCCCACATGTGACCCCATTTCGGAAAGAAGACACCCCAAGGTATTCCGTGAGGGGCATATTGAGTCCATGAAAGATTGAAATTTTTGTCCTAAGTTAGCGGAAAGTGAGACTTTGTGAGAAAAAAACAAAAAAAAATCAATATCCGCTAACTTATGCAAAAAAAAAAAATATTCTAGGAACTCGCCAGGCCCCTCATTGAATACCTTGGGGTGTCTTCTTTCCAAAGTGGGGTCACATGTGGGGTATTTATACTGCCCTGGCTTTTTAGGGGCGCGAAAGTGTGAGAAGAAGCCTGGGATCCAAATGTCTAAAAATGCCCTCCTAAAAGGAATTTGGGCCCCTTTGCGCATCTAGGCTGCAAAAAAGTGTCACACATGTGGTATGGCCGTACTCAAGAGAAGTTGGGGAATGTGTTTTGGGGTGTCATTTTACATATACCCATGCTGGGTGAGAAAAATATCTTGGTCAAATGCCAACTTTGTATAAAAAAATGGGAAAAGTTGTCTTTTGCCAAGATATTTCTCTCACCCAGCATGGGTATATGTAAAATGACCCCCCAAAACACATTGCCCAACTTCTCCTGAGTACGGCGATACCACATGTGTGACACTTTTTTGCAGCCAAGGTGGGCAAAGGGGCACATATTCCAAAGTGCACCTTTCGGATTTCGCAGGCCATTTTTTACACATTTTGATTGCAAGTACTTCTCACACATTTGGGCCCCTAAATTGCCAGGGCAGTATAACTACGCCACAAGTGACCCCATTTTGGAAAGAAGACACCCCAAGGTATTCCGTGAGGGGCACGGCGAGTTCCTAGAATTTTTTATTTTTTGTCACAAGTTAGCGGAAAATGATGATTTTTCTTTTTTTTTCTTTTTTCCTTACAAAGTCTCATATTCCACTAACTTGCGACAAAAAATAAAAAATTCTAGGAACTCGCCATGCCCCTCACGGAATACCTTGGGGTGTCTTCTTTCCAAAATGGGGTCACTTGTGGCGTAGTTATACTGCCCTGGCAATTTAGGGGCCCAAATGTGTGAGAAGAACTTTGCAATCAAAATGTGTAAAAAATGCCCTGCAAAATCCGAAAGGTGCACTTTGGAATATGTGCCCCTTTGCCCACCTTGGCAGCAAAAAAGTGTGACACATCTGGTATCGCCGTACTCAGGAGAAGTTGGGAAAGTGTTTTGGGGTGTCATTTTACATATACCCATGCTGGGTGAGAAAAATATCTTGGTCAAATGCCAACTTTGTATAAAAAAATGGGAAAAGTTGTCTTTTGCCAAGATATTTCTCTCACCCAGCATGGGTATATGTAAAATGACACCCCAAAACACATTCCCCAACTTCTCCTGAGTACGGCGATACCAGATGTGTGACACTTTTTTGATGCCAAGGTGGGCAAAGGGGCACATATTCCAAAGTGCACCTTTCGGATTTCACCGGTCATTTTTTACAGATTTTGATTGCAAAGTACTTCTCACACATTTGGGCCCCTAAATTGCCAGGGCAGTATAACTACGCCACAAGTGACCCCATTTTGGAAAGAAGACACCCCAAGGTATTCCGTGAGGGGCATGGCGAGTTCCTAGAATTTTTTATTTTTTGTCGCAAGTTAGTGGAATATGAGACTTTGTAAGGAAAAAAGAGAAGAAAAAAAAATCATCATTTTCCGCTAACTTGTGACAAAAAATAAAAAATTCTAGGAACTCGCCATGCCCCTCACGGAATACCTTGGGGTGTCTTCTTTCCAAAATGGGGTCACTTGTGGCGTAGTTATACTGCCCTGGCAATTTAGGGGCCCAAATGTGTGAGAAGTACCTTGCAATCAAAATGTGTAAAAAATGGCCTGCAAAATCTGAAAGGTGCACTTTGGAATATGTGCCCCTTTGCCCACCTTGGCAGCAAAAAAGTGTGACACATCTGGTATCGCCGTACTCAGGAGAAGTTGGGGAATGTGTTTTGGGGTGTCATTTTACATATACCCATGCTGGGTGAGAGAAATATCTTGGCAAAAGACAACTTTTCCCATTTTTTTATACAAAGTTGGCATTTGACCAAGATATTTTTCTCACCCAGCATGGGTATATGTAAAATGACACCCCAAAACACATTCCCCAACTTCTCCTGAGTACGGCGATACCAGATGTGTCACACTTTTTTGCTGCCAAGGTGGGCAAAGGGGCACATATTCCAAAGTGCACCTTTTGGATTTCACCGGTCATTTTTTACACATTTTGATTGCAAAGTTCTTCTCACACATTTGGGCCCCTAAATTGCCAGGGCAGTATAACTACCCCACAAGTGACCCCATTTTGGAAAGAAGACACCCCAAGGTATTCCGTGAGGGGCATGGCAAGTTCCTAGAATTTTTTATTTTTTGTCGCAAGTTAGTGGAATATGAGACTTTGTAAGAAAAAATAAAAAAATAAAATCATCATCATTTTCCGCTAACTTGTGACAAAAAATAAAACGTTCTATGAACTCACAATGCCCATCAGCGAATACCTTAGGGTGTCTACTTTCCGAAATGGGGTCATTTGTGGGGGTTTTCTACTGTTTGGGCATTGTAGAACCTCAAGAATCATGACAGGTGCTCAGAAAGTCAGAGCTGTTTCAAAAAGCGGAAATTCACATTTTTGTACCATAGTTTGTAAATGCTATAACTTTTACCCAAACCATTTTTTTTTTGCCCAAACATTTTTTTTTTATCAAAGACATGTAGAACAATAAATTTGGCGAAAAATTTATATATGGATGTCGTTTTTTTTGCAAAATTTTACAGCTGAAAGTGAAAAATGTCATTTTTTTGCAAAAAAATCGTTACATTTTGATTAATAACAAAAAAAGTAAAAATGTCAGCAGCAATGAAATACCACCAAATGAAAGCTCTATTAGTGAGAAGAAAAGGAGGTAAAATTCATTTGGGTGGTAAGTTGCATGACCGAGCGATAAACGGTGAAAGGAGTGTAGTGCCGAAGTGTAAAAAGTGCTCTGGTCATGAAGGGGGTTTCACCTAGCGGGGCTGAAGTGGTTAAAGATCTGGTGGTGACAGTACCCCTCCCTCTACGAGTGGACTCCGGACACTCAGAGCCCACCTTCTCAGGATGGGACGTATGGAATACCCTGAGAAGACGAGTGGCCTTAATGTCCGCCACTGGAACCCACATCCTCTCCTCAGGACCATAACCCTCCCAATGAACGAGGTACTGAAGAGAACCGTGAACAATACGAGAGTCCACAATCCTAGAGACCTGAAATTCAAGATTACCATCAACCACAATCGGAGGAGGAGGCAAATAGGAGGGTACTGTGGGTGGGTTTTAATAGGGACTTGTGAAAAACATTATGGATCCTCCAAGTCTGAGGAAGATCAAGACGGTAGGCAATGGGATTGATGACGCGGACAAGATTTTGTAAGGCCCAATAAACTTAGGACCCAACTTCTAGGAGGGAACCTTCAATTTGATATTCTTAGTAGACAACCATACCAGATCACCAACATTCAGGTCCGGACCAGGCACACGTCTCTTATCCGCCACACGCTTATATCTCTCACTCATGCTCTTTAGATTATCCTGAATCTTTTGCCAAATAGATGACAAAGACAAGGAGAATCTCTCCTCATCAGGTAAACCAGAAGCCCCCTCTCCAGAGAATGTCACAAACTGTGGATGAAACCCATATGCACCAAAAAATGGTGACTTATCAGAGGACTCCTGACAACGGTTATTTAAAGCAAACTCAGCAAGGGAGAGAAAAGAACACCAATCCTCCTGATTCTCCGCCACAAAACAACGCAGATATGTCTCCAGATTCTGATTGACGCGCTCTGTCTGGCCATTCGACTGCGGGTGGAAAGCAGAAGAGAATGACAACCGAACCCCCAAGCGAGAACAGAAGGCCATCCAGAATCTGGAAACAAACTGCGTGCCCCTATCAGAGACTATGTCTGAAGGGATACCATGCAGTTTGACAATGTGATCAATAAATGCCTGCACCAGCATTTAGCATTGGGCAAGCTAGGAAAAGGAACAAAATGCGCCATTTTGCTAAAACGGTCCACCACCACCAGAATCACAGTCTTCCCCGAGGAACGAGGCAGGTCCGTTATGAAATCCATGGACAGATGTGTCCAAGGAAGGGAAGGAATGGGTAACGGAAGGAGAGTGTCATGGAACCATGAACCAGACGTACCACAAGAGATGAGTGGAAATAAGAAGGCTTTATTGAAAATAAAGCTGTAAGGCAAAAGTCCAAACGGATGGCTAAACCGAAGCAGGGTCTTGCGAAACCAGAGATCAGGAACCAGAAGGGTAGTCAGATGAAGCCTGGATCAGGAACCAGCAGGGTAGTCAGACGAAGCCAGGATCAGGAACCAGCAGGGTAGTCAGACGAAGCCAGGATCAGGAACCAGCAGGGTAGTCAGACGAAGCCAGGATCAGGAACCAGAAGCAGCAGCAGTCTTAGAAGCATGTGAGCACAGGAGGGCCAAGCAAGGAACTGAAGCCACAGACCTCCTATATATGAGCTAGGCATCCAGCTCCTCCCAGTGGGAAGGAGGAGCCGCAGGGTGGGAGGCTACAAGAAACCCAGAAACCAAGATGGCCGCCAGCACATGTCAAACGAAGGAGAACAGCAAGGAGGTAAGACCATGACAGTACCTCCCCCTCAAGGGCCCCTCCTCCGCGGAGTAAGGAACGGTTTCTGAGGGAAGCGTGCGTGGAAGGCTCGGAGCAAGGCAGGAGCATGGACATCTGCGGAGGGAACCCAGGAACGCTCCTCTGGACCATAACCACGCCAATGGACCAAAAACTGCACCCGGCCGCGGACCAGGCGTGAGTCCAGGATATTGCTCACCTCATACTCCTCACGATTGCCCACTTGGACCGGACGAGGCCGAGGAATCGAGGAAGTGAAACGATTACACACCAGTGGCTTCAACAGGGAGACATGAAACACGTTGGAGATCCGCATGCCAGGAGGAAGCGCAAGGGCATAGGCTACCGGGTTTACCCTGCAAAGCACTCGGAAGGGACCAACAAAGCGAGGCGCCAGCTTGGGAGTGGGCACTCGAAGGTTGAGGTTGCGGGTGGACAACCATACGCGGTCTCCGACCTGGTAGGAAGGAGCGGGCGCTCGTCTGCGATCAGCCTGGAGTCTCTGGCGCTGCGCAGAGACCTCAAGGGACCTCTGGATCTGTACCCAAGAAGCACGTAGGACGGAAAGGTGATCCTCCACAGCCGGAATATCCTGGGGAGAGAATACCTCCGGTAACACGGCAGGTTGGAACCAATAATTGGCCATGAAGGGAGACGTCCCAGAGGAAGAGTTCACCGCCGTGTTCCTGGCAAACTCAGCCCAAGGCAGGAGGTCAACCCAATTGTCTTGGTGATCGGAGACATAGCAACGAAGGAATTGCTCCAAGGCCTGATTGGATCGTTCTGCGGCCCCATTGGACTGAGGGTGGTAGGCCGAGGAGAAAGAGAGATGAATCCCCAACTGGGAGCAAAAGGCGCGCCAGAACCTGGACACAAACTGACTCCCCCGATCCGACACAATCTCCTTGGGCAAACCGTGCAACCGGAAGACCTCCCTGGCAAAAATCGAGGCCAACTCTTGTGCAGAGGGTAACTTCTTGAGAGGAACACAGTGGCACATTTTGGAAAACCGATCCACTATCATGAGAATGACCGTATGGCCTCGGGATGCAGGGAGGTCCACAATGAAATCCATCCCCAGGTGTGACCATGGACGCTCCCCGGTGGCTATGGGCTGCAAAAGGCCCAACGGAAGGTGCTGAGGGGACTTACTCTGGGCACAAACGGAGCATGCCGCTACATATGCGGCGATGTCGGAACGTAGAGAAGGCCACCAGAACAGACGTGAAACAGCCCAGGACAGCTGATTCTTTCCAGGATGCCCCGCGGCCTTGGAGTTATGGTAGGTTCGCAACAACCGAGTGCGCAACTCCTCAGGCACAAAACACCTGCCGTTGGGTCTCCCAGAGGGAGCACCAGATTGAGCCGCCAAAATCTGCTCACCCAGGGGAGAGGTCAGGCTGGTGCGAATGGCGGCCAGGATCTGATTCGGAGGTATGACCGAAGTCGGAATCGACTCCTCCCCGGACAGCTCGGAGTACTGCCGTGATAAGGCATCCGCTCTGATGTTCTTGGAACCGGGTAGGTAGGAGACCACGTAATTAAAACGTGACAAGAACAGAGCCCATCTGGCCTGACGTGGTGTCAATCTCTTGGCCTCAGAGAGGTAGGTCAGATTCTTGTGGTCCGTCAGGATGAGAACCGGAACCACCGAGCCCTCGAGCAAGTGCCTCCATTCTTTAAGGGCCTGCACGATGGCCAATAACTCCCTGTCACCAATCTGATAGTTGCACTCCGCGGGAGACAGTTTCCGGGAGTAAAACCCACAAGGAAGCAGAGGACCCTCTGGTGTTCTACGCTGAGACAGGAGGGCGCCTACTCCCGTCTCAGACGCGTCCACCTCGAGGACAAACGGCAACCCAGGGTTGGGATGCGACAGAATCGGAGCCGACACAAAGGCGGACTTTAGAGCCTCAAAAGCTCGGATGGCCTCGGGCGGCCAGACCTGGGGATTACTGCCCTTCCTGGTCAGACCCGTGAGAGGCTTGGCTAGCATGGAAAAGTCCCTGATGAACTTCCGATAATAATTGGCGAAGCCCAAAAAGCGCTGCAGGGCACGAAGACCACTGGGCTGGGGCCACTGTAAGACAGCCGAAACCTTCTCAGGATCCATGGAGAACCCCTCAGCGGAAATGATGTAACCTAAGAAGGTTACCTGGGATCGGTGAAATTCGCATTTCTCAAGCTTACCGAACAGCTTGTTCTCTCGTAACCGTTGCAACACTCGTCTGACATCCAGAATGTGGGCCTCCATGGATTCAGAATATACCAAGATGTCATCCAAATAGACCACCACACACTGCTGCAACAGGTCGCGGAAAACATCGTTGATGAATTCCTGGAAGACTGCGGGCGCATTGCACAACCCAAAGGGCATAACCAAGGATTCATAATGACCGGTCCTGGTGTTAAACGCGGTCTTCCATTTATCGCCCGCCTTGATCCTTACCAGGTTATATGCCGCCCTCAGGTCGAATTTGGTAAAGACCGTGGCCCCTTTGAGGCGATCGAACAGCTCGGAAATCAAGGGTATCGGGTAAGTGTTCTTGATCGTGATGCGATTGAGACCCCTGTAATCGATGCAAGGCCTCAACTCACCGCCCTTCTTTTTCACAAAGAAAAATCCAGCCCCTGCCGGGGACGAGGATTTGCGAATGTGTCCGCGTGAAAGCGCCTCCGTCACGTACTCCTCCATGGCCTCATTCTCCGCTACCGACAGTGGATAGACTTTGCCACGAGGAGGAACGGCACCAGATTGTAACTCTATGGCACAATCGTATGGGCGGTGCGGAGGTAGGGCAACCGCACGCACCTTATCGAATACATCCCGGTACTCCTCGTATTCAGGAGGCAACAGAGAGTCCGAGGAAGTACACAGCAACTTGACAGGCCCATGGATGCAACTAGCCCCACACTGCGGTGACCACGAGAGGATCTCGGCCGATTTCCAATCGAAAGTCGGATTATGCTTCTGGAGCCAGGGGTACCCCAAGACCACCGAGTAGTGTGGAGACGAAATAACCTGGAGACAGACCGACTCTCTGTAAACGGCACCAATGGCCATCCCCACTGGAAGGGTCTCATGAGTCACGTGTGGCGGCAGAAGGGGTCTGCCGTCTATCGCCTCAAGAGCCAGTGGGGAACCTCGAGGCTGCAGAGGAATGGATTTGGCGGCAGCGAACACACTATCAATGAACAAACCACCAGCACCAGAGTCCACCAACGCCTGGGTCGTCACCGAGCCCCCGACCCAGGAGAGGACAACAGTAATCAGTGGTTTGTCAATACGGGAAACCGGGGACGAGGAGACTCCGTCCAAGATCTGCCCCCGACAGGATCTCAGGTGCGAGCGTTTCCCGGACGGTTCGGGCATGCCAACCGAAAATGCCCACCGAGACCACAGTACATGCATCGGCCCTCGCGTCTCCGGAGTACCCTCTCCCCCTCGGACAGTCGAGCAAACCCCAGCTGCATGGGTTCACCCCCAGACAAGTCATCCTCAGGAGGCGTGGGAGGAGAGGGAGGCACGGGTGGGACAGCAAACGTAGGCGCCAATCTGTTAGAAGGCCTCCGCAGGCTCTCCTTAAAGGAAGGTCTCTCCCTGAGTCTGGTGTCAATCAAAATCAGGAAAGAAATAAGAGACTCGAGCTCCACTGGTAGGTCCTTAGCTGCAACCTCATCCTTCAAGGCATCCGAGAGACCATGAGAGAAAGCAGCGACCAGAGCCTCATTATTCCAGCCCACCTCTGCTGCCAGGGTACGAAACTCAATGGCGTATTCAGCTACGGATCGTGAACCCTGTCTGATGGAAATAAGGAGCTTCGCAGCAGAGGCAGCACGAGCCGGCACATCGAATACCTTCCGAAGAGAAGCAACAAAACCGGAAAACTCGGCAACCACCGGATTGTTGTTCTCCCATAAAGGGCTGGCCCAGGCCAAGGCCTTGTCCGAGAGCAGCGAGATCAAGAAGCCCACCTTTGATCTCTCAGTAAGAAAGGCATGTGGCAGCAACTCGAAGTAAATGCCCACCTGGTTAAGGAAACCTCGGCACTGAGTTGGCTCTCCCCCAAAGCGCTGTGGAAGGGGGGCAGAACCGATCATACCCCGAAACACCGCAGGCGCAGCAACAGGTGTCGGGGTAGACTCTGGCGCAACAACCGGAGCGGCAGTAGGAGCGGGCCCAGGAGCGACAACCGACCCATCGGCAACGGAAGCTAAATGAGCCGTGCGTTCAAGCAGGGTTTGCAACGCCACAGCGAACCGACCCAACAGGTGATCCTGCTGATCAAGTCTGGCAACCAGCGTAGGTAGCGAGGATGGCCCTGTACCGTCAGAATTCATGGCTTGGTCTTAATGTCATGGAACCATGAACCAGACGTACAACAAGAGATGAGTGGAAATAAGAAGGCTTTATTGAAAATAAAGCTGTAAGGCAAAAGTCCAAACGGATGGCTAACCCGAAGCAGGGTCTTGCGAAACCAGAGATCAGGAACCAGAAGGGTAGTCAGATGAAGCCTGGATCAGGAACCAGCAGGGTAGTCAGACGAAGCCAGGATCAGGAACCAGCAGGGTAGTCAGACGAAGCCAGGATCAGGAACCAGCAGGGTAGTCAGACGAAGCCAGGATCAGGAACCAGAAGCAGCAGCAGTCTTAGAAGCATGTGAGCACAGGAGGACCAAGCAAGGAACTGAAGCCACAGACCTCCTATATATGAGCTAGGCATCCAGCTCCTCCCAGTGGGAAGGAGGAGCCGCAGGGTGGGAGGCTACAAGAAACCTAGAAACCAAGATGGCCACCAGCACATGTCAAACGAAGGAGAACAGCAAGGAGGTAAGACCATGACAGAGAGGACCCGATGGCCGTGAATGAGGTACTTTGGCACGAGCGCAGGTCTCGCAGGCTCCCACAAAACCCTCAACCGACTTACGAAGAGCCGGCCACCAGAATCTCCAAGCAATGAGATCCACTGTGGCTCTACCCCCCGGGTGCCCAGCAAGGACAGTATTGTGGTGCTCCTTAAAAACCTTGTGTCGCAAAGCGAGAGGCACAAACAACCTCCCAGGAGGACAAAGATCAGGAGCCTCTGCCTGGGCTGCCAGAACCTCTGCCTCCAATTCAGAATAAAGAGCAGACACAACCACCCATTCAGCCAAAATGGGACCCGGGTCTTCAAAGTTCCCCCCTCCCGGAAAACAACGTGACAAGGCATCCGCCTTCCCATTCTTAACCCCAGGGCGGAACGTGACAACAAAATGAAACCTTGAAAAGAACAAAGACCATCTGGCCTGTCTCGGGTTCAGACGCTTGGCTGACTCCAAGTAGGCCAGATTCTTATGGTCGGTAAACACGGTAATAGGGTGTCTGGCTCCCTCTAGCCAATGGCGCCATTCCTCAAACGCTAACTTGATGGCCAACAACTCCCTATCTCCCACATCGTCATTTCTCTCTGCGGAGGAGAGTTTCTTTGAGAAAAAGGCACGCGGTCGCCATTTGGCAGGAGATGGACCCTGAGACGAGACCGCACCCACACCCACCTCAGAAGCGTCAACCTCAACTATGAAGGGTAGAGAGACATCAGGTTGTACCAAGATGGGAGCGGAAGCAAAACTCTCCTTGATCCCAGAAAAGGCCTTACGCGCCTCTACCGACCAGGAGGAAAACTCTACCCCTGTTCTAGTCATATCAGTGAGTGGTTTAACAACAGAGGAATAATTCAAAATTAACTTCCTGTACTAATTGGCAAAACCCAAAAAGCGCATTAGCGCCTTCTGATTCTCAGGAAGCTCCCACTCAAGCACAGTGCGGACCTTCTCGGGGTCCATGCGAAAACCAGAAACGGAGAGAAGAAACCCCAGAAATTGAATTTCTGGAACCGCAAACACACATTTTTCCAGTTTAGCGTACAATTTATTCTCCAGCAGAATGAGGAAGTTGTATAAACCGCAAGGTGAGGCAGTATGGGGAGGAGATATATAGGGAGGCAATCACTGCTAATAGATGACAGCTGAGAGAGGGAGGAGAGATGTCAAAACGAAAGCAAAACAAAAGAAGATCATGCAGGAAGTACTGAAGAACGTCTATCAGAACTTCTCAAAGATCTGGTGGTGACAGGAATGCTCCAAAATGCATTCCATTCCGTTCTCATACCGGAGAGCAAACCGCAGCATGCGGTTGTATTATCTTTAACATAGCCAAGACGGATCCGTCATGAACTCCATTGAAAGTCAAAGGGGGGGGGGGGGCGGCTCCGTTTTCTATTGTGTCAGTTTTTGTCAGAGAAAACGGATCCATCCTCATTGACTTGCATGTGGGACATGACGGATCCGTTTTGCTCTGCATCCCAAAACAATCTGACTTTCTGGTTTGAATAAACTTCCCTTAAAGTAACATTTTATGAAGGTAAATGTCATTTTTTATTGTATTTCTTTTACATTTATTTATTTTATTCCTTTATTGGAGGGCTGTGGTCACATGATCATGTCCATACAGCCCTTCCTTATTTCCAGTGATGTTTTGTTCATGGGTGTGTCAAAGCAGCAACAGGGGCGGTGATAGGGGAGTAAAGAATAAATGGGGCGGCTCACCCTGCTTTAGGATTTCTATGGTGCTCCAACTGCAATTGATGCACCCAAATCAAGAAGTAAAGGTTATATAAAGTAAAGATATGTAGAAGGGCACTCAACATATGGAGTCACATCGAATCATAGGAATTCGAATATATAGCGATTTATTGAACACGTCTAAAATAGACAATTGAGGTGGTAAAAACAGCAAAAGTAAGAACACAATAAAAGGCATATCATAAAAGCACATAACAAGACCTAAAATGGCAATCAAACGAGCAATGTAGATATGTAAAAATGGTGGGGAGGGGGAGTTCCAATTAAAATATCCAATACCACAAAAAACGCAGGTCAACGCTATAGGCAGATTGGGATCCTAAATCTGCAATTGTGGGGACTTTCGATATTTTCCTAATATATAATCATATAGTCTTAGGCCGTCTATGTTATAACCATTTTGTGGCGTCCCACATTTTCGAATGGTGTTAAAATCGGCACAAACAATGTTCGACGAATAAATAATAGGAATGTTTGCTTAGCTTTATGTTTAGAAGCTTATTCGCGGCCTTCTGCTGATAGGCACTGTAGCAGTGGTCAAATATTCCGCTGTAGAGTATGGCGATCTTGTATATGGTGTTCCACGTGTAGGAGACTTGGCTTTTGGCGTCCCACGTGTCGTAACTTTTGAACACGGATTCGATAGTTAACCCAGGCACTGTAGTAATCGAGTCATGCACATTCGATGGACCTTTTTCGGGTGCAGCAAGATTGGATGCTTGCCTCTTCCTCGATCCTGTAGGCCTTCCTCTCCAAGTGTTGTGTCTTTCGGGTAATTGCAATCCATGCTCTTTAGTCTTTTTTCTTTTTCCAAAAAGCAAAGTCCAATTAGTGTGGATTATGGTTATGTCCCCACTATGCAAGTCAATAGATTGAGCACCAAACGCGTTTCGGAGTATTGCTTTACTCCTTCCTCAGTGAAAGAAGTAAAGCAACACTCTGAAACGCGTTTGATGCTCAATCTATTGACTTTGCTTTACTCCTTCCTCTGTGGTAGGAGTAAAGCAACACTCCGAAACGCGTTTGGTGCTCAATCTATTGACTTGCATAGTGGGGACATAACCATAATCCACACTAATTGGACTTTGCTTTTTGGAAAAAGAAAAAAGACTAAAGAGCATGGATTGCAATTACCCGAAAGACACAACACTTGGAGAGGAAGGCCTACAGGATCGAGGAAGAGGCAAGCATCCAATCTTGCTGCACCCGAAAAAGGTCCATCGAATGTGCGGGACTCGATTACTACAGTGCCTGGGTTAACTATCGAATCCGTGTTCGAAAGTTACGACACGTGGGAAACCGAAAGCCAAGTCCGCTACATGTGGAACACCATATACATAATCTCCATACTCTACAGCGGAATATTTGACCACTGCTACAGTGCCTATCAGCAGAAGGCCGCAAATAAGCTTCTAAACATAAAGCTAAGCAAACATTCCTATTATTTATTCGTTGAACATTGTTCTTGTGCCGATTCTAACACCATTCGAAAATGTGGGACGCCACGAAATGGTTATAACATAGACGACCTAAGACTATACGGTTAGGAAAATATCGAAAGTCACCACAATTGCAGATTTAGGATCCCAATCTGCTTATAGCGTTGACCTGCGTTTTTTGTGGTATTGGACATTTTAATTGGAACTCCCACTCCCCACCATTTTTACATATCTACATTGCTCGTTTGATTGCCATTTTAGCTCTTGTTATGTGCTTTTATGATATGCCTTTTATTGTGTGTTCTTACTTGCTGTTTTTACCACCTCAATTGTTTATTTTAGAAGTTCAATAAATCGCTATATATTCGAATTCCTATGATTCGATGTGACTCCATGTGTTGGGTGATAGGGGAGTGTCTATGTAACTAGCTGGGTGGGAGGAGCTATACAGTAGCTTGGTGTTAGGGGCAGTGATAGGAGAGTGTCTATGTCACTAGCTTGGCGGGAAGTGCTATTAAGTAGATGGATGTTGTTAGGGCTGGTGCTGGAGCTGTGGCAGAGGAAGGAGAAGTGCATTATGGGTTTGATTGGATTCAGCAACAGAAAGTGTTATATACAGTATTGGTTTACAGAGTGATTGGTTTACATGGTGAAAATGGGTCAGGAGAGTCCAAAGGGAAAAAAAGCTAACCAAAACTAATTTAGGATTATGAAATCCACTTTATGCACAGCTTTAACTTTCTAATATACTAATATACTTTACCTGCAATGTCTGTATTGCAATATCCAAATGCTGATCACATGACCCTGTCCACTCCTTCAACAGTTCTTCCGCCGACATCTCTTTCAGTCCAGGGTTAGACTCTGACTCTGAATCCAGTCCAAAGTCCTAGTGCTATAGACTCTTTTTTTAAGCACACGACCCATCTTTAGTTTTGCCTAGAACCCCCATTTAATTTGGACCATTATGGTAATCCTTGTACTTTGTGTCTCCTAGTTTCCAGCTAGACTTGGCTACACACATTATATAAGTTGCATGGATACAAAATATAGGTTGCATCGATACAAACTATTTTAGTGAAAATACAGTAAACCAAATGTTAAACTTTTAAGAACTGACACAGCAGTCTTTGGGTAGACTGATAAATGGTACAGGAGTGCATCCTGCAGAGAGTAATGTGATTTACCGGAACTGTTCACGTTCCTAAGTCCTCTAGTAAAGTTCAATTACTTAAAAGCGGCAGGGAGTCTGATAGAGAATTTCAAGTGATATGTGGAAAATGCTGAATGAACTTTTGGACATTCATATATTATATATGAATGTCCATAAAAAATTAGGGACAGCCAAGCACTCTCAACATCTAAAGAGTTATTTGCAGGGGCGTAGCGTGGGAGGGCAGGGGGACCGTTGCCCCGGGCGCCAAATTGTAGGGGGCGCTAGGCAGAAGGCAGTAAAATGAGGGTGATTGAAGCCTATGGCTCCCATCCTCTCCGTTCCGCCTGGTCTGAAGCGTTAAGAAGCAGCAGAGCGGCGCAGTAGTCCAGGAGATCGCGATTATATCACCGAGACCTCCTGCGCCGGGTCTCGCGAGATGACGCAATGACGTGATGACGCGGCGCAGGGGGGCAAGGTGATGTGTTTTTGACCGCCTGCGCCGGAACGCCCAAGCAAAGATGAAGAGGCGATGAAGAGAGGTTAGTATTATTATTTTTTTAATGTAAGTACTCGGGGCACTATGGAGGTGGGCAGAAGAGATACAAAGGAGGCCAGTATATTTAGAAAGAATGGGCACCGTTTATATATTTTACAGAGGGGCCATGATATATTATACAGGGGGCCATTATATATTATAGTTATACAGTGGGGCCATAATATATAATAATTATACAAGGGGGCCATCATATATTATAATTATACAGAGAGGCTATTAATAACGGGCACTCTGTCTCTGTATAATTCTAATATATAATGGCCCCCATGTATAATTATTATATATTATGGCCCCACTGTATAACTATAATTTATAGTTATACAGTCGGGCCATAATGTATAATAATTATACAGGGGGGGCCCTAATATATAATAATTATACAGGGGGGGCATTATATATAATAATTATACAGGGGGGGCATTATATATTAGAATTATACAGAGGGCCCATTATTAATAGTCTGTCTGTATAATTATTATTTATTATGGCCCACCTGTATAACTATAATATATAATGGCCCCCTGTATAATATATAATGGCCCCCTTGTATAATCATTATATATTATGGCCCCTCCGTATAACTATAATAAATAATACCCCCCCTGTATATTATATATAGTGACCCTTCTGTAATATTAGGATATATAATGGCCCCTCTGTATGATTATTATTATTATTATATATATAATGGCCCTCTGTATAATTATTATATATAATGGCCCCTCTGTATAATTATTATATATAATGACCCCTCTGTAATATTAGGATATATAATGGCCCCCTCTGTAATATTATTATATATATAATAACCCACCCGGTATAATTATTATATATAATGACCCCTCTGTAATATTAGGATATATAATGGACCCTCTGTATAATTACTATATATAATGACCCCCCTCTGCTATAATATATAATGGCCCCCTCTGTATTATTAGGATATATAATGGCCCATTATATATCCTAATATTACAGAGGGGCCATTATATATTATACAGAGGGGGCCATTATATATAATAATATCTAATAATAATAAAACTCTGCAGAGATGTCACGCGGGTGAACGAAGGTGTCATGGCGGTCTTATCTCTGAATGAAGACGTTGAGGAAAGTCTACATCACAGGAGATGTCACTGGATGGATGAGGTATGTGGTGCTGTATTCTTCTGTATATTTTGTAGTGATGTATGTAATGTCCAAACACATATTTGTTTCACGGTAGGGTTGGGGGATGGATTGAGAATTTGGCCCACCCTGCCGCATCCTGGCCCCAGACTTCAGATCACACTGTGTGTGCTCAGAATTCTGGGGCCTTATACCCATCTACTACATCATCTGTACTTAGAGAGTTACCACCATGTTATCTGTGGTGTTATATAAGACTGCTACATTATCTGTAAAAGGGGCGTGTCTACAGGTCGGGAGGCGGGGCACGCAATACATGGCTCGCCCCGGGTGCTGGCAACCCACGCTACGCCACTGGTTATTTGTTTAGCCTTTCTTCTTAAAGTGCAGCTACTGCATTGTTTTGGTTCTCTAAGTTAAGAAATTCTGCACTCTTATGTTCCTGAATTTATAGGTGTTGTTCAGGCAAATAATTTTTGTTTAACCCTTTTCCGACTAGCAGTTGACTATATATAATATATCTGGGTAGTCAACTTGGACCTCTGCATTAAAGTTTTAATACGTCATTGCAGAGATCTCAGCTGCATCCATGCCTTAGGCCCCTTTCACACGGGTGAGAATTCCATGCAGGTGCAATGCGGTGAACGCAATGCACCCGCACTGAATCCGGACCCATTCACTTTAATGGGCCTGTGCAGATGAGCGGTGATTTTCAAGCATCACTTGTGCGCTGCGTGAAAATCACAGCATGTTCCATATTCTGCGTTTTTCACGCAACGCAGGCCCCATAGAAATGAATGGGGCTGCATGAAAATCTCAAGCATCCGCAAGCAAGTGCGGATGGGGTGCGATTTTCACGCATGACTGCTAGGAGATAATAGGGATGAGCAACCCCGGACCCCATTAAAGTCTATTCACTGTATTATTTTCCCTTATAACATGGTTATAAGGGAAAATAATAGCATTCTTTAATACAGAATGCTAAGTATAATGTTGATTGAGGGGTTAAAAAATAATAAAAACATAACTCACCTCATCCTCTTAATCGTGCAGCAGGCATTGTCTTCTTTCTTCTTCTTTCAGGACCTGCAAAAAGGACCTTTGATTACGTAATCATGCTCACCACGTGGTCGTGGTGAGCGTGGTGACATCAGCGCAGGTCCTGCTGAATGAAGATCCTTACGTCAAAGGTCCTTTTGCAGGTCCTGAACGAAGAAGAAAGAAGACGATGCCGGCTGCACGAACAACAGGATGAGGTGAGTTATGTTTTTATTATATTTTTAACCTTCAATTGACATTATACTTAGCATTCTGTATTAAAGAGTGCTATTATTTTCCCTTATAACCATGTTATAATGGAAAATAATAAAATCTACAGAACACCAAAACCCAACCCGAACTTCAGTGAAGAAGTCCGGGTTCGGGTCTGGGTATCACATAAAGTTTTTTCTCGCATTGCACTCGTGCGGAGAAACTGAACATCGGAACGCAATCGCAAAACTGACTGCAATTGCGTGCCTACTCGTGCGGGTTTCCACAATGCATCCTGAACGCATCTGGCCCTCACCCACGGCGCCCGTGTGAAAGAGGCCTTAGGCCTTGTTCGCATCCATATCCGTTTAACATTTTCAAAGCATCTCCTATCAGTGGTTAGTGAAAAACGGACCAAAAATAGATTTCATCCATGTTGTGTCCATGTTTTTTTTACTGAACCCTAGACTATAAAGGGCGTGTGTGGTCCACATCATGGACCAAAGTAGTGCATGTGTCCTTAATATTTTCACTGACCCACGGTCAGTAAAAAAATACTGATGTGTAAACAAACATATTAAAATTAATGGGTATGGGGGGGCGGAGCCTGCGCTGAATGTGGATGGCTGTGTGAAGCGCTGCTCTGTGACCAGATATCCCTTCTAGCACCTTATTAACAGCTCGCCAGAACGACAAAATGGTTAAAATCGGTGGACAGAAGCCCACTGACTCTGCCGGACCTAACAGATCGACAATACAGGCAGGAGATATGGAGAAATTCATCAAAAAAGCTGCTGCTGAATATGTGGCTAAAGAAGCTAAGATGGCGCCCGGAACGCCAAGATCCTCCGGCCATAAACAACAAGTCCCTTCTGGTGCCGATGGTGGTAGGGATGACTCCCCTGACCCTGATACCCTGCCAATATCTCGAAATTTTCTAAAGGAAACACTGGCTGAAGCCCTTGAACCCCTGAGCTCAGAGATGGCAGCGATCAGAAGCGACATACGACACATAGGCACAAGAGTAGAATCGCTTGAAGAAAATCAATCCAAGCTCACTACTCACCAGAAGGAAATGTCCTTGAATATGGCGGATCTTCATACGCATATAAATATGCTGCACACAGCCATAGAAGATCAGGAGAATAGGGGGCGAAGAAATAACCTCCGATTTAGAGGAATACCCGAATCTGTTGCCCCAAACGACATACCGGAGACGGTGATGCAGATTTGCCTACAACTCCTGGGCCCGGACACAGCTCACGAGGTTACCATCGAAAGGGCGCACAGAGCCCTCAGGCCTAAACCGCAACTTAATGAACCTCCTCGTGACATAATTTGTAAATTTCTATATTTCCCTGTCAAGGAAGCAATCCTCTTAAGTGCCAGGAACAATCCGTCCTTGAATTGGGAAGGCAACGATATCACCATCTTTCAGGACTTGGCACAATCGACACTGAAAAAACGCAAAGCTTTAAAACCGCTTACCGACTGGCTGCGAACTCACAAGACCCTGTATAGATGGTCGTTTCCTTTTGGCCTCTCCTTTTCCCATAAGGGACGTTGCCTCTTCGTTTCCTCATTCAAAGACCTGGAAAAGATTTACCAACAATTGGATATTCAACCACTACTGATTAAAAATTGGGATGCGTTTCAAGGGATGACAGCCCTTCCTGAGCTTCCGAATATATTGCCCTGGGAGATTCCTCGTACCCCGAAGCCGCAAAGAGCAAGGAGAGGGAACATTTCTACCCCAAGAAGACTTCCACTTTCAGAAGACTGATTGGCTGGAACTTCGGCATAGCAGATAAATATGATTTCTCATATCTGACTTTATCTCTTATAAGTTACGCTTTTTCTCGATATATAGAAGCTTAACTTACGATTGTCTTTCCACCCTTTCTCGCTGCTCCTTATCTGATCAGATATATTGCATAATCGCAAAGGACAAGGACACATCTCTGTTTGCGAAAGGGGAAACTGGCTAATGTCATATACCTTTTATATTAGCGGAAGGATTTACGATTATTCTGTTTTCAGCGCATAGGATCTCTGTGAAACGAAAAGATTTGCAAGACTTGCGGCTGTTTCCCTTTGCGCAAATGAATAGATTTTTCTCAGGTTGTTGATAATGTTACAGTACTCGACCCCCTTGCCCTCCGCAGAGAAGGGAGATTTGTTTATTCGCTATACAATAAACTCGGTCCGGAGCGTCTGTGCGGGAGATCCTCATACCATGTTCGTACAGCCATGCGATTGCAATATAAAATAGGCTAATTTACACTTTCGAGTGCGATCTTTTTGAGATGTCCGGGGCTGGGGGCCTCCCGCACAGATCGACAGATCGATAGGTCATGTCCCAGAATATGTATCTTAGAATTTGATATTACAATATTAGATCCCCTTGCCCCTTGCAGAGGAAGGAGATTCGCTTATTCGCTATACAATAGTCCCGATCTGCAGCGTCTGTGCGGGAGGTTCTCATACCATGCTCGTACAACCATGAAACTGTAATATAATATAGGCTAATTTGCACTTCCGAATGCGATCTTCTTTAGATGACCGGGGCTGGGAGCCTTCTGCTCAGATCGATGTGTCATGCCCCAGAATATGTATGTCAGAATATGTTATACGTTTTACACTGTTTGTTCTCATACCTTTATTACGACTTGAATCTCCTATGCGCGTAACTTTATAAACGACACATATTCTATCGGATTTGGTCTTGGGGATGTGGGAGCAGCTCCCCATCTAAACGTAGCCAGATTTTTTCTTATTTGAGAAAGGAAAAATGTTCGATCATCTTTCTTCAAGAAACCCACTTTAAATTTAATAAGTACCCTAATCTTTCACACTCTCTATTCTCTAACTGGTTCCATTGCGGAGCGGTATCCTCGGCCTCCAAGGGCGTAAGCATAGGTATACGAAAAGATCTCCCCTTTTCTTACATACACCATATTCAGGACACTGATGGAAGATATATTATGCTTAAAGGTTCCATTGCTAATCAGGTATATACTTTTGTTAACCTATATGCCCCCAATACTGGCCAGGTTGCTTGGATTACAGAATCCCTTGCTAGGTTAGAATCACATAGAGAGGGTATAGTGATTCTGGGGGGAGATTTCAATATGGCGCTTGAAGCAGAAATAGACTCTACCTCTGAAAGATCAGCTATTTCAAACAAGGCTCGCAGACATCTCAAGAAATACCTACAAAGTTGGTCTGTTTGTGATGTCTGGAGACTCTTTAATCCAAAAGTTAGGGATTACTCCTTTTTCTCACCAGTACATGGATCTTACCACAGAATTGACTATTTGTTCTTATCAAAAGAATACCTTCAATTTTGCAACCTGGCTAGTATTGGCTTGATGCATCTGTCAGATAATGCCCCTGTGTTTTTCACTCTTGAATTGCCCACCTCTGAACCTCGCCACTTTAGAACAACTGGTCTCACCCGGAGATCATTTATCACTTACTCAAAAAACATTGGAAGAATTTTTTTCTCCGAACAATGGCTCAGTATCCTGTGCTTTGGGATGCTCATAAAGCATACATGAGAGGTCACTTTATTGCCATGGGTGCTAGGATTAAAAAAGCTAGAAAAATGCAGACAGATAATTTACTATCAAAGATTCAACATCTAGAATCCTTACACAAACAATCCCTGTTAAAAACCTATTATAAAGATCTAACTGATGCACGTGAAGCCCTAAAAAACTTACTAAACTCGGCCTCAGCTAAATACTATCTACAAGCCCAATTTAGATACTATGCTCATGGTGATAGAGCGTCAAAATTCATGATGCAACGTATTAAGAGGAGGCAATCACTTAACTATATTAATAAAATTAAATCAGCAGATGGAAATATAGCCTTTTCCACTTCGTCTATAGCTACAAAATTCAGAGAGTTCTACCATGCATTATACAATCTGAAAAAATCTGAGCCTATCACACAAGTGGGAATCCCTACACCTGAAAATCTGTCTGCTTTCTTAGATTCTCTATCTCTTCCTGCACTTTCTGAAGAACAAGCCTTAACACTAAAAACCCCTTTCACCCTGAAAGAGCTAGAAGATACCATTAAACAACTCCCTAAGGGCAAATGCCCAGGCCCAGATGGTTTTCCAGCCTTATATTATAGATCATTATCAAACATATTAGGCCCTCACCTACTAAATGTTTGCAATATCTCACTACTGGGTACCCCAATGTCTGTAGACATGACCAGAGCTCATATATCTTTGATCCCTAAAGAGGGAAAAGACAGTTCAAACTGTGCAAATTATCGCCCAATTTCTCTGCTAAACTTGGATCTTAAAATTCTAGCAAAAATGATGGCGACACGTCTCTCAGTGTTACTTCGTACATTGATCCAAAAAGATCAGGTAGGATTCGTGAAGGGCAAAGAGGGTAAACAAAACACATCTAGAGTCCTTAATTGCATATATTTTGCAAAAAGGAATAATCGTCCAATGATCCTTCTCAGCACAGATGCTGAGAAGGCATTTGACAGAGTCAATTAGGAATATATGAAGAAGGTACTATGCCCCTTTGGAATCCCAGACCCATTCATTAAGGCAGTATTCTCCCTTTATTCCAACGCATCAGTGTCTGTTATTGTGAACAACTCTATCTCCAGCCCCCTTGCAATCAGTAATGGGACGAGGCAGGGTTGCCCCCTCTCTCCCCTACTATTCGTCTTAGTTATGGAAACTCTGTTGCAGGCTATTAGGAGAGAGAGGGGGATCCATGGTGTACGAATGGGCGAGTTCGAACACAAAACTGCAGCCTTTGCCGATGACCTACTCATTATGGTCACCAACCCTAAGGTAGCCCTACCACATATATACCGCATAATAGAACAATTTGGCCTATTTTCTAACTTTAAAATCAATATGAGTAAGTCCCATATATTAAATGTAGGTTTCCCTAGCTCACTTATCCAGGAACTTTAGCTCAAATCCCCCTTTAACTGGGATACCCCACACATTACTTACTTAGGTGTCAAAATAAGCTCGGATCCAGGTGCACTATTCAATCTAAATTACACCCCATTACTGAATTCAATAAAAGAACAGCTGGCCTCCCTTGACAAACATATATTATCCTGGTTTGGCAGAAAAAACATGGTAACTTCCCTAATAATTCCCAAGTTAATATATCTTCAACAGGTATTACCAATCCCGGTACCTAACACGTTCTACATCAAGCTGAACCAAATGATCAGATCATTTATTTGGGCCGGGAAAAGAGCCAGGATAGCTCTACAGACTCTTAGTAAGCCAAAAGCCTATGGTGGAATAGGAATGCCCAATCCAGAACTATATAATAAAGCAGTTCTACTTGCTAGAGTGGTAGGATGGTTTAAAGGACCAACAAAGGAGCTATGGGTCAACCTAGAACAATCGCAAATTGAGCTCATGTTTAGGGGTCTTTTGGTAGGAAACGTTATACCCAAATACACTAACAAAAACCCTAACCCAATAATCAAATCTACACTAAAAGCTTGGGAATGGTTCCAAACCACGGAACACGCTTTACCTCTACCATCCCCACATTGCTTCAAACTAGGGATATCCTAACATTCGCTCCCAAAGCGCTTGCCAACAGCCTTCCAACTTCGGTGAAGAATTCAACATACCCAATTTTATCCCTATTCAATGATAGTGGGACCCTAATGGAATCTAAACTCTTATCTCAGGTCTTTCCGGAATGTAAAGTCTCACCTCCCTTATTATCCTTCTTACGATCATTTATATCTAAAAACGTTACATGGAGCTCTTTGACTCGACCGTTAAAATGGTTAGAAGACTTATTAATAAGCTCGAACACGCGGCCAAAATTGATATCACTGATTTATAAAAAACTTTCTACCCCTACCATTATGCCTAAACCTGCAATTCATTAGACAATGGGAAAAAGATTTAGATTCCGTCTTCCCTCAAGAAACAATTTTCCAAAATTCTATTAAGACCCCATAAAGTGTCAAGATGCCTAAGGATACAGGAAAACGCTTACAAAATCCTCACAAGATGGTATAAAACCCCGGATGTGACCAGAAGTTATAAGACAGATAACAATGATGTATGCTGGAGGTGTTGTAAAGATAAAGGCTCCTTTTTCCACATTTGGTGGACTTGCTCTCTAATCAAAGAGTGGTGGTCAAAAATCTTTGAAGAAAGTAACAAGATATGCCACTCTAAAGTTCTCATAACACCACAATTGGCCCTGTTAGGTATACACACCTCTAACACTAAGGAAAGACTTCCCTCTTTATTCAATCATCTCCTTAACGCAGCGCGTCTACTAATTCCCAAATTTTGGCTATTGGAAGACACTCCCTCCTTATCCCAGTGGATAGCCAAGATTGACCAACTCTACAGATTTGAGGAGTTAGCCTTATGGGAAAACGACAGAAATAAAGATTTCAAAAATACATGGTCACTATGGTAAATTTTTAGAAACTTCTAATTTTGTGAATGCCTCATGTCTCCTACAAAAAGCTGCAGCTAGGATAGAGAACTGAGACATTTTTCTTATTTTTCTTATAAGTTCAGTCCTTATGGGAATGTCATGTTTTGAAAATCATAAAAGTATTGCTCTAGATCAATGATTGTATCGTCATACCAGTATTGTACCTGTGAAGAAAGTAACCATTTCTGTAACGTGTTATTTACTTTACTATGTAATGTCAGCACATTCTTCAATAAAAGATTTAGAAAAAATAAATAAAAAATAAAATAAAAATTATGGGTATGTACACCACACACGTCAGTGAAAAACAGAAATATGAATTAGCCCTTACCCATCGCTCTGTACACAGAGGTCAACGATCATGTGATCACCAGGGGGTGGGAGATTGTGTGTACAGCTTTATGGCTCTAATATGTCAGGTCCAGTTACAGTAGAAATCGGCCAAAAACAAAAACAAATATTAAATGTCCCCCAAAAGTCTAGTATGACCTTATAGGGGACACAAAATGTAAAATAAAAAAAGACCAAAATGAAATAAAGTTTAAATTAGGGTTGTTTTGATACCAAATTTTTGATTCGGTTTAAATACCATAAAAAAGTATTGTGATGCTCAATACCATTCCATACCATGCGAAAAAATAAAACACCCAAAAAGCGGCATGCATTCCGCATTTTATGGACCGTCCGGCCCATAATAGAACAGTCCGATCCTATTTTTTGGGAGGACAAGGTGACTAAAAAAAATGGCGAATCGCGCAGTTTTTATTATTTTTTTTTCTATTACGGCACTCACCGCATAGGACTTTAAAAAAATATTTTAATGCTTTGGACTTTTTAGACATGGCGATATGTGATGTGTTTATTTATTTATTGTTTATATATTTTATATGTTAAATTGGGAAAGGAAGTGATTTATACTTGATATTTATTTTTTATTTTTTTTAACTTGCGCCAACAATGATTTTAATACTGGGGGGTTGAGGTGACGGGATGCACTGCGCCACCAATGATTTTAATATTGGGGGGGTTGAGAGGAGGGGGTGCACTGCGCCACCAATTATTTTAATACTGGGGAGGAGGGGGGGAGGGCGCACTGCTCCACCATCGATAATATAATTAACATTTAATACAGGAGGCGGGTGCGGCACCTGAGGGGTTAACTGCCGTTAATCGCAGTTCCCTGCTAGCACCCACCTCTGGGATTTTGTATTAAACATTTACTTTCATTGGTGGCGCAGTACGCCCGCCCCTCTCTCCTCATTGGTGGCAGCAGCTGCATAAGGGGGAGGGAGAGACTGCTTCCTTCTCCCCTGTGCTGCTGAGGAGAACACGGAGCATGATGAGAGCAGCGCGCTCATGTTCGCTGATACTAGACTGCACAATAGCGAAGCCTAGTATCAAAAAAAGGCAAATCCTGGTATCGTGGTCAATACCAGACAAAAGAATTGATTCGGTATCGAAAATTCAATACCCGAAACAACCCTAGTTAAAACCCTTAAGGACTTAGGGCGTACCAGTACGCCCTATTTCCCGAATCCTTAAGGATTCAGGGCACACTGGTACGTCCTAAGTTTAAATCGCGATTGCGGCGCCGCGGGAGTTAATCCGAACATGATGCCGGCTGAAATCATTCAGCCAGCATCCTGTCAAAACGCCGGGGGGGTCATGTGACCCCCCCCATATCGGCGATCGCCGCAAACCGCAGGTCAATTCAGACCTGCGGTTTGCTGCGTTTTCTGCAGTTTCTGATCCCCGCGGTCCCTGACCGCGGGGATCAGAAACTTTAATGTGCGGAAACTATAGATTTTTCACCCCCCCTGCACCCCTGAATAATTATTATGCGGCGGGTGGTTCAGGGGGGGTGTTACAGGCGGTGCGGGAAATCTGCACAGATGTCAGCCGTTTATACCAGAGTGTCAGCAATGTGCTGACACTCTGGTATACTTACTGGCCACCAATGAATATTCAAGAGGAGGCGGGCGGGGGATCGCAATCTCGCCTGCCGCACTGCCCGCCTCCTCTCGAATATTCATTGGTGGCCAGTAAGTACTCTGGTATAAACGGCTGACATCTGTGCAGATTTCAGCCGTTTAACCCTTTCCATACCGCAGTCCGTACGGACCGCTGTATGAAAAAGGTTAACAGTCAGGGTCAGAGAGCTCCCTCCCTCTCCGATCGGGGGGCTGCTGTGCCTTTGCAGCCCCCAGACAGGATGGGGTCACAGAGGGAGGGAGCCCCCTCCTTACCCTTCCCCGTCTGCTCAGTTGTGGCCACAACTGAGCAGACGGGGAAGGTTCCCATGGCAACAGGACTGCTGTCCATAGTGCTGAACAGATCTGTGCTAAAGGCATAGATCTGTTCAGACAAAGTGTAAGTAAAATACAGTACAATACACTATATAGTGTACTGTACTGTATTATACAGACTTCAGACCCACTGGATCTTCAAGAACCAAGTGGGTCTGGGTAAAAAAAAAAATTCAAAAAAGTGAAAAAGTAAACATAAAAAAAACACATTTATCACTGAATAAAAAATAAAATAAAAAATACACTACACATATTAGGTATCGCCGCGTCCGTAACGACCTGATCTATAAAACGGTCATGTTACATTGCCCGCACGGTGAACGCCATAAAAATAAAAACTGGACACACCTTCTTATTCAAAGAGTTTTCTTTATTTTCATGACTATGAAAATTGTAGAGTCACACTGAAGGCATCAAAACTATGAATTAACACATGTGGAATTATATATTTAACAAAAAAGTGTGAAACAACTGAAAATATGTCATATTCTAGGTTCTTCAAAGTAGCCACCTTTTGCTTTGATTACTGCTTTGCACACTCTTGGCATTCTCTTGATGAGCTTCAAGAGGTAGTCACCTGAAATGGTCTTCCAACAGTCTTGAAGGAGTTCCCAGAGATGCTTAGCACTTGTTGGCCCTTTTGCCTTCACTCTGCGGTCCAGCTCACCCCAAACCATCTTGATTGGGTTCAGGTCCGGTGACTGTGGAGGCCAGGTCATCTGGCACAGCACCCCATCACTCTCCTTCATGGTCAAATAGCCCTTACACAGCCTGGAGGTGTGTTTGGGGTCATTGTCCTGTTGAAAAATAAATGATGGTCCAACTAAATGCAAACCGGATGGAATAGCATGCCGCTGCAAGATGCTGTGGTAGCCATGCTGGTTCAGTATGCCTTCAATTTTGAATAAATCCCCAACAGTGTCACCAGCAAAGCACCCCCACACCATCACACCTCCTCCTCCATGCTTCACGGTGGGAACCAGGCATGTAGAGTCCACCCGTTCACCTTTTCTGCGTTGCACAAAGACACGGTGGTTGGAACCAAAGATCTCAAATTTGGACTCATCAGACCAAAGCACAGATTTCCACTAGTCTAATGTCCATTCCTTGTGTTCTTTAGCCCAAACACGTCTCTTCTGCTTGTTGCCTGTCCTTAGCAGTGGTTCCCTAGCAGATATTCTACCATGAAGGCCCGATTCTCACAGTATCCTCTTAACAGTTGTTCTAGAGATGTGTCTGCTGCTAGAACTCTGTGTGGCATTGACCTGGTCTCTAATCTGAGCTGCTGTTAACCTGCGATTTTTGAGGCTGGTGACTCGGATGAACTTATCCTCCGCAGCAGAGGTGACTCTTGGTCTTCCTTTCCTGGGGCAGTCCGCATGTGAGCCAGTTTCTTTGTAGCGTTTGATGGTTTTTGTGACTGCACTTGGGGACACTTTCAAAGCTTTCCCAATTTTTCGGACTGACTGACCTTCATTTCTTAAAGTAATGATGGCCACTAGTTTTTCTTTACTTAGCTGCTTTTTTCTTGCCATAATACAAATTCTAACAGTCTATTCAGTAGGACTATCAGCTGTGTATCCACCTGACTTCTCCACAACGCAACTGATGGTTCCAACCCCATTTATAAGGCAAGAAACCCCACTTATTAAACCTGACAGGGCACACCTGTGAAGTGAAAACCATTTCAGGCGACTACCTCTTGAAGCTCATCAAGAGAATGCCAAGAGTGTGCAAAGCAGTAATCAAAGCAAAAGGTGGCTACTTTGAAGAACCTAGAAAATGACATATTTTTAGTTGTTTCACACTTTTTTGTTATGTATATAATTCCACATGTGTTAATTTATAGTTTTGATGCCTTCAGTGTGAATCTACAATTTTCATAGTCGTGAAAATAAAGAAAACTCTTCGAATGAGAAGGTGTGTCCAAACTTTTGGTCTGTACTGTATATATATATACACTCACCTAAAGAATTATTAGGAACACCATACTAATACGGTGTTGGACCCCCTTTTGCCTCCAGAACTGCCTTACTTCTACGTGGTATTGATTCAACAAGGTGCTTATAGCATTCTTTAGAAATGTTGGCCCATATTGATAGGATAGTATCTTGAAGTTGATGGAGATTTGAGGGATGCACATCCAGGGCACGAAGCTCCCGTTCCACCACATCCCAAAGATGCTTTATTGGGTTGAGATCTGGTGACTTTGAGGGCCATTTTAGTACAGTGAACTCATTGTCATGTTCAAGAAGCCATTTTTCCAGTCTTCAACAGTCCAATTTTGGTGAGCTTGTGCAAATTGTAGCCTCTTTTTCCTACTTGTAGTGGAGATGTGTGATACCCGGTGGGGTCTTCTGCTGTTGTAGCCCATCCGCCTCAAGGTTGTGCGTGTTGTGGCTTCACAAATGCTTTGCTGCATACCTCGGTTGTAACGAGTGGTTATTTCAGTCAATGTTGCTCTTTTATCAGCTTGAATCAGTCGGCCTATTCTCCTCTGAACTCTATCATCAACAAGGCATTTTCGCCCACAGGACTGCCGCATACTGGATGTTTTTCCCTTTTCACACGATTCTTTGTAAACCCTAGAAATGGTTGTGCGTGAAAATCCCAGTAACTGAGCAGATTGTGAAATACTCAGACCGGCCCGTCTGCCACCAACAACCATGCCACTCTCAAAATTGCTTAAATCACCTTTCTTTCCCATTCTGACATTCAGTTTGGAGTTCAGGAGATTGTCTTGACCAGGACCACAACCTTACATGCATTGAAGCAACTGCCTTGTGATTGGTTGACTAGATAATCGCATTAATGAGAAATAGAACAGGTGTTCCTAATAATTCTTTAGGTGAGTGTATATATTATAATTTTTTTTATTTTATTAAATTGAACCTCCTTTAAATTGCCACTGAATGGAAACCGAATATGCGTAAATGGACAATTGAGGCTTAACCCTCAATGTTTCTTTAATGTTCACTGGTAGATTGCTGCTATATCTTGTGTATTGTAATAATCACATACTGTACCTGTAAGGGCTCATGCACATGACCATATTTTCTTTCAGTGTTCATTACGGGGTCAGGATCAAGCAGGGCCAGTATATTCATACATATATCTACAGTTCACTTTCATTATCTAATGCAATTATCCACAAACAGAACAGGAGATCACCAGGTACCAGAACAGAGAAAACTGGAGTCACAAGTAAGGCTACTTTCACACCTGAAGCCGGGTGTTCCATCCGGCAGGTTCGGCAGACAATGGCATATTTGCCAGGTATGGGTCGTATCTCTGACAGACCCCGTTATAGTCAATAAGGTCCAGCAGGAAGGTGGTAGAATCCAGCAATGCCAGAGCCACAGAACTCTGGCAGACTGTTCTCTACCTGAACAGACTGCCATAGATCTCTGTCACAGATGTGAAACTAGCCTAAGGTGACCAGCATCTTCCTAAGGTAACATAATGGGAACAGAGTCACAGCAGACAAAGTTCTAAAGTCATAGCATAGCATTTCTAGCCGCAAGCTACATAGCCTAAAGGAAAGATGCCACACTGCTGGTAGGTCATGGGTAGAGATGAGTGAATTTTTCAAAAACTCGATTTGGATTGCTTTGCCGAATTTCCCCAATAAATTTGCTTCATTCCTAATTAATTTATCACAAAGCATGTTAAATCAGCTATGTCCCTGCCTGCAGGGAAAATGTATCTTGGTATACATCACTGTGCATTGCAGCGACATGCATTGCTAGTCCTTTCTGGTATTGAAACGGTTACTGTGCGTCAGTATGACAAGGAGGTCTCATACAGTATATTGTTTTGTGCATCGTCGTGCAGGTCATCAACAGTCCTAACTAGTCCCTAGCTAAACCAAAAAAAGGCCGCTGCAGGATCTGTGTCCCAATGACTCTTTAGTGGAACAAAAGAAGGACATGGAGGCAGTGCCATTAAAGTAGTGAAGGAAAAAAAAGGTTCTTTTAATCCATGTTGCGGCAGTGCAAGCACATGCTTTTGAATCATTCTGTTCGCTGTAGAATAACTGTGCGTCACTATTAGGCTCAGTTCACAGTTTACTTATTTAGTCAGTTACAGGTGCAGATATTTTCATGATACCTTATCTGAGAGTAGTATTGGCTCCTCATACCATAACTGCTGAAATTAACTGACCATATAACTGAAGTGTGAACTCAGCCTTACAGGTCAGGCATAATGTACTCAACCGTGCAGTGGCCCAAGATTCTAATGTAGTGGAAAAGAGCTGTCTCCTTTCACTGTTTGTGTGTTGTCCACACTGATTGATGAATAACCTGTTCTGTTAGCCATTGATTCTACTATAGTGGGAAAGAGCTGTCTCATTTTATGCTGTCTACTTGTAACGGGGTTCCGACGGCACACTCGGTCTCCCATTAGCTGCAGACCTGCTGCTTAGCTTCGGGAGTGAGGATCTGGGCTTGACCTCGTTCCCAGGGCGGCTTTGCTAGCTGGGAGGTTCCCTGCTCCTGAGTCTGCCTTGAGCACCGAGCTGATCACTCGGTGCTCGACTGGTTGGTCTGTCGGTCATGTGACGCTGGCCACGTCACATGACCCTCACTCCCCACTATAAATACAGGCAGCCTGCTGGCCACAGGTTGCCTGTTAATTTAGGTTCCACCTGTGATGTTGTATTTCCTGGCGTACTTACCTCCTGCTGTTTCCTGACGATCCTCTTCCTGCTCCTTGTGTTCTTTGCTGCTCTCCTGGTATTCTGACCCCGGCCTCCTCCTGACGATCCTCTGCTTACTCCTTTGGTACTTCATGTTTATGACCCCGGCTTCTCCTGACTATTCTCTGCTTGCTCCATTTGTACTTTGTAGCTTTCCTGGTATTGACTCGGTCCGTTCACATTCTGTTGTTTGTCTGTCTGTCATCCCTGCACTTAGTTCAAGCTAGGGATTGCCTTCCAGTTGTCCCCTGTCATTAGGACTCACGAGGCAAGTAGGCAGGGCCAGGGGTAAGGGTGGAGAGCAGTGGTCACTTCCCTCCCCCCTGTGTCTGTGTGTACGTGACCGTTACACTACTGTTTACACATAGATTGATAGATAACCTATTTTGTTAGCCACTGATAAGAGTAGTGGACCCATGACAGACTAGGGAGGATGTCAGCAGTAAGTTTGTGTTTATGTCACTATTTATTTTTACCCTTCTCCGTCAGAAGAACAACCCCAAAAAAATGTATTCTGCCTTTTGAGCATCCGCCTTCACATGGTCAGTATTTGGTCAGTAATTGCTCAGTAGTTGTAAGGCAAAAACAGGGGTGGGTAGAAAACAGATCACATGTGATGGAATTTTTTTTATGTCTTCTGTGTTTTTTTCGACCTACTCTTGCTTTTGGCTTCCAAATCATGATTAAATCCTGATGCAAAATATTGACCGTGAGATCAAGGCCTTGTGGATGCTCCAAAGACAGGATCTGTAGTGTTTTTCATAAACTAAACGGTAATGTCAACAAGGCCAAACAGGCAAACTAGTGGCCCTAAAACAAAGAGGTGAGGGTGGCAACAGCATGAGGAGTTAATATAGTGGCCCAGTCACAAAGTAGGGAGGGGGATGTAACAGCACAATATGGTGGCAGTGGTAGAAGAGGGCAGCAGAGGCATCAGGTGGGTGGCATGTAAAGCACCTAGCCAGAAGTAATTGCCATATTTCACAATGTTCTGCTGAGGCAGCACACTCAATCAGAACATTACGGCCAGAATGATCTACAGTAGTCTGATGCATCAGGCACCAGTGTGTGGAAATCCTGCTAATCCTGATTCATCTTCACAAAGGTCAGTCTCTCAACATTTTGGGTGTAAAGGTGACTTCTCCTTGGGGTAACTATGCCCCCCCCCCCCCCCCCACTGCACTAAACACCTACACTGATGCCACACTACTAGCTGGGCAGGAAAGATTGTCAAGGGCAAACTTGGCCAGTTTCAGCCACAAAGTTTGGCTGTCTAGTAGTCCAGGAGATCTTGGATGTGGGGTGGCAGGGGACAGTCCAGGTATGCCACCACCTGCTGGTTCAGGATCTGATGCATGTCCTGCTGCTGCTGGCTGTTTTTTTTAGTTGGCAGATGAAGAAACATGCTCAGAGATTTGAGACTGCTGATAGAGCTACTGCTGCTCCTGCCCCTCACTCCCCCCCTCCAGCAGTCATATCAATGGAGCGTGAGCACACAGGGTCCCCCTAGCAAGACCTTCGTGATGTTTGGCAATGGCGCACATACTGTAGGCAGTGACTGACTACAGTAGCTGCTGACTGTCCCCAAAAAGCTTGTCCTCGCTGAAAAGTGGAGAAGAGCCGATGGCATACATTACTTGCCTGGCAGAAGGAGCAGCAAAGGAAGGAGGAGGTTACGGACAGGTGAGGGCATAGAGCTTGAACCTGGGCCATGCCAACTAAGTGTGGTGTCAGAGCAATCAACTTCTGGCTATGTGTGTCTGATGTCAGGTGAGATTATGTTAAACATCAAGTCAACCATTCAGGGACAGCGGGATTGGTCGTCAAAACACGACTGCTGGATGACAGTAGCAGCTCTGGCCTATTGCTGCAGCTGCTGCTACCACCCCTTCTTCTGCTGCATCTTCTGCCGTCTCCATCCACATTTTTGCCACTGCCTGTTCCTTTGGACGGCCCTGGCAACTGTCTGTTAGACATACTGTACAGTAAAACTAACTGTATATTTAAAATAAATGATTCACTGTCAATGTGGATACCCCAATAACAGTATTATTCACCCCAGTTTAAGAATCATGGTCTAAGAGAATAAATTGCTTATGTAATAAACAAAGTAGACACCCCAATAACAGTAGAACAAGATGGGTTATTCACTCCAATTTGAGAATCAAGGCCTAATGAAAGTGTTTATCTGTTAAGCAATGTGGATACCCCAATAACAGTAGAATTAGGTTATTCACACCACTTTGAGAATGAAGGCTAAATAGATTTGTTTATTTATTACACAATATGGAAAACTCAATAACAGTTGAAGGAAACAGCTTATTCACCCCAATTTGAGAATCAAGACCTAATGAAATAGTTGATCTATTAACCGCCTCCGGACCGCCTAACGCAGATGTGCGGTCCGGAGGCGGCAGCCCTGCGCACGACGACGCATATACGCGTCATCTCGCGAGGGCCGGTATTTCCTGTGAACGCGCGCACACACGCGCGCGCGCTCACAGGAACGGAAGGTAAGCGAGTGGATCTCCAGCCTGCCAGCGGCGATCGCTCGCTGGCAGGCTGGAGATCTGATTTTTTTAACCCCTAACAGGTATATTAGACGCTGTTTTGATAACAGCGTCTAATATACCTGCTACCTGGTCCTCTGGTGGTCCCTTTTGTTAGGATCGACCACCAGAGGACACAGGTAGGTCAGTAAAGTCGCACCCAAACACTACACTACACTACACCCCCCCGTCACTTATTAACCCTTTATGAACCCCTGATCACCCATGATCACCCCCCTGTCATTGATCACCCCCCTGTCAGGCTCCGTTCAGACGTCCGTATGATTTTTACGGATCCACGGATACATGGATCGGATCCGCAAAACACATGCGGACGTCTGAATGGAGCCTTACAGGGGTGTGATCAATGACAGGCGGGTGATCACCCATATACACTCCCTGATCACCCCCTGTCATTGATCACCCCCCTGTCATTGATCACCCCCCTGTAAGGCTCCATTCAGACGTCCGTATGATTTTTACGGATCCATGGATACATGGATCGGATCCGCAAAACACATGCGGACGTCTGAATGGAGCCTTACAGGGGGGTGATCAATGACAGGCGGGTGATCACCCATATACACTCCCTGATCACCCCCTGTCATTGATCACCCCCCTGTAAGGCTCCATTCAGACGTCCGCATGATTTTTACGGATCCATGGATACATGGATCGGATCCGCAAAACACATGCGGACGTCTGAATGGAGCCTTACAGGGGGGTGATCAATGACAGGCGGGTGATCACCCATATACACTCCCTGATCACCCCCTGTCATTGATCACCCGCCTGTCATTGATCACCCCCCTGTAAGGCTCCATTCAGACGTCCGCATGTGTTTTGCGGATCCGATCCATGTATCCATGGATCCGTAAAAATCATACGGACGTCTGAATGGAGCCTTACAGGGGTGGTGATCAGTGACAGGGGGGTGATCATCCTGATCACCCCCTGTCATTGATAA
The DNA here is from genome assembly GCF_014858855.1 of Bufo gargarizans. NCBI lineage: Eukaryota > Metazoa > Chordata > Amphibia > Anura > Bufonidae > Bufo > Bufo gargarizans. The sequence goes on from NC_058080.1 coordinate 168,706,671, forward strand.
CCCCCCTGTAAGGCTCCATTCAGACGTTCGCATGTGTTTTGCGGATCCGATCCATGTATCCATGGATCCGTAAAAATCATACGGACGTCTGAATGGAGCCTTACAGGGGGGGTGATCAGTGACAGGGGGGTGATCACCCATATACACTCCCTGATCACCCCCTGTCATTGATAACTCCCCTGTAAGGCTCCATTCAGACATCCGCATGTGTTTTGCGGATCCGATCCATGTATCCACCCATAAAATCTCACATGAACTCGCCATACCCCTCACGGAATCCAAATGCGTAAACATTTTTAGACATTTATATTCCAGACTTCTTCTCACGCTTTAGGGCCCCTAAAAAGCCAGGGCAGTATAAATACCCCACATGTGACCCCATTTCGGAAAGAAGACACCCCAAGGTATTCTGTGAGGGGCATATTGAGTCCATGAAAGATTGAAATTTTTGTCCTAAGTTAGCGGAAAGTGAGACTTTGTGAGAAAAAAACAAAAAAAATCAATATCCGCTAACTTATGCAAAAAAATAAAAAAATTCTATGAACTCGCCAGGCCCCTCATTGAATACCTCGGGGTGTCTTCTTTCCAAAGTGGGGTCACATGTGGGGTATTTATACTGCCCTGGCTTTTTAGGGGCCCGAAAGTGTGAGAAGAAGTCTGGGATCCAAATGTCTAAAAATGCCCTCCTAAAAGGAATTTGGGCACCTTTGCGCATCTAGGCTGCAAAAAAGTGTCACACATCTGGTATCGCCGTACTCAGGAGAAGTTGGGCAATGTGTTTTGGGGTTTCATTTTACATATACCCATGCTGGGTGAGAAAAATATCTTGGTCAAATGCCAACTTTGTATAAAAAAATGGGAAAAGTTATCTTTTGCCAAGATATTTCTCTCACCCAGCATGGTTGTATGTAAAATTACACCGCGAAACACATTCCCCAACTTCTCCTGAGTACGGCGATACCAGATGTGTGACACTTTTTTGCTGCCAAGGTGGGCAAAGGGGCACATATTCCAAAGAGCACCTTTCGGATTTCGCAGGCCATTTTTTACAGATTTTGATTGCAAGGTACTTCTTACACATTTGGGCCCCTAAATTGCCAGGGCAGTATAACTACGCCACAAGTGACACCATTTTGGAAAGAAGACACCCCAAGGTATTCCGTGAGGGGCATGGCGAGTTCCTAGAATTTTTTATTTTTTGTCACAAGTTAGCGGAAAATGATGATTTTTCATTTTTTTTCTTTTTTCCTTACAAAGTCTCATATTCCACTAACTTGCGACAAAAAATAAAAAATTCTAGGAACTCGCCGTGCCCCTCACGGAATACCTTGGGGTGTCTTCTTTCCAAAATGGGGTCACTTGTGGCGTAGTTATACTGCCCTGTCAATTTAGGGGCCCAAATGTGTAAGAAGTACCTTGCAGTCAAAATGTGTAAAAAATGGCCTGCGAAATCCGAAAGGTGCACTTTGGAATATGTGCCCCTTTGCCCACCTTGGCTGCAAAAAAGTGTCACACATCTGGTATCGCCGTACTCAGGAGAAGTTGGGGAATGTGTTTTGGGGTGTCATTTTACATATACCCATGCTGGTTGAGAAAAATATCTTGGTCAAATGCCAACTTTGTATAAAAAAATTGGAAAAGTTGTCTTTTGCCAAGATATTTCTCTCACCCAGCATGGGTATATGTAAAATGACACCCCAAAACACATTCCCCAACTTCTCCTGAGTACGGCGATACCAGATGTGTGACACTTTTTTGCAGCCAAGGTGGGCAAAGGGGCACATATTCCAAAGTGCATCTTTCGGATTTCACCGGTCATTTTTTACACATTTTGATTGCAAAGTACTTCTCACACATTTGGGCCCCTAAATTGCCAGGGCAGTATAACTACGCCACAAGTGACCCCATTTTGGAAAGAAGACACCCCAAGGTATTCCGTGAGGGGCATGGCGAGTTCCTAGAATTTTTTATTTTTTGTCGCAAGTTAGTGGAATATGAGACTTTGTAAGAAAAAAATAAAAATAAAAAATCATCATCATTTTCCGCTAACTTGTGACAAAAAATAAAAAGTTCTATGAACTCACTATGCCCATCAGCGAATACCTTAGGGTGTCTACTTTCCGAAATGGGGTCATTTGTGGGGTTTTTCTACTGTCTGGGCATTGTAGAACCTCAGGAAACATGACAGGTGCTCAGAAAGTCAGAGCTGCTTCAAAAAGCGGAAATTCACATTTTTGTACCATAGTTTGTAAACGCTATAACTTTTACCCAAACCATTTTTTTTTTGCCCAAACATTTTTTTTTTATCAAAGACATGTAGAACTATAAATTTAGCAAAAAATTTATATATGGATGTCGTTTTTTTTGCAAAATTTTACAGCTAAAGGTGAAAAATGTCATTTTTTGCAAAAAAATCGTTACATTTCGATTAATAACAAAAAAAGTAAAAATGTCAGCAGCAATAAAATACCACCAAATGAAAGCTCTATTAGTGAGAAGATAAGGAGGTAAAATTCATTTGGGTGGTAAGTTGCATGACCGAGCGATAAACGGTGAAAGTAGTGTAGTGCCGAAGTGTAAAAAGTGCTCTGGTCATGAAGGGGGTTTCAGCTAGCGGGGCTGATGTGGTTAAAGAAGGTGGATAACCTAATAACAGCTAAAGGAGACAGGTTATTCACCCTAATTTGAGAATCAAGGCGAAATAGAATTGCTTACGTATTAAACAAGGTGGACACCCCAATAACAGTAGAATTAAACAGGTTATTTAGCCCCTTTGAGAATAAAGGTGTAATTGAACTATCTATAAAACTAGGTGGACACCCCAATAACAGTGGAATTAGACAGGTTATTCACCCCAATCTAAGAATCAAGGCATAATGGAATTATCTATTAAACAAGGTGGACACCCCAATAACAGTAAAACAAGGCAGGTTATTCACCCCAATTTGAGAATCAAGGCCAAATGGAATTGCTTATCTATTAAACAAGGTGAACACTATTCAATTAGATTGCTCTCTGCCCTACACAGGGATTTATGCAAACTGCACTGTCTACTATGAATCCATTCAGCTTCAGATTACAGTCCCTGCACTGTCCCTGCAGTGTCTCTATGCTCTCCTTATGCTCTCCCTACAGTGTTTAAAAATTCTCCCTATGATCTCTCTATACTGTCCTTGCACTCTCCCTATCCAATATTCTACAATTAAAGGTTTTATTGAACACTGTCACTAGAGCTTGATACATCTCTCGCTATTCTCAGCTCACAGTGAAATGGCGTAGACCACATAGGATAAGGGTTTTTAAAGAGTTATGACATCACAGGGGCTAGTTTGCCGCGGATTGGCTGTCTGCATTGCATTATGGGTGATCTCGTGTTCTTAGGCTTCTTACTTTCACTTTGTATTATGTGTAGCCACCATTTTAGAAAAAAAAATAATTTGTTACCACTATGGAAATTCGGATTAGTTGCGAATGGAAATTTTCCTGAAACTCTGATCGAATTCAACTTCAGATGCTTCGCTTCGCTTCGCTTAACACTAGTCATGGCCACAGAATCATATCTTCAAATGAACAACACAATGTAAAATGCTGACTTTCAATTATGATGTAGTCACGTAAAGTGCTGTCTGCATGAATGCAGTTAAGAGAGTCAATCATTTCAGTGTGATCGCCAATTGCCAATGTGCCAACCACAAGTTATACTCGCAAAAGACTTGTGTGTGCCTATGACTGAGTTATCGTAGGGCTGAACCTGTTAGGATATGCACAAATAATGTACTACTTACCTATCTAGCATTATCTACTAGTATCTTAAAATCATAGTTAATGTAAATTTTATCATAGCTGTTAAGACACCTATTAAAACATAAAATAAATAAATAATCTTGTAATTGTTGGGGTAGTGGACGATTACTTTATTTTACTCTGTCATAAGTTATATGTTCTCATATTGCATCTCACTGATCTTTGATGACCATAGCTGACAAAATACTGTATTGGCACATGGAAACAAAAGTGTAGCCATATGGCACAGAATATTCTTTCCCTGCACATAAAATGATGCATACCAACTAAGATGTCTAAACATTTATTTTTTAGTGCTGCAAACACAGTATGCTGAAAAGAGTATCCCTACCCCCTCTTCCAGTTCATCTTTCTGATTCCTCCGCTAGGTACTACATTTTCCTTCTAAATAAAGCCTGTCACATTGTTTCAGTTGAGTTGAGTGCATTTATTTGGTTTTGTACTTTATGTCAAGCAGTTCCTGAACACAGTGTACTTCCAGATTCCAATGCATAAATAAGCCTCAAAATAGAATCACTGATTATACCTCATTTAGTGGTTTTATGTAACGCCTCAGCTGGTTACTTCCCACTAACTTCCGCAATGCAGAAAAGAAGTGTTATTCACACACACTTGCTTTTTTTAACTGCACATCCATAGAGATTGTAGTTTTATTATAGTAAATTATCTAGCACTAATTCATAGTTTAGTCACAGAAGCCATTAAATTCAAAGTTAAGGATAGGGGTGTAACTGTCATTCATAGGGCCCCATATCAATATAAGATGGGGCCCCTACCACCTAGGGTAAGAAAATGGAAAACAGCAGCTTACCTGTATTATATCACCATATATCAGACAATCCACATTATAGAAAAAAAGGCTGCCCTATTGTTATTTTCCACAAAAAGGTACAATGTTTTGGCACCTGATAGGGGCCCTCAGCCTCAGGGCCTATAGCAAGTGCTATGGCTGCTATGGCTTATAGCTACACCCAGGGTTAGTGACAAAGATCTGTATTGTGCACTATGTTATTACACCACAGGATTTATTATACAATATATTACAGAGATTATAGAGGTTAGTTTTTTACCAAAGTTGCTTTTCTAGCAGCTGTAAACCACACAGTGATGGTGTCTTCCCTGGAAGGATTCTTTTTTTGGCCTGCTTGGCATCAGCACACACTAGACAAGATGCTTGTTCACTAGCAGACTCACCAGGGGAAATGGGACCTGCCAACTACCTGGCAACTGTCACTAAGAACTGCCAGATAACTATTTTCTCACCCATACTATTTCCTCAGCCTTTTTTGGTTTACATAGTGCACTGTAAAGTTACATTAGCCATTTCTACCACGAAATGTGCATAGTTAGCATCTCAGTATACATTTCAACAGTTTTAATAATGAACTTTCACATATTATAGCATTAACCTTTTAGCAGTAAACAAGTCGGTCACTGCAAATTGCCTCCTTAAGTCGACATGATCCTAGGTGAATAAGACGCTTCTACAAAACTGACTGTGCCAGTCATACTGTCCTGCAGTAACATCTGGTTTTCTGATCAGGTCTTTCTGCTGGCAACTTCCTACATCAGGGCTGTAACGGATCTCCTGGCACCCCGACTGGGTACCTCCGTTGATGGATGCTCCTAGCGCTTCCCGAGGACTCCAAGCACTCCGCTCTACACCAAAACCACCACAGGAACAAGGAACAGGAACAGCTCTTACAAGAGCTAGTAGTTATAGCCACGGGAGTATAGCAAATCTTCAGCGTATAGCAATCCCCAGTGTCGATCAGTTACCCAAACACCAGCCTCAACATGATGAAGGGTAAAACAGGAACTGTTTATTGAACACAAAAGCATTGACTTATATACACATTTTCCAACAAGGGTACCACCCCCGTGGACCTGGTTGGGAACTGAGGACATAACATAGCAGCCAATCCTTTACAGTTTTACAGTTTAAGCACAAAAACGATACATTCAACAAACACAATGGTATCGTCTGTGACGCAATTAATAAACACAATGGCATTGCCTGTGATGAACTAAATAACAGAATAGGCATTGTCTTTGACGCAATCAACAAAATACAATTACCAAAACACAATAGGCTCTAACTGTGATACAATTACCAAACATAATGAGCTAACTTAATCACTAACAGGCAGAAAACACAATTTTTTCCCCAACACACAGAAACCACCTCAAAACCCCACATATCCCCATAATTATCATACATCCATGGATAGCTCTGATCTGGATGAACAACATATCCAAAAATCACCTAGATCCGAGCAGGGGTTCCCGAATTCCATGGAAGTCACATTTGGCAGACCGCAAGCATGGCTTTCCTGCCCAAAACAGTTCCACAGATTTAGGCTGTGCGGCCGGTCTGTCTTCTCCTTGAAAGTTAGTATATGAGCCATAATCCTGAGGCAAGAGGCTGGCAAACAGGCCCCTCCAAAACCCAGTGGCAAGGTTATTTTTGCCACAAGGGCTTAGTTACCCGATTCCACATAGCCAGATTAGGCTTGGAGATTTCCTTGGCTGTGACCTCAGTCAATGGAGTACCTCTCCCTGAAGGTATCCTGCATTCTACAGTGCTTATGGATCTCCATGTGAGGGTTCTGCATACTGATCTCCTATGTAGACCAAGAACCTATTAATCCATTAGTAGTGCTGTTAAAAAGTGGCTCCTTGGGCACACTGGCCAGAATGGTGACCTGTATACTCACTTGCTTTACGCAGTGACAGACATATCATTGACCTTAATCAGACTGATAACTACTGGATAGCCATGCTACTAGATGATTACTGGATGGACCCTCACTATCAAGACAAAATGGGTGAATGTTTTTCTCTCACAGAAAAGGAGCACAAGTTACGTTATTACCTCTGTTTGCTGGGCGGCAGGTGCCAACGTTCCTCCAGAGGTGGAGGAAGAGGCCGAGGCAGCAGCAGAAGAGGGAGCAGGAGGGGCCTGAGCCCTTTCTTGGTTTTGAAGGTGCTTACTCCACTGCAGCCCGTGTCTCGCATGTAGATGCCTGGTCATGCAGGTTGTGCTAAGGTTCAGAACATTAATGCCTCGCTTCAGGCTCTGATGGCACAGCGTGCAAACCACTCGGGTCTTGTCGTCAGTCAGCACATTGTGTGAAGAAGTGCCATGTCAGGGAACTCCTTGAAGCTGCCTTTGGTGTGCTCGGTCCCTGGTGACGGTGGCCAGTAGCAGGCGAACTGTTTTGGCGACAGCTGCTCTGCTTTTGCACCCTGCTCCCGCTTTTGCTACGCTGTTGGCTCGGTCTCACCACTGCCTCTTCCTCCGAACTCTGAAAGTCAGTAGCACGACCTTCATTCCATGTGGGGTCTAGGACCTCATCGTCCCCTGCATCGTCTTCCACCCAGTCTTCTTCCCTGACCTCCTTTTCGGTCTGCACACTGCAGAAAGATGCAGCAGTTGGCACCTGTGTTTCGTCATCATCAGAGACGTGCTGAGGTGGTATTCCCACGTCCTCATCAGGAAACATAAGTGCTTGTTCGTCAGTGCATTCTATGTCTTCCACCCCTGGGGAAGGGCTAGGTAGATACCATTGGGAAACCCTGACAGCAGAGTCTTCAATCAGCATAAGAGACTGCTGCATGACTTGAGGCTCAGACAGGTTCCCCGATATGCACGGGGGTGATGTGACAGACTGATGGGCATGGGTTTCAGGCGCCACCTGTGCGCTTTCTGCAGAAGACTGGGTGGAAGATAATGTGAACGTGCTGAATCCACTGTCGGCCACTCAATTGACTAGCGCCTGTACTTGCTCAGGCCTTACCATCCTTAGAACGGCATTATGCCCGACCAAATATCACTGTAGATTCTGGCGGCTACTGGGACCTGAGGTAGTAGTTTCAGTAGGATGTATAGCTGTGGCAGAACGGCCACGTCCTCTCCCTGCACCAGAGGCTCCACCAACACCACCACCGCGTCTCTTATTAGATGTTAGCCTCATAGTAAGCGTTCACAAAGCAAAGTAAAAAGTGGTTAAGTCTGTTAAAAATAATTCAAATAAAAGAGATAAAAGAATCCCACGGCGCAAAATCACCCAAAGGTTGGAGTAATGTTGATGCTTATTTAATCAGGTAAAATAGTACAACGCGTTTCGGGGTTTAACCCCTTCCTCAGGTACAGAATGTCTTGCAAGACATTCTGTACCTGAGGAAGGGGTTAAACCCCGAAACGCGTTGTACTATTTTACCTGATTAAATAAGCATCAACATTACTCCAACCTTTGGGTGATTTTGCGCCGTGGGATTCTTTTATCTCTTTTATTTGAACCACTGGTCTTCTGCGGGATCCCAGGCATCCCTGAACAGGAGCATCCATCCCGGGCTGCACATCATCCGTTGCAAGGAGTCTATGGGAAATCGTTCTATGTCCTCATTAGAGTTGTGCCTAAATTAGCACAACTCTATCAGGTGAGCCTCCCCAGTGGAGATACCTATTTTATATATTTCCTAACTTTATTACCCTATGGTGCGCCATTCTCTTTTGTTCTCTAGTGGAACGACGCCTGTTTTCCGATATTGTTAAAAATAATTAACCGCCAATAAAAACCCTGATGCAGGGTATTGCACTCAATTATTTTTATATTTTTTACTCTATATGACAGCGGTATTTGTGGCCTAAATTTCACAGTAATTTATGCAAGTCTAATCCTAGATGTGCAGTATATCAGAGGGTTTTTTCACCCCAGTAAGCAAAAAGATGTATTTCTGGCCAAAATGTGACAGTCACTTATGCACGTCTAATCCCAGATGTGCAGTATATCAGAGGGTTTTATTCACCCCAGTAAACACAAAGCCGTATTTCTGGCCTAAATGTGACAGTCACTTATGCACGTCTAATCCCAGATGTGCAGTATATATCAGAGGGTTTTTTCATCCCAGTAAGCACAAAGCTGTATTTCCGGCCTAAATGTGACAGTCACTTATGCATGTCTAATCCCAGATGTGCAGTATATATCAGAGGGTTTTTTCACCCCAGTAAGCAAAAAGATGTATTTCTGGCCAAAATGTGACAGTCACTTATGCACGTCTAATCCCAGATGTGCAGTATATCAGAGGGTTTTTTCACCCCAGTAACCAAAAAGCCGTATTTCTGGCCTAAATGTGACAGTCACTTATGCATGTCTAATCCCAGATGTGCAGTATATATCAGAGGGTTTTTTCATCCCAGTAAGCACAAAGCTGTATTTCCGGCCTAAATGTGACAGTCACTTATGCATGTCTAATCCCAGATGTGCAGTATATATCAGAGGGTTTTTTCACCCCAGTAACCAAAAAGCCGTATTTCTGGCCTAAATGTGACAGTCACTTATGCATGTCTAATCCCAGATGTGCAGTATATTAGAGGGTTTTTTCACCCCAGTAAGCAAAAAGATGTATTTCTGGCCTAAATGTGACACTCACTTATGCACGTCTAATCCTAGATGTGCACTATTTAACCCCAGTAAGAAAAAAGCTGTATTTCTGGACTTGCAGACATGCAGATAGCCTGTGCTGGTGCACTATCAATGCATAAAATGGCTGCCGATTATGTATTGATATTGACAAGCTGAAGTAAAAAAAAGTTCGTTTTTAGCAGTAGTTGGCTCAAGGCAGGCTTAAAAAAATTGTGCACTGCACCCACAAAACACATTTGCTGTAGATCGCTGAGTAAAAAAAGCAGTTCTTGATAAGATTTCTCCCTGATCTCTCCCTCACAGCAGCTGCAGGCTCTCCCTACACTAATCCAAGCAGAGTGACAGGCGGCGCTACGTGACTTCAGCTTAAATAGTAGGCATGGCTGTGAAGGCCTTTTGGGGCAAGTAGTATGATGCTTGTTGATTGGCTGCTGTGCAGCCTTTCAAAAAGTGCCAAGAAAGCGCCGAACACCGAACTTTTACTTAACTGTTCGGGTCCGGGTGCCGAAAAAACCTAAAGTTCGGTACGAACCCGAACTTTACAGTTCGGGTTCGTTCAACTCTAATTATAATATTTATCCCTAATTTATTCATGTATTTAGTCCAATGCTTGGGCTTATTGACTAGCCTTATAGTAGCATTTAATATTAGGATATTTGGGTGAAGTTTTTGAATTACCTTCTGTTACTACAGCTACTAGTGCCCCTTCATTTCCCATTGAAGTGAGCATTTCAGATTGTGGTGATCCGTTTCTCATGGTACAGCAGGTGAGCTGCTTGTCGCAGCACCTACTTGCATTGCTGCTTCATTTTCAATTTATGTTTTGTTTGCAATTTATTACTGTCTAATAAAGTTATTATATGTACTGTGTGTCCCCTTTGTGGGTTTTTGGTATCATCATTTACTATTGATGAAAACATTCTTAAAAAATAAACTAAATGAGATAACAAGTTTTCTTAAAAATTCCTAGGAGGTCCTAGGAGGCTAGAGTTACATACCAACTATCAGGGCGATTGGGACAACTTTGGTTCGTCTGGAACTGATTCGGGGCCAAACTAAAGGTTTGGCAAACGAGACCAGGAATGAATCTTAAGTGGTTCACTCATCCCTACTTTTACATCTCTAATATACATTTTTTGATTTTGTTGATTAGTATAAAAATGAATTGTGGCTGAAGAAAATGAAACAGATTACTACTGAAAGTAATACAAAGAAACACCTGTAAAAATACAGAGAAGTAGCAAAATATAAAAAGTATCATAAGGAAAAGCCAGTACAAGAAATTTCAATTTGTCTAGCTGTCTGACAGTCTTACTGTTACTGATTTATGCAGTTCAAGGTAATATAGTAATGAAAAGTCAGAAATACAATGTGGCAGTTGAACAGGAGATTTTCTATAAAAAAATACAGACTAAATTTTCAAAACTAAAGGGGAGATTTATCAATCCATCTGCACCAAAAAAGTATTGTAAAATGCGCCAAAAATTATCTGCAAACTAAATTGAGCCAAATTTGTCACATGCCCACATTAGTGAATATAAAAAGAAGGATTCACCCTGAAATAGAAATCTGCCAAGAAAAGATGGTGTGGTTAAAAAGTGGCATCCTGACCATCATATGTATGAATATAGTGGAAATATAGTCGATATTATAAGCATACCCCAGACAAGCGTAAACTTGCATGCTGTAGTTGCATGCTGTATGTGAAATTGTCACTTTTTGTTAAAAGTCACAGGCTGATGCAGAGCTGGCTGTATTCAGTACTTTCTGGTCTTCTCACAGAAACTGGCCTTAAAATGTTGCAATTACTGGTTAATTTAATGTAAATAAACATTTGATAAGTTTGCTCTTAACTTTCACCACTTTTGCCTCCAGATCTAAATTTTAGTTATCTCACAAATTGCACCGAAATGTATCTATTTTGGAGCAATTTGTGATATAACTAACTTTTTTTTATTTTTTAAAAGCTTTTACTCCACAATAGTGGCATAAAAAAGTCCCAAATTAAGGCGTATGCCATATATGCACCATAATTTGCGACTTTTAGAGGTTAAAGGGACACTGGCAGGCCCAATAAGCATAATTATCTATATATATGCATGCACAGGTCTTCTATTGTGTATTAAAAACATATAAGTCTAACTCTTGTCCACCTTATGAACACTGCAAACTGATGTTTTATAACCTGATGTAATTGGTCTTCTTTTTGCCCAAGGGGCGGCGTTTCAGCTTCACTTCTGCCCAGCCAGCCGCGCCCCAACTGCCGTTTTGAAGTGCCGCCCAGTAGAAAGCTATGGGATCTCGGAACGTCGGGGACAGCAGAAAAAATTATAATAATAAAAATAATAATAAAATAAATGCCGGATCCGTTTTGCCGGATGACACCGGAAAGACTGATCCGGCATTTCAATGCATTTTTTCGACTGATCAAGCATTTTTAAGACTGATCAGGATCCTGATGAGTCTTACTAATGCCATCAGTTTGCATACGTTTTGCCTGATCTGGCAGGCAGTTCCGGCGACGGAACTGCTTGCCGAATCTCTCTGCCGCAGGTGTGAAAGTATCCTAATAAGGTATGTCTATTTTTTAAATAATTTTTTATTTTATTTACAATTTAAAATGGCTTTATTATTGGAACGGAACATTTTTTATTTTAAACTTCAACTTTTTTTTTGTAAAACCCTTTTTTTTATTTATATTTTTGTCCCACTATAGGACTTAAATTTTTGGGCATCTGATTCCCTCTACGATGCATTACAATATATAGTGTATTGTAATGCATTGATACTGTCTTAAATTGACAGTTGCTTATGAGACCCAGCCTGGGGGATGAGCCTCATAGGGCTATTTAGCTGGCAGGCCCCGAGGCCTGTGTAAGACATCTGGCTTCCATAACAGCCATTGGGATCCTGCCATCAGAGCATGGAGATCCAATGGAGTGAGAGAGAGAGCCTACTCCCTGTGCAAACCCCTTAGATGCAACAGTGAATATTGACTGTCGCATCTGAGGGATTAATCCACCGGCATCTGAGTTTTCCTCATTGCCAGTGGATACATCATGGGCCTGGCTGTAAGTAACAGCCACGCCCCCGCTGCTGATCAAGCAGGAGCAGCTTCTGCACCCGCCCAATAAGTGTGTCATACATGTACAGCATTAACCACATCCCATCTGGGCCATTTTCCCCCTTCCTGACCAGGCCTAATTTTGCAAAACGGACATATCTCACTTTATGTGGTAATAACTTTGGAACGCCTTTATTTATCCAAGTCATTCAGAGATTGTTTTCTCGTGACACATTGTACTTCATGATAGTCATAAATTTGAGTCAAAATATTTCACCTTTATTTATGAAAAAATCCCAAATTTACCCAAAAATTTGAAAAATTTGAAATTTTCTAAATTTCAGTTTCTCTGCTTTTAAAACAGAAAGTGATACCTCATAAAATATTTATTACTTAACATTCCCCATAGGTCTGAAGTCACTTTGTGGGGCCTACATAGTGGATACCCCCATAAATGACCCCATTGTAGAAACTACACCCCTCAAGGTATTCAAAACCGATTTTACAAACTTTGTTAACCCTTTATGCGTTCCACAAGAATTAAAGGAAAATGGAGATCAAATTTTTAAATTTCACTTTTTTGGCAGATTTTCCATTCCAATTTTCTCTTTAACACATCGATGGTTAACAGCCAAACAAAACTCAATATTTATTACCCAGATTCTGCGGTTTACAGAAACACCCCACATGTGGTCATAAACTGCTGTATGGGCACACGACAGGGCGCAGAAGAAAAGGAACTCCACATGGTTTTTAGATGCCATGTCCCATTTGAAGCCCCCTGATGCACCCTTACAGTAGAAACTCCCAAGAAGTGACCCCATTTTGGAAACTAGGGGATAAGGTGCCAGTTTTATTAGTACTATTTTTGGGTACATATGATTTTTTGATCATTCATTATAACACTTTATGGGGCAAGGTGACCAAAAAATTGGTTGTTTTAGCACAGTTTCTATTTATTTATTTTTACAGCGTTCACCTGAGGGGTTCAGTCAAGTGACATTTTTATAGAGCAGATTGTTACGGACGCGACGATACCTAATATGTATACTTTTTCTCATTTATGAAAGTTTTACACAATAATAGCATTTTTGAAACAAAAAAATAATGTTTAATGTGTCCATGTTCTGAGAGCTATAGTTTTTTTTATTTTTTGAGAGATTTTCTTATGTAGGGGCTCATTTTTTGCGTGATGAGGTGACGGTTTTATTGGTACCATTTTGTGGGACATATGCATTTTTGATCATTTGGTGTTGCACCTTTTGTGATGCAAGGTGACAAAAATTGCTTGTTTTGACACCGTTTTTTTTGTTTTTGTTTTTACGGTGTTCACTCGAGGGGTTAGGTCATGTGATATTTTTATAGAGCTGGTTGTTACGGATACGGAAATACCAAATATGTCTATTTTATTTTATTTTTTCTATTTTTAAATTTTTTTTTTTTATTCCTTACTTGGGGACTTTTTTTTTTTTTACATGTGAAACTTTTTATTTTTTTATTTTTTCAACCCTTTATTTTTTATTTTTTATTTTACACTTTTCGTCCCCCATAAGGTCATACAAGACCAATGGGGGACATTTGCTTCACTTTTTCATTTTTTTTTTCACTGTTGATTTCTCCTGTAACTGGGGCTGACATAGTAGCCCCAGATACAGAAGAAATGCACCCCCCAGAGAGGCTGTACAGCATGATTCTGCGCTGTACAGCCTCAGAGCAGGGCTGATCGAGGTCTCTGAAAGACCTCACACAGCTCCTGCACTCTCCGGTCCCGGCGGTCACATGACCGCCGGGCCGGAACAGGAAGCGCACAGCGCTTCCTGCTCTGCATACACAGCGCTCGGTGAGCGCTGTGCCTGCAGCGATCCGGAAGGCAGGGACACCTGGGAACTGTCCCTGCCTTATCTCTGGGTTGCCCTGCTGTCACTGACAGCGGGCAACCCGATCAGCAGCTGCACGATTAGCGTGCAGCTGCTGTTTCTGAAAGGACGTTTTAAAACGTGCTTTCAGAAATAGAGGTCCACCCATAGGACGTTTATATCCTATGGGCGGACGGAAAGAGGTTAAAGGGGTTGTGTCACTTCAGCAAATGGCATTTATTATGTGGAGAAAGTTAATACAAGCCACTTACAAATATTATTATTATTATTATTATTATTATTATTATTATTATTATTATTATCCATATTGCTTCCTTTGCTAGCTTGATTCATTTTTCCATCACATTTTACACTGTTCGTTTCCATGGTTACGTTCACCCTGCAATCCAGCAGTGGTGGCCGTGCTTGCTCACTAGACAAAAAAGCACTAGCCTATGTGAGCTTCCATGGTCCTGGCCACCAGAGAGTCTGGTGCTTTTTTCTATAGTGTGCAAGCACAGCCACTGCTGATGGATTGCAGGGTGGGTATACAAAGGGACAGAAGCAGTAGCAGGTGTAACATGTGGCATAAGGCTGGGTCCACACCTGAGCGTTTTACAGCGCGTTCCTACGCGCTGTAAAACGCTCAACAAGGAGAAACCAATGCTTCCCTATCGGCATGGTTCTCACCTGGGCGTTTTACAGCGCGTACAATCGCGCTGTAAAACGCCCGACGCCCCAAGAAGTACATGAGCTTCTTTGGGGCGTCTTGTCGCGCGTTCCCGTACATAGACTTTCGGGAACGCGCGACAATGGGCGTTCGCTTGTCTCTGTATGCACGATTGCAAACGCCGGTACAATCGCGCATACAGAGTGCTCCATCGCGAACGCTCAGGTCTGAACCCAGGGCAAAGGATTGATATGATTCAGAACCTCCTAAGAAAATAAGAACTTTTTAAAGGTTCATCTGAACACCCTGGTCTAGGATCCCATATCCCAAAAAAGGAAGACTTGGCATAGAGTCTGTTCTTCCGCAGGCGCTGCAGAACAGCACAAAAATGTTTCCGATGTAATGTCACCAGCCTATGTGCGCTCCCACAGTCCCGGCTACCAGAGAGTAGCAAGCACGATCACCAGAACTGGATTGCAGGATGGTCGTAACCATGGCAATGAGCAGTGTATAATGTGATGGAAAAATGAATCTAACCAGCAAAGGAGGCAATATGGACAATCACAATACATAGTAAGTGCCTTGTATTAACTTATTCTACATGATAAATGCCATTTGCTGAAGTGAGACAACTACTTTAAGTCATCGCCCGCAGTGTTGCACCGCCACACATGTACTGCCCTGGGCGTCTAGGGGTTAAATGATCTTTACTAATGCCCATAATGACCAATGATGTTCAAGTTAAGTTTGTATGAAAATAGGCAAATAGTGATAGAGAAACATCGGCCGGGACGTAACGCAAACGCGCGCTCGCTATCAAATGTTCATGAACCGCAAGTTCGCGACGGACCCTATTCACTTTAATGGCAGGCGAACCTGAAAAACCTTTAGGTCATATTTGCAGCCCCCAAATACTTACTAGAAGTGCACAAATAGTCCCACAACATGAACAGTGACATACTAGAGGGGGATCAATGGCAAAAATTCCCACAAAAAATATGTATTTTGATCAGGGGACACTTTTATGCGTCTTAAAGGAAACCTCTCAAAAATGTGCCCTGCTGGAGCCTAGAAAATTGTTATTTTAGGCCACGGGAGTACAGGCCCCAAAAATTAGGCATTCACCTGACAGAAAAGAATAAGTGATTATGTGGCTGGCGGTACATTAGGCGGTCACTGAATAACAATTTTACTGTAGGCCAGTGGACTATAGGCCCCAAAAATTAGACATTCACCTGACAGAAAAGAACAAGTGATTATGTGGAGGTATATTAGACAGTCAGTGGATAACAAATTTACTGTAGACCAGTACAGGAAGCTCATCAAGAGAATGCCAAGAGTGTGCAAAGCAGTAATCAAAGCAAAAGGTGGCTACTTTGAAGAACCTAAAATATGACATATTTTTAGTTGTTTCACAATTTTTTGTTGTGTATATAATTCCACATGCGTTAATTCATAGTTTTGATGCCTTCAGTGTGAATCTACAATTTTCATAGTCATGAAAATAAAGAAAACTCTTTGAATGAGAAGGTGTGTCCAAACCTTTGGTCTGTACTGTACATAAGACAAGGACCATTCTTTGTTCTGGGTGGTGGCGGATATGTGTGGGCTGGCATGAGGAATTTCAATCACACGTGGTCATCACAGGTGTTGAATTCCTCCGAGATCCATGCCTCATTTATTTTTAGGAATGTGAGGTAGTCCACACTGTCGTGAGCTAGGCGAGTGCGCTTATCGGTCACGATCCCCCCTGCTGCGCTGAACATCCTTAAGGACAGGACACTCGACGAGGGGCAAGCCAAGAGTTTCATGGCAAATTGTGCCAGCTCTGGCCCCAGGTTAAGCCTGCACACCCCGTAGTCTAGGGGTTCCTCGCTTCTCAGAGCGTCCACATCGGCCGTTAACTCGATGTAGTCGGACACCTGTCGGTCTAGGCGTTCCCTGAGGCTGGATCCGGAGGGCAGCTGTCGATGGGTTGGTTGCAAGAATGATCTCATATCCAAAGTGACCAAAGCATCTTCAAACCACCCACTTCTTGCAGGCGGGGTAGGATTGGTACCCGCACCTGTTTCGCTGTGGGTGGAAATTCCTCTGCTAGAGCCCGCAACAGCAGAATGCAGCATCTCTCGCAGCAAGGCCTGGAAATGCTGCATTTTGACAGCCCTCTGTTATGCTGGTAACATGTCTGCATTTTGTGTTTGTACCGGGGGTCTAAGAATGTTGCCACCCAGTACTGGTCCTTGCCCTTTATGCTTTTTATACGGGGTCCCTCTTCAAACACTGGAGCATGAAGGCCCCATTTGCACTAAATTGGTAGTGGTGGAGTGCCCTGGTTCCTGCTCATCTCCCAGGAGAATGTCGTCCTCAGTCTCCTCCTGTCTGTCTGCACTATATGCTTTCTATGTTAGAAAGTATATTATAGGTATATCACACCCCTCAATAATTTTTTTTTGGTCAATAGGTATATCACACCAGTTACAATTAGTTATTCCAATAGCGTTTGTCACTCTATATTGCTGCGGTATCGCAGCAGGACCGCACACAACTGCTGCACAATACAAATGCACTATAATATACTTTCAGGTAGGCTACTTTCACACTAGCGTTCGGGGCTCTGCTTGTGAGTTCCGTTTGAAGGCTGTCACAAGCGGCCCCGAACGGATCCGTCCAGCCCTAATGCATTCTGAGTGGATGCGGATCCGCTCAGAATGCATCAGTCTGGCACCGTCTGTCCTCCGCTCCGCTCAGCAGGCGGAGAAACGGAACCGAAACGGAAACACAACGGTAACAAAAGACGGAAAAACGGATCCGAGAAACACTGAAAGAGCCATACGGTCGTATGAAAGAGGCCTAATTGAGATGTTTCAGCACATGAAACATCTCAATTAGGCCTCTTTCATACGACCGTATGGCTCTTTCAGTGTTTTGCGGATCCGTTTTTCCGTCTTTTGTTACCGTTGTGTTTCCGTTTCGGTTCCGTTTCTCCGTATGGCATATACAGTAATTACATAGAAAATTTGTATTTTTTGCGGACCCATTGACTTGAATGGAGCCACGGAACGTGATTTGCGGGCAATAATAGGACATGTTCTATCTTTCAACAGAACAGAAAAACGGAAATACGGAAACGGAATGCATATGGAGTACATTCCTTTTTTTTGTAAAACCATTGAAATAAATGGTTCCGTATACGGACCGTATACAGAACGTGAAAAACGGCCCGTAAATGGAAAAAAAAAACGGTTGTGTGAAAGAGGCCTTAGTTGTCCTGTCCAACCTGATAGATGTGTCATGGGTCGAAGTTCGGCGCAATGCAAAAGAATATGGCGCATGCGAACATCGCCATATGTTCGCATGTTCAGCGAATCACGAACAAGCAAAGTTTGCCGCAAAACAACTGCCGGGCGAACCGCAAGGCCATCTCTATAGACAAACTTATATTATTATACAAAAGATAAATATGATAATTGTACCTCCTCAGTCACTAGGCAGAAACAGAATGGAATCTGACTTTTTAATTATACTGTATATAAGAAGACATGACTACTGTTTTATAACCATTGAATAGAACACATGTTTTCAGTCTTTTGACAGAAGGAATAATTACAACTTTGAGCATAATTTCTGGTCTTGTGTTGCAGAAGAGTGACCTTCAGGAAGAAGTTGTGTTACTTTAAATAACATTCTCCCCAGCACAACACATTTAATGGATAGAAATGTAGATGATGAACAGTTCTATTTATTGCTTTGTTTTGGTACTACTATGTAATGCAGCGCTGTTAGCAGTTCCATTTCATTCTATCTTTTAATCATTTCTTGCAGCCCTGTTTGAAATGAATTGGAATTCACAAGGCAGCAATGGTTAGTTTTATAGTAGTTGTTTTATTGACACTATGAAGGAAAACAAGGGCAATGATACCTGCAGGGATGGAATAGGAATTTAATGTGGCCCTAGAAAAAAAAAAAAAAGTGGCCCCATGTTGTAGGCGGCCCAGGGAAGAGAAGGAAGAGATAACTCAAGTAGGTGGAGCGAGCAATATCATGGTGATGCAGCCGAACTAAATACAACAGTGCAATGTACGTACTGCTCCAGCAGGCATGAATGCCATAGTGCAGCACAATGTACTGCCCCAGCACAACCAAATATCACAGTACAGAAAAAAATATCCTGCCCCACCAGAACTAAGTACTACAGTGCCGCACAATATACTACCCCAGCAAAATAACCAAATACCACAGTGCAGCACAATACTGTACAATGCCTCAGCAAAATATCCAAATACCACTGTGCAGCACAATATACTTCCCCAGCAGAACCAATTATCACAGTACAGCAAAATATCCTGCCCCCACCAGAACTAAGTACTACAGTGCCGCACAATATACTACCCCAGCAAAATAACCAAATACCACAGTGCAGCACAATACTGTACAATGCCTCAGCAAAATATCCAAATACCACTGTGCAGCACAATATACTTCCCCAGCAGAACCAATTATCACAGTACAGCAAAATATCCTGCCCCCACCAGAACTAAGTACTACAGTGCCGCACAATATACTACCCCAGCAAAATAACCAAATACCACAGTGCAGCACAATACTGTATAATGCCTCAGCAAAATATCCAAATACCACTGTGCAGCACAATATACTTCCCCAGCAGAACCAATTATCACAGTACAGCAAAATATCCTGCCCCACCAGAACTAAGTACTACAGTGCCGCACAATATACTACCCCAGCAAAATAACCAAATACCACAGTGCAGCACAATACTGTATAATGCCTCAGCAAAATATCCAAATACCACTGTGCAGCACAATATACTTCCCAAGCACAAGCAAGTATCACAGTACAGCAAAATATCCTGCCCCACAAGAACTAAGTACTACAGTGCCGCACAATATACTACCCCAGCAAAATAACCAATTATCACAGTGCAGCACAATACTGTATAATGCCTCAGCAAAATATCCAAATACCACTGTGCAGCACAATATACTTCCCCAGCAAAATACCCAAATACCGAGGTACGCACAATATACTGCCCCAGCAAAATATCCAAATACCACAGTGCAGCAAAATATAATGCCCCAACAAAATATCCAAATAGCACAGTGCGCACAATATAATGCCCCAGCAAAATATCCAAATAGCACAGTGCGCACAATATACTGCCCCAGCAAAATACCCAAATACAGAGGTACGCACAATATACTGCCCCAGCAAAATATCCAAATACCACAGTGCAGAAAAATATAATGCCCCAGAAAAGTACAGTGCGCACAATATACTGCCCCAGCAAAATACCCAAATACAGAGGTGCGCAACAATATACTGCCCCCAGGACAGCCAAATACCACAGTACAGCAAAATATACTACCCCAGCAGAAACAAATACAACAATGCTGCAGAGTACACTTCCCCAGTAGAACCAAATACCACTGTGCAGCACAATATAAAGTTCTGCTGGGACGGTACCGTATTTTTCACCCTATAAGACGCACCTGCCCATAAGACGCAACTAGTAGATTTTTGAGGAGGAAAATAAGAAAAAAAATATTTTGAACAAAAAGGTGTGCTTTTGGTGGGTTTTGAACTAATGGTGGTCTGTGGATGACACTATTATAACGTAATCTTATCTATAATTGTAGGCATTGTTAATATATTTAAATTCAGGGTAATCAGCGCCTGTATTACTTACAACAAGCGCTCGGTAGCAGAGGGGAGGGAGGAGGCAGGCCGGGAGGACGGGCGCTGGCAGCGTGAGTCACTACGTCATGCGCCCACGCCGCCTGCTTTATTCATAAAGTGGGCGGCGCAGGCGCGTGACGTAGTGACTCACGCTGCCTGCACCCTCCTCTCTGCTACCGAGCGCTTGTTGTAGGTAATACAGGCGCTGATTACCCTGAATTTGAATATATTAACAATGCCTATAATTATAGATAAGATTATGATATATACAGTGAGCAGGGCCCTCCTCCCCCTCCTCCCTCTCAGCTGATACACCCGCGGCATCGCGGCGCGGCGTATCATTCGCACCATAAGACGCCTTGCTATTTTTCCCCCACTTTTGGGAGGGGGAAAAGTGTGTCTTATAGGGCGAAAAATATGGTATACTGTGCTGCACTGTGGTATTTGGTTCTGCTGGGGTAGTATTTCAGTTTCCTGGGGTGGTATTTTGAACTGCACTTTGGTATGAGGTTCTGCTGTGGAACCAAATACCAAAGTGCAGCACAATATACTTCCCCAGCAGCACAAAGTACATCCCCAGAAGCTGTGCTGTCTGCCATGTTCTGTCCTCCTCCTCCTCCAAATATGGAGGCCTTATGTCGGCATGCTGCTTGGTCAGATACCGAACTACATACCTCTTACAAGCATTAACATCTCCTCTGATGTAGATGTTCTCTTTCCTCATCTTCTTCATTTAGTCAAGACCACCACCACCATCTTAGATTCCCAATTTTTCCATCATCCTCTCCATCTTCTCAGCACAATCTCCAAATCCTGGTGTCACTCCAATACTGTACCCGCTGTGCT
Organism: Bufo gargarizans; assembly: GCF_014858855.1. Lineage (NCBI taxonomy): Eukaryota > Metazoa > Chordata > Amphibia > Anura > Bufonidae > Bufo > Bufo gargarizans. Next base: position 168,728,037 of record NC_058080.1, read on the forward strand.
CCACAATGCCCCCAAATACTATACCTATGAAAAAAGGTGATGTAGTTGAATTCAGGGAGAGCTGCAGCTGCCGGCCAGGTGCATACTTGCCCGTCTGATCTGACATCTTGTGTGGAGAGAAACAAGAAGTTTACATATGGAAAACCAAAGTGCAGTGAACATAGCCAAGGACCCACGGAGCCAGAGCTAAGCGGTTGGGAGCGGGCATGTATGTTTACCTTCACAGGTCTGGCAGGAAAGAGAGGATTAAAAAAAATAATAATAAGTCAATCCTGGAAACTCTTTTAAAACTGCTTTATGCCCTTATGTACATTATGCAAAGATTTAAATCTGACAGCCAACTAACCTTCAGTAGCTACAAGGCTAATTATCCTACTGTAGAAACTGAATTGTCATGTTGTCTTAAAGGGTAACTGTCATGTTTTTATAAAACAAAAAATCTATTTTAGCATATGTTACTGCTGCAGCAGCATTATGCATGAAGCAATCTTTAGTTTCTTCACATACCATGGTTTTTCTTGAGTTTTTAGGCTTAGGCTAGTTTCACACTACCAGCAGGGGACTCCGGCAGGCTGTTCCGGTGGATGAATAGCCTGTCGGATCCATCTTACTACTAGTTCACGTGTGCCCCTGGACTGCTGCTCCTTCCCCATTGACTATAATGGGGGCGGGGCAGAGTTTTGGTGGCAGCAGGGCAGTGCACGACTGCATGCAGTACTTTTAGTCCGGCTGCCTGTCAGCGTGCGCTACGGTGCTGTTGTCTGAACTCCGTCCCTCCCCCATTATAGTAAATGGGGACGGAGCGGCAGTCCAGGGGCACACGTGAACTAGCGGCAGGACAGGTCCGACTGTTCACCCGCTGGAACAGCCTGCCAGAGTCCCCTGCTGCTAGTGTGAAAGTACCCATAGTTATGGCTGTTTAAACTATTACAATAGGAGGACCTTCTCAAGATGGCTCCTCTGCCAATTCTCTGAGGCAAAAACTTCTTTCCCCTTATTCCCATACACACTTGCTGTAGCCAGCAGCTCCCTGCCAGCCAATCAGATTGGATTACTGAGAGACACGCCTCCTCACTCTGAAGCCTAAGGCCCCTTGCAGACGAGCGTGTCCGGATTAGGTCCGGATGCGTTCCGGGTGCATTGCGGCAAACCCGTGCGAGTAGGTTCGCAATTGCAGTCAGTTTTGACTGCAATTGCGTTCCGTTGTTCAGTTTTTATCGCGCGGGTGCAGTGAGTTTTGCATGCGCGTGATAAAAAACTGAATGTGGTACCCAGACCCGAACTTCTTCACTGAAGTTCAGGTTTGGGTTCAAGGTTGTGTAGATGTAATTATTTTCCCTTATAACATGGTTATAAGGGAAAATAATAGCATTCTTTAATACAGAATGCTTAGTACAAGGTCAATTGAGGGTTAAAAAAATAAATAAAAATTAACTCACCTCCTCCAATTGATCGCGTGGCTGCCGGTCTCCTGTTCTTTCTTTAGGACCTCTCAAAGGACCTGTGGTGACGTCACTGAGATCATCACATGGTCCAATCACATGGTCCATCACCACGGTGATGGACCATGTGATTGGACCATGTGATATGACATCACCACAGGTCCTTTAGCCGGCAGCTCATGATTAAAGAAGTAAGAAGAGATCGGCAACTACGAGATCAAGAGGAGGAGGTGAGTTAATTTTTTTTATTTTTTTTATTTTTTTAACCCTCAATTGACCTTCTACTATGCATTCTGTATTAAAGAATGCTATTATTTTCCCTTATAACCATGTTATAAGGGAAAATAATACAGTGAATAGACTGTCATCTTAGCAACCATGCGTGAAAATCGCACCGTATCCGCAGTTGCTTGCGATGTTTGCGATTTTAACGCAGCCCCATTCACTTATATTGGGCCTAAGTTGCGTGATAAACGCACAATATAGAGCATGTTGCAGTGTGAAGGACTGCCCCTCCGTCTTCCTGTCTTCTTAGCCAGAGACAGACAAGCCATAGCAACTGTCTTTTAAGGGAGCAGTGGAAAGGGACAGAGGACATTAATGAAAGCTGTTATTATAAGGTAATTACAGATCTTTTGACAATCATTGACAGACTAACTCAGGTATACATGACTAGCTCTATTATAAACTAGCAAATAAAATAAAAAATATGAAAGTTACACTTTAAGTCTAAAACCACAAGTTTGCAATACTGTTTCATCGCAAACATTCTTTTCAGTGCCACAATTTTACATTTTTTTATTTTTATATATATAAGGGCATGGGCCTCTGTGCATCACAAAAGAACTTGTAGTGATTACAGCCAGGGTCGGCGCTACCATAAGGCAGACCAAGCGGCTGCCTTAGGGCACACCCTGGGGGAGTGCGGAAAAATGAACCTTTTTTTAATCACTTACTTGTGAGTTGTGCCGCAGTGCCGCCGGCCGCTTGCCCCAGCCTGCGTGCGGCCCCGGTCCTCACTCACAGAGCGGCACGGGCCCTGCAACACGGTCACAGGGTAAGGCCAGGGGGTGTGACTTCCGAGTGGCGATGCAGCGGCGGGCGGCAGCAGGGAGCTGACTGTGTCTGTGAGTCTGACTCACACACAGCCAGATTGCTGTGGGTAGGTGATCACTGATAAGCGCACTAGCGCCAGAGTGCACGGCATAAATGTGTTTTAAAAAAATTATTACACAAACAACAATCATAAATGGAGGGGGGCTAATGACCGTGACATGATGGGAGGGCGGACAATGTCTGTAGTCTGTGAAATGGGGATGGGGCCAGAGCCAGCCGGGGAGGGGGGGTGATGATGTGCCATGGGGGGGTAATGTGACACTATAGGGGGTAATGATGTGATCATGATGTGACACAAAGGGGGTGATGTGACATGGTTTGGAGGGGGAGAAATGTGACATGGATGGAGGGGGAGAAATGTGACATTGAGGGGGTGAAATGTGACATGGAGGGCTGATGTGACATAGGTGATTTGACATGGAGGGGGGAAAATGTGACATTGAGGCCTTGAGCGGGAGAAATGTGACATGAAGGGGGAGAAATGTGACATGAAGGGGGAGAAATGTGACATGGGGGTGATGTGACAGAGGGGATTATGTAAAAAGGAGGGGGAGAAATGTGACATGGAGGAGGGGAAATGTGACATGGGGGTGATGTGACAGAGGGGATTATGTAAAATGGAGGGGGAGAAATGTGACATGGAGGAGGGGAAATGTGACATAGGGATGATGTGACAGAGGGGATTATGTAAAAAGAAGGGGGAGAAATGTGACATGGAGGAGGGGAAATGTGACATTGGGGGCATGATGGCTTACATGGGGGTCTGATGGATGATATGGGGGGCTAATGGCTGACATGGGGGCTAATGGCTGACATGGGGGCATGATGGCTGACATGGGGGGCTGATGTCTGACATGGGAGATCTGAGGCATTGGGGGACTGATCTGAGGTCTGATTAACATTGGGGGTCTGATTGCTGGTCTGACCTGAGGTGTAATGGAAAATATTGTTTTCTTATTATCCTCCTCTAAAACCTAGTTGCGCCTTAAAGGGTGAAAAATACGGTCCTCAAACCAGCGATTGTCTGAAGCAGAGAGAAGATATCAGGACCACAGAGAGGAGAAGCCAGCTGCTGCAGACGGGACCAGGGCCAGGTGAGCTGCAAGGGGGGAGCCAAAATGTAGCTTTGCTTGTGTTGGCAAAAATCCTTGCACCGGCCCTGATTAAACCTGTTTTGTCTACCATATATAGAAGTTTCATATGTGCTGCTTTTGACATTTCATAGAACATTCTGGTTACTGTTATGTTCATTGTTCCACCACACGTGTTTATACTAGTATGTATACTAATATTTTTTTACTTGCAAATTACACAAAAAATCCATTAATGTCAAATTGTTTCTGCAATAGATATACAGCCACTCCTGGCAGAAAGCTCTGTATATTTATCAATGTTTCTGTTTGTTAAAGAATCGATTATGCTGATCAATTAGGGATGTGTATTCAGCTGACTCAACAATTACAATGTCAAGTTGTATAAAATGGAATATTAAAGGGGTTGTCCGGCCTTGGAGCTGACAACCCCTATGATCCTAACCAGAATAACATCTCCGCGGTCCCGCTGCTGCTCTGTTCCCTAAGTGCTGCTCCAGTTGTGATTTATCATTCAAACCCTTGGGATGGCTGAGGCCTGTGATTGGCCGCAACAGTCACAGAACCATGACGCTTCTTGGTCCTGTGGGGACAAGGGGACAAAACGAAAGCGTTTTTTTCTGGTATTGAGCCCCTATGACAGATGTCAATACCGGAAAACTTAACCGCTAGTGTGAAAGTAGCCTAAGCTAACAAACTGATGGTGTACACGTTAGGGCTAGTGTATCAAATGTGCTGGGCCGGAAAAGTGGAGTGTTTTGTCAATGGAGTAGACATTTGCACCAAACTTATGATGTATGTGAGCCATTTTAGTGTGATTTGCACCGTGCCTGGCAGTTTACATTTAATAAGGGTCGGCTGAAGGTTTTTAGGGCACAGCTACAATTTTACACTGTTTTATCATTGCGAAACAGTCACAAGTCCCCATGTGGCATACAAACTGATGGAACTTTTGTAAAAGATAACATTAGATGTTGAACTAGGAAATAACCTTTAGCAAAAAAATAAACAATGCAACGATACTCTGCAAACACAAATAATAAAGTAAATACAATAGTGCAATACTCAATATAGAAAATGCAAAATGCTAATGCTGCATTATAAATGTGAGATTCTTGGCGAATACATTTTGTACAAAATTATTTGTGCCTGTCCGCCAGCATGAAGAGGATCTCTTTAGGACAGGAACCTACACTAAATACTGCCTCCACTGGTGCCATACCAGCCTCCATTAAATTCAGAGAAGGCAGGTTCCACATACAGGCTGAGCCCACTCTGTTTTCCACCTCTTCTTGTGCTAAACGGCCTCCAATAAATAGAGGGAGAGCAGGATACAGCTGTATACTTGAACTGAACAGGTTAATCAAGAGTGCAAGATGAATGGAGGCAGCCACACCTCCAATGCAGACTGCAAAAAAAAAAAAAAATGGGGTTGGGCCTCTTTCACACTGGCGTGTGCGGCCCATTGCCGTATTGCGGGCCGCAATACACAGGCATCGTTCGGTTGGCATTCCGTATCACGGATGCGGACCCATTCACTTGAATGGGTCCTCAAATCCGGAGATGCGGAATGGTGCGGAACGGAACCACGGAATGGAACCCTACGGAAGCACTACGGAGTGCTTCCGTGGGGTTTCGTCCCGTACTTCCGTTCCGCAAAAAGATAGAACATGTCCTATCTTTTTGCTCAACGGCCGGATCGCAAACCCATTCAAGTGAAAGAGGCCTTAGTGTGAAAGAGGGCTTAGTCAGCACATCCCAGTGTGCAGGTGCACGTCGTCATGGCTGGAAGTACAAAAGCAAAAAATAAACAATGCACCTGCACTTTGCAAACACAAATAATAAAGTAAATACAATACATAGTGCCATACTAACTATAGAAAATGTTAAATACTAATGCTTCATGGCTTCAAACATGGCTTCAAACAGACACAAAAAAAAAAATGAGCAAAGGGTCACATGTTAATACATTACCAAGACTAGCCAGTCAACAGGTAAGCTAGATTTATCCCCCAGCATCAGTCACTGTGATAAATCTGGTGCAGTCTAAGACTTTCTGTTTAAGGGGTTAATGTAGCAAGTATGCTGTGCCACAAAAGTGGAGTAATTTAACCGATTTTCTTGGTGAAAAAGCCGGTTGCAACATATTTATGAAGTTCCTGTGCCATTTTTTGTGCAGTTGGCAGTTTACATTTACTATGGGGTGGACAGATTTTTTCTGTACTCACCTCATTCCATAGCAACCATTCAGATTCCACCTTTCATTTTTCACAGCGTCTTTGGAAAATGAAAGCTGGAATCTGATTGGTTGCTATGGGCACCTAAGCCAGTTCTACTTTACACCGGTTTTATAAATCTCCCCCAGTATTTCTAGGAGCAAATAACTCTTTATCTAGGATTATATCCAGCAGAAGTAACCTATTTGGAATAAGGGTCTTGTTTAAAATATGTAGTTTACATTATTTGCCATAATGTAACTTATTTGTCCCTTTTCGCACATGCAGATTTCGCCATGTCTTGATGATGATACATGTCCATTGATATTTGTTAAGGACTAGAGTTGAGCGAACACCTGGATGTTCGGGTTTGAGAAGTTCGGCCGAACTTCCCGGAAATGTTCGTCCCGAACCCGAACCCCATTAAGGTCAATGGGGACCCGAACTTTTCGGCACTAAAAAGGCTGTAAAACAGCCCAGGAAAGGGCTATAGGGCTGCAAAAGGCAGCAACATGTAGGTAAATCCCCTGCAAACAAATGTGGATAGGGAAATAAATCAAAATAAAAATTAAATAAATAAAAATTAACCAATATCAATTGGAGAGAGGTCCCATAGCAGAGAATCTGGCTTCACGTCACCCAGCACTGTAACAGTCCATTGTCAGATATTTAGGCCCAGGCACCCAGGCAGAGAAGAGAGGTCCCGTAACAGAGGATCTGGCTTCATGTCAGCAGAGAATCAGTCTGCATGTCATAGCAGAGAATCAGGCTTCACATCACCCACCACTGTAACAGTCCATTGTCAGATATTTAGGCCCAGCACACAGGCAGAGAAGAGAGGTCCCGAAACAGAGAATCTGGCTTCATGTCATAGCGGAGAATCATGCTTCACGTCACTCAACATTGGAACAGTCTATTGTCATATATTTAGGCCCCGGCACCCAGACAGAGGAGAGGTTCATTCAACTTTGGGTTGCCTCGCAATATAATGGTAAAATGAAAATAAAAATAGGATTGAATGAGGAAGTGCCCTGGAGTACAATATTATCTGGTTAAGGGGAGATAGTTAATGTCTAATCTGCACAAGGGATGGACAGGTCCTGTGGGATCCATGCCTGGTTCATTTTTATGAACGTCAGCTTGTCCACATTGGCTGTAGACAGACGGCTGCGTTTGTCTGTAATGACGCCCCCTGCCGTGCTGAATACACGTTCAGACAAAACGCTGGCCGCGGGCAGGCCAGCACCACCAAGGCATAAAAGGCTAGCTCTGGCCACGTGGACAATTTAGAGACCCAGAAGTTGAATGAGGCCGAACCATCAGTCAGTACGTGGAGGGGTGTGCACACGTACTGTTCCACAATGTTAGTGAAATGTTGCCTCCTGCTAACACGTTGCGTATCAGGTGGTGGTGCAGTTAGCTGTGGCGTGTTGACAAAACTTTTCCACATCTCTGCCATGCTAACCCTGCCCTCAGAGGAGCTGGCCGTGACACAGCTGCCTTGGCGACCTCTTGCTCCTCCTCTCCCTTGGCCTTTGGCTTCCACTTGTTCCCCTGTGACATTTGGGAATGCTCTCAGTAGCGCGTCTACCAACGTGCGCTTGTACTCGCGCATCTTCCTATCACGCTCCAGTGCAGGAAGTAAGGTGGGCACATTGTCTTTGTACCGTGGATCCAGCAGGGTGGCAACCCAGTAGTCCGCACACGTTGAAATGTGGGCAACTCTGCTGTCGTTGCGCAGGCACTGCAGCATGTAGTCGCTCATGTGTGGCAGGCTGCCCAGAGGTAAGGACAAGCTGTCCTCTGTGGGAGGCGTATCGTCATCGTCCTGCGTTTCCCCCCAGCCACGCACCAGTGATGGGCCCGAGCTGCGTTGGGTGCCACCCCGCTGTGACCATGCTTCAACCTCATCCTCCTCCACCTCCTCCTCATCCTCGTCCTCCTCGTCCTCCAGTAGTGGGCCCTGGCTGGCCACATTTGTACCTGGCCTCTGCTGTTGCAAAAAACCTCCCTCTGAGTCACTTTGAAGAGACTGGCCCGAAAGTGCCAAAAATGACCCCTCTTCCTCCTCCTCCTCCTCCTGGGCCACCTCCTCTTCCATCATCGCCCTAAGTGTTTTCTCAAGGAGACATAGAAGTGGTATTGTAACGCTGATAACGGCGTCATCGCCACTGGCCATGTTGGTGGAGTACTCGAAACAGCGCAACAGGGCACACAGGTCTCGCATGGAGGCCCAGTCATTGGTGGTGAAGTGGTGCTGTTCCGCAGTGCGACTGACCCGTGCGTGCTGCAGCTGAAACTCCACTATGGCCTGCTGCTGCTCGCACAGTCTGTCCAGCATGTGCAAGGTGGAGTTCCACCTGGTGGGCACGTCGCATATGAGGCGGTGAGCGGGAAGGCCGAAGTTACGCTGTAGCGCAGACAGGCGAGCAGCGGCAGGATGTGAACGCCGGAAGCGCGAACAGACGGCCCGCACTTTATGCAGCAGCTCTGACATATCGGGGTAGTTGTGAATGAACTTCTGCACCACCAAATTCAGCACATGCGCCAGGCAAGGGATGTGCGTCAAACCGGCTAGTCCCAGAGCTGCAACGAGATTTCGCCCATTATCGCACACCACCAGGCCGGGCTTGAGGCTCACCGGCAGCAACCACTCGTCGGTCTGTTGTTCTATACCCCGCCACAACTACTGTGCGGTGTGGGGCCTGTCCCCCAAACATATGAGTTTCAGAATGGCCTGCTGACGTTTACCCCGGGCTGTGCTGAAGTTGGTGGTGAAGGTGTGTGGCTGACTGGATGAGCATGTGGAAGAAGAGGAGGAGGAAGCCGAGTAGGAGGAGGAGGCAACAGGAGGCAAAGAATGTTGCCCTGCGATCCTTGGCAGCGGAAGGACGTGCGCTAAACAGCTCTCCGCCTGGGGCCCAGCCGCAACTACATTTACCCAGTGTGCAGTTAGGGAGATATAGCGTCCCTGGCCGTGCTTACTGGTCCACGTATCTGTGGTTAGGTGGACCTTGCCACAGATGGCGTTGCGCAGTGCACACTTGATTTTATCGGATACTTGGTTGTGCAGGGAAGGCACGGCTCTCTTGGAGAAGTAGTGCCGGCTGGGAACAACATACTGTGGGACAGCAAGCGACATTAGCTGTTTGTAGCTGTCTGTGTCCACCAGCATAAATGACAGCATTTCATAGGCCAGTAGTTTAGAAATGCTGGCATTCAGGGCCAGGGATCGAGGGTGGGTAGGTGGGAAATTACGCTTTCTCTCAAATGTTTGTGAGATGGAGAGCTGAACGCTGCTGTGTGACATGGTTGAGATGCTTGGTGACGGAGGTGGTGGTGTTGGTGGTACATCCCCTGTTTGCTGGGCGGCAGGTGCCAACGTTCCTCCAGAGGCGGAGGAAGAGGCCGAGGCGGCAACAGCAGAAGAGGCCGAGGCGGCAGCAGCAGAAGAGGCCAAGGCGGCAGCAGCAGAAGAGGTAGCAGGGGGAGCCTGAGTGACTTCCTTGGTTTTAAGGTGTTTACTCCACTGCAGTTCATGCTTTGCATGCAGGTGCCTGGTCATGCAGGTTGTGCTAAGGTTCAGAACGTTAATGCCTCGCTTCAGGCTCTGATGGCACAGCGTGCAAACCACTCGGGTCTTGTCGTCAGCACATTGTTTGAAGAAGTGCCATGCCAGGGAACTCCTTGAAGCTGCCTTTGGGGTGCTCGGTCCCAGATGGCGGCGGTCAGTAGCAGGCGGAGTCTCTTGGCGACGGGTGTTCTGCTTTTGCCCACTGCTCCCTCTTTTGCTACGCTGTTGGCTCGGTCTCACCACTACCTCTTCCTCCGAACTGTGAAAGTCAGTGGCACGACCTTCATTCCATGTGGGGTCTAGGACCTCATCGTCCCCTGCATCGTCTTCCACCCAGTCTTGATCCCTGACCTCCTGTTCAGTCTGCACACTGCAGAAAGACGCAGCAGTTGGCACCTGTGTTTCATCATCATCAGAGACATGCTGAGGTGGTATTCCCATGTCCTCATCATCAGGAAACATAAGTGGTTGTGCGTCAGTGCATTCTATGTCTTCCACCGCTGGGGAAGGGCTAGGTGGATGCCCTTGGGAAACCCTGCCAGCAGAGTCTTCAAACAGCATTAGAGACTGCTGCATAACTTGAGGCTCAGACAGTTTCCCTGATATGCATGGGGGTGATGTGACAGACTGATGGGGTTGGTTTTCAGGCGCCATCTGTGCGCTTTCTGCAGAAGACTGGGTGGGAGATAATGTGAACGTGCTGGATCCACTGTCGGCCACCCAGTTGACTAATGCCTGTACCTGCTCAGGCCTTACCATCCTTAGAACGGCATTGGGCCCCACCAAATATCGCTGTAAATTCTGGCGGCTACTGGGACCTGAGGTAGTTGGTACACTAGGACGTGTGGATGTGGCAGAACGGCCACGTCCTCTCCCAGCACCAGAGGGTCCACTATCACCACCACAACCATGTCCGCGTCCCTTACTAGATGTTTTCCTCATTGTTATCGTTCACCACAACAACAAAAATATTATTTGGCCCAATGTATTGAATTCAAATTGAGGCCTTATTTTACAGACACCTAACACTATCTGGCTATCTATTTAGGTACCGTATTACACTAATACAGGCACAGCAGTAACCACAGATTTAGCTGACTATAAATTTGAGGCCTATTATTTAGGCGCTGGGTGACAGGTATATGTTTACGGACAGAATTAGACTTGGATATGCACAGTAGCGTGTGTGTGAAGTTATTGAGAATAACCCTATCAGCACCTTGAATCTAATATACCCTTTTATAGATAGATTTAAAGTAAGCCTGATACAGCAGAAACCACTAATTTAGAGAATTGCTAAATTGGGAATTGTATTTCAACCCAGAACAAAAACTGTGCTTTGACGGACACTAAATAACTTGCCCAGCCACAGCAATAACCACAGATTTAGCTGACTATAAATTTGAGGCCTAGTATTTAGGGCGCTGGGTGACAGGTATACGTTTACGGACAGAATTAGACTGGGATATGCACAGTAGCGTGTGTGTCAAGTTATTGAGAATGACCCTATCAGCACCTTGATTCTGATATACTCTTTTAGGGATGTATTTAAAGTAGGCCTGATACAGCAGAAACCACTAATTTAGAGAATTGCTAAATTGGGAATTGTATTTCAACCCAGAACAAAAACTGTGCTTTGACGGACACTAAATAACTTGCCCAGCCACAGCAATAACCACAGATTTAGCTGACTATAAATTTGAGGCCTAGTATTTAGGCGCTGGGTGACAGGTATACGTTTACGGACAGAATTAGACTGGGATATGCACAGTAGCGTGTGTGTGAAGTTATTGAGAATGACCCTATCAGCACCTTGATTCTGATATACCCTTTTAGGGATGTATTTAAAGTAGGCCAGATACAGCAGAAACCACTAATTTAGAGAATTGCTAAATTGGGAATTGTATTTCAACCCAGAACAAAAACTGTGCTTTGACGGACACTAAATAACTTGCCCAGCTACAGCAATAACCACAGATTTAGCTGACTATAAATTTGAGGCCTATTATTTAGGCGCTAGGTGACAGGCCTGATACAGCAGAAACCACTAATTTAGAGAATTGCTAAATTGGGAATTGTATTTCAACCCAGAACAAAAACTGTGCTTTGACGGACACTAAATAACTTGCCCAGCCACAGCAATAACCACAGATTTAGCTGACTATAAATTTGAGGCCTATTATTTAGGTGCTGGGTGACAGGTATATGTTTACAGTCAGAATTAGACTGGGATATGGCCAAAAAATAACCACACTATTGATGGTTAAATGCACTTGGTGTGACAGCTTGACCCTGATGTAGGATATAGCCAAAAAACAACCACACTATTGAGGGTTAAATGCACTTGGTGACAGCTTGCCCCTGATGTAGTATATGGCCAAAAAATAACCACACTATTGATGGTTAAATGCACTTGGTGTGACAGCTTCACCCTGATGTAGGATATAGCCAAAAAACAACCACACTATTGAGGGTTAAATGCACTTGGTGACAGGCTCAGCTTGCCCCTGATGTAGTATATGGCCAAAAAATAACCACACTATTGATGGTTAAATGCACTTGGTGTGACAGCTTAACCCTGATGTAGGATATAGCCAAAAAACAACTACACTATTGAGGGTTAAATGCACTTGGTGACAGCTTGCCCCTGATGTAGTATATGGCCAAAAAATAACCACACTATTGATGGTTAAATGCACTTGGTGTGACAGCTTCACCCTGATGTAGGATATAGCCAAAAAACAACCACACTATTGAGGGTTAAATGCACTTGGTGACAGCTTGCCCCTGATGTAGTATATGGCCAAAAAATAACCACACTATTGATGGTTAAATGCACTTGGTGTGGCAGCTTCACCCTGATGTAGGATATAGTTAAAAAATAACCACACTATTGATGGTTAAATGCACTTGGTGGCAGCTTGTGCTGGCGCACCACAAGACACAAAATGGCCGCCGATCACCCCAGAAAAAAGTGAATGAAAAACGCTCTGGGCAGCCTAAAAACAATGAGCAATTAAATATCAGCAGTTCAATGATCCACAGCTGCAGATCGATCACTGAATGAAGTCTTTTGGAGGAGTTAATCACTGCCTAATCTCGCCCTAACGTCGCAGCTGCAACCTCTCCCTATACTGATCAGAGCAGAGTGACGGGCGGCGCTACGTGACTCCAGCTTACATAGAGGCTGGGTCACATGCTGCACTGGCCAATCACAGCCATGCCAATAGTAGGCATGGCTCTGATGGCCTCTTGGGGCAAGTAGTATGACGCTTGTTGATTGGCTGCTTTGCGAACACCGAACCCGAAAGCGACGAACACCGAACCCGAACCCGGACTTTTACGAAAATGTCCGGGTTCGGGTCCGTGTCACGGACACCCCAAAATTCGGTACGATCCCGAACTATACAGTTCGGGTTCGCTCATCCCTATTAAGGACAATTTATGTGCAGCAGTTAGGAGACAAATGATTGTTAATATGATCGTTTATCCCTATTCAGTTTTAATTTGTTGGCTTTGTCATTTTTTGGGTTATTGGTAGCATGTTTTCATGGAACAACGATCAGGAAAGAGCAGTCCTTATTCCTGGCCACTGGCCTGTGTACAAGGTCCCTATGTTTTTCAGTATTACCCTTAGGGCTTGTTCACACGAGCATATGTATTTTGTGGTCCACAAAAAATACAGATGACGTCCGTGTGCATTGCATATTTTGCAGAACGGAACAGCTGGCCCCTAATAGAATAGTACTATCCTTGTCCGTAATGCGGACAATAATAGGACATGTTCTATATTTTTGCAGAACGGAAATACGGAAATGAAATGCACATGGAGTACCCGCCGTATTTTTGGCGGACCCATTAACTAAATACGTTAGTGTGCATGAGGCCTTATATTAATTTTTTAAAAATCTTCCACAGAATATAGCTGCAGGTATTGGTGTGACTGTGGAGCAGCTGTATTTTGTCCTAATCCTTTATTATGTTATATTAGCATTTTATTTATATAATTTTTGTCAACATTTTGTATAGTAATGTATGTTTCCTTAAAGGGAACCTGTCACCAGTTTTATGGTGTCCTAACTAAGGGCAACATAAATAAGTGACTGATTCTCTTAGCAAAATGCTGGGTCACTTTCTTTAATTGACCCAGTCAATCTGCCAACATCTTGTATTGAAAAGCTGAATATTCATGAGCTCCTGACTTTCCCCGCCTACCTGCTGCTGATTGACAGTTATTTTCCATATGAATCTGCAGCAGGTGGGCAGAGGATTGGCTATAGCTCTGAATTAAATATACTCTGGACTCACTGACATCACGCTGGACTCAAATCAGATCATTAGCATTAGTGTTGAGCGCGAATATTCTAATTGCTAATTTTTTTCTCGAATATCGCGATTTTGAGATTTCGCGAATATTTAGAATATAGTGCTATATATTCGCAAAATCGAATATTCGTTTTTTTTTGTTTTTTTTTTATGCTCCAGTCAGTGCCCGCTTCTGCCGACTTCCGTGCTCATGGGGCGTCCCCATCACCATGGGAACGTCTCCAAATACTACAATGTACTGTCGGATTTGAGAATTACTTTGAAATCGCAATTCGATTATTTCAAGTTATAATAATCGAATTGCGATTTCAACTTAACACTGCTATATTCCATATTCGTTAATTCTAGCCTAATATGGAATATAGCAGTGCTAAGTTGAAATCGCAATGCGATTACTTCGAGTTATATTAATCGCATTGCGATTTCAACGTAATTCTCAAATCCGAAAGTACATTCTAGTATATAGAGACGTTCCCATGGTGATGGGGATGCTCCATGAGCATGGAATATAGCATTACTAAGTTGAAATCGCAATGCAATTACTTTGAGTTATATTAATCGCATTGCGATTTCAACTTGGACCTGGTTTACTATGGTTGGCTTCGATGGCTTGGTAGAATTAGCGAATATGACGAATGTATTCGTCATATTCCACAAAACGAATATACGAATGTATTCGTCATATTCCACAAAACAAAGATATTCTCCATCTTCGTTTTAGCTACCTATTCATCAACTTCGCGAATTCTAGCAATCATATAGGAAGGTTGACTATAGAGACAGCTAAGTTTAATTCGCTATGTGATTATATTACTTAGCTTTTTTTTTATAAATAGAATAATTATAATAATTATCAGGTATTATAATTATTCTATTTATTTAAAAAAAAAAGCTAAGTAATATAATCGCATAGCGAATTAAACTTAGCTGTCTCTATAGTCAACTTTCCTATATGATTGGATATCATTGAAGCCAACCATAGTAAACCAGGTCCAAGTTGAAATCGCAATGCGAGTAATATAACTCGAAGTAATCGCATTGCGATTTCAACTTAGCACTGCTATATTCCATATTAGGCTAGAATTAACGAATATGGAATATAGCAGCAACCATAGTAAACCAGGTCCAAGTTGAAATCGCAATTCGATTAATTCAAGTTATAATAATCGAATTGCGATTTCAACTTTTTATGTATATTCTTAATATTGCTATAACTTTGTCTTTTAGAATTTTCGTAATATTGCTCCAACTTCGTCTTTTAGAATATGACAAATATTCTAAAAGACGAAGTTAGAGCAATATTACGAAATTTCGTAAAATACACATATAGACTGTAATTTAGCTAATATACTGCTATAGTAATTTTTTTAACAGTGTACATATTTTACAAAACTTAAGTTCAGAAGAGGCAAAAAAAATTAGAGAAAAAAAAAAGATTATAGCACTTTATTAGCTAAATTACAATCTATATGTGTATTTTACGAAATTTTGTAATATTGCTCTAACTTCGTCTTTTAGAATATTCGTCATATTCTAAAAGACGAAGTTAGAGCAATATTATGAAATTTCGTAAAATACCGTTGCCTTATACTATTAAAAGAAAAAATCGCAATACGCGATTAATTAAATCGCATATTATTCGCGATAATTGGAAAAATTTACGAATATTCGATTTCGACGAATATAACACGAATATTCAATCGAATATTCGCGAAATATCACGAAATCGAATATGGCACCTCCCGCTCATCACTAATTAGCATGCGGCATGCGGCATCTTTGTGTGTATATTATGAGGTAACCATCTGTCACACCAGTAAGTGAATACATCTAAGGCACTTTTTAGTAGTTAATGATTGTATATAATTAGTTAGATTATAATCAAATATCCACATGACAGGTTCCCTTTAATTCCATTCTCTATGGATATAGATGAAAATTTTTTGTATACAGTTTATTTTCAGGGTCTTCTATATGAAGGAAACTAAGTGGTTCTTTCAGTCTACTGATACTTTGAGAATTGCAGAAGAAAAGTGGCAGCGTTGTCACATCTTTTATGGTACCCTAAATAAGTGATCACTGTCAAATTCCTATTAACTGAACTCCCCACAGTGGTGGCCTTAGGCAGTTAGTTTTATAATATACTGTGTGAAGGAAAGCTACAGCGTTATCAGTATTTATATCACATTTTAATACATTGAAAAAAAAAAAGATTTTCAGAATGACTACCATATTTATAGAGCACCGTTTCCATAAAGTCCGATAAAGTGTTGGAAATCTGGGCAACCACGCTACCTACTTCAGGAAAATGGTAAACTTGTGTTAGTAGCTTCCACCTAATGCCATGAACACTTTTTTCATGTATTTCAAACTCCGAAATAGGCCCAGGAAGAGGACAAATGGATTTATTTTCAGGGCCGAGGGAGCATGGTGAGAGAGTGAATATGGTGCTCCTAGTCCTAGCACTAATATTACTCACCACTCCCTGCTTTTCTTTTTTTTTGGGGGGGGTCCGACCTCTCAAGTCACGTCACAGGGGTGAATTATACTAGTGCGCTCATCAATTTACCACATAAATTCCCACCCACCTATTCTAGATGATGGAATTATGCTAACTTAATCTCCTAGATTCTAACACCCCAATATTTTCTATCGCAATCGCTGCCACCACCTATACTATAAGGCAATAGGGGCCTATACTTAAATATTCGTCAAACCCAAAATAACACCGTACACAAGTTATCTATATGGAAACACTACCGATAACGTTATTCCCTTCGAAAGAGCAAGTTCTATAAGACCACAAGGAAGGGACTTATTAATGTTTATCTTTAATACACGATAGTGCAGTGCAATACAAAAGAAAGTGTCAGATAAAAGATAAAAACTAAATATACAGTACAGACCAAATGTTTGGACACACCTTCTCATTCAAAGAGTTTTCTTTATTTTCATGACTATGAAAATTGTAGATTCACACTGAAGGCATCAAAACTATGAATTAGCACATGTGGAATTATATACATAGCAAAAATGTGTGAAACAACTGAAAATATGTCATATTCTAGGTTCTTCAAAGTAGCCACCTTTTGCTTTGATTACTGCTTTGCACACTCTTGGCATTCTCTTGATGAGCTTCAAAAGGTAGTCACCTGAAATGGTCTTCCAACAGTCTTGAAGGAGTTCCCAGAGATACTTAGCACTTGTTGGCCCTTTTGCCTTCACTCTGCGGTCCAGCTCACCCCAAACCATCTCGATTGGGTTCAGGTCCGGTGACTGTGGAGGCCAGGTCATCTGGTGCAGCACCCCATCACTCTCCTTCATGGTCAAATAGCTCTTACACAGCCTGAAGGTGTGTTTGGGGTCATTGTCCTGTTGAAAAATAAATTATGGTCCAACTAAACGCAAACCGGATGGAATAGCATGCCGCTGCAAGATGCTGTGGTAGCCATGCTGGTTCAGTATGCCTTCAATTTTGAATAAATCCCCAACAGTGTCACCAGCAAAGCACCCCTACACCATCACACCTCCTCCATGCTTTACGGTGGGAACCAGGCATTTAGAGTCCATCCGTTCACCTTTTCTGCGTTGCACAAAGACACGGTGGTTGGAACCAAAGATCTCAAATTTGGACTCATCAGACCAACGCACAGATTTCCACTGGTCTAATGTCCATTCCTTGTGTTCTTTAGCCCAAACAAGTCTCCTCTGCTTGTTGCCTGTCCTTAGCAGTGGTTTCCTAGCAGATATTCTACCATGAAGACCTGATTCACACAGTCTCCTTTTAACAGTTGTTCTAGAGATGTGTCTGCTGCTAGAACTCTGTGTGGCATTGACCTGGTCTCTAATCTGAGCTGCTGTTAACCTGCGATTTCTGAGGCTGGTGACTCGGATGAACTTATGCTCCGCAGCAGAGGTGACTCTTGGTCTTCCTTTCCAGGGGCGGTCCGCATGTGAGCCAGTTTCTTTGTAGCGCTTGATGGTTTTTGTGACTGCACTTGGGGACAATTTCAAAGTTTTCCCAATTTTTCGGACTGACTGACCTTCATTTCTTAAAGTAATGATGGCCACTCGTTTTTCTTTACTTAGCTGCTTTTTTCTTGCCATAATACAAATTCTAACAGTCTATTCAGTAGGACTATCAGCTGTGTATCCACCTGACTTCTCCACAATGCAACTGATGGTCCCAACCCCATTTATAAAGCAAGAAATCCCACTTATTAAACCTGGCAGGGCACACCTGTGAAGTGAAAACAATTTCAGGTGACTACCTCTTGAAGCTCATCAAGAGAATGCCAAGAGTGTGCAAAGCAGTAATCAAAGCAAAAGGTGGCTACTTTAAAGAACCTAGAATATTACATATTTTCAGTTGTTTCACACTTTTTTGTTATGTATATAATTCCACATGTGTTAATTCATAGTTTTGATGCCTTCAGTGTGAATCTACAATTTTGAAAGTCATGAAAATAAAGAAAACTCTTTGAATGAGAAGGTGTGTCCAAACTTTTGGTCTGTACTGTACATACAATAACAATGCAGTGAACAGATAAAATAAAAGGGATAAAATACTGAATATTGGCTTACTGAGATGCAGCAGTTATATTCCGGCTGTGGGGACAGCTGAGGATATGGGCAGTCACTCCAAACAATGTGGATCCCCAAAATGGCTGACACCTAACTGTTCCCTACCACCCATTTTTATCCCCCCTCTGCCGAGGGGTGGGCTGTGATGGAACCTCCCTCCTTTCGGTCCGGCCTTTTGGGACGTCTGAGATTATTCAGGTTTTTGCCCCCACCTTCCCAAACGGCTCACCGATGTGGCAATATGAATCACGGCGATTCCTCGCCGTATGACAGGGACCGCAGGTACAGGTATGATCCCATAATCTGAGTCGCTCTGTCCCGGTCATGCAGACACCAAATATGATCGGGTTATGATTTCCAGAAGGCCAGATCCTGAATACCGAGAAATGCCTCATGTCCAGTACGGGGTGTCTGGATTCTCCCCGAAGCCCATGTCAGGCTGAACACAATTACCAGGGTTCTGAGGATGTGGGTGTTATGAGGTTGGAGTTATGGCTTCTGATATTATTTCATCCACCTACTGAATGGCTTATACCACCTGCTGGGTTAGCAGTCACCATGTCTGGAGTTTGTTCTGCATTTTAAGTGGCCCCTTCCAGGTCTTCATTAGTATGCCCATATGGCTTGTAAGTCACAGGCCAGTGCTAAATGAAGTTTCCTCTGAGAATGTGGAGTGTCTTCACCTTTTGCAGACATGTTGGCACCCACAGGCACAATCTGCAGAAGTCCTTAATAGAGCTTTGCGAAGTATTGTGAGACTTCGCACAATAACTTAATAAATTAAAAAAACATTTCCCAAACTCGGGTTCGGTTCCAGGGTACCACTTGGAACCGAACCCGGGTTTGGGAAATAGACTTTTGCAGTAAAAAATAATTTATTATGTTATTGCGCAAAGTCTCACGAGACTTCGCAAAGCAATAACTTCGGCTCATCGGAGCCAATACATTCTAATACTGTACGGAGCTCTTGCTCCGTACAGTATTAGAACAAAGTTTTATGCGAATAGACTTCGGATGTTTTATCCGAAGTTAATTCGCTCATCCCTAGTTTTTGCTCATATTTATTACATACTGCATATTCAGATTTGATGCTAGGAGAATATTTAGGGTAATTTTTAGAAAAAAATTACTTTCTATAGCCATGTAAAAACACATTTACCTCTGTTATTTCTTACTGGAGCCTCTAAGCTTTTTATATTGATGTTTCATAAAAATGTGTTTGGCACATATGTCTGTATAGTTCATGTCTGTGCAGATTTGCATTGAAATTTAAGTTACTACTGCCTTTTAATATGGCATTTATTTCTATATATAATGTTTGAAATTTGCGTGAAAAAGACAAGCGTATTACAAAAATGATTATATACAATTGAAGATTTCACTTATAAAGGGCAAATGGGTTAAATGCCTGAACATCTAAATATTGCAACAGGCCTTATTATAACCAAGGCATGAGGAAAAATCCTAATGTAAGTTATTAAGTTAAAAATAAATATATGCAAGGCACTCTCTCTCTCCTTGACCTATATAGCATATTTTAGCAAAAACAGGTTTCGGCTGTAAAGAATATAGATTTTACTGAGGACAGGAAATCAGTTTATTTTTAGATTTATAGTTCAATGTGTCATGACTTTGGCTTTCTAAAGGATAGGGAACATTTATTAAGCAAGTAAGAAGACACATAAGTCATTGGAGTTATTTAAAACTTTTTGTTCATGTAACATAAATCTAATGCTTGTTAGGTCTAAGCCTAATATAGAAAATGTTTAGAATTTATGTGAATTTCATTTAGAGTGAAATAATTTAAAAAAGGTTTTTCTGGAAGTAGAATATTAATGACCTTTCCTCAGGATAGGTCATCAATATCTGATAGGTTTGAAGAGGCTGCAGGGCTTTAATGAGCACTGTGGCCTCCTCGCAGCATACCAAGCACAGTGCCATATCTTGTATAGCTTCTGTGGTTGGACTTTACTAGATGTCACTGGACAATCACCACCACTTCAAACAGCTGATTTGTGCTGGCAGTCAGATGCCCACCAGTCTGAGCACAGTGGCTCAGTGGTCAGTTCTGGTGCCTTGCAGCGCTGGGGTCCAAGGTTCGAATCCAACCATGGTTTGTATGATTTTCTTCCTCCAGGTACTCCGATTTCCTCCCACACTCTAAAGACCTACTGATAGGGAACTTAGATTGTGAGCCCCATTGGGGACAGCTTGATGCTAATGTCTGTAAAGTGCTGCAGAATAAATCAGCACTATATAAGTGCATAAAATAAATAAATATTGATAACCTACCCTCAGGATAAGTCATCAGTATTATTCTTCCAGAATACTGTAATGCATAATTATTAATTTATCAGTTATTATGAATATTGCTTATAAGCTAGAATGATATTTGCTCATTAACTGCTCCAGTAGGATAAACAGAGTCTCTGTGCTTGTGCATCTACTCGGAGAAGTGGCACAGGCATGAGATTATCAGGTCTGAGCGAGATGTTCGGCCTGTCAATGAAGCATCGGGGGGGAGCTTCTTCAGCAGCAGGACAGTCCCTCGCTGGTGAAAAACACTTGTTAATGAGTAAAATCAATTTGCTCCTCTCTAGTAAGGACCAAGTATCTACAAGTTCTGGCTGTTGAGGCTCCAATAGAAAAAAATGAAAAGCCTTTGGTCTAAAGGACCAGTAGGCAATACTAAAAACAAGGCTATCAATCAAGATATCAAAGTCAACTATTATATTTAATACTATGTGATCAAATGCTCAATGCGAATCATAAAAATGTAATTAAAGATATGATTGTTAACAGAGCTTTACAATTGGATTAAAAATCATTCCTTGGAGAAATAGATTAGTTTCCATCTACTGACAGATTGAAACCATGCTTTGAATATAGATTCTGCTATGTTGGTTAGTGCTGAGTGTTTAGACAGAGACTGTGAACCCCTACTTGTTACACTTTTATAGTATTTCTCAGAATACTAGTAGAAAACTCCTTTACGGTTGAGCAAAAATAGGATTTGAAACCTTTTACTCACATATCTGAAGGAATTGCTTGCCTTTCTGTGGGTGGACAGCCCCTGCTTCTCCTAGGATGCATTGCAATTAGCTCTTGTAATTCTTTTCTCCGCTGCATAGCAAATAGTCCCTTACATATAGCCCCAGAGATACATATGGTTTGTAATGATCCAATATCTTTACTCTCCACTGTCTCCAAAGACCTAGAGCTACAGGCTCAGACTTGCCCATAGGGGTACAGATGAATCCCTTGGTGGGCCCCTGAGCAAGGTGGGCCCCTTGTCTTCCCACCCTTGCACAAGTGGCACATACCACAGTAGACTTGCTGCACTACATATACAGTAGATAGGCAGTGTACAGCACCTCAACCAGCCTAAGGTTATATAAAAAACTGGGTAGAATATTTAACCCAATCCCGACATCCGCCGTACATGTACAGCACAGCGAGAAGTCACTTCCCGACAGCCGAGCCCCTGCTGTTTTCGTCGGCATTGGTGAATACACTGATTCCGGCGCTTTAACCTTTTGTATGCCATGGTCAACGCTGACCATGGCATGTACAGGCTGTGTGGAAGGGAGGGGGCTCCCTCCCTGTTGGATCCCTGCACTGTGATGGGGCCCCAATGGCTGGGAAGAAAGCCCAATGCATGTGGAAGGCTTGCCTTCTACAGAAGCCTGTGAGACCCAACCCCCTAGGTAATACACTGACAGTCAGTGCATTACAATACCCATGGATTGTAATGCATTGCAGAGGGGATCAGGCCCCCAAAAGTTGAAGTCCCACAGTGGGACAAAAATAAAAAGTAGAAAATATTTTTTTTCATAATAAAAAAATAAAAGCTTCAAATTTCTAAAAACGCCTCTTTGCCATAATAAACACATATAAAATTCAAAAAAATAGAAAAAAAAAAACCAAGCATATTAGGTGTTGCTGCATCCGTTATGAACAGCTCTATAAAAATATTAAAATATCTATCCCATCAGATGAACTCTGATGGGATAAATAAAACCCATGCCAAAATAGCCTTTTTTAGGTCACTTTGTCTTACTTTTGTCTTACAAAAGTGTAGTAGCAAGCGATCAAAAAGTACAATGTATCCCACAATGGTAACAATCAAAACATCACCTTATCCTGGAAAAAATTAGCCCCTACACAAGATGTTTGACACACAAAAAAAAAAAAATATGACTCTCAAAAAACGGTCACACAAAAACAGGATATTTAAAAAAAAAAATGCTTTGTGTAAAAGTGGTAAAACATAAAAAAATATATAAAATTGATATCTCTGTAATCCAGACAAGCAGAATAAAGATAATGTGGCATGGCATGTGTCTTGACCCCTTTTCTTTATCGTGCTTCCCAAAAAGCTAAAAACATTATCAAAAAGTTGTATGTAACCCAAAATAGAACCAATGATAACACTCCATTGAGAGAAAAATAAAATGTATGGTTGTCCGTAAATGGCTGTACTGGTGTCCAGAGGCTGATCAATAGCAGCATGGCACTCATACACTATTCCACCAAAAATCTGCCCTCCAAAAAACATATTTCGCTGCTTCTCTTATGATCCCTGCCGTGTGCCCAAATAGCAATTATCAACTATATATGGGGTGTTGCCATGTTTAGGAGAAAATTGTGCTTTTTCTCCTGTTATCCCTTGTGGAAATGAAAAATGGGGAGCTTATTAGAGATGGCCTTCTCTGAACAGGCGAACATATGGCGATGTCCGCCAGTGCCATATTCCTTTGCATTGTGCAGAACTTTGACCCATGACACATCCATCAAATGGTATAGGACAGCCAATTGAGATGTTTCAGCAAATGGACATACCCCCTACCTTATAAATAAACCCGATATGGCCGCCATTTTACATTAAGAATTTTGCCAGTATAGGGAAAGGTAGCTGTGTGATGCAGGGACAGACTGTTAAGGACACCAAACGCTAGCTAATAGGGCCTCAAGAGTCCTTTAAAGGACTGGTATAGGTGTGCTATCAATAGGTGTGACTTACAGAGGGGTGTGATATACTTATACTTTCTAACATAGAAAGTATATTATAGTGCATTTGTATTGTGCAGCAGTTGTGTACGGTTCTATACATCCACAGCTATGCAGAGGGACAAACACTATTGGAGTAACTAATTGCAACTAGTGTGATAAACCAGTTGCCCCCCAAAAAACTGATTGAAGCAGGGGTGTGATATACCTATAATATAATTTCTATATAGTGCATTTGTATTGTGCAGCAGTTGTGTGCGGTTCTGCTGCGATATCGCAGCTATACAAAGGGACAAATACTATTGGAACAACTAATTGTAACTAGTGTGATATACCAGTTGCCCCCCAAAAAAATGATTAAGAAATAGGTGTGATATACCTATAATATCATTTCTATATAGTGCATTTGTATTGTGCAGCAGTTGTGTGCGGTTCTGCACCGATACCGCAGCTATACAGAGGGACAAACGCTATTAGAACAACTAATTGCAACTGGTGTGATATACCAGTTGCCCCCCCCCCCAAAAAAAAAATAATGATTGAGGCAGGGGTGTGATATACCTATAATATAATTTCTATATAGTGCATTTGTATTGTGCAGCAGTTGTGTATGGTTCTGCTGCGATACCGCAGCTATACAAAGGGACAAACGCTATTTGAACAACTAATTGCAACTGGTGTGATATACCAGTTGCCCCCCCAAAAAAACTGATTGAGGCAGAGGTGATATATACGTATAATATACTTTCTATATAGTGCATTTTTTATTGTGCAGCAGTTGTGTGTGGTTCTGATACAATACCGCAGCTATATAGAGGGACAAACGCTATTGGAACAACTAGATGCAACTGGTGTGATATACCTGTTTCCCCCCCCCAAAAAAAACTGATTAAGGGGTTTGATATACAAACCGGATTTCAAAAACGTTGGGACACTATACAAATCGTGAATAAATACTGAATGCAATGATGTGGAGGTGCCAACTTCTAATATTTTATTCAGAATAGAACATAAATCACGGAACAAAAGTTTAAACTGAGAAAATGTACCATTTTAAGGGAAAAATATGTTGAATCAGAATTTTATGGTGTCAACAAATCCCCAAAAAGTTGGGACAAGGCCATTTTCACCACTGTGTGGCATCTCCCCTTCTTCTTACAACACTCAACAGACGTTCGGGGACCGAGGAGACCAGTTTCTCAAGTTTAGAAATAGGAATGCTCTCCCATTCTTGTCTAATACAGGCCTCTAACTGTTCAATTGTCTTGGGCCTTCTTTGTTGCACCTTCCTCTTTATGATGCGCCAAATGTTCTCTATAGGTGAAAGATCTGGACTGCAGACTGGCCATTTCAGTACCCGGATCCTTCTCCTACGCAGCCATGATGTTGTGATTGATGCAGAATGTGGTCTGGCATTATCTTGTTGAAAAATGCAGGGTCTTCCCTGAAAGAGATGACGTCTGGATGGGAGCATATGTTGTTCTAGAACCTGAATATAATTTTCTGCATTGATTGTGCCTTTCCAGACATGCAAGCTGCCCATGCCACACACACTCATGCAACCCCATACCATCAGAGATGCAGGCTTCTGAACTGAGCGTTGATAACAACTTGGGTTGTCCTTGTCCTCTTTGGTCCGGATGACATGGCGTCCCTGATTTCCAAAAAGAACTTCGAATCGTGACTCGTCTGACCACAGAACAGTCTTCCATTTTGCCACACTCCATTTTAAATGATCCCTGGCCCAGTGAAAATGCCTGAGCTTGTGGATCTTGCTTAGAAATGGCTTCTTCTTTGCACTGTAGAGTTTCAACTGACAACGGCGGATGGCACGGTGGATTGTGTTCACTGACAATGGTTTCTGGAAGTATTCCTGAGCCCATTCTGTGATTTCCTTTACAGTAGCATTCCTGTTTGTGGTGCAGTGTTGTTTAAGGGCCCGGAGATCACGGGCATCCAGTATGGTTTTACGGCCTTGACCCTTACGCACAGAGATTGTTCCAGATTCTCTGAATCTTTGGATGATGTTATGCACAGTTGATGATGATAGATGCAAAGTCTGCAATTTTTCGCTGGGTAACACCTTTCTGATATTGCTCCACTATCTTTCTGCGCAACATTGTGGGAATTGGTGATCATCTGGCTTCTGAGAGACACTGCCACTCTGAGAAGCTCTTTTTATACCCAATCATGTTGCCAATTGACCTAATTAGTGTTAATTGGTCTTCCAGCTCTTCGTTATGCTCAAATTTACTTTTTACAGCCTCTTGTCCCAACTTTTTTGGGATTTGTTGACACCGTGAAATTTTGAATCAACGTATTTTTCCTTTAAAATTATACATTTACTCGGATTAAACGTTTGATCTGTCATCTACGTTCTTTTACAAATAAAATATTGACATTTGCCATCTCCACATCATTGCATTCAGTTTTTTTTCACGATTTGTATAGTGTCCCAACTTTTTGGGAATCCGGTTTGTACCTGCTTCCAGCAAATAATTATTATGGGGTTCTATATACCTGCTTCCACAAACACTGCTCTTCTAAAGGGACTTTGTTACAGGGTCTTTTTAAAAATGACAGGCAGAGGAAGAGGCAGGCCATTTTGCAGGGGCGGTAGGGGTCGGGCATGTGCACCAGGCCAGAGCCTAAGTGGGAATTTGGAGAAGATGCGTGCCACACTCCCGGCGCTCCATGTTCTGCCTCTTCTTCTCCTCTCTCCTCCCATTTGTCCTCTACTTTACCTTCCACCGCGCTGTCGTCACATTCATCTGGCAAAAGGCAGGCTTCCATGTCCCAAATGTTCGAGTGTAAAAAGTTGATGACGCCGGATAACCCTCTTGCCCAATGGCTGACTGCCGGCTTGTCGGAACTGCTAGCCCGCCAACTACTGCCATATAAATTGGTGGACTCGGAGGACTTTATAAAATTTGTGGCCATTGGCACACCACAATGGAATGAAATATTTCTCCCAGAAGGGCATCCCAGAGCTATTTGGCCATATTCAGCTGCAAGTGAATGTATTTCTGGCACACAGTATCGGTGCCAAGATACATCTGACCACAGATACATGGTCTAGCAAACACGGGCAGGGAAGGTACATAACTTTTACTGCCCACTGGGTGAACCTTCTGACGGCTGTCAAGCATGCTGACTCTTCCTTTTCCACTGCTACCGCCTCTTCCACTGCACCCCCCAGCTCCCCAGAACCTATTTGACGTGCCAGGTGAGACGTTGCCATGCTGTGCTGCAGCTGTTGTGCCTGGAAGCCAAGAGCCACACCGGTCCGGCACTCCTTTCAGCTCTGCGGTCACAAGCTGATCAGTGGCTAACCCCACTTAATTTGACAGTTGGTAAAGTGGTGTGCGACAACGGTGCTAATCTGCTGAGCGCGCTGAAATAGGGCAAAATGACACGCGTGCCATGCATGGTACACTTACTTAGCTTAGTCGTGCAGCGATTCGTTGCCAAATACCCCGGGGTCCAGGACGTCTTACGGCAGGCAAGGAAAATCTCTGGCCATTTTAGAAGATCTTACAAGGCCATGGCTCGCCTTGCTGACGTTTAGCGGCGACACCACTTGCCCATCAGACGTCTGATTTGTGACTGCCCGACTCACTGGCACTCCACCTTGTTTATGCTTGATAGGCTGCTCCAACAAAAACGTGCTGTTAACGACTACCTGTACAAACTCTGCGGCAGGACAGGTTCTGGGGAGCTTGTTTTTTTTCTCACCGCGCCGGTGGCTGCTCATGCACGACACATGCAGACTTTGATGAGATCACCAAACTGGTCAGTTGCAGCCAGGGCGCCATCAGTGAGATCGTACCCTACGCCTTTTCTCTGGAGCGTGCATTGCATCGTGTCATTGATCAAGGAGCAGGAAGATGGGAAGTCCCAATGCTGAATGAAATTCCAGGAGGGGGGCTACTCCATCTGAGACAAGTCAGCAGGAGTCAGAAGAGGAGTCAGAGGAGGATGTCAGAGAGCAGGCTTTAAACTTTTCTGGGATCCTTGGTGTTGTCCGTGGATGGGGGGAGGAGACCGAGGATGACATTCTCCTGAGCAGGAGCCAGGCCCCTCCACCACTTCCATTTTAGTGCCAATGGAAGAGCATAAAGAGCAAGGACCAGTACTGGGTGGCAACGTACTTAGACTCCCGGTACAAACATAAAATGGCGGACATGTTAACAGCATCACAGGGGGCTGGCAGAATGCAACATTTCTAGGCCTTGCTTCGAGAGATGCTGCATTCTGCTGTTGCGGGTCCTGGCAGAGGAGTTTCCACCCACAGAGAAACAGTTGTGGGTACCAATCCTACCACGCATGCAAGAAAAGGGCGGTTTGAATATGTATTAATAACTTCGATTATGAGTTCATTCTTGCAGCCAACCCATCAACAGCCGCCCTCCAGATCCAGCCTCAGGGAACACCTAGACCGACAGGTGTCCAACTACATCGGGTTAACGGCCGATGTGGACGCTCTGATTAGCGAGGAACCCCTTGACTACTGGATGGCCAGACCTGGCACAATTTGCCATGAAACTCTTGGCTTGCCCCTCGCTGTGTGTCCTGTCCAAAAGGATGTTCAGCGCAGCAGGGGGGGATCGTGACCGATAAGCACACTCGCCTAATGCCTAATGTTTGGGGCCTGTACTCCACTAGCCTGCAGTAAAATTGATATCCATTGACAGTCTAATATACCTCCAGCCACATAAACACTTGATCTTTTCTGTACGTTGAATGCATAATTTTTGGGGCCTGTAATGTAACTGGCCAACAGTAAAAAAATTTAAAATTTTCCATAAATCTTGGATTTTCTTATCAATAAAGGTAAAACGTATCGACTCAAATTTAACTTTAACATAAAGTACATTGTGTCACGAGAAAACAATCTCAGAATGGCTTGGATAAGTAAAAGTATTCCAAAGTTATTTCCACATAAAGTGACATGTCAGATTTGCAAAAATAGGCTGTCAGGAAGGTGAAAAAATGGCTGTGTACTGAAAGGATTAAGAAACTCTCCAGTTTATTATTATAGACACATTTACGTGGTTGAGATGACTTCTTGGTACAGAGGCAGGACAGTCAGTATCATAATTTCCCAGGAACCTGCCTTCTCAAAGTTGCTGCATGGACTCCATAATCAAACATCTTGTAGCGTCTTGCTGCTGTCTGCTCCTGTGTGAGCAGGTAATACTTGGATGTAGCCGTTTGGTGGGCCCCCAAAATAAATTTTAATGGTGGGCCCTAGACAGCCCACTCTGACACTGTATAGCTAAATATTTATATTACTTTTTTATTTTTAATATCTTTATTGAAATAAGACATATACAACCATTTTCATACAAAATTACAATATAGAATTATTATGAATTTTCCCCATAACCACCCATTTCCCAGCCTACCCTAGCCTTGCGATGCGTCTCAAAGCTCATCATTAACCCAACACAAACAACAATGAGGAAAGAAAGGCTAAAGAAAAGAATAAGAAAAGAAAAGTCACAGGAAATAGCAACCTACAATTGGGGACAAGGAAGTTTAAAACCTCCAGGGCTCCCATATCCTAGTCCATTTTTTCTGAGTATTAGTGATGATCGAGCATGCTCGGCCGAACACTTTATTTGGTTTGCAGATTGCTGTTGCATTGTATGTTTTGTTCGATGCTGTGTTTTCAGCCATAGCAACGTGCACCTGCCCATTGGGATGTGCTGACTAACCCCCTTTTTTTCTTTGCAGTTTGTATTGGAGGTGTGGCTGACTCTCCTATTTGGTCGTGCACTTCTGATCAGACTGTATGTCTCATAGGCTGATTTTAAATTAGCATGAGTATAAAGCTTAGTTTGCTCTGCATGCATGTTGGTACTTGTAGTCCCTGTATTCAATGGAGGCCATTTTGGCACCAAAAATGATAAAAACCAAAGGGGGCCCAGCATGCATGGGGGAACTACACCCCCTGAATTTCATGGTCGCTGTCATGGCACTTAACAGGTTGAACTTAGTGTTATGTTTCTGTCTTACAGAGATCGCCTTGACATGTGGCAGACGGGCTCAAATAATTTTTTACAAAATGATTTGCCAAGCATCTCTAATTTATAAGCATACCATTAGCAATATAATACATTTTTGAACTTGATTTGGTTTGCAGACTGCTGTTTCATTGTATGTTTTGTTCTATGTTGTGTTGTCAGCTATAGCAACGTGCACCTTTTTTTCTTTGCTCGATGCTCGGCACATGGCGGTACTCGGCTGAGTACCGCATGTGCTTGAGCGCCATGCTCGAGTCCCCTGCCCGCACAATAAGTATTGCCATCACTGTAATGCCAGTAGCCATGCTGTCTACTGGAAATACAGTGATTGGCTGGCCGGAACGCATCATCGGGTGCTATATAGCACCCGATGACGCATGTTTGGCTCATTCGTAGTCAGGTAGAGCTGAGCATAGGAAGGGACTGCGAGTGTAGGACAGGCATGTCCAAAGTCCGGACCACGGGCCAATTGTGGTCCGCGTTCCAGACTGATAAGGCCCCACAGCTAAGTTGGCCAAATATAGATCTTACGGCCCCTGAAGTGAGCCCCCGAGCACTGCTCAGGACTCCTTTGATCTCTCACCCCTAGGCTTGACGTCATCAGCTGGCTCAGAGAGAAGGAAAGCCCAAATCTCGTGACGTCTGAGATCTCGCGAGATTTGGGCTTTGGGCTCAGGGAGAATGAAACCCCTAATCTCACGAGATCTCAGACGTCACGAGATTTGGCCTTTCCTTCTCCCTGCAGCGGCTGATGACGTCAAGTTCTGCGGTAAGAGATCAAAGTAGTCCTGAGTAGAGTTGAGCGAACACCTGGATGTTCGGGTTCGAGAAGTTTGGCCGAACTTCCCGGAAATGTTCGGGTTCGGGATCCGAACCCGACCCGAACTTCGTCCCGAACCCGAACCCCATTGAAGTCAATGGGGACCCGAACTTTTCGGCACTAAAAAGGCTGTAAAACAGCCCAGGAAAGAGCTAGAGGGCTGCAAAAGGCAGCAACATGTAGGTAAATCCCCTGCAAACAAATGTGGATAGGGAAATGAATTAAAATAAAAATTAAATAAATAAAAATTAACCAATATCAATAGGAGAGAGGTCCCATAGCAGAGAATCTGGCTTCACGTCACCCACCACTGTAACAGTCCATTGTCAGATATTTAGTCCCAGGCACCCAGGCAGAGGAGAGAGGTCCCTTAACAGACAATCTGGCTTCATGTCAGCAGAGAATCAGGCTTCACGTCAGCCACCACTGTAACAGTCCATTGTCATATATTTAGGCCCAGGCACCCAGGCAGAGGATAGAGGTCCCAAAACAGAGAATCTGGCTTCATGTCAGCAGAGAATCAGTCTGCATGTCATAGCAGAGAATCAGGCTTCACGTCAGCCACCACTGTAACAGTCCATTGTCATATATTTAGGCCCAGGCACCTAGGCAGAGGAGAGAGGTCCCGTAACAGAGAATCTGGCTTCATGTCAGCAGAGAATCAGTCTGCATGTCATAGCAGAGAATCATGCTTTACGTCACCCAACACTGGAACAGTCCATTGTCAGATATTTAGGCCCAGGCACCCAGGCAGAGGAGAGAGGTCCCGTAACAGAGAATCTGGCTTCATGTCAGCAGAGAATCAGTCTGCATGTCATAGCAGAGAATCAGGCTTCACGTCAGCCACCACTGTAACAGTCCATTGTCATATATTTAGGCCCAGGCACCTAGGCAGAGGAGAGAGGTCCTGTAACAGAGAATCTGGCTTCATGTCAGCAGAGAATCAGTCTGCATGTCATAGCAGAGAATCATGCTTCACGTCACCCAACATTGGAACAGTCCATTGTCATATATTTAGGCCCCGGCACCCAGACAGAGGAGAGGTTTCTTCAACTTTGGGTTGCCTCGCAATATAATGGTAAAATGAAAATAAAAATAGAATTGAATGAGGAAGTGCCCTGGAGTACAATAATATATGGTTAAGGGGAGGTAGTTAATGTCTAATCTGCACAAGGGATGGACAGGTCCTGTGGGATCCATGCCTGGTTCATTTTTATGAACGTCAGCTTGTCCACATTGGCTGTAGACAGGTGGCTGCGTTTGTCTGTAATGACGCCCCCTGCCGTGCTGAATACACGTTCAGACAAAACGCTGGCCGCCGGGCAGGCCAGCACCTCCAAGGCATAAAAGGCTAGCTCTGGCCACAAGGACAATTTAGAGACCCAGAAGTTGAATGGGGCCGAACCATCAGTCAGTACGTGGAGGGGTGTGCACAGGTACTGTTCCACCATGTTACTGAAATGTTGCCTCCTGCTAACACGTTGCGTATCAGGTGGTGGTGCAGTTAGCTGTGGCGTGTTGACAAAACTTTTCCACATCTCTGCCATGCTAACCCTGCCCTCAGAGGAGCTGGCCGTGACACAGCTGCCTTGGCGACCTCTTGCTCCTCCTCTGCCTTGGCCTTGGGCTTCCACTTGTTCCCCTGTGACATTTGGGAATGCTCTCAGTAGCGCGTCTACCA
This sequence comes from Bufo gargarizans, assembly GCF_014858855.1. NCBI lineage: Eukaryota > Metazoa > Chordata > Amphibia > Anura > Bufonidae > Bufo > Bufo gargarizans. Next base: position 168,759,926 of record NC_058080.1, read on the forward strand.
ACGTGCGCTTGTACTCGCACATCTTCCTATCACGCTCCAGTGCAGGAAGTAAGGTGGGCACATTGTCTTTGTAGCGTGGATCCAGCAGGGTGGCAACCCAGTAGTCCGCACACGTTAAAATGTGGGCAACTCTGCTGTCGTTGCGCAGGCACTGCAGCATGTAGTCGCTCATGTGTGCCAGGCTGCCCAGGGGTAAGGACAAGCTGTCCTCTGTGGGAGGCGTATCATCATCGTCCTGCCTTTCCCCCCAGCCATGCACCAGTGATGGGCCCGAGCTGCGTTGGGTGCCACCCCGCTGTGACCATGCTTCATCCTCATCCTCCTCCACCTCCTCCTCATCCTCGTCCTCCTCGTCCTCCAGTAGTGGGCCCTGGCTGGCCACATTTGTACCTGGCCTCTGCTGTTGCAAAAAAACCTCCCTCTGAGTCACTTCGAAGAGACTGGCCTGAAAGTGCTACAAATGACCCCTCCTCCTCCTCCTCCTGGGCCACCTCCTCTTCCATCATCGCCCTAAGTGTTTTCTCAAGGAGACATAGAAGTGGTATTGTAACGCTGATAACAGCGTCATCGCCACTGGCCATGTTGGTGGAGTACTCGAAACAGCGCAACAGGGCACACAGGTCTCGCATGGAGGCCCAGTCATTGGTGGTGAAGTGGTGCTGTTCCGCAGTGCGACTGACCCGTGCGTGCTGCAGCTGAAACTCCACTATGGCCTGCTGCTGCTCGCACAGTCTGTCTAGCATGTGCAAGGTGGAGTTCCACCTGGTGGGCACGTCGCATATGAGGCGGTGAGCGGGAAGGCCGAAGTTACGCTGTAGCGCAGACAGGCGAGCAGCGGCAGGATGTGAACGCCGGAAGCGTGAACAGACGGCCCGCACTTTATGCAGCAGCTCTGACATGTCGGGGTAGTTGTGAATGAACTTCTGCACCACCAAATTCAGCACATGCGCCAGGCAAGGGATGTGCGTCAAACCGGCTAGTCCCAGAGCTGCAACGAGATTTCGCTCATTATCGCACACCACCAGGCCGGGCTTAAGGCTCACCGGCAGCAACCACTCGTCGGTCTGTTGTTCTATACCCCGCCACAACTCCTGTGCGGTGTGGGGCCTGTCCCCCAAACATAGGAGTTTCAGAATGGCCTGCTGACGTTTACCCCGGGCTGTGCTGAAGTTGGTGGTGAAGGTGTGTGGCTGACTGGATGAGCAGGTGGAAGAAGAGGAGGAGGAAGCTGAGTAGGAGGAGGTGGCAACAGGAGGCAAAGAATGTTGCCCTGCGATCCTTGGCGGCGGAAGGACGTGCGCCAAACAGCTCTTCGCCTGGGGCCCAGCTGCCACTACATTTACCCAGTGTGCAGTTAGGGAGATATAGCGTCCCTGGTCGTGCTTACTGGTCCACGTATCTGTGGTTAGGTGGACCTTGCCACAGATGGCGTTGCGCAGTGAACACTTGATTTTATCGGATACTTGGTTGTGCAGGGAAGGCACGGCTCTCTTGGAGAAGTAGTGCCGGCTGGGAACAACATACTGTGGGACAGCAAGCGACATGAGCTGTTTGAAGCTGTCTGTGTCCACCAGCCTAAATGACAGCATTTCATAGGCCAGTAGTTTAGAAATGCTGGCATTCAGGGCCAGGGATCGAGGGTGGCTAGGTGAGAATTTACGCTTTCTCTCAAATGTTTGTGAGATGGAGAGCTGAACGCTGGCGTGTGACATGGTTGAGATGCTTGGTGACGGAGGTGGTGGTGTTGGTGGTACATCCCCTGTTTGCTGGTCGGCAGGTGCCAACGTTCCTCCAGAGGCGGAGGAAGAGGCCGAGGCGGCAGCAGCAGAAGAGGCCGAGGCGGCAGCAGCAGAAGAGGTAGCAGGGGGAGCCTGAGTGACTTCCTTGATTTTAAGGTGTTTACTCCACTGCAGTTCATGCTTTGCATGCAGGTGCCTGGTCATGCAGGTTGTGCTAAGGTTCAGAACGTTAATGCCTCGCTTCAGGCTCTGATGGCACAGCGTGCAAACCACTCGGGTCTTGTCGTCAGCACATTGTTTGAAGAAGTGCCATGCCAGGGAACTCCTTGAAGCTGCCTTTGGGGTGCTCGGTCCCAGATGGCGGCGGTCAGTAGCAGGCGGAGTCACTTGGCGACGGGTGTTCTGATTTTGCCCACTGCTCCCTCTTTTGCTACGCTGTTGGCTCGGTCTCACCACTGCCTCTTCCTCCGAACTGTGAAAGTCAGTGGCACGACCTTCATTCCATGTGGGGTCTAGGACCTCATCGTCCCCTGCATCGTCTTCCACCCAGTCTTGATCCCTGACCTCCTGTTCAGTCTGCACACTGCAGAAAGACGCAGCAGTTGGCACCTGTGTTTCGTCATCATCAGAGACGTGCTGAGGTGGTATTCCCATGTGCTCATCATCAGGAAACATAAGTGGTTGTGCGTCAGTGCATTCTATGTCTTCATCGCTGGGGAAGGGCTAGGTGGATGCCCTTGGGAAACCCTGCCAGCAGAGTCTTCAAACAGCATAAGAGACTGCTGCATAACTTGAGGCTCAGACAGTTTCCCTGGTATGTATGGGGGTGATGTGACAGACTGATGGGCTTGGTTTTCAGGCGCCATCTGTGCGCTTTCTGCAGAAGACTGGGTGGGAGATAATGTGAACGTGCTGGATCCACTGTCGGCCACCCAATTGACTAATGCCTGTACCTGCTCAGGCCTTACCATCCTTAGAATGGCATTGGGCCCCACCAAATATCGCTGTAAATTATGGCGGCTACTGGGACCTGAGGTAGTTGGTACACTAGGACGTGTGGCTGTGGCAGAACGGCCACGTCCTCTCCCAGCACCAGAGGGTCCACTAACACCACCACGACCATGTCCGCGTCCGCGTCCTTTACTAGATGTTTTCCTCATTGTTATCGTTCACCACAACAACAAAAATATTATTTGGCCCAATGTATTGAATTCAAATTCAGGCCTTTTTTACAGACACCTAACACTATCTGGCTATCTATTTAGGTACCGTATTACACTAATACAGGCACAGCAGTAACCACAGATTTAGCTGACTATAAATTTGAGGCCTATTATTTAGGCGCTGGGTGACAGGTATACGTTTACAGACAGAATTAGACTGGGATATGCACAGTAGCGTGTGTGTGAAGTTATTGAGAATGACCCTATGTGCACCTTGAATCTTATATACCCTTTTAGGGATAGATTTAAAGTAGGTCTGATACAGCAGAAACCACTAAATTAGGAAATTGCAAAATTGGGAATTGTATTTCAACCCAGAACAAAAACTGTGCTTTGACGGACACTAAATAACTTGACCAGCTACAGCAATAATGACAGATTTGGATGAATATAAATTTGAGGCCTATTATTTAGGCGCTGGGTGACAGGTATACGTTTACAGACAGAATTAGACTGGGATATGCACAGTAGCGTGTGTGTGAAGTTATTGAGAATGACCCTATCTGCACCTTGAATCTTATATACCTTTTAGGGATAGATTTAAAGTAGGCCTGATACAGCAGAAACCACTAATTTAGAGAATTGCTAAATTGTGAATTGTATTTCAACCTAGAACAAAAACTGTGCTTTGACGGACACTAAATAACTTGCCCAGCTACAGCAATAACCACAGATTTAGCTGACTATAAATTTGAGGCCTATTATTTAGGCGCTGGGTGACAGGTATACATTTACAGACAGAATTAGACTGGGATATGGCCAAAAAATAACTATGGGATATGGCCAAAAAATAACCACACTATTGATGGTTAAATGCACTTGGTGTGACAGCTTAACCCTGATGTAGGATATAGCCAAAAAATAACCACACTATTGATGGTTAAATGCACTTGGTGTGACAGCTTCACCCTGATGTAGGATATAGCCCAAAAACAACCACACTATTGAGGGTTAAATGCACTTGGTGACAGGCTCAGCTTGCACCTGATGTAGTATATGGCCAAAAAATAACCACACTATTGATGGTTAAATGCACTTGGTGTGACAGCTTCACCCTGATGTAGGATATAGCCAAAAAACAACCACACTATTGAGGGTTAAATGCACTTGGTGACAGCTTGCCCCTGATGTAGTATATGGCCAAAAAATAACCACACTATTGATGGTTAAATGCACTTGGTGTGACAGCTTCACCCTGATGTAGGATATAGCCAAAAAACAACCACACTATTGAGGGTTAAATACACTTGGTGACAGCTTGCCCCTGATGTAGTATATGGCCAAAAAATAACCACACTATTGATGGTTAAATGCACTTGGTGTGACAGCTTCACCCTGATGTAGGATATAGCCAAAAAACAACCACACTATTGATGGTTAAATGCACTTGGTGACAGCTTGCCCCTGATGTAGTATATGGCCAAAAAATAACCACACTATTGATGGTTAAATGCACTTGGTGTGACAGCTTCACCCTGATGTAGGATATAGCCAAAAGATGACCACACTATTGAGGGTTAAATGTACTTGGTGGCAGCTTGTGCTGGCGCACCACAAGACACAAAATGGCTGCCGATCACCCCAGAAAAAAGTGACTGAAAAACGCTCTGGGCAGCCTAAAAACAGTGAGCAATTGAATAGCAGCAGTTCAATGATCCACAGCTGCAGATCGATCACTGAATGAAGTCTTTTGGAGGAGTTAATCACTGCCTAATCTCGCCCTAACGTCGCAGCTGCAACCTCTCCCTACACTGATCAGAGCAGAGTGACGTGCTGCGCTACGTGACTCCAACTAAAATAGAGGCTGGGTCACATGCTGCACTGGCCAATCACAGCCATGCCAATAGTAGGCATGGCTGTGACGGCCTCTTGGGGCAAGTAGTATGACGCTTGTTGATTGGCTGATTTGCAGCCTTTCAAAAAGCCCCAAGAAAGCGACGAACACCGAACCCGAACCCGGACTTTTACGAAAATGTTTGGGTTCGTGTCACGGACACCCCAAAATTCGGTACGAACCCGAACTATACAGTTCGGGTTCGCTCATCCCTAGTCCTGAGCAGTGCTAGGGGACTCACTGGGGGCGGCTGTAAGATATATATGTGGGCTTTCCTTCTCCCTGCGCCGGCTGATAACATCAAGTCCCGCTGAGAGAGATCCCAGGTCCTTAGCAGCACTCGGGGACTCATTGGGGAGGGGAGCAATAAGATCTATATTTGGCCTTTCCTTCTCCCTGTGGCTCCACACACAGCCACAAAGGCGACCATAAGGGCTATTGAGCCTATTGAAGAACAAAAAACATAGACAGGCACGCAGGGCTGTGAACTCAGGATAATTGTATAATAAAGCAGACAAGGAAGCATAATAGGAATCTGTGGTAGCAAGCTGTCATACACCTCATTAACCCCTCACTGTCCGTCACTGTGCTATAATTTGATTATCTGATTGTTCTCCTAGTAATCTCTACATAACTTCTCCCCTTCTGTCCAATTTTTATAATGTCAACTACAAATCAGAAACGAAAAGTTGACAGTGAGGGACGCCGCTTCCAGGACAGGTGGAAAGTGGAATATTTTTTCACTGAAATACGGAATCACTGTGTTTGTCTGATATGCAAAGAGACTGTGGCTGTTTAAGGAATTTACAGCCTGTGAGCCAAATGAAAATGTTAATTTGCATTTAATTTGAATGGTTCAAAGAATGTCAGGCAAAATGGTTGGCCCTCGCAAATCTAAAACTCTTCGAAAAAAGTTTGGACTCACCTGGTGTAGGGAGTGTAAGGACTATTGTGTGTGACAGCCGCAATATATGTTTGTAGCACAACCTAAATTGCTCAGTGTTAGGGAGAGCTGTGCATAGGAAGGGACAGACAGTGTAGGGAGTGTAATAGGAAGATTTGTATACAAAAAAATCTTTTCAGAGAACCAAAAGTCCTTTTAAGGGCTATTGTGTGTGACAGCAGCAATATATATTTTTAGCGCATCCTGCCCTCGCATATATGCCCTTCGTATATAATGTTTTACAGGGTCAGCTTAGCTGCAGGCCCTCGCATATAATTTTTTAAAGGGTCAGCTCACCAGCAGGCCCTTGCATATAATGTTTTACAGGGTCAGATCACCAGCAGGCCCTCGCATATAAAAATTTTTTAGGGTCAGCTCATTAGCAGGCAGTGATGGCCAGTTCGCAGTGTTCGCCGACGAACACATGCGATCTGCCATCTTTATTCCCAAGTCCGGCAACGCAGGGGTAAGTCCTTACCTGTGGCTGCGCCGTGAGCCTCTCTGAAACACATGCGGTCACCGGGAGCAGGCAGTTCCGAGAACAGCCCGATTAAGGCTGCAAGGACTTACCTCTGCATCGCCAGACTTGGGAATAAAGATGGCAGATCGCATGTGTTCGTCGGCGAACACTGCGAACTGCCCATCACTGTTAGCAGGCCCTCGCATATAATGTTTGACAGGGTCAGCTCACCAGCAGGCCCTCGCATATAATTTTTTAGAGGGTCAGCTCACCAGCAGGCCCTAGCATATAATGTTTTACAGGTTCAGCTCACCAGCAGGCCCTCACCTACAATGTTTTACAGGGTCAGCTCACCAGCAGGCCCCCCACATATAATTTTTTAGAGCATCAGCTCACCAGCAGGCCCTCGAAAATAACGTTTTACAGGGTCAGCTCACCAGCAGGCCCTGGCATATAATTTTTTAGAGGGTCAGCTCACCAGCAGGCCCTCGCATATAATGTTTTACAGGGTCAGCTCACCAGCAGACCTTCACCTACAATCTTTTACAGGGTCAGCTTATCTGAAGGCCCTTGCATATAATTTTTAGAGGGTCCGCTCACCTGCAGGCCCTCACCTACAATCTTTTAGAGGGTCAGCTCACCAGCAGGCCTGCACCTAAAATCTTTTACAGGGTCAGCTGGCCAGCACCTAAAATCTATTACAGGGTCAGCTCACCAGCATGCCCGCACCTCAAATCTTTTACAGAGTCAGTTCACCTGAAGGCCCTCGCATATAATGTTTTAGAGGGTCATCTCACCTGCAGACCCTCACCTACAACCTTTTAGAGGGTCAACTCACCAGCAGGCCCTCACCTACAATCTTTTACAGGGTCAGCTCACCTGAAGGCCCTCGCATGTAATGTTTTAGAGGGTCAGCTCACCTGCAGGCCCTCACCTACAACCTTTTAGAGGGTCAGCTCACCATCAGGCCCGCAACTAAAATCTTTTACAGGGTCAGCTCACCAGCAGGCCTGCACCTAAAATCTTTTACATGGTCAGCTCACCAGCAGGTCCGCATTTCAAGTCTTTTACAGGGTCAGTTCACCGGCAGGCCCTTGCATATAATTGTGTACAGGGTCAGCTCACCAGCAGGCCTTCACCTACAATCTTTTACAGGGTCAGTTCACCAGCAGGCCCGCACCTAAAATCTTTTACAGGGTCAGCTCACCTGCAGGCCCACACCTAATTTTTTTTACAGGGTTTAGATTACCTGCAGGCCCTCGCCTAATTATACCTATTAGGTAATTTGCGCGCATGCTGCCTTGCTTGGATGTGGTAGCCGTAGCTGTTTCTCAGGCTCTCTCTCTGGAATCAAACCCTGATTCCCTGTTACCCGTATGTCACCATGGTTTGCGCTTTTTTTTGTTTGTTTTTTTAAGCCACAGTGCAGCACCAGAAGTCAGAAAAATTAGGTATTGTTGCAGCCGCTGCTGTAGCAGCGGCCAGAAAAATGTATGTTTGTTTCCCAGGCAGAAAGTGCCCTAAAACATTGTGGCTTGAACCCTAGTTGGTGGCGGATAAGTCACGTAAGTCATTTGGCATTCAGAGATAAAATATAGCAGCGTGTGGACCATTTTTAGCCCAAGGCAGCTCATCTCATTACCAGGCTATTTTTAGTCGAATGTATCGCCCACTGTCAGTCCCTTCGGGATCCATCCCTCATTCATCTTAATAAAGGTGAGGTAATCTAGACTTTTTTGAACTAGGCGACTTCTCTTCTCAGTGACAATACCTCCTGCTGCATTGAAGGTCCTTTCTGACAGGACACTTGAAACGGGGCAGGCCAGAAGTTCTATCGCAAATTGGGATAGCTCAGGCCACAGGTCAAGCCTGCACACCCAGTAGTCAAGGGGTTCATCGCTCCTCAGAGTGTCGATATCTGCAGTTAAGGCGAGGTAGTCTGCTACCTGTCGGTCGAGTCGTTCTCTGAGGGTGGACCCCGAAGGGCTGTGGCGATGCGTAGGACCGCATGTCCTCCATCAACAACACGTCTGTAAAGCGTCCTGTCCTTGCCGGCGTGGTCGTGGTAGGAGGAGGATTACTTTCACCTCTTCCCCTGTTAGAGTCCCATTGTGCTGTGACATCACCCTTATACGCTGTGTAAAGCATACTTTTACATTTATTTTGGAACTGCTGCATCCTTTCCGACTTCCTGTAATTCGGTAACATTTCAGGCACTTTCTGCCTATACCGGGTGTCTAGTAGCGTGGACACCCAGTACAGGTCGTTCTCCTTCAGCCTTTTTATACGAGGGTCCCTCAACAGGCATGACAGCATGAAAGACCCCATTTGCACAAGGTTGGATGCCGAGCTACTCATGTCCCGTTCCTTGTCCTCAGTGATCTCATTGAAGGTATGTTCTTCCTCCCAGCCACGTACAACACCACAGGTACCAGATAGGTGACAACGAGCACCCTGGGATGCCTGTTGTGGTTGATCTTCCTTCTCCTCCTCAAAGCCACATTCTTCCTCTGACTCCTCTTCCTCACACTCCTCTTCCGGCGTTGCCGCAGGTCCAGCAAGCGATGCTGATAAGGCTGTTTCTGGTGGTGATGATGACCACAACTCTTCCTCTTCACGCTCATCTACAGCCTGATCCAGCACTGTTCGCAGGGCACGCTTCAGGAAGAAAACAAATGAGATGATGTCGCTGATGGTGCCTTCGGTGCGACTGACTAGATTTGTCACCTCCTCAAAAGGATGCATGAGCCTACAGGCATTGCTCATGAACGTCCAGTAACGTGGCAAAAAAATTCCCAGCTCCGCAGAGGCTGTCCTAGCACCCCGGTCATACAAATACTCGTTGACGGCTTTTTCTTGTTGGAGCAGGCGGTCGAACATTAGGAGTGTTGAATTCCAACATGTCGGGCTGTCGCAAATCAAGCGCCTCACTGTCATGTTGTTTCGTTGCTGAATGTCTGAAAAGTGCGCCATGTCCGTGTAGGAACGCCTGAAAATGACCACACACCTTCCTGGCCTGCTTGAGGACGTCCTGTAAGCCTGGGTACTTATGCACAAAGCGTTGTACGATCAGATTACACACATGTGCCATGCACGGCACATCTTTAAACTTGCCCAAATTCAATGCCGCCAAAAAATTGCTTCTGTTGTCACACACCACTTTGCCGATCTCCAGTTGGTGCGGAGTCAGCCACTGATCCACCTGTGCGTTCAGGGAGGACAGGAGTGCTGGTCCGGTGTGACTCTCTGCTTTCAGGCAAGTCAACCCCAAGACGGTGTGACACTGTCGTATCTGGGATGTGGAATAGCCCCTGGGGAGCTTGGGGGGTGCCGTTGATGTGGAGCAAGACGCAGCAGCAGAAGAGGACTCAGCCGAGGAGGTTATGGAAGAGGATGGAATAGGAGGAGTAGAGGAGGTGGCAGCAGGCCTGCCTGCAAGTCGTGGCGGTGTCACCAACTCCTCTGCAGAGCCACGCATTCCATGCTTAGCAGCCATGAGCAGGTTTACCCAATGCGCAGTGTAGTTAATATACCTGCCCTGACAGTGCTTTGCAGACCAGGTATCAGTGGTCAGATGGACCCTTGACCCAACACTGTGTGCCAGACATGCCATGACTTCCTTTTGAAAGAAATTTTAGCCGGGTACCTTCCACTGCGGTGTCCCAATAGCTACAAATTTTTTGAAGGCCTCAGACTCCACCAGCTTGTATAGTAAAAGCTGGCGGGCTAAGAGTTCAGACAAGCCAGCTGTCAGACGCCGGGCAAGGGGGTGACTTTGTGACATTGGCTTCTTACGCTCAAACATGTCCTTGACAGACACCTGACTGTGGGCAGATGAGCAGGAACTGCTCAAGGCGAGAGGCGGAGTGGCGGGTGGTTGAGAGGGGGCAAGGAGGACAGCAGTGGTTGACGTGGCTGAAGATGCTGGACCAGGAGGAGGATGGTGGCTTTGAGTTTGTGTGCTGCTTTTACTCATGTGTTGATCCCATAGGCGTTTTTGATGTGAGATCATGTGCCTTCGCAAAGCAGTTGTACCTAGGTGGGTGTTGGACTTCCCACGACTCAGTTTCTTTTGGCACAGGTTGCAAATGGCATCGCTGGTGTCAGAGGCAGACACACAAAAAAAATGCCACACTGCTGAGCTTTGCAATGACGGCATTCTGGTGGTTGCAACAGCATGCATTGATTGGCGTGCTGTCTGGCTGACCCGGGTGCCAATACATGCTGTCTGACTGCCACTAGCTCCTTGCGACGACCCCCCCCCCGCTTCCAACTTGTCTCCTCTTCCTTTCTGTCTCCCCATCTGAACTTTCCCCCTGTTCTTCTTCTCTTCAAGCGGGCACCCACGTGACATCCACGGACACATCATCATCATCAACCGCTTCACTTGTATCTGACAACTCGGCAAAGGAAGCAGCAGCGGGTACAACATCATCATCATCACAACATACGTCCATCTGTGTAATGCTGCCTGACTGAGACATATCCCTGTTATCTACACCCTCTTGCAATAATGGTTGCGCATCACTCATTTCTTACAACTGATGTGTAAATAACTCCTCTGACAGATCAAGTGAAGTGGCTGTGGTGCTAGTGTAGGTGGTGGCAGCAGGCGGGCGAGTGGTAACTTGAGAGGTGCCTAAAGCTGAGCTGGAGGAGGATGGTGCGTCAAGGTTCCGAGCGGAAGCTGCAGAAGATTGGGTGTCCTGTGTTAGCCAGTCAACTATGTCCTCAGAACTTTTCGAGTTCAGGGTACGTGGCCTCTGACCACTGGGCATTATTCTAGGGCGGGGTGACCTGCCTCTGCCTGTCATTTTTTTTAGATTAGTTAAGTTGTACTATGCGTGCGTGCAACTGACTGCTATTTATTCAGTCAAAATTGTTGTTTTTCTTTAAATGGAATGGAATGTGACACCAGATATGAGTTGCGCTGCAGTGACACTGTGCGCTTGCAGCTGGGCCTTTAACACACAAACACGTGTGTGCAACTGACTGCTATTTATTCAGTCAAATTATTTTTTTTTCTTTAAATGGAATCGAATGTGACACCAGATATGAATTGCACTGGTGACACTATGCACTTGCAGGGCATGAAACACACGCGCATTTTGGCAACTGACTGCTATTATATTACAGTCAAAAAAGTTTTTTAGTTTTTTTTTAATGCAAGCTACTGTGACACCAGATATGAGTGGTGGCACTGGGCAAGTGGGCACAGTATACGCTGTGAGCCTGACACACACGCTGGCAGGCAGGCAACTGCAATTTGATTACATAGGAAAAAAAAAAAAGCAGACTGATGTTCTAGCCCTAAAAAAGGGCTTTTTGGGGTGCTGTCCTTACAGCAGAGATCAGATGAGTCTTTCAGGACTGTAGTGGACACTGAATACACTAGCCTAGCTATCGATTTCCCTATTAAATCAGCAGCAGCTACACTGTCCCTCCTCTCAATAAGAATGCAGCTTCCGAATGAATCTAAAATGGATGCTGTCCAGGAGGTGGGAGGGTCTGGGAGGGAGGGTCTGCTGCTGATTGGCTGGAATGTGTCTGCTGACTGTGAGGTACAGGGTCATTAGGAACCCAGCTCTAAGTTGAAATCGCAATGCGATTAATATGACCTGTATTAATCGCATTGCTATTACAACTTAGATCTGAGTTCCTAATGGTTGTACTAGAATTGACGAATATAACGAATATAGCACTATATTCTCAATCTTCGTAATATTCTAGCAATATAACAACCATTAGGAACCCAGCTCTAAGTTGAATTTGCAATGCGATTAATATAACCTGTATTAATCGCATTGCGATTACAACTTTGTCAAATTTGTGACACTGCAGCTTCCGAATGAATCTAAAATGGATGCTGTCCAGGAGGTGGGAGGGTCTGGGAGGGAGGGTCTGCTGCTGATTGGCTGGAATGTGTCTGCTGACTGTGAGGTACAGGCTCAAAGTTTACTCAATGATGACGAATAGGGGGCGGATCGAACATCGCATATGTTCGCCCGCCGCAGCGAACGCGAACAAGCAATATTCACCAGGAACTGTTCGCCGGCGAATAGTTCGGGACATCTCTAGCAACATATAGAATTCTATTTTTTACAATACTGGTCCCCGGCTATTTTATCTAAGGCCTGTAGAGATCCTTTTATTCCCTGCCATCTTCTGATAATATCCAATGTCTTAGAAAATAGTTTTTTAGCCTCTCTGTACTCCTGTTGTATATTAATCATTTGCCCCGATTCCAATAATGTGAATATGTTATTATATGGCGATCAGCAGAGACCCGCGGTTAATGACCGCAATCGGCATTAAAGCATTTAGATGCTGACATGTCAAAGTTTAAGTTTATTTTTACACTATTTAGACATTAAAATCTATACATATGTGGTATTGTTGTAATCATACTGACCCAGAGAATGAAGGGCACAGGTCGGTTTTGCCTCATGCCCGAGTTATATGATACTTTTGCTTAATATGCACACTAGGCCTTTGGTGCATCCAGAGTGTCACCATTGCTCCTGTTGCACCCAAGCTCCACTCCTTTCTGTGACCACCCACATCCCTCGCTGCTTTGATTGACAAGGAAAGAAAGTTGGCCCCAAAGATTGTCTTTATTCAGACCATGCGTTACAGGGTGGAATACTCCCTTCATCTGGTCCAGTCATATTGAAAACATATATAAAATGTTATGTAATTTAAAAGACAATGCTCCTTCCAAGGGAGATGTTGCAAACAGTTACTTAATACACACAAGGCAATGCAAATAAAATAACTTAATCATGTTAAAACAGTATTATATCATAGGAATGCATGTCAAGTGTATTTTAAGGGTTTTTACATTAAAATTAAAAAGAGCCACTATCACTCAAATTGTTGGCTCAATGTCATGTGACTGCTTGATCTGTCACATGACAGTCGGGTACATCACATGACTGAAAGAGGGCTGGCCTGTCATTTGGCCATTATAATTTAATTCTGTCCGTCCCTGTTGTCATGGCAACTGTAAGCTTATTGATAGAAAGGTCTGCTGGCTTGGCAATAGACTGATGGAGGATGTAGTCAGCACAGTGTCCTACAGTGCTGGAGACCCGGGTTCAAGTCTAACCCAGAAAAACATCCCTATGAGGTCCACATGCACCTCTTATATTTTTGGTGCCCCCTGTGTTCTTCTCCTATACTCCAAAAGCACACAAATGGCGCTAGCAGGATGGTGGCAATAAGGTAGGCTACCGCAGTGACAGCTCTGTCTGTAGCAGAATGATGTCTTAGTCTTCCACCACTCATAAATGAATAAATATATAAATAAAAGTATAAAAAAAGGTGATCAGATGGCTCTATAGCCTTTTGATTAATGGGGGGGGGGGGATGGATTGTAACTAGAGATAAGTGAGGTTTTGAAAAATTCGATTCAGCAACTTCCCCGAAGTTTGCCAATTAATTTGATTCATTTCAAATTAATTAGTCATGAATCGCTGTAAATCAAGTATACCCAGGCCACTCTGCCTTAGGGTACAGCCACATGGAGCGGTCGTGCTGCTGTAAAGGTCAGCCCCTAGAATACTGTTCTTTGCACAGATATCTTACAATATAGTGTTACATAGACTGTTATGACTTATTTCAGCCACTAAATGCCGCTGTGGCTCTGAGTAAGAGGAAGCTGAACTGTTTCTGAGATACACAAGAGGTAGGAGGAGCCAGAAGTTCCCGGGGTTTGAGTCCTGGCTAGAGGCGGGAGTGCCCTCAGAGCTGTGAGAGGATGGCTGCCATGTTAGGAGCCAAGTAAAGGCTAGTGATGGGACATGGAGCCTGACTGATGGAGTCCTGAGAAGCTGGCTGTGCTGGAGACAGGCCAAGATAGACTCTGAACTGAAGTGCTGCAGCTGTGACCCAGAGAAAGAGACTGCACAGTGTGTTCCAGAGGAGTGAGACCGTGTGCCAGAGACCAGTACAAGCCGGATCCTTCCTGCCAGAGCTGAAACTAGGTGGAGATCTGCATCTGTGGTGACTAGAGAGAGAAAGACAGACAAGCAAGCGACCGGACCTGGAGCCAGACTGCATCTTATTGGATCAAGGAGAATCTGCTGAACTGTGAGTGGCAGCGTTGCCAAGCTATGATAGGTTATAGAGTCAGGGACTTAGTCAGTGCGCTGTAGAAGTGTCCCCTGGGTAGCAGGGCTAGATAGGAGTATACTAGCTGAGTGTAGCCTGGACTCGTATGTGTATACTGTGGAACACATTTATTCTAACTCGTGTTCATGTAATCTGTGTAAACCTGTTTATACTGTTAGGCTGAGTTCACATGGGCGAGATTTCCGCGCGGGTGCAATGCAGTAGGTGAACGTATGGCACCCGCACTGAATCCGGCACCATTCATTTCAATGGGGCTGTGTACATGAGCGTTTTTTTTCACGCATCACTTCTGCAATTCTTTAAAACCGCAGCATGTTCTATATTCTGCGTTTGTAACACAGGACAGGCCCCATAGAAGTGAATGGGGCTGCGTGAAAAACGCATTGCATCCGCAAGCAAGTACGGGTGCGATGCGTCTTTCACTGATGGTTGCTAAGAGATGTTGTTTGTAAACCTTCAGTTTTTTATCACGCGCGTGAAAAATGCATCAAAACGCATTGCACCCGCGCGGAAAAAAATGAACAACTAAACGCAATTGCAGACAAAACTGACTGAACTTGCTTGCAAAATAGTGCGAGTTTCACTGAACGCACCCTGAACGCATCCTGAGCCAATCCGTCACGCCCGCGTGAACCCAGCCTTAGGCTGGTTTCACACGGGCGTTGCGGAAAAATGTGCGGGTGCGTTGCGGAAACACCCGCGATTTTTCCGCGCGAGTGCAAAACATTGTAATGCGTTTTGTACTCGCGTGAGAAAAATCGCGCATGTTTGGTACCCAAACCCGAACTTCTTCACAGAAGTTCGGGCTTGGGATTGATGTTCTGAAGATTCTATTATTTTCCCTTATAACATGGTTATAAGGGAAAATAATAGCATTCTGAATACAGAATGCTTAGTATAATAGCGCTGGAAGGGTTAAAAAAAAATAAAAACGTTAACTCACCTTATCCCCATGATCGTGTAGTTCCCGGTCGGTCTCTTCTTTAGCTGTGGGCTTGGGCTGAATGACCTTTGGTGATGTCAGATCACATGCTCCAATCACATGGTCCATCACCATGGTGATGGAGCATGTGATCTGACATCACCACAGGTCCTTTAGTCACAGCTAAAGAAGAGACCGACCGGGAACTAGGCGATCATGGGGATAAGGTGAGTTAACTTTTTTTTTTTTTTTAACCCTCCCAGCACTATTATACTAAGCATTCTGTAGTCAGAATGCTATTATTTTCCCTTATAACCATGTTATAAGGGAAAATAATACAGTGAATAGACTGTCACCTAGAACCCATGCGTGAAAATCGCACCGCATCCGCACTTGCTTGCGGATGCTTGCGATTTTCACGCAACCCCATTCATTTCTATGGGACCTGCGTTACGTGAAAAACGCAGAATATAGAACATGCTGCGATTTTCACGCAACGCATAAGTGTTGCGTGAAAATCACCGCTCATGTGAACAGCCCCATAGAAATGAATGGGTCAGGATTCAGTGCGGGTGCAATGCGTTCAACTCACGCATCGCTCCCGCACGGAAATCTCGCCCGTGTGAAAGGGGCCTTAATTCGATTTTCCTGCAGTTATATCTGGTTCTCTAAGGCTGCGTTCACACGGGCGAGATTTCCGCGCGGGTGCAATGCAGTAGGTGAACGCATTGCACCTGCACTGAATCCTGACCCATTCATTTCAATGGGTCTGTGCACATGAGCATTTTTTTTCATGCATCACTTCTGCAATGCTTTAAAATCGCAGCATGTTCTATATTCTGCGTTTTTCACGCAGCCCTGGCTCCATAGAAGTGAATGGGGCTGCGTTAATAACGCATTGCATCTGCAAGCAAGTGCGGATGCAATGCGTTTTTCACTGATGGTTGCTAGGAGATGTTGTTTGTAAACCTTCAGTTTTTTATCACGCGCGTGAAAAACGCATCAAAACGCATTGCACCCGCGCGGAAAAAACTGAACAACTAAACGCAA
Source organism: Bufo gargarizans (assembly GCF_014858855.1). Classification (NCBI taxonomy): domain Eukaryota; kingdom Metazoa; phylum Chordata; class Amphibia; order Anura; family Bufonidae; genus Bufo; species Bufo gargarizans. The sequence continues at coordinate 168,776,230 of NC_058080.1, forward strand.
TTGCAGCCAAAACTGACTGAACTTGCTTGCAAAATGGTGCGAGTTTAACTGAACGCACCCTGAACGCATCCGGACCAAATCTGTCACGCTCGTGTGAACTCAGCCTAAGGCTGGGTTCACACGGGCGTGTCCGGATTAGGTCCGGATGCGTCCCGGTGTATTGCGGCAAACCCGCGCGATTGGGTACGCAATTGCAGTCAGTTTTGACTGCGATTGCGTTCCGATGTTCAGTGTTTATCACGCGGGTGCAATGTGTTTTGCACTCGCGTGATAAAAAACCGACTGTGGTACCCAGACCCGAACTTCTTCACAGAAGTTCAGGTTTGGGTTAGTTGTAGTGTAGATTGTATTATTTTCCCTTATAACATGGTTATAAGGGAAAATAATAGCATTCTGAATACAGAATGCTTAGTACAAGGGCAATTGAGGGTTAAAAAAATAAAAAATAAATTAACTCACCTTGTCCTCTTCATCGCGCAGTTCCCGGTCTGGTAGATGAGCTGTCGGCTAAAGGACCTTTGGTGACGTCAGATCACATGCTCCAATCACATGGTACATCACCGTGGTGATGTACCATGTGATTGGAGCATGTGATCTGACGTCACCAAAGGTCCTTTAGCCGACAGCTCATCAGAAGAGACCGGGAACTGCGCGATGAAGAGGACAAGGTGAGTTAATTTATTTTTTATTTTTTTAACCCTCAATTGCCCTTGTACTAAGCATTCTGTATTCAGAATGCTATTATTTTCCCTTATAACCATGTTATAAGAGAAAATAATACAGTGAATAGACTGTCACCTAGCAACCATGAGTGAAAATCGCACCGCATCCGCACTTGCTTGCGGATGCTTGCGATTTTCACTCAGCCCCATTCATTTCTATGGGGCCTGTCCTGCGTTACAAACGCAGAATATAGAGCATGCTGCGATTTTAAAGCATTGCAGAAGTGATGCGTGAAAAAAATCGCTCATGTGCACAGCCCCATAGAAATGAATGGTGCCGGATTCAGTGCGGGTGCAATACGTTCACCTACCGCATTGCACCCGCGCGGAAATCTCGCCCGTGTGAACTCAGCCTAATAAAGCTGGCTTTTGCTTCAGTCTCCTTGTCCGCTGTACTGTACTTGAATCCTGCCTTGCAGTTTCTCCCTCCTCTAACCGCTACACTGCCTTTCATTTAATAATGAAGACCGTACTGTATAGTCCTTCTTCAGTGTTAACAAAAAAAAAAAAAAAAAGGGGGTGGGCTCAACCAATTAGAGGTGATGCATGGAAGTGGTAAATCACCATTGATCACATAGGTAATGTGTAAGCCTATGGCTTAATTATAGCAATAACATGAATACCTATAACATAAATGCCAGACCGCTTGCAATCAATATAATTTTTATTAGTAAATAAATAGTCCCAGACCTAGGTTCGCTGAAACGCGCGTTGGAGCTAGCGCCATCCTGGAGGAGACACAGTATGGGTAATTGTTAGTGTTGATCACGAATATTTGAATTTTGAATTTTTATCGCGAATATAGGTACTTTGAAAATTCGCGAATATTTCGAATATAGTGATATATATTCGTAATTTCGAATATTCGATTATTTTTTTAACCAGTACACATGATTCCTCCCTGCTTCTAGCTTGTGGGCCAATGAGAAGGCTGCAGTATATTTGACTTTAGGAGTAGTGTTGTTTGTGAATTTTCGTAATACAAATTTTTTATTGCGAATTTTTCAACTTTCAACTATTAGACAAAGAAGATTATAGCACTATATTATCTAAATTGCTCTATATTCGAATTTTTTTTAATTTTCGGTATATTGCTATAACTTTGTTTTTTCGAATATTCGTAATATTCTAAAACAAGAATATATAGCAATATAGCGAATTTTCGGAAAAAAACGAATATAGAGAAATTTAGCTAATATAGTGCTATAATCCTTTTTTTTATAGTTGTCATTTTTTTCTAATCTGAACTTCAGACGAGAAAAAAATTACAACTATTAGACAAAGAAGATTATAGCACTATATTAGCAAAATTGCTCTATATTCTTTTTTTTCCGAATATTCGCTATATTGCTATATATTCTTGTTTTAGAATATTACGAATATTCGAAAAAACTAAGTTATAGCAATATAGCGAATATTCGGAAAAAAAGGAATATAAAGCAATTTAGCTAATATAGTGCTATAATCTTCTTTGTCTAATAGTTGTAAGTTGAAAAATTCGCAATAAAAAATTCATATTCCGAAAAATTCGCATTACGGAAATTTGCATATTACACAATCATTACCTTGCAGATTTTTCGAGTATTTTTTTTTTAGAATATAACGAATATTCGAATTTGCGAATATTCGACGAATATTCTGCAAAACATTCGCAAAATATCGCGAATTCGAATATGACCCCTGCCGCTCATCACTAGTAATTGTTTCTTGTCCTGCACATTTTGCTATTGATAATAATTTGTCTTCTGTGGGCATATATGAACTATTCCCACTGTGTTCTCCTCCAATATATGTCGCCTTTTTCTCCTGCCGTACAGGTGGGAGCCCTTCTTCTGCCATCTGCTTTTCCTCCTTTTTCACATAATCTAATATTGATAAGAATATGTCATCAGGAACATCCAGCTCCTCCTCTCTCTGCATCTTGCTGACTTTTCTAGAACATGGAGACTTTGAAGAATGATTTGGAAGAAGTAAAGTCAGCAAAGGATGAGGATGGTCATAATTAAGACCTGGACCCCTCTAAGGGGTGCAGACTGGATGGCATTGCTTGGCACGCTGCCAGTGGAATAAAAAAGGCATCCATCTTATTGGTGTTGAATTACATTTCTTAGTTTACGATTGATGTAGGAATAAGTCAATGTAGGAATAAATAAATAAAACTGACACAGCATAAGTCTCCCTGCACTCCTCCTGCACTCTCCCTCTCCAAAATTCTTCTATCAATAATTTTCAGCAACAATGTCTATAGCACATGAGCGCTTGCCACTTCTCTTCCTATACTGAGATCACAGGACAATGGCGACTAAACAGGTCTGCCCTCTTTCAGTCACATGACTTGTGCGGCAAGCTGAGCAGTAAGGTGACATTCAGCAAGTAGTTGTAGTCAGACATAGTAGCTCTGTTTTGATGTAAAAGCCCTTAAAAATACAATTAACATACATTTCTATGATATACTACTGTTTTAACATGATCATTTTTAATTATTTTATTTTAATTGTATTCATCAACTTCTAAGAACGAGAGGGACAGCTAGCTCAGCAAAGAATCTGCTACCAGAGAGGAAACTGGAGAAGTCAGTTCCAAACATTGCCTGTATTGTTTTGCACTTGAGTTCCTCCAGTAAAGAAACACACTGGTTTACTGCAAACTCTGGATCTCTGGATTTATTTCCCATTAGGGTGCACCATGCATTGCCATCCTCTCCAGAGAGCAGCAACATGCGGTAAAACAGTCCTTGACAGTGTCCTGGAGACCCAGAGTAGCTTTGGGGGTCACTTCCAACCTGGCCACTGCACAAGCCGAGGATCAAGGCCAGGAGAATCAGTAGAAACCTAAGCAGTAGACAAGGGGTAAATCCTGAAACAAGCTGAAGTCAATATACAGGAAGGTTCAACAGAAATGTAGCACTGTTGTGAGCACAAAGAAGATACTGGGGTCAGGAATTAAATAATCAGAGGCACTGATAAGTAGTAAGTGCCTGACATAGCTCTGAGATTGGACACCAAGCCAGAGACCTAATTGGCTCAATCTCCAGACTCACTGAAAAGCCAACCTGCAAGAGCATAACTGGTTAGCATGGCAATCCTTCTGGAACATGGATGGGTAAGCTCCTGACACTGTGGTTTCTTATGCCAGTCTTAATAAAACATATGATGGAGTAGGATGCAACAAATTTATAAAGAGGCTTACTAATTTCGGCGCATCGTGGGAGATCTGTGCATTCCGCGACCACTTTGTACAAAAGTGTGTCCATGCCTCACCCACTTTGTAGAAAAGTACGGAAACCCTCATTATAGACTACGTTTTCAGTCAACATTTGGATCTAACATGTAATGGATCTGTTAGAGCCTCATGGCTTCCATAATAAATTGATACTTAACTGTTAAAGGGGTTTTCCAACTTTTGTTTAATTATACCAAAGTCTTGGCGTCATAATATTATACAAATAAAGTCCCTTTCCCTTCCTGTGTTCTGATACAGCACCACTTTCTGTCATCTTCCTGGTCTACATTAATTGATATACTGTTCAGCTACAAAGGTAATGTTCTGTATACTGCTGAGGCCAGTGATTGGCTGCAGCCTATGTTCAAGCACTATGGGGCACATTTATGAAAACTGTCTAAATGAATAACTGTTGCCAATAGTCACCAAGGATAATGTATCTTTTGCGTGTTATAGCCGCACTGTTTCTTCAAGAGATTTATATATATACCCCATAATTTATTAGATTTTATGTGGTTAATTTTTTTTAACGCTTTAACTGTTGATAGAAAAAAATCTGGGACACAGTAGAAGTGTTAGTTTGGTTACTTAGCAACATGTTCTCTGATGTTCTGGATGCTTCTTACAAATACTTTGTTGCTCTTGTCTTCCCTTGAGGTTTTCTTTTATGTATTAACAATCCATTGTAGTGTACTGTACATTGTTTTATTTCTATTTCAGACACAAAGGAAATGTTATGATTTTTAGTTTGTAGGAAATATCATATTGCTTTAAAGTGTAAATCAGCATGTTTTCCCTCCAGATGATATTTAACATTGCTAGAATAAGAAAAGATTTAATGTGAACAGTGGCATTGCTAAGGTCTTAAAAGAGCCCGGAACCCAGCCACAATGCACATATGCCAAACTCTAGAATCAGCCTAGAAATCTTTCTATCATCCTTACCACCCTGGAGCTCCAACAGTGTTATCCTGCTGCTGCCCCCAATACTCTGCCCTCTGTGCTCTCCAATGTCCCCAAATAATATACTGCAGAGACAATAGTGCATATTGTGACCCCATAGTAATATAAAAGTCCCACCAATAATTACAATTCTCTCCCAGATTGCCCTCATTAGTGATAATAACCATGATAAAGCCCCCAATTATGATAATGCTTCCCAAGATTGCCCTGTTAGCAGTAGTGCACTCCATTGTGAGCTCAGTAATAATGCCCACGATAGTGCACCCAGTAGTAATAAAACCTCTCAACAGTTTGTTTTTGTTTTGCTTTTTATTTAATCCCAGGGGGTTTGACCATGCAGTCATCAGATCTCCTAACCCTTGCAATGCATCATAAAATCACAGTTTTTATTAATCCCTGCCACAGAATGTTCCCATCTGCAATAACATCTAAATGGCTATCACAGTCTCGTCTTGGGAGTGTTCAGTCACCGGGAGCAACTAGTTCCTGAGAAATAACCGCTCAAATCCCTTAGCATCTATGGGGTTAAAAGTCCATAATCAGAGATGCTGCAGATCACATATTCTGCCAGTGGATGTTGACTGAGTAAGACAGCAGACACATACAGGGTATGGAACTTGTTAGGGTACTTTCACACTAGCGTTTTTGTTTTCTGGTATTGAGTTCTGTCCTAGGGGCTCAATATCGGAAAAAAACGGATCAGTTTTATCCTAATGCATTATGAATAGAGAGGATTCCGTTCAAGATGCATCAGTATGCATCAGTTCAGTCTATATTAAGTTTTTTGGCCAGAGAAAATACCGCAGCATGCTGCAGTTTTCTCTCCAGCTAAAAATCCTGAACACTTGCCGGAATGAAATGCATTAATGCCGGATCCAACCCCAAGTGTTCCGGCAAAACGGATCCATTCTTTCCGTCTGCGCAGATCATTAAATCTGTGAAAAAATAAATACAGGATCCGTTGTTCCGGATGACAACTGGAAAGACGGATCCGGTATTGCAATGCATTTGTGAGACGGATCCGCATCCTGATCCGTCTCACAAATGCATCTGTTTGCGTCCAGATTCCGACAGGCAGTTCCGTTGCCGAAATCCTCTGCCGCAAGTGTGAAAGTACCCTTAGGCCTCTTTCACACAAGCGTGTCCGGATAAGGCCTCATGCACACAACAGTTTGTTTTTTTGCGTCCGCTAAAAAAAACGGATGCGGCATCTGTTTTTTTTTTTGAGGATCCGTTTTTTTTTCCACAGATCCCTTGTAATAAATGCCTATCCTTGTCCGCAAATGTGAAAAAAGTAGGACATGCACTATTTTTTTTTGCTGAAGGGAAACACGGACGACGGACGCGGAACACAAACGGATGAACTATCAGCATTTTTTTGCTGACCCATTGAAGTTAATGGGTCCCATCCTATCCGCAAAAAAAAAAGCGGAACAGAGGCCTAGAAAAACAACTCGTGTGCATGAGGCCTAAGGTCCAGATGGATTGCGGCAAACCCTCGCGAGTAGGTACGCAATTGCAGTCAGTTTTGACTTCGATTCCGTTCCTTTGTTCAGTTTTTATCGCGCGGGTGCAATGTGTTTTGCACACACATAATAAAAAACTGAATGTGGTACCCAGACCCGAAGTTCAGACCATAGAAGTTCAGGTTTGGGTTCAAGGTTGTGTAGATTGTATTATTTTCCCTTATAACATGGTCATAAGGGAAAATAATAGCATTCTGAATACAGAATGCATAGTACAATAGGGCTGGAGGGGTTAAAAAAAAACCTGAATGTGGTACCCAGACCCGAACTTCTTCATAGAAGTTCAGGTTTGGGTTAGGTGTTGTGTAGATTGTATTATTTTCGCTTATAACATGGTTATAAGGGAAAATAATAGCATTCTGAATACAGAATGCATAGTAAAATAGGGCTGGAGGGGTTAAAAAATAAAAATAAAAATTTAACTCACCTTAATCCACTTGTTCGCGCAGCCGTCATCTCTTCTGTCTTTATCTGTGAGGAATAGGACCTTTTGATGACGCCACTACGTTCATCACACGGTCCGTCCAACTGCGTGAAGATCGCACCGCATCCGCACTTGCTTGCGGATGCTTGCGATTTTCACACAGCCCCATTCACTTCTATGGGGCCTGCGTTGCTTGAAAAACGCACAAAATAGAGCTTGCTGCGATTTTCACTCAACACACAAGTGATGCGTGAAAATTACCGCTCACGTGAACAGCCCCATAGAAATGAATGGGTCCTGATTCAGTGCGGGTGCAATGCGTTCAACTCACACATTGCACCCGCGCGGAAAACTCGCCCGTGTGAAAGGGGCCTAAAGCTCCTGAGCAGGCATTATCTTTAAAGACCCAAATCTGCTGTACATGTACAGTGGATGTCGTAAAAGGGTTAAAGAGCACCTGTCACCTCTCCTGATATGTCTGTTTTAAAGAATACACGAAGTTCCCATGAAATGTCAATTCTGGGGCATTTTTTTCACATAATTTAGTGTTTTGCCATTCTTCTCTTTTTCCTCCAGGAATATAAAAACAATTGACAACTGTGCGTTACTATTCCCCTTTTTTAGCGAGACCAGTTTAGAGTCAGTTTGGGTTACATTGCAGCTTGATAAACATAAGGTAACTCGTATAGGTGTGATATATAGACCACCTGGCCAAGTTAAAGAATTAGATGATCTACTAGTTGAGGAAATAGCTAAAATGACATTTAAAAGGGAAGTTATCATTATGGGAGACTTTAATCTTCCTGATGTAAACTGGAAAACCAAAATAGCTAGTTCTGCCAGGGGTACAGATATTCTAAATTCCATCCTGGGATTATCTCTACAGCAAGTAGTTGAGGAGCCAACCCGGAAGCAGGCCATTTTAGATTTAGTATTCACAAATGGGAATTTGGTATCTGATATTACTATACGGGGAAAGCTTGGGATCTAGTGATAACCAGTCAGTGTGGTTTACTATAAGTACAGTGACTGCATCACACCACAGAAAAAAGTTTTAGATTTTAGAAAAACAGACTTTTCTAAAATTAGATTAATGCTATACGAGTCCCTATCAGACTGGAACAGTTTCAATGGAGTCCAGGAGAAATGGGACTACTTAAAAGTGGCACTATTGAAGGCAGCAGATTATTTTATTAGGCTTGTCAGTAAAAGCAAAAAACGGAAGAGACCACTGTGGTACTCAGCAGAAGTGGCCAAAATCATTAAAAACAAAAAGATAGCATTTACAAACGAGGATGACAGGAGAATTTATAAGATTAGGCAGAGAGAGGCCAAGCAAGTTATAAGAGCTTCTAAAGCACAGGCAGAAGAGAAATTAGCTTAGTCAGTGAAAAAAGGCGATAAGACATTCTTCAGATACATAAATGATAAAAGGAAATTAAAACAAGGAATTACCAAATTAAAAACAAAAGAAGGAAGGTATATGGAAGAAGATAAAGAACTAGCTGACTGCCTCAATGAATACTTCTGTTCAGTTTTTACAAAGGAAAATGAAGGAAAAGGACCTCAGTTAGGGAGGAAGACTAATGAATCTTTTGAAGCATGTATCTTTACAGGGAGAGGGGTTCTTAGTCAGCTGTCTAAAATTAATACAAATAAGTCACAGGGGCCTGATGGGATACACCCAAAGCTATTAAAAGAGCTTAGCGGTGTACTACCAAAACCATTAACAGATTTATTTAACCAATCACTGGTAACAGGAGTCATCCCAGAAGATTGGAAATTAGCAAATTTTGTGCCCATTCACAAGAAAGGTAGTAGGGAGGATTCGGGCAACTATAGGCCAGTAAGCCTGACATCAATAGTGGGGAAATTAATGGAAACCATACTAAAGGAGAGGATTGTGGAACATCTAAAATCCCATGGATTCAAAGATGAAAAACAGCATGGGTTTACTTCAGATCATATCAAACGAATCTTATTGATTTTTTTGATTGGGTGACTAAAATAATAGATGGCGGAGGTGCAGTAGACATCGCTTATCTAGACTTTAGTAAGGCTTTCGATACTGTCCCACATAGAAGGCTTATCAATAAATTGCAGTCTTTGTGCTTGGACTCCCATATTGTTGAATGGATTAGGCAGTGTTTGAGGGACAAACAACAGAGGGTTGTAGTCAATGGAGTATATTCAGACCATGGTCTTGTTACCAGTGGGGTACCTCAGGGATCTGTTCTGAGACCCATATTGTTTAATATCTTTATCAGCGAAAATGCCAAAGGCCTCGATGGTAAGGTGTGTCTTTTTTCTGGTAACACAAAGATTTGTAACAGGGCTGATGTTCCTGGAGAGATGCACCAAATGGAAAAGGATTTAGGAAAACTAGAAGAATGGTCAAAAATCTGGCAACTAAAATTTAATGTTGATAAGTGCAAGATAATGCACCTGGGGCGTAAAAACCCAAGAGCAGAATATAAAATCAGTGATACAGTCCTAACCTCAGTATCTGAGGAAAGGGATTTAGGGGTCATTATTTCAGAAGACTTAAAGGTAGGCAAACAATGTCATAGAGCAGCAGGAAATGCTAGCAGAATGCTTGGGTGTATAGGGAGAGGCATTACCAGTAGAAAGAGGGAGGTGCTCATGCCGCTCTACAGAGCACTAGTGAGACCTCATTTTGAGTATTGTGCTCAGTACTGGAGACCATATCTCCAGAAGGATATTGATACTTTGGAGAGAGTTCAGAGAAGAGCTACTAAACTGGTACATGGATTGCAGAATAAAACTTACCAGGAAAGATTAAAGGACCTTAACATGTATAGCTTGGAAGAAAGACGAGACAGAGGGGATATGATAGAAATGTTTAAATACATAAAGGGAATCAACAAGGTAAAAGAGGAGAGAATATTTAAAAGAAGAAAAACTGCTACAAGAGGACATAGTTTTAAATTAGAGGGGCAAAGGTTTAAAAGTAATATCAGGAAGTATTACTTTACTGAGAGAGTAGTGGATGCATGGAATAGCCTTCCTGCAGAAGTAGTAGCTGCAAATACAGTGAAGGAGTTTAAGCATGCATGGGATGTGCATAAGGCCATCCTTCATATAAGATAGGGCCAAGGGCTATTTAAAGTAATCAGTATATTGGGCAGACTAGATGGGCCAAATGGTTCTTATCTGCCGACACATTCTATGTTTCTATGTTTCTATGTTTTCAAAGAGGTGTGCCCCCTCACAGTCTCACATTCAGTACTGATTGGACAGTGTCAGAGTGCGAAGAGATACCCCCCCAACTGGTAACACCTAGTTGCCACCCAGCAATATGTATGGGGTTTCTTCGTCTTCTAATTGTATTATTATAATTGTTATGATTACGATTATTGTTTTCTATTACAGTTTATTCTTCATTTTATTCTTTATTTTTTGTATTTTTAAACTAGTTATTGCACAAGGTTTCTTATCAATGCCAAATGCTTTATTTCAGCTGCTACAGATGCCATCAGGACAAGAACACACTATGAAGTTAATAGGTGTGCTACAAACACGTTTCGAGATAGAATCTCTTTTTCTTTAGTAGATGGAAACATCATGTTCTTTCTTCGGGCTAAAGACATTCTGCTGTCAAGTGCTAGCTCACAGAACAGTTCACAATTAATCAAATACCTTAGACAACATCTGGATTTGATTTATGGCCATGTCCAGAAACATCTCCAGGTAACTATTAAACTATACTGATGATTTCAATAAAGGGACCAAATCAATGACTGGGAATTGGTTGTCCCTTTTTTTTTTTGTTAACACAGAAATAAGAGGATTCCTCAAGAAATAGACATAAGAAGATTTATTACACATGAACACTGGTGAATTTTCTAATGAATCATTTCAAATAGAGAACAATCAAAATGACAGTCTGAAAAATATTGCAAGTGAAAATAGACCTGAACCAATTCATTAAACTCATCTACTTCTGAGTACAATACCATTAAAGGTATATTTACGTGGGCCGATATTACTGGCCAATGATCAGGGAGAAACGTTCATAGTCATATCCATGTTCATCCTGATCATTGCCTGCTTGTTCGCAGCATTTGCAGTACATGCAACTATCATTGAGCTTGCATAGGGATGAACAATCACACACAGGGCGATGTGCTGCTGACAAATTATGATTTGTTATCCCACATGACCTACTGGAACACCCGGAAAAGTAGTGTTCATTCTTGATAATTTTGTACTTACTGTATTTTTTTAGTCTCCTTAGGGATCTTGAACTTGTGATTATTCAATAGCTTATACCATAGACTGAATTAGTGTAGTATTACAGCCTGTAGTGATTGCGACATGCTACTGGATGTTTACATGAATCTGTTTGTCCAATGTATTCCTATTAAGCCCTAGAGAAAAAAGAATGCAACAGCACTCTGCAAACCAGAGAAAGTACAATAATGCCAAAGTAACAAAAAATATTCAAGTGCTAATGCTACACTTATTTATAAAGTGAGATGCTTGGCAAATGCATTTTGTACAAAACCATTGAGCCCATCTGCCAAACGTCAAGGCGATCTCTGTAAGACTGGAACCTAACACTAAATACTACCTGTTATGTGCCATAATGGCCGCCATAAAGTTCGGGAAGTGTTGGTTCCACGTGCATGCTGGGTCCACTCTGCCTTTTACCATTTTTGGTGCCATAATGGCCTCCATTACTTTCAGGGGATGCAGGTACCAACATGCAAAACTTAAAATGGACCTGTCGGCTCTCCCGACATATCTAATTTGGTCACTACTGACATTTCCCATAATAAAACTATTCAGGATCATCTTTTCTTAGAACTCTGCACTTTGCCATTCCTCTATTATTTCCCCTAGAAATGTATTCATTTATTTTTCAACTGGGTGTTACCAGTTGGGGGTATGTCCCTACAAAGTCTGACACACCTCTTAAGAGAAATCGTTAAAGGGACTGACCACTTTATGGCAACTTGTGACAATGTGTATGTATGATGACTATATGGCCCTTACTAATATAGCCTCTGCTGATATTCTGTGTCGTTTGCTATATTTCATAAGTTATATCCCCTTGTTGGTCAAACCTTCTCTGGTATACTCTTAAAGGTCCTATCAATAAGATGGCCACTGATGGAGAGTCATGTGACCAGACATGTCACTCAACCTCCTCCATTCCAACACACTGCACCAGCATTAAACTCCCAACAGTGCAAGTGCAGATGGTAGGTACAGTGTATCTGAAAGGAGGAGACATCACATGGAAGTGATTTGCCTGGTCACATGACCCTCCATCAGCAGCCATTATATGGATAAGACCTCTGTATAGACAGTGCACAAGACTTGGCAAACAAAGGGGCATGCATTATGAAAAATAGAAAATGGTACAGAATATTAACAAAGCCTTTATTAGTAAGTGGCATTTAGTCATCTTACATACATATTGGTCAACAGTAATCAGAAAGTGGCCAACCCCTTTAAATCACAGTTGTCAATGTATTCTTAACAAAGGAACGGTACAATGCAAATGTTTAAGAATAGATGTCCGAGAATAATTATGTCACAGGGAATTCAAGTATTTTCTAAAACAGACATGTCAGGAGGGGTATTGTGAGCAAAAATATGCAACGTTTTGAGTTTTCCTGCTGCTCACACCACTTTTTTACAAAATTGGCAGGGTTAGCAGTAGTGGGTGGGTCCTCCTTAGTTAAGATAATTTACACAAGATAACTGGAGTAAACTATAACTCTAATCTATGCTAGCCGTTAGATGGTGCAGATTTCAATTTCTTGTGCAAGGAGAGCACAGACACAATAAAGAGGCGTGTGCAGTGAGCGCGCAGGGAATGGGGACAGCCGGGAGGAGGATGGGAGTGGTAGTTGTGGTCAAGATTTTGGTAATAGTAGTTCAGGGTGGCGTTCCCAACTCTGACACTACCTGGGGTTCTAACAGTGACTGAGCAACACCCATCTGCCTGGGGCTTCTGAGCAAAGTAAAAATGTACTGCCCTGAAAATGTAGACTTGGGTAAGTCTAAGAGAGGCGGTATATTAGTGTTAGGGACCCATCTGTGGAAGCCACCTTGACGCCTGGTAGATGGGCCCGACACAATATTGATTAAAATGTGCACAAAGAGCTTCCATTTTTAATTTATAGTAGGTATAGTACCACTTTAATTTAGAATGATCCCCATTTATCAGCTTTATTGTTTGTATGTATAAAGTTGTGCAGCCATTATTTTTTTATCAACCATGTTTGCTTTTATGGATATGCACCTGTGACTATGAATATAAATGTGCTAGTCTAAATTTTTCTGTAGTGACTGGAGGGGTGCAACTTTTCTTTTCCTCAGAACTTGAGTTCTGGGGCTCCTACCTGATGTCAGCGGGGGGTGCACTTGATGTTGTGAGGTTTAAAGACACAGGCATATACATAACTTAGGCACATCCAGCGGCAGTCTAAATGTAAGCCAGCTTTCTAGCGCGAGTAGGGAAAAGTCCCAGATTGTGGTGCAACTAACCATTGTGCCACAATCTGCACCAGAAATACATCTAATATAGGCGTGTTTCTGGATCATAAATGACCCCCATTGTGCTTCCATGGGCTTCCACTCTGTGTCTCTACCCCGCACTGCTTCGTATCTTGCAGATTGCAGATCCATTCAAGTGAATAGGTGCGCATCCATGATAAGGAGTACACACGGCCGGTGCCCGTATATTGTAGACACTCTGTTTGCAGGATGCAAAATGGGCATCCGTGTGCATGAGGTTGTTTAGGCAGCTCATAACACAGGCAATGATAGTATTCAGTTCAATCTCCAGAGGGAAAACAAACCAGGCTGGTGTAGTGAGCTGCATTTATATTTATTTATATAAGGAGATATATAACGCGAGTTTGACCGCGACGCATGGTTGATTAAGTGTGGTTGCGTAAGTGTGTGACTTAAGATTAAGTGAGGAAGTATCTGAGAGCTAAATTATTTGTGGACATTGAGTGGCTGTATTTGACTGTATTGTATGCTGTGATAACACTTTTTTTTCCTTCTCCAGGGGTTGCACAGGTGAGTAATTAGGGTGTGGCTGTCTAATTCGGGTGTGGTTGTCTAATTAGGAGACTATAAAAACTCAGCAGTGTGAGCAGCACAGCCTCTTTGAATCCAGAGGGGAAACAAACCAGGCTGGTGTAGTGAGCTGCATCTATATTTATTTATATAAGGAGATATATAACGCGAGTTTGACCGCGATGTGTGGTTGATAAAGTACGGTTGCGTAAGTGTGTGATTTAAGATTAAGTGACTTTAGATTCAGGGACTTCAGTGGGGGACTGTAATTAGCCAGTTTCTTATTACTACATTATATTGTATTTTTCCCTTTTGTGGTGTAATCCCCATTTAGTATGTGTTGCACAATTGACAACGCAGTCCAGTGCACATCTTGCATGATGTATGCAGTCCTGGAACAGGAGTTCAAGGGTGCATATTTTTGTTCAAGATGTGAGCAAATTACCCGTTTGGAATCGCAAATCGAGTCTCTAAATGGGCAAGTTGCAACACTGAGGGGCATTGACAATTTGCAAAAGAGTTTGCTTCTCACCGAGCAAGCACTCTTTGGGGTAGATGAGGGGGAGGGTGACAGAGAGGAGTCTGAGGAAAGTGAGGTAACTAGCTGAGTAACGGTTAGAAAGCAGGGTAGAGGCAAGAGTGCCAGGGAGGCACGGCTGGATGATAGCTATGACTGAGCAGTCAATGTACAGGGTTACAGTCTGTTTAGAAAGGATCGTCAAAACCGGAGAGGGGGAGGGGTCTGCCTTTATGTAAAGTCCGGTCTAAAGCCCACACTCCGTGAAGATATAAGTGAGGGACATGAGCATGTGGAGTCACTGTGGGTAGAGATACATGCCGCTAAAAACAATAATAAATTACTAATAGTAGTTTACTATAAACCACCTAATATACCAGAGTCCACAGAAAATCTACTACTAAATGAGATTGACAAGGCGGCAAATCATAATGAGGTGGTTATTATGGGGGACTTCAACTACCCAGATATAGACTGGGAAACTGAAACTTGTATATCTCATAAAGGAAACAGGTTCTTGGCAATAACCAAAGACAATTACCTCTCCCAACTGGTTCAGGACCCGGCTAGAGGGACGGCCATACTGGACTTAGTATTAACCAATAGGCCTGACAGAACAACAGACGTGCAGGTTGGGGGACACCTGGGAAATAGTGACCACAAAGTAATAACCTTCCAATTATCATTCAAAAGAGCGTTTCTACAGGGAGGAACAAAAATACCAAACTTCAAAAAAGCTAAATTTAGCCAACTAAGAGAGGCCATAGGCCTAACTAACTGGGACAAAGTCCTCACAAATAAAAATACAGCCACAAAATGGGATATCTTTAAAAGCATCCTAAAATCTCATTGTGAGAGGTACATACCGTATGGTAATAAAAGGTTAAGGAACAAAAAGAAACCAATGTGGATAAACAGAACTGTAAAGAAAGCAATAAATGACAAAAAGAAAGCTTATAAAACACTAAAACAGGAAGGTAGCACGGAAGCACTGAAAAACTATAAGGAAAAAAATAGAACATGTAAAAAACAAATAAAAGCGTCCAAACTAGAGACCGAGAGATTAATTGCCAAAGAGAATAAAACTAACCCTAAAATATTCTTCATAGAAACATAGAATGTGTCGGCAGATAAGAACCATTTGGCCCATCTAGTCTGCCCAATATATCTGAATCCTATGAATAGTCCCTGGCCCTATCTTATATGAAGGATAGCCTTATGCCTATCCCATGCATGCTTAAACTCCTCCACTGTATTTGCCGCTACCACTTCTGCAGGAAGGCTATTCCATGCATCCACTACTCTCTCAGTAAAGTAATACTTCCTTATATTACTTTTAAACCTTTGCCCCTCTAATTTAAAACTGTGTCCTCTTGTGGTAGTTTTTCTTCTTTTAAATATGCTCTCCTCCTTTACCGATTCAATTATATAAATGTTAAAAAGTATAAATCTGAAGGTGTAGGCCCTTTAAAGAGTAATGAGGGGGGAGTCGCAGAGAGCGACGAGGAGAAAGCAAAGCTGTTAAATATTTTTTTCTCCAATGTATTCACTGAGGAAAATAAACTGTCAGATGACATGCCGAATGTTGAAATAAATTCCCCATTAAAAGTGCCCTGTCTGACCCAGGAAGAAGTACAACAGCGACTTAAAAAGATTAAAATAGACAAATCGCCAGGACCGGATGGCATACACCCCCGTATCCTAAGGGAATTAAGTAATATCATAGCCAGACCCTTATTTCTGATATTTGCAGATTCTATATTGACAGGGAATGTCCCACAGGATTGGTGCATGGCAAATGTGGTGCCAATATTGAAAAAAGGTCCAAAAAATAGAGCCTGGAAACTATAGGCCGGTAAGTTTAAAGGGACACTGACAGGCCTTCTGAGGATAATTAGCTCTTTATATGCCCCCCTAGGTCTTATAATAAGTTCCCAATTCACAGGGATAATACTTATATGAATTGGGAACTTATTATAAGACCTAGGGGGGGCATATAAAGAGCTAATTATCCTCAGAAGGCCTGTCAGTGTCCCTTTAACATCTGTTGTGGGTAAACTGTTAGAAGGTTTTCTGAGAGATGCTATGTTAGAGCATCTAAACGGAAATAAGCAAATAACGCCATATCAGCATGGCTTCGTGAGGGATCGATCATGTCAAACAAATTTAATCAGTTTCTATGAGGAGGTAAGTTCTAGACTTGACAGCGGCGAATCAATGGATGTCGTGTATCTGGACTTCTCCAAAGCATTTGACACTGTACTGCATAAAAGGTTAGTATATAAAATGAGAATGCTCGGACTGGGAGAAAACGTCTGTAAGTGGGTAAGTAACTGGCTCAGTGATAGAAAACAGAGGGTGGTTATTAATGGTACACACTCAGATTGGGTCACTGTCACTAGTGGAGTACCTCAGGGGTAAGTATTGGGCCCTATTCTCTTCAATATATTTATTAATGATCTTGTAGAAGGCTTGCATAGTAAAATATCAATTTTCGCAGATGACACTAAACTGTGTAAAGTAATTAACACTGAAGAGGACAGTATACTACTACAGAGCGATCTGGATAGATTGGAGGCTTGGGCAGAGAACTGGCAGATGAGGTTTAACACTGACAAATGTAAAGTTATTCACATGCGAAGGAATAATGCAAGTCACCCGTACATACTAAATGGTAAAACGCTCGGTAACACTGACATGGAAAAGGATCTAGGAATTTTAATAAACAGCAAACTAAGCTGCAAAAAACAGTGCCAGGCAGCTGCTGCCAAGGCCAATAAGATAATGGGTTGCATCAAAAGGGGCATAGATGCCCGTGATGAGAACATAGTCCTACCACTTTACAAATCATTAGTCAGACCACACATGGAGTACTGTGTACAGTTCTGGGCTCCAGTGAACAAAGCAGACATAGCAGAGCTGGAGAGGGTCCAGAGGAGGGCAACTAAAGTAATAACTGGAATGGGGCAACTACAGTACCCTGAAAGATCAAAATTAGGGTTATTCACTTTAGAAAAAAGACAACTGAGAGGAGATCTAATTAATATGTATAAATATATCATGGGACAGTACAGAGATCTATCCCATCATCTATTCATTCCCAGGACTGTGACAAGGGGACATCCTTTGCGTCTGGAGGAAAGAAGGTTTGTACACAAACATAGAAGAGGATTCTTTACGGTAAGAGCAGTGAGACTATGGAACTCTCTGCCTGAGGAGGTGGTGATGGTGAGTACAATAAAGGAATTCAAGAGGGGCCTGGATGTATTTCTGGAGTGTAATAATATTACAGGATATAGCTACTAGAGAGCGTTGATCCAGGGAGTTATTCTGATTGCCTGATTGGAGTCGGGAAGGAATTTTTTATTCCCCTAAAGTGAGGAAAATTGGCTTCTACATCACAGTTTTTTTTTGCCTTCCTCTGGATCAACTTGCAGGATGACAAGCCGAACTGGATGGACAAATGTCTTTTTTCGGCCTTATGTACTGTTACTATGTTACTATGTTAATACTTCCAGAGCTGAACAAGGGATAAAATGCTTTCCAAATTGACCAGAGGGCTGCACGGTATCTCTATATGTACTACAATTCCCACAGCGGGGTGTAGACTCTCCAACGGGTAGCTAACCTGTTGTAAAAGTGTGGTGGGCACCCCAGAAAATGTACTCTTTCCACTAGCATTAAAGCTTGTTACTATAGATGAGCTATTGCATTTACTGTCTGCCGTTTGCAAGAGACCTTTAAATTGGCCCTCAACAGTCTGTGTATTCCCTACTTCTTTCCTTCTCAGAGGATGGTGGTAGTTTGTTGACATGTATTTCCCTTCAGGGACCCTTTGGACCCGGGATTTAAATTTATTAAGGTTCAGATAGCCAAACGGCTAATAGATTCCCGTTTATGGTCTAATTTAAAATATAATGTTTATTTCATATTCTTTAAAAATATATATACGGGGAAGACAGAAAATAAAAAAGTGTCTTAAAATTAATGTGCTCTTGTGCTTAGCAGCAATGAGATGTTTTATTTATTAATAATTACTGCTTTTGTTTGCAGTCTCTTTTCTTGGTGTATCTACCACTCTATCCTGAGGGATTAATTCCTTATCTATTTCCCTACTCCCTACTTGTTGACATGTAAGGATGGAAGTTCCTTGCAGCAGGTTCTACTTCTGCTCAGGCATATGCAGAAGATCCACTACCTTAGTCTGTCTAGATCAGACTATTTAGCTCCTCACACAAAGGGGGAGGGCCAGCTTCCTCCTTCCAAGTAGGACTTAAAAACTAAACAGTGTCCTCATTTCAGCTCTTGAAGTACAAACATGCAAAGAAAAAGTACATTAACATCAACAATGGACATTAACCTATTTAGTAGCAAATTTAACCCGTGTGCAGTAGTCCTCCGGGGTACTGCATATGCACCTCCTAATAAATTTGGCCCATCAGTCTTTCTCCAGACTGAAGTATGAATTACCAGTGTGTGTAATTGCCCCCCTTTGTTTTACTGATTCTGTTCAACTTGATGGAATCAGTAAAAATACCATAATCTATCTGTGGGTACCCTGTAGTGAACATGCATAAAAATCCTCACATACAGATAATTTAGTGTAAATCTGGATTTGAGATGATGCACACTTGAGAATTTATGCGCTCTCTCCCTGTACAACTCTGCTCTAGATAGGAACAGTCAAGCACCATTACTCCTGTATGGTTCTGTACATTGGGTCTAGTTCATTTTTGAGATTCTAGTCTGTTTATATAATAAATTATGATCAAATTACCCAGATTTCATAGTTATGCAGTTTATGAGATTTTAGTGCTGCAAAATGTAGCCATTGAATTTCACTTGCTGGTATACGAAATCAATGAATTGCAATGAATGACAAAGAAAAATAAATACAGTATGTGTCATCTAGCTAACTACAGTATCAAGAGCATCAGCCCCATGAGAGAAGAATTAATTCATGCTCCTACATTTGTATTCATGACTCAAAGACTACATTGATCTAAAGGGAATGTGTCAGCTATATATTTTTTTACTAATACCTGATAGAGATAGAAATCTATTCTTTTTAGAGAGACAGCACAAGCTCATCTCCTCCTCCTCCCTGCACAGTGACCTATGCACACGTCAGAGAGCATGCCTAGGCTCTCCCATAGAAGTCAAGAAATCTTCTCCAGATTAGAGGTCCTGTACTTACAGCTTATTTTGCTGCTGTGTCTGAATTCTATTAACAGCAGCTCAAGCAAAATGACTGCCACCATAATCACATCTGTTTATATTTTGTAGATATTTTTATTCTATATTCTGTATGTGATTATGTTGGCAGTCATTTTGCTTGAGCTGCTGTTAATAGAAATCAGACCCCAGCACCTTTACCCTCAAAAATTTAAAAACATGTTTAATAAAACAGCTTCATTTAAATAGGAGGCTATTTTCTGATGACATTCCCTTTAATTCATTAACTAAATCTGTATACAGATTATCAATAGTCAATAGGGATGTAAAGAAGCAAGTGGAAGTAGGAAAGAGAGGAAACAAGTTAACATTTATCATCATGTTTTCAACTTTCTTTTTAATTACAATCATTTGTAGTTGTGTTTGTGTAGTGTTGAGCGGGTCCCGTGGATGTTCGGGTTTGCCAGTTTCGGCTGAACTTCAGGTCAAAGTTCGTGTTCGGGACCCAAACCTGACCCAAACTCGTACCCCATTGAAGTCAATAGGGATCTGAACTTTGGGGCACTAAAATGGCTGTAAGGCTTCTTTCACACCACCGTATGGCTTTTTCAGTGTTTTGCGGGCAGTTTTTTCCGGATCCGTTGTTCTGTTTTTTGTTTCCGTTCCGTTTTTCCGTATGGCATATACAGTATACAGTAATTACATAGAAAACATTGGGCTGGGCATAATATTTTCAATAGATGGTTCCGCAAAAAACGGAAAGGATATGGAAGACATACGGATGCATTTCCGTATGTGTTCTGTTTTTTTGCGGACCCATTGACTTGAATGGAGCCACGGAACGTGATTTGTGGGCAATAATATCGACATGTTCTATCTTTCAACTGAACGGAAAAACGGAAATACGGAAATGGAATGCATACGGAGTACATTCCGAAATGAATGGTTCCGTATACGGACCGTATACAGAACGCAAAAAACGGCGCGTAAGACAACAAAAAAATAAAACGGTCGTGTGAAAGAGGCCTAAAATAGTTGTAGTAAGGGCTAGAGGGCTACAAAAAGAAGCAAAATGTAGGTACGAGCAGGACAATTGCCCTGCAGACAAATGTAGATAGGTGAATTACTTAAAATAACATAGAATACAAAAAAATCTAAATTATAATTTTGAACCAGGAGGCGGAGGTCCAAGTGGAGTAGGAGGTTGAGGAGATGGTGGACAATGGAGGAGGAGGTAGGCAACATTGTTTTTGTTATTTTTAAAAACATTTTTTATTTTATTTGTGAAGGCCCCAAAACATTGGGAAATGGAAAAGAGAACACACAAAGTGCACTGGAGTATAACAATGGCTGGGTGTGGCCGGTATACTACAGGACTAGCCCAGGACTACAAGCCACCAGTGCTAACCACTGAGCTAACAAATGTTGTAGCCTATAGCCAAATCTTTCCACACCTAGAGAAATATTCTAGTATGCTGACTATTGTAATTCAAAACTAATAAATAGCATGCTGTATTTTAATGTCTAATATAAATAAAAAAATATAAATTGATTGACCCCTTCACTACCGAGCCACTTTTCACCTTAAATCCCAGGCCGAATTTTGCAAATCTAACGTGTCACTTTATGTGGCAATAACTTTGTAACACTTTTACTTATATAAGCCATTCTGAGATTGTTTTCTCGTGACACATTGTACTTCATTACAGTGTATTTCATTATAAAAGAATCAAAAAATTTCAAAAAATTTCAAAAAATTCTCAATTTTCTAAATTTGAATTTCTCTACTTTTAACACAGATAATAATACCTCATAAAATAGTTATTAATCAACATTCCCCATATGTCTACTTTATGTTGGCATCATTTTGTAAATGCCATTTTATTTTTTTAGGACGTTAGAAGGCTTAGAATTTTAGAAGCAATTTTTCTAATTTTCAACAACATGTCCCAAACCGTTTTTTTAAGCACCAATTCAGTTATAAAGTGATTTTGAAGAGCTTACGTAATGGAAACCACCCATAAATGACCCAATTTTAGAAGCTAAATCCTTAAAATTATTCCAAACTGATGATACAAACTTTGTTAACCCTTGAGGTGTTCCACAAGAATTAAAGGAAAATGAAGGTGAAATGTCAAAATTTCACTTTTTTTGCAGATTTTTCATGTTAAGCAATTTTTCTTGCAACACAGCAAGGGTTAACAGCGAAATAAACCTCAATATACATTACTCTGATTCTGCAGTTTATAGAAATACCCTATATGTGGTGGTAAACTGCTCTATGGGCATGTGGCAGTGGTCAGCAGGAAAGGAGTGCCATATGGATTTTGGAGGCAGATTTTGCTAGAATGGTTTTTAGGCACCATTTTGTATTAGAAGAGATCCTGACATACCCCTAGAGTGGAAACCCTCAAAAAGTGATCCTATTTTGGAAACTACACCTCTTAAAGAATATATTAAGGGGGTACTGAGCACTTTGACCCCCTAAGCGTTTTACGGAATTTGGAAACACTTGGCTGTGAAAATGAAAAGTTTCATTTCTTATAATAAAATTTTGCTTTAGCCCCAACTTATTCATTTTCACAAGGGGTAACAGGCAGGGGCGTACATAAAGAATTAAGGGACCCATAGCAAGGATCCAACCAGGTCCCCCACACAAGACAGAAGGGTTTCTGCCTAAACCCTTTTCAATGACCCATGGGCCATTTTTTCCACTGCCTCATTTGCTAAAAGTTGTTCCTTTAGAGCAGGCATCCTCAAACAGCGGCCCTCCAGCTGTTGCAAAATTACAACTTCCAGCATGCCCGAACAGCCTACAAGTATCAGCGTCCAGCAGGGCATTGTTGGAAATGTAGTTTTACAACAGCTGGAGGGCCGCAGTTTGACGATGCCTGCTTTAGTGGGTAGAGTCCTGACCAAGTTTTCACCTCCAGTCAGTGGCGTACCTCTAATAGAGGCAGACCACGCAACTGCTATGGGGCCTGTAGGGAAAGAGGGCCCGGCTGTGGAGGAAAGGCCCAGCCCCCTTATTACAATTAGAAAAACAACTCCATCCAGAGTCCTTGCCAGGGCCTCTGGCTTAGCTTTTCAGCTCTCCTCACTGTTTTTCCTGTGAATGATGTGCCCCAGCTTCCCCCCTCCCAACCAGCAAGGGTCAGATCCTACCATGAGGAGATGACTCTAGCATCTGGCAGCCTGCACATGCCCTCAGGGAGAGGTCAGTTTTCAGAAGCTACAGTAAGATGTGCTGCTGCCATCAGAAGCCTCCCCAGTGCTCCCCTCCCCCACTGTGCTCCTCTTGCCTGTCCTGGCACACTGCAGAGTCCTCCTCTGCTGTTATGTAATCCATGTGCAGCAGTCGGGACAGAGGAAGAGGGGAAGAGAGCCTGCTACACTGCCCAGCTGAGGAGAAGTTGTCCTCACATCAATCCTGACCGTTTACCCTGGAGACCTGCTCAGAAGGTGTGTCCCAGCGTAATATGTGTGTGTTTACATATCTGTACTTATGCCTGTGTAGTGTACTGTATTATGTACATATGTACAGTACAGACCAAAAGTTTGGACACACCTTTTCATTCAAAGAGTTTTATTTTATTTTCATGACTATGAAAATTGTAAATTCACACTGAAGGCATCAAAACTATGAATTAACACATGTGGAATTATATACATAACAAAAAAGTGTGAAACAACTGAAAATATGTCATATTCTAGGTTCTTCAAAGTAGCCACCTTTTGCTTTGATTACTGCTTTGCACACTCTTGGCATTCTCTTGATTAGTGTTGAGCGCGAATATTCGAATATCGAATTTTTTTAGCGAATATCGTCACTTCGCTAAATCGCGAATATTTCTAATATAGTGCTATAAATTCGATATTTCGAATATTCTTTTTTTTTTTTTTTTTTTTTAATTGTTATATTTTTTCCTTTCCCACTTCCCTAAAGTTGTTCTTACCTGTCCTTTGGATATTTGGCTTCCTGGCTGCTCCAGTCAGTGCCCGTTGCTGCTTCTGCCAACTTCCGTGCTCATGGAGCGTCCCCATCACCATGGGAACGTCTCCATATACTAGAATGTACTGTCGGATTTGAGAATTACGTTGAAATCGCAATTCGATTATTTCAAGTTATAATAATTGAATTGCGATTTCAACTTAACACTGCTTTATTCCATATTCGTTAATTCTATCCTAATATGGAATATAGCAGTGCTAAGTTGAAATCGCAATTCGATTATTATAACTTGAAATAATCGAATTGCAATTTCAACGTAATTATCAAATCCGACAGTACATTCTAGTATATGGAGTCGTTCCCATGGTGATGGGGACGCTCCATGAGCATGGAATATAGCATTACTAAGTTGAAATCGCCATGCAATTACTTCGAGTTATATTAATCGCATGGCGATTTCAACTTGGACCTGGTTTACTATATGGTTGGCTTCAATGGCTTGGTAGAATTAGCGAATATGACGAATATATTCGTTATATTCCACAAAACGAAGATAACGAAGTATTCTGCATCTTCGTTTTAGCTACCTATTCATCAACTTCGCTAATTCTAGCAATCATATAGGAAAGTTTACTATAGAGACAGCTAAGTTTAATTCGCTATGCGATTATATTACTTTGCTTTTTTTTTATAAATAGAATAATTATAATAATTATCAGGTATTATAACTATTCTATTTATTTTTAAAAAAAGCAAAGTAATATAATCACATAGCGAATTAAACTTAGCTGTCTCTATAGTCAACTTTCCTATATGGTTGCTAGAATTAGCGAAGTTGACCAATAGGTAGCTAAAACGAAGATGCAGAATACTTTGTTATCTTCGTTTTGTGGCATATGACGAATACATTCGTTATATTGGTTTTGTGGAATATAACGAGTATATTCGTCATATTCGCTAATTCTACCAAGCCATTGAAGCCAACCATATAGTAAACCAGGTCCAAGTTGAAATCGCCATGCGATTAATATAACTCGAAGGAATCGCATGGCGATTTCAACTTAGTAATGCTATATTCCATATTCGTTAATTCTAGCCTAATATGGAATATAGCAGTGCTAAGTTTAAATCGCAATTCGAATAATTCAAGTTATAATAATCGAATTGCGATTTCAACTTGGACCTGCTATATTCCATATTAGGCTGGAATTAACGAATATGGAATATAGCAGTGCTAAGTTGAAATCGAAAGTCGATTATTCTAACTTTAATTAATCGCATTGCTATTACAATAGCAGAGTAGCCTTAAGTTAAAATCGCAATACGTGATTATTTAAATCGCATATTAATCGCGATAACTAGAATAATGACGAATATTCGATTTTGACGAATATAAAACGTTTTTCCTGTGCATAGTCAAAATCGAATATGGCACCTGCTGCTCATCACTACTCTTGATGAGCTTCAAGAGGTAGTCACCTGAAATGGTCTTCCAACAGTCTTGAAGGAGTTCCCAGAGATGCTTAGCACTTGTTGGCCCTTTTGCCTTCACTCTGCGGTCCAGCTCACCCCAAACCATCTCGATTGGGTTCAGGTCCAGTGACTGTGGAGGCCAGGTCATCTGGCGCAGCACCCCATCACTCTCCTTCATGGTCAAATAGCCCTTACACAGCCTGGAGGTGTGTTTGGGGTCATTGTCCTGTTGAAAAATAAATGATGGTCCAACTAAACCAGATGGAATAGCATGCCGCTGCAAGATGCTGTGGTAGCCATGCTGGTTCAGTATGCCTTCAATTTTGAATAAATCCCCAACAGTGTCACCAGCAAAGCACCCCACACCATCACACCTCCTCCTCCATGCTTCACGGTGGGAACCAGGCATGTAGAGTCCATCCGTTCACCTTTTCTGCATCGCACAAAGACACGGTGGTTGGAACCAAAGATCTCAAATTTGGACTCATCAGACCAAAGCACAGATTTCCACTTGTCTAATGTCCATTCCTTGTGTTCTTTAGCCCAAACAAGTCTCTTCTGCTTGTTGCCTGTCCTTAGCAGTGGTTTCCTAGCAGATATTCTACCATGAAGACCTGATTCAAACAGTCTCCTCTTAACAGTTGTTCTAGAGATGTGTCTGCTGCTAGAACTCTGTGTGGCATTGACCTGGTCTCTAATCTGAGCTGCTGTTAACCTGCGATTTCTGAGGCTGGTGACTCGGATGAACTTATCCTCCGCAGCAGAGGTGACTCTTGGTCTTCCTTTCCTGGGGCGGTCCGCATGTGAGCCAGTTTCTTTGTAGCGCTTGATGGTTTTTGTGACTGCACTTGGGGACACTTTCAAAGTTTTCCCAATTTTTCGGACTGACTGACCTTCATTTCTTAAAGTAATGATGGCCACTCGTTTTTCTTTACTAAGCTGCTTTTTTATTGCCATAATACAAATTCTAACAGTCTATTTAGTAGGACTATCAGCTGTGTATCCACCTGACTTCTCCTCAACGCAACTAATGGTCCCAACCCCATTTATAAGGCAAGAAATCCCACTTATTAAACCTGACAGGGCACACCTGTGAAGTGAAAACTATTTCAGGTGACTACCTCTTGAAGCTCATCAAGAGAATGCCAAGAGTGTGCAAAGCAGTAATCAAAGCAAAAGGTGGCTACTTTGAAGAACCTAGAATATGACATATTTTCAGTTGTTTCACACTTTTTTGTTATGTATATAATTCCACATGTGTTAATTCATAGTTTTGATGCCTTCAGTGTGAATCTACAATTTTCATAGTCATGAAAATAAAAAAAACTCTTTAAATGAGAAGGTGTGTCCAAACTTTTGGTCTGTACTGTATGTGATGTGTGTATAATTGTCTAATGTACCTGAATATATGTAAATGTATGTATGTGTGTGTACTATATGTACAGTGTATATGATGTGTGTGTGTGTCTGTGTGTGTATATATATATATATATATATATATATATATCATTATCTATATATACAGTGCTTCCCATAATTATTCATACCCCTGGCAAATTTTGACTTAAAGTTACTTTTATTCAACCAGCAAGTAATTTTGGGACGGGAAATGGCATAGGTGTCTCCCAAAAGATAATAAGATGATGTACAAGAGGCATTATTGTGGAAAACATTTCTTAGCTTTTATTTACATTTGAGCAAAAAGTGTCCAGTCCAAAATTATTCATACCCTTCTTAATAATCAATAGAAAAGCCTTTATTGGCTATTACAGCAATCAAACACTTCCTATAATTGCAGACCAGCTTTTTGCATGTCTCCACAGGTATTTTTGCCCATTCATCTTTAGCTATGAGCTCCAAATCTTTCAGGTTGGAGGGTCTTCTTGCCATCACCCTGATCTTTAGCTCCCTCCACAGATTCTCAATTGGATTTAAGTCTGGACTCTGGCTGGGCCACTTCAAAACGTTAATGTTGTTGTCTGCTAACCATTTCTTCACCACTTTTGCTAATTGTTTTGGGTCATTGTCATGCTGAAATGTCCACTGGTGCCCAAGGCCAAGTTTCTCTGCAGACTGCCAGATGTTGTAGTTGAGAATCCTCATGTATTGCTCTTTTTTCATGGTGCCATTTACTGTGATTAGGTTCCCTGGTCCATTGGCATGAAAAACACCCCCAAAGCATTAGGTTCCCACCACCATGTTTGACAGTGGGGATAGTGTTCTTTGGGTTGAAGGCTTCTCATTTTTTACGCCAAATAAAGGAAACATCATTGTGACCAAACAATTAAATTTTTGTTTCATCTGACCATAACACAGAAGACCAGAAGTCTTCTTCTTTGTCCAGATGAGCGTTTGCAAAGGCCAAGCAAGCTTTTGTGTGCCTTATCTGGAGAAGTGGCGTCCTCCTTGGTCTGCATTGTGCAGTGTCTGCCTTGAGACATTGCCACCAGCAGAGCCCAGATTCACCAGAATGGCCATGGTGGTGATCCTTGGATTCTTTTTCACCTCTCTATCACTTTTGGCTTCCGACCACGTCCTCTGAGATTTTCCACAGTGTCGAACATCTTGTATTTTTTGCTCATATGTAAATAAAAGCTGAGAAATGTTTTTTTTTTTCCACAATAATGCCTCTTGTACAAAAATTGCCTCTGTCATTTCCTGTAAAAAAAATTACTTGCTGGTTGAATAAAAGTAACTTTAAGTCAAAATTTGCCAGGGGTATGAATAATTATGGGCAGCACTGTATATATATATATATATATATATATATATATACACAGATGTAGCAGAGTTAACACACACTTGCTGAGTTTTCACATTTAGCTAATGCGTTATGAGTAGTGTTGAGTGAACTTGTGTTTCAAATTCAGCGTATTTTCAAATTTGGCATACATGGTTTGGGTTTTCTAAGAATCCCGTTATGTATTCCGGTACCACGGACCACAACGGAATTCTGTGACGCCATCCACCACGGAAGCCTATAAGAGGCTTTCCGTATTGCATTCCGTCATAATAGAAGTCTGTACTGACCATGCTATGCTGTCATAGAATTCTATTATGGTCCGTGGTAGCAAAATCCATAATGGAATTCTTAGATAACCCGAACCTTGTATGCCAAACTTGACAATACAAGTTCACTCAATACTAGTTATGACTGTGACTGTTAAAGGGGTTGTTATATTCCCTTCTTCCCCCACTCAGCCCCTCTGATATGAGCATCGGAGCATTTTATGCTCCAATGTTCTTCCTTGCCCTGCGCTGAATTGCGCAGGGCAAGTGCTTTTTCTGCAGATCCCGTGACATCACCGAATCTCCAGAAAAATTCTCTAGATTCAGTGCAGGGCAAGGAAAAGGCTCCGACACGAACGTGTGCGCCCAGTGGTCGTGATATGGCCCGCAAAATGCGGGCTGCAATGCACGAACACAGTCCACGGGGCAGCCGCAGCAGATCGTGGACCCATTCACTTTAATGAGTCTGCGATCCGTCCGTTCCACAAAAAGATTGAACATGTCCTATCTTTTTGCGGAAAGGAAGTACGGGACGAAACCCCACGGAAGCACTCTGTAGTGCTCCCGTAGGGTTCCATTCTTCTGTTCCGCACCATTCCGCATCTCCGGATTTGCAGACCCATTGAAATGAATGCGTCCGCATCCGTGATGTGTAATGCACACAGAATGGTGCCTGTGTATTGCGGATCCGCAAAACGGCAACGGTAAGCACACGTTCGTGTGCAGGAGTCCTTAGTTTTCATTCACATCTCTGGTGAACGGCAGAATCTAGCAATGTTGGATCCAGTCAACTCTGGCAGGATGTTCTCTGCCGGATACAGTCACCAGAGATATGAATGAAGCCTTAGGCTGGGTTTACATCACCGTTCCGTTTTCCGTTTTTCTGATCTGTCAGAAGAAAAGATAAACAAGACACAGATTCTGTATTTTAAGCATCCGTTATGCTCAGTTAACCAAATTTTGAATCCCCTTTAGCCTTTTCCATATGATATCTGTTTTTTTTTTATTTTAAAAAAAGGTTCTACACAAAGTATATTTTTTCTTACCGTCTAATAACATACATATCTCAGACGGAAATGGCTAAAATGGATGCAAAATGTGCATAAATGAGCATAACGGATGCTTAAAATACATCATCTGTTTTATTGCTTTTTTTCTTCTTCTGACTGATCAGAAGAATGGAAAACTAACAGTAATGTGAACGCGGGCTTGGACGGTAGTGCTATATAGTACATTATGCCTACTAATGTCACCCCTTGTGTACATGTTGCTTCATAAGCACTCCCCAGGTTATAAAAAACAGTAGTAATGTGTAATGTAGCACCAATGTACCTACAGTTCATGGGTGAGGGAGGAGAGGGCCTGTAGTAGAAGGTTGGAGGGACCAGAGATGGGTAGTCAGCGGGGCTTGGAAAGGACCATGGGGGCTCAATTCAGATTCCTGCTATGGGGCCCAATGAATTCTATGTATGCCCCTGACTCCAGTAGAAGAGGAGATAATCCCAACTAATACTGGGCCCCCTCTTGCCCTGGGCCCCATAGCAGTCGCATGGTCTGCCGCTATGGTAGCTACTCCCCTGGTAACAGTAGAAAAAGCACCCCATAATTTGTTACCCATTTTCTCCTGAATAAGGCAACACCCGATATGTGGTAAACTGCTGTGGGGGCACATGGCAGGACTTAAAACAGAAGGAGAGCCATATGGCTTTTGCAGCGCAGACTTTGTTGGATTGTCTTACAGGTGCCATTGGTTTTAATTTTTTGAGTGGTTGTTTTATGTGGCAGTTAATTTTTTGTGGGATGAGGTGACATTTGCATTGGTACAATTTTGGGGCACATAAGACTTTTTGATTGCTTGGTATTACACTTTTTGTGAGGCAAGGGGACTAAAAATGTCTGTTTTGGCATGTTTTTTTTTTTTTTTTTTTACAGCATTCACCTGGCATTTGCAGACTTCAAATTATTCTGAGTAATCTAAAAAATTAACAACATTTTTTTTTAAACAGCATGACAGAGGTAGAAAGACATCACTAAGTATTAAAAAAAATATTCTAAAATAAGTTATGTCCTTCATTATTGACAGGGTATCATCTCATTTGCCATGTTCAGAAGCACTCTTCTGGCAGGCATGCAAGTGGTGCTTAGTTGCACATCCCATTGGTGGTTCTTCTGATTACAGAACATTATGAAAGATGAGTCTTGCAAACTAATCAATGCTAACAGACTGGAAACGACCTCTGTTTGACCCTGGAGCAGATGCAAAGCTTAATTAAATCTACCCCACAAAAGCTAATTCATAATTACTAGACAATAGCCTATGTTCAATTTCTCCAAGCCTTAACTAAACGATCCAGATGATGATATTTTATTTTGACAATTAGTAATGATGTTAAGACCAAGTTATAAACGTAACAGTAAACTGATGGTGGAAGAGATGATTCAATATGAAAACAACATGATTAGCTAAGTAGCATCAACCAAGATGGTGCACACAAACAAAAAAAACAAAATAAAACCCAAAGGGTTAGTTTTATAAAAACTAGTGTAAAGAAAACTGGATTCCACCTTTTATTTTTCAGAGCTCATTTAGTTTGGTTTGATTGCTATGGACAACTAAGCCATGTTTGCCTTTACAGCAGTTCTATTAGGCTAGGTCTACACGACGACATTTGTCACGCCACGTTTGGTCTCACTAATGTCGCGCAACAATTTTTATTATGGTAGTCTATGGTGTCAAACTGCGACATACTGTGACACGACAGTCGCAAAAAAATATTCATAATGGATTTTTCTGTGACTGTCGCGTCGCAGTCGCAGCATGTCGCATGTCGCAGTGCGACACCATAAGCTACCATTATAAAAATAATAATGTTGCGCGACACATGTCGTCATGTAGACCTAGCCTTAACCGTTAGAAGACCTTGCAATGCCATTTTTCGCTTTTGCATTTTTGTTTTTCACTCCCTGCCTTCCCCGAGTCATAGCTTTTTTATTTTTCTATTCACATAGCCTTATGACGGCTTATTTTTGGTGGGAGTTGTACTTTCTAATGGCACCGTTTACAGTTGCATACAATGTAGTGGAAAAAAATAAATATTGTTGTGTTTTAATAGTACGGACGTTTTCGCATGCTGCGATGCCCATGATGTGTATTTTTTTTTATTGGTTATTTATTTTTGGGGAAAGGGGGGGGATTTGAACTTTTATTTAACTTTTTAACTTTTTTTTTTTACTGTAACTAGCAATCATTAGATTGTACATTGTGTTCTGTGATGGCTATATAGCCATCATTGAACACATCATTTACAATATAACAATACAGTGCTGTCACCTGGTGGCCTGTATTGGTATATTTTAGTAATAGCTACCGAAGCCTGTTTGAGGCTTTCAGCTATTATGCTAATGTAACAGGTTCTCCAATCTCATCTGGGAAACAATGTTACGGGAGAGGGAGCAGTAACCTAGCAGCTAGGGTGCCTGCGAGATCGGGCGCCATCCTTAAAGTACAGTAGAGGTCAAGAAGGGGTTAAATCTCACCCCAATTATTGTTGCCTAGGTGAAAAGAGATTTTAAGCATGTAACTATCAAGGATTTCAGTATATGGGGGTCAGTGAAACATACAACATTTAAAGTCATTTTGGTATAGTGTTGAATAGAATTGCAACATCTGGTTAGTGATCCAATCTGATCCAATAGGTCCATGGTGGTTAGAGGCACAGTAAGCATCTCCATATCTATAGTTGAATATATGAGTATTAGGTATTTGGTCTTTGATGTTCAGGGTTGCAGTCAGTGTCACTGTCAAGAGGTCCATTGTTTTTTTGGTCAGTCACTCAGTAGAAAAAAGACTGATCAGCTGAGCATTCATTGTCACTAGCAAAGCTAATAGTCATCAATAGAGATGGCCTTGCAGTTCACCCGGCGGTTGATTTGCGGTGAACTTTGCGCATTTGTGGTTTGCCGAACATGCAAACATATGTCCGCTGGCGCCATATTATTTTGCACTGCGCCAAACTTTGACCAATGACACATCTATCAGGTGTGACAGGACAGCCAATTGAGACGTTTCAGCACATGGACACCCCCCACCCTATCAAAGAACCAGATCTGCCATTTTACATTCTGTATTTTGCCAGTGTAAGTAGAGGTGACTTTGTGGAGTTAGGGACACCAAACGCTAGCTAATAGGGCCACAAAGTCCTATTAAGGACTGGTATAGGTGTGCTATCGATAAGTGTGATATACTGAGGGGTGTGATACATAGAAAGTAAATGATAGTGCATTTGTATTGTGCAGCAGTTGTGTGCGGTTCTGCTGCAATACCGCTATATAGAGGGACAAACGCTATTGGAACAACTAATTGCAATGGGTGTGATATACCTGTTGCCCCCCAAAAAAACTGATTGAGGCGTGTGATATACCTTCTTCCACAAAATACTGATTGAGGGCTGCGATATACCTGTTCCCCCAAAGAAACAGGGTGGTATGATATAACTGTTGTCCCAAAAAATAATTGAGGGGTGTGATATACCTGCTTCCACAAAATACTGATTATGGGGTTCGATATACCTGTTTCCATCAAATATTAATTGAGGCATGCGAGATACCTGCTTTCACAATATACTGATTAAGGGGTTCGATATACCTGTTTCCACCAAATATTAATTGAGGCCTGCGATATACCTGCTTCCACACAATACTGATTAAGGGGTTTGATATACCTGTTTCCACCAAATATTGATTGAGGCCTGCGATATACCTGCTTCCACAAAATACTGATTAAGGGGTTTGATATACCTGCTTCTACAAAATACTGATTGAGGGCTGCGATATGCCTGCTTCCACAAAATACTGATTAAGGGGTTCAATATACCTGTTTATACCAAATATTGATTGAGGCCTGCGATATACCTGCTTCCACACAATACTGATTAAGGGGTTCGATATACCTGTTTGCACCAGATATTGATTGGGGCCTGCGATATACCTGATTCCACAAAATACTGATTGAGGACTGCGATATACCTGCTTCCACAAAATACTGATTAAGGGGTTCGATATACCTGTTTCCACAAAATATTGATTAAGGCCTGTGATATACCTGCAAATACTGCTCTTTTCTAGGGACTTAGGCACAGGGTCATTTTGAAAATGACAGACAGAGAAAGAGGCAGAGGTTGGGCAGGTGCACCAGGCCAGAGCCTAAGTGGGAGGTTGGAGAAGGCACGTGCGATTACTTCAAAGGGCGCACCAGAGTTGATTGAGTGGCTCACTCACCCTTCCGCTTCTCCACCCTCCTCATCCTCTGTATCTGCACCCTCCTCACTCTCTGCTGTGTGCACTGCCAAGGATACCACCACCACCACTGCCATAACCCCCCGTTCGAGTCAGAGGAATTATTTTCCGATTCATTCCCAGACCTTACCGATGCGCAGCCATTCTTGACATCGGATGAGGAAGAGTAGGTAGTCTGATGACAGTACTCAGGTCAGCCCAAGGAGGGAGGTCCCCGCTGTTGCTGCCTACTCCGAGATCTCAAATGTCAGTGGTAGTGAAGGTGACGATGATGACGTGTCGATGGACGTCACATGGGTGCCCACAAGAGAGGAAGAGGAGGGGAGTTCAGAGGGAGAGCCGGAGCAGCAGAGGGAGGAGAAGGAGGAGAAGCAGGCAGAGCTCGCAGGGCACAGGAGGCAAAAAGCAGACTGCAAATGTATCTGGAACGAGCCATTCACCATGCACGGTCACTTCTGGCGCTCCCAGGACACCGTCACATGTCTCCGCAGTGTGGTATTTTTTCTTAACGTGTCAGCTTCTGACAATAGTGTTGCCATCTGCAGCCTGTGCTGTCAATGCATAAGTACTGGTAAGCCCAACACTCACCTAGGGATGACAGCTGGCCTCCCATCATGAGCCCAGTGGGAGCAACGCCGTCAGAACCTACAAAGCCACACTCCTGGCTCTCCACGGCCAACTACTGACATATACTTTGGTGGACTCGGAAGCCTTTAGCAAATTTGTCGCCATTGGCACACCACAAAATAAGGTCCCCGGAAGGAAATATTTCTCCCAAAAGGGCATCCCAGAGCTATATGGCCACGTTCAGTAGCAAGTGAATATATTTCTGGCACACAGTGTAGGTGCCAAAATGCATCTGACCACAGACTTGTGGTCTAGCAAAAACGGGCGGACTGCCCACTGGGTAAACCTTCTGACGGCCGTCAAGCATGTGACCCATGGCTCCTGTGTGGATTTGGTGTTACCACCAAGGATTGCATGCAGGCCTGCCTCTTCTTCTCCTCCTCCTACTCTATCCTCCGTCGCCTCCTCGGCTGACTCCTCCTTTTCCACTGCTACCGCCTCTTCCACTGCTCCCTTCAAGCTCCCCAGAACCTATTTGACGTGCCAGGTGAGACGTTGCCATGTTGTGCTGCGGCTGTTGTGCCTGGAAACCAAGAGCCACAAAGGTCCTGCACTCCTTTCAACTCTGCGGTCACAGGCCGATCAGTGGCTAACCCCACTCAATTTGACAGTTGGTAAAGTGCTGTGCGACAACGGTGCCAATCTGTTGATAAGCTGAAACAGGGCAAAATTACACACGTCCTGAACTTTTAGTCATGCTGTGATTCGTTGCCAAATACTCCAGAGTCCAGGACGTCCTGGCCCTTTTAGAAGATCTTACATGGCCATGGCTCGCCTTGCTGACGTTCAGCAGCGACACCACTTGCCCGTCAGATGCCTGATTTGTGACAGCCCGACACGCTGGAACTCCACCTTGTATATGCTTGATAGGCTGCTCCAGCAGCAACATTCCGTTAAGGACTACCTGTACGAACTTAGCAGCAGGACAGGTTCTGGGGAGCTTTGTTTTTTTTCATCACGCCAGTGTCTGCTCATGCGCGACTCATGCAGACTTCTGCAGCCATTTGATGAGATAACCAAAATGGTCAGTCACAGCCAGGGCACCATCAGTGACATCGTACCTTATGCCTTCTTTCTGGAGCGTGCATTTCATCGTGTCATTGATCAAATCGTTGAGGAGCAGGAGCTGAAAGATGAGGAAGTTGCAATGCTGAATGAATTCCCAGGGGGGGCTACTCCATCTGAGACAAGTCAGCAGGAGTCTGAAGAGGAATCAGAGGAGGATGGTGGCTGGGGAGAGGATGAGGAGGAGGAGGAGGAGCAAGAAGAGCAAGATTTAAAGGGGGACTTTAAACTTTTTGGGGATCCATGGTGTTGTCTGTGGCTGGGGGGGAGGAGACCGAGGACGACATTCTTCTGGGAGATGAGCAGGAGCCAGGGCGCTCCACCGCTTCCAATTTAGTGCAAATGGGGGCCTTCATGCTCCAGTGTTTGAACAGTGACCCCTGTATAAAAAGTATAAAGGGCAAGGACCAGTACTGGGTGGCAACGTACTTAGACCCCTGGTACAAACACAAAATGGCGGACATGTTACCAGCATCACAGAGGGCTGGCAGAAGGCAGCTTTTCTAGACCTTGCTGCGAGAGATGTTGCATTCTGCTGTTGCGAGCGCTGGCAGAGAAATTTCCACCCACAGCAAAACAGGTGTGGGTACCAATCCTTCCGCGCCTGCAAGAAGAGGGCAGTTTGAAGATGTGTTGTCATTTCGATATGAGATCATTCTTGCAGCCAACCCATCGACAGCCGGCCTCCAGATCCAGTCTCAAATACCTTTCAAATAAAAAAAAATCCATTTAATATTTTTCAGTGATATAATTACAGTTGCAAGCCAGTGTGTGTCAGGCCCACACAGACTATATTGTGGCCACTGGCTAGTGGCTAGGCCTCCACTCATACCGTTACAGGGTGTTACTCACTCAAATACCTTGCAGATAAAAAAAATTATATTTAATATTTTTCTGTGATATGATCACATTTGCAAGCCTGTGTGTGTGTCAGGCCCACACAGACTGTATTGTGGCCACTGGCTAGTGGCTAGGCCTCCACTCATACCGCTACAGGGTGTCACTCACTCAAATACCTTGCAAATAAAAAAATTCTATTTAATATTTTTCTGTGATATAGTCACAGTTGCAAGCCCGTGTGTCAGGTCCACACAGACTGTACTGTGCCCACTGCCCACCACTTATATAGGGTGGCACAGTACCTTGCACGCATAGTACTACTTATCTAAAAAAAAGAAAATGACAGGCAGAGGCAGGCCACCCCGCAGGGGCCGTCGTGGTCGTGGTGCTGTGATTTCCACTGGCCCTGGAATAATGCCCAGTGTTCAGAGGCCACGTACCCTGAACCCAAAAAATTCTGAGAAAATAGTTGACTGACTTACACAGGACACCCAATTTTCAACAGCTTCCGCTAAGAACCTTGACGCACCATCCTCCTCCAGCTCAGCTTTGGTCACCTGCTCTCAAGTTACCACTCTCCCGCCCGCCACCACCACCACCACTACCACCACAGCCACCACAGTCACCACAGCCGCTTCACTTGATCCCTCAGAGGAGTTATTTACACATCAGTTGGATGAAATTAGTGATGCACAACCATTATTGCCAGAGGATGTAGATAACAGGGATATGTCTCAGTCAGGCAGCATTACACACATGGTTGTACAGTGTGATGATGATGATGATGATGATGATGTTGTACCCGCTGCTGCTTCCTTTGCTGAGGTGTCAGATACAAGTGAAGTGGTTGATGATGACGATGTGTCCGTGGATGCCACGTGGGTGCCTGCTCGAAGAGAAGAAGAAGAGGGGGAAAGTTCAGAAGGGGAGACAGAGAGAAGGAGGAGACGAGTTGGAAGCAGGGGGAGGTCATCGCAAGGAGCTAGTGGCACAGTCAGACAGCATGTATCGGCACCCGGGGTCAGCCAGACAACACGCCAATCAACGCATGCTGTTGCCACCACCAGAATGCTGTCATTGCAAAGCTCAGCAGTGTGGCATTTTTTGTGTGTGTCTGACTTTGGCACAGGTTGCCATTTGCAACCTGTGCCAAAAGAAACTGAGTCATGGGAAGTCCAACACCCACCTAGGTACAACTGCTTTGCGAAGGCACATGATCGCACATCACAAACGCCTATGGGATCAACACATGATGACGAGTAGAAGCGGCACACAAGCTCAAAGCCACCATTCTCCTCCTGATCCAGCATCTTCAGCCACATCAACCACTGCTGTCCTCCTTGCCCCCTCTCAACCACCTGCCACTCCGCCTCTCACCTTCAGCAGTTCCATCTCATCTGCCCACAGTCAGGTGTCTGTAAAGGAAATGTTTGAGGGTAAGAAGCCAATGTCACAGAGTCACCCCCTTGCCCGGCGTCTGACAGCTGGCTTGACGGAACTCTTAGCCCGCTGAGGCCTTCAAATAATTTGTCGCTATTGGGACACCACAGTGGAAGTTACTCGGACAAATTTATTTTTCAAAAAAGGCAATCCCAAACCTTTGCTTAGTGATTGAAAAGGAAGTTATGGCATCTCTGGCATACAGTGTTGGGGCAAGGGTCCATCTGACCACTGATACCTGGTCTGCAAAGCACTGTCAGGGCAGGTATATCACCTACACTGCGCATTGGGTCAATCTGCTGACGGCTGCCAAGCAAGGAATGCGTGGCTCTGCAGCGGAGTTGGTGACACCGCCACGACTTGCAGGCAGGCCTACTGCCACCTCCTCTACTCCTCCTACTCCATCCTCTTCCATAACCTCCTCGGCTGAGTCCTCTTCTACTGCGGTGTCTGGCTGCACATCAACTGAATCCCCCCAGCTCCCCAGGGGCTATTCCACATCCCGGATACGACAGTGTCACGCTGTCTTGGGGTTGACTTGCCTGAAAGCAGAGAGCCACACCGGACCAGCACTCCTGTCCGCCCTGAACGCACAGGTGGATCAGTGGCTGACCCTGCACCAACTGGAGATCGGCAAAGTGGTGTGTAACAATGGAAGCAATTTGTTGGCGTCATTGAATTTGGGCAAGTTGTGCACATGTGTTGAATCTCATCATACAACGCTTTGTGTCTAAGTACCCAGGCTTACAGGACGTCCTCAAGCAGGCCAGGAAGGTCTGTGGCCATTTCAGGCATTCCTACACGGCCATGGCGCACTTTTCAGACATTCAGCGCTGAAACAACATGCCAGTGAGGCGCTTGATTTACGACAGCCCGACACATTGGAATTCAACACTCCTAATGTTCGACCGCCTGCTCCAACAAGAAAAAGCCGTCAACGAGTATTTGTATGACCGGGGTGCTAGGACAGCCTCTGCGGAGCTGGGAATTTTTTTGCCACGTTATTGGACGCTCATGCGCAATGCCTGTAGGCTCATGCGTCCTTTTGAGGAGGTGACAAACCTCGCACCGAGGTCACCATCAGTGACCTCATCCCATTTGTTTTTTTTCCTGGAGCGTGCCCTGCGAAGAGTGCTGGATCAGGCTGTAGATGAGCATGAAGAGGAAAAGGAAGAGTTATGGTCACCATCACCACCAGAAACAGCCTTGTCATCATTGCTTGCCGGACCTGCGGCAACGCTGGAAGAGGAGTATGAGGAGGAGGAAGACCAACCACAGCAGGCATCCCAGGATGCTCGTTGTTGTCACCTATCTGGGACCCGTGGTATTGTACGTGGCTGGGGGGAAGAACAGACCGTCAATGACATCAGTGAGGACGAGGAATGGGAAATGAGTAGCTCGGCATCCAACCTTGTGCAAATGGGGTCTTTTATGCTGTCATGTCTGTTGAGGGACCCTCGTATAAAAAGGATGAAGGAGAACGACCTGTACTGGGTGGCCACGCTACTAGACCCCCGGTATAAGCAGAAAGTGGCGGAAATGTTACCAAATTATCAGAAAGGATGCAGAAGTTCAAAACCAAACTAAAAAATATTCTTTACACAGCTTATAAGGAGGATGTCACAGCACAACGGGAATCTAACAGGTGAAAGTAATCCTCCTCCTACCACGACCACGGCGGAAAGGACAGGACGCTTTACAGATGTGTTGTTGATGGAGGACATGCAGAGCTTTTTCAGTACTACACATCGCCACAGCCCTTCGGGATCCAGCCTTAGAGAACGACTCGACCGACAGGTAGGAGACTACCTCGCCTTAACTGCAGATATCGACACTCTGAGGAGCGATGAACCCCTTGACTACTGGGTGTGCAGGCTTGACCTGTGGCCTGAACTATCCCAGTTTGCGATAGAACTTCTGGCCTGCCCCGCTTCAAGTGTCCTGTCAGAAAGGACCTTCAGTGCAGCAGGAGGCATTGTCACTGACAAGGGAAGTCGCCTCGGTCAAAAAAAGTGTTGATTACCTCACCTTCATTAAGATGAATGAGGCATGGATCCCGAAGGGACTGACAGTGGGGGATACGTTTGACTAACAAAAGGCGTGATGACATGCCTTGGCCTCAAAATGGTCCCCACGCTGCTGTATTTAATGTCTGTATACCGGATGACTTTCGTGAATTCTCCGCCACCAACTAGGGTTCAAGCCGCAATGTTTTAGTCACCTTTCTGCCTGGAAAACATCAATATTTCCGGCCGCTGCTACAGCAGCGGCTGCAACAATACCTAATTTTTCAGGCATGTGTACATGCCTAATTTTTCTGGCCTCTAGTGCTGCACTGTGGCTGCAAAAACAAAACAAAAAAGGCACATACATGTGTCAATTCCCTTTCGTGATCGGTACCTTGTCGTGGTGAAGGGGCTTGCGTATCGCAATGAAGCGATCATCACCTCTATGAGTGCGTTGGCAATGTTGCCACACCCCAGATAAAGCCGTTGCTTCATTATGATCAGACTAAAAGCGATCGGCTGGATCATTTTTCATAGAAAAAACATTATTTTTCTTCTTTTTTTTTTAAGTTGTATGGGTTTTTAATACATAAAATAAAAAAATCATAATAAAGTCTCTTAATAGTTTATTAGAAATAATGCAGACAATTTAAAAAATCCCCATCAATTCCAATACAAAGCAAGTACAGAGCTCAGAACAAAATTATTTCAGGATGTCGTTAATTCGACAATGATTAATCAATTCGACACACGTCCCCGGATAGGGGACGTAACAGGGATTAAACTGATAGGAATATTACTAGTTAAGACACCACTCATATAGGGTGTCACAGCACATTGCTCCGTGCACGCGCAGTGCCCCAACTTGGGAATAAGAGGACCGACAAAGCTGCTTTTTCCATCTCCCGGTTCCTAAAATCAATTCAGTTTGGTGTATCAGAGTTTGGTCTGTCACTGTGAAGGCAGTCGAAGGTACCCGGCCTAATTTTTTTTTCACAAAAGGCAATCCCTGATATGGGACGTAACAGGGATTAAACTGATGAGAATAGTACTACAGAAAATACCACTCATATCGGGTGTGACAGAAAATTGCAATGCGCAGACGCAGTGACCGTGGCGTGGATTCAAACAAAGGGGAGGGAGCCAGCGTTTTTTTAACCATCTCCCCGTTCGAAAAATCAATTTAATAAATGGACCCCAGATTGGGGACGTCACGTAACAGGGATTAAACTGATGAGAATAGTACTACAGAAAATACCACTCATATCGGGTGTGACAGTAAATTGCACGGCGCAGATGCAGTGACCGTGGCGTGGATTCAAACAAAGGGGAGGGAGCCAGCGTTTTTTTAACCATCTCCCCGTTCGAAAAATCAATTTAATAAATGGACCCCAGATTGGGGACGTCACATAACAGGGATCAAACTGATGAGAATAGTACTACAGAAAATACCACTCATATCGGGTGTGACAGTAAACTGCATGGCGCAGATGCAGTGACCGTGGCGTGGATTCAAACAAAGGGGAGGGAGCCAGCGTTTTTTTAACCATCTTCCCGTTCGAAAAATCTATTTAGATCACCTTTCGGGGACCCTTGGTGTTGTACGTGGCTGGGTGGAGGAAGAAACCTTCAATGACATCAACGGGACATGACTAGCTTGGTATCCAACCTCGTGCAAATAGGAAGTTTGCGGTTGGGCAAATGGACTGTTTGCGGTTGTTTGCGGTGCATTAAAAGGGGAGTTTGGTCTGTCAATGTCTGTGAAGCGGGCGTAACCCTTACACTACCTGATCGATACAACATCATACCTGATCGTATACACACACTGGATGTTTTAAACCACGTTGTTCAAAAAAAAATAGGATTGTTAGGTGATTTATGCCCTTTATGGATTAAAATCCAACTCTGCGTCGACTATGTAATTTTCCATGGGAGTTTTGCCATGGATCCCCCTCCGGCATGCCACAGTCCAGGTGTTAGTCCCCTTGAAACAACTTTTCCATCACTACTGTGGCTAGAAAGAGTCCCTGTGGGTTTTAAAATTCGCCTTCCTATTGAAGTCAATGGCGGTTCGCCCGTTCGCGAACATCTGCAGAAATTCGCGTTCGCCACTCGCGAACGGAAAATTTTATGTTTGCGACATCTCTACTGGCCTACAGTAAAAATTTTATCCAGTGACCGCCTAATGTACCTCCAGCCACATCATCACAAGTTCTATTCTGTCAGCTGAATGCCTATTTTTTGGGGCTTGTACTGCCTACAGTAAAATTTTTAGCCACTGACTGCCTAATGTACCTCCAGCCACATCATCGCAAGTTCTTTTCTGTCAAGTAAATGCCTAATTTTTGGGGCCTGTACTTGCCTACAGTAAAATTTTTATCCAGTGACCGCCTAATGTACCTCCAGCCAAATAATCACAAGTTCTTTTCTGTCAGATGAATGCCTAATTTTGGGGGCCTGTACTGGCCTACAGTAAAATTTTTATCCAGTGACCGCCTAATGTACCTCCAGTCACATCATCACAAGTTCTCTTCTGTCAGGTGAATTACTAATTTTTGGGGCCTGTACTCCCGTGGCCTAAAATAAAAAATTTCTAGGCTCCAGCAGGGCACATTTTTGAGAGTTTCCCTTTTTTTTTGCCAATGATCTCCCTCTGGTATGTCACTGTCCATGTTGTGGGACTATTTGTGCTCTTTTAGTAAGAATTTGGTGGCTGCAAGGTATGTGTTTGCGAACTGCCCCGGCCGATGTTCGTTTATCTCTAGTCATCAACTTCATAAGCCTAAAGTTGGCCATACACGTTAGATATGTATAGTCTAAACCCACTAAAGGTTTGACCGATCATCAAATGTGTACCGTGGCCTCCTGACTGTCCTCCAGTGGCATATATACAGGGGGATAAGAATAAGGATGTTGGATTTCAAAGCCAGATCCTTTTGTTTGTGGATAGCTAAAAAGTCGTTTAGGAGTAGCTTTCTCACCTTTCCCATTCACTACATATTTATACTTGGATAAGCATTCATATGTGTGGGAGGATTGGGAGAGACAGCTGTAGAAGAATAAGCGTATATCTTATATGTATAGCCTTCTTTATAAAATGCACTGTTATTTACAATGGGTTGCAGATGTTGTGGGTCATCCTGTATTCTGAAATTTCCCTCGGGATCAATAAAGTGTATTGTATCGTATTCTCATTCCACTGTAATGCCGTCCTAAAGCTGCCCATAGACTAAGATAAATGTTGTCTAAAAACGAAGGATTTTGACCACTTCAGCCAAAGATCATTTAGATGTTAAACCTAAATAATCAATGTTGGACTGGAGCGCTTAAGGTCCACCAGTAAAATTCATTCTGGAGCCCACTGTATAAACTACATAAAACTAGGTTGGTCAAGATGCTGTATGCAGCCTATTTATATTTAGTGCAGTCAATGTACTGTGTTATGTGCCACTTGTGCAAGGGATGGGGTACTAGGGTCCCACCTTGCTCAGGGCATCCCCGGAGGATTCACCTGTGCCCTTGTGGGCCATTCCATGTGTGTAAATGATTGTCCACAATGTCTAATGACACAGAGCAGTCATACAAATAATCTGATGGAAGACTAGTTGAGAATTATCTTTTGTGTATGGTAACTATGGTAATATTTTGCGAAATTTTTGTAGAATGTTCATCATATATTCGAGAATTTGCGATTATTTTCTTGATTGCAAAAATCGGCAATGTAATATTCGTGTAAAGCGAGCGCAATACAGTCGTGGGTCACTTTTGTTACATTTTCCAAGCTGCCAGAAGTTTCCTGAAACTGGAGAATATGGTTGGCACGGCAGAACATTAAAATGGCTTTATATGCAGATAGAGTGCTCCAATATATTCGCGATTGCGCTAATCGGCACTAATGATGCAAATATTTTGGCGCAATACGTGAAACTTCACACTTTAGCAGGTCTGACTACATATTACTGATTGGTGCACTGAGTATTGTTGTGACATCACAGCACTATGTCTACCTAACACACTGCACTGCAACAGCTACACTATATCAGTATATAACCTACACTGACTATCTCCCACTAACTATCTGTATTATATAGATAAGCTAACTAACTATCTATCTAATGTGAGTGGAAAGCACAACTTTAACAAACTGTAGAAAATGGCTGCTGGGGAGGTTCTTATATAGTAAGGGGTAGGCAACTTTCCTATTGGTTGCTAGGGATGTTGCTAAGCTCAGACAAAGACATTGCAGCCTTCTCATTAGCTCCCAAGTAAGAAGCAGGGAAAGATCAAGGGTTCAGATTTAAAAAATTTAGAATATTCAAAAATACAAATATATATCACCATATTCTAAATATTTGCGAACTCTCGAAGTGCCAATGTTCACGATTAATATTCGCGATTAGAATATTCGGGCCCAACACTAATGGTAACTTAAAGGGCATCTGAAGATTTCTACCTATGAAACTGGCTGATCTGTTGCATGTATGCTTGGCAAAAAGCAGAAGCAGAGTGTTAAAAGTAGTGTTGAGCGAGCATGCTCGGCCGAACTGCAGATCCGAGTGCTCTGCCGAATAATTCGGATGCTCAAATACAATATAATACAATGGAAGTCAATGGTAGAACCCCAGGCACCCCCTGCTTGGAAGAGAAAAGGGTGTCTGGTTCATAAAAAAAGGTTAGAAATTGATGGAAACCTCATCAAAAGGGTTTGGCAACAGCATTAAGAGGATAGCTGGATGTGTCTTAGACTCCTATTATGTACGACATACAATAGACCACCCCTACAAAGGCTAAATGCCAAAAGCCAGTTATGTGCAAGCCATCAATCTATCCATGAGACAGATAACAGCCTTGGGCACCATGAGATATTCCAAACCATCTCTCATCTGACTGAGAACCAGTAAACCTCAAAGTTATTTTGCATCTGTTGGATGGCTTGGGTGGACCTGCACACCTAGAACAATATCATTAGGCGACAAAAAAGTTTTTTGATTGTCCTAACATAATATTCAATAACCTTTATATACAGTTCTGTCATGTAAAAAATAATTTGCATAAACATGGGCATATTCGAAAGACATGCAAATAAGCAGAATCTCTCATGAACAGCGCCCTCTATTAGTTGCATAGTGTTATGACAAGACTATTCACTCACAACAGC
Source organism: Bufo gargarizans (assembly GCF_014858855.1). Taxonomy (NCBI): domain Eukaryota; kingdom Metazoa; phylum Chordata; class Amphibia; order Anura; family Bufonidae; genus Bufo; species Bufo gargarizans. The sequence continues at coordinate 168,820,705 of NC_058080.1, forward strand.
GAATAGTCTTGTCATAACACTATGGAACTAATAGAGGACGCTGTTTGAGGCGGCCGCCGTCTTCATCCGGGTAGCGGTCACGCCGAGACTCCTGGATACCAGCCTCTCCAGCCCTCCACTATCAGTACACCTTCACTTACCGGAGTGGGCCAGCCATCAATGGAAAAATTTCTATCTCCTCCTGGACACGCAAGTTTCTTTGTGCATTGTCACTATACAATAGCCAATCGGTCTATAACAGGTTTATAATGCCGCCATAATACAAAAATTGGGATCTTATTATCAATACAGCTAGATGGGATAGGTTAATTCCTATATACTAGTGCACCTAACCACTCTAGCTCTATATGTATCCAGAATAGAATGTTGTTACATGCTGATAGACTCTCAAGTACTATTATACTTAACTTTCCAGCTATATTTATACTTAGAAGAGACCGCTATTACATGCTATACCAGCATAGTTGTCCTTTAACATTCCGATAATTTTATTAATAAATGAGAGGATATGTGGCACTATGGTGATTGTTCCTTCACTATTTTTGTGATTAGATGTATATCATCACCTTTCTAGTTATACTGTTTGGCATACCTCCTGCCTCTCTCTATAACTGGAGTCTTGTATGTTATATTCTTAAATAATCATTCATAATTAAGTGACTGATATATCAAGCTACATTTAATCATATTGTAGTCACTTAATTAGTATTGTTTTCTTTGCTATTTTGCTGTCTTTGTGTTTTGGTGTTATACACCCCGTGTGCTATTCTGGTTTTTGTCCCCTGAGGAGCCCAATATCAACAGGGCGAAACGCGTAGGGACGTTCTATACAAACATATCATAATCACACATTGTCTTTGTCATTTTTACCTCCACTATATGGGGGATGGGGTGTTATTTGTACAAATAAAGCATTTCTTATTTTTGGCACACCTGTAGACTAGTACTGGTCTCCCAATAGGATCATTATCATCTGTCACCTGTATCAGGGTCCTCCAGAGCACTACAGGAGGTACGAGATACGGGATCGCCCCTATCGGGGCGGCCATTCCGTTTTCAGGCAGGGCCACAATTGTAGGGGAATACATTAGGGACATTGCCCCTATTTATCATTCACTTGATCTCCTACAACTAAGAAGACAAGTGGGACAGATTTATATTTGCTTTATTCATTTTTTTGTTTATGTATTTGTTATATAATATGGGTCGTAAATTTTAAATATAAATATTAAAAGTGAAGCTTTAGAATTAATGGTTTTTCTGTGACACCCTCTCCACATGAATTCTGATATGCTGCAACTGATGGAAGCAACTCACGAAGAACACCCCTTTTCATTTTGATACAAGCCTTACACTTAGTGCAACAAGACTCTATGAGGGAGATTTATAAAAACTGGTGCAAAGGAAAGATGGCTTCGTTGACCATAGCAACCAAACAGATCGATCATTTCATTTTCCAAAGGAGCTCTGAAAAATTAAATCTGATTGGTTGCTATGGGCAACTAAGCCAGTTTTCCTTTGCAGCAGTTTTGATAATCTCCCCCAATATGTTGCGTGTGGATACCAGTTGGAGAAATAAATCAAAAATACAGTGCCAGTTGAATCTTGTAGACAGCCCAGGAATTGCAGTGCACTGTCAAACCTGGGTGCACCACATGTCGAATAATAGGAAGGAGGGTTTCAGCACTACTGTCAGGAACAACATCCACATACCCAACAGCTGGTGTTGTTGCCATATTCACAATCCCAAAGACCCAGACCCAGGACACAATTTCGATAGTACTTTATTTTATGACTCAAATAAGACTCGTTAACTTGAACATAATGGCCAGTAGTGTTGATCGCGAATATTCTAATCACAAATTTTTATTGCGAATATCTGCACTTAGTGCTATATATTCGTAATCACAAATATTCTATAATTTTTTTTCATCAGTAACCTCCCTTCTTGCTTGTGGGCCAAGGAGAAGGCTGCAATACATTTGTCTGAGCTTAGCAACATCCCTAGCAACCAATAGGAAAGTTTCCTACCCCTTACTATACACTACGTGCAGAATTATTAGGCAAATGAGTATTTTGACCACATCATCCTCTTTATGCATGTTGTCTTACTCCAAGCTGTATAGGCTCGAAAGCCTACTACCAATTAAGCATATTAGGTGATGTGCATCTCTGTAATGAGAAGGGGTGTGGTCTAATGACATCAACACCCTATATCAGGTGTGCATAATTATTAGGCAACTTCCTTTCCTTTGGCAAAATGGGTCAAAAGAAGGACTTGACAGGCTCAGAAAAGTCAAAAATAGTGAGATATCTTGCAGAGGGATGCAGCACTCTTAAAATTGCAAAGCTTCTGAAGCGTGATCATCGAACAATCAAGCGTTTCATTCAAAATAGTCAACAGGGTCGCAAGAAGCGTGTGGAAAAACCAAGGCGCAAAATAACTGCCCATGAACTGAGAAAAGTCAAGCGTGCAGCTGCCAAGATGCCACTTGCCACCAGTTTGGCCATATTTCAGAGCTGCAACATCACTGGAGTGCCCAAAAGCACAAGGTGTTCAATACTCAGAGACATGGCCAAGGTAAGAAAGGCTGAAAGACGACCACCACTGAACAAGACACACAAGCTGAAACGTCAAGACTGGGCCAAGAAATATCTCAAGACTGATTTTTCTAAGGTTTTATGGACTGATGAAATGAGAGTGAGTCTTGATGGGCCAGATGGCTGGATTGGTAAAGGGCAGAGAGCTCCAGTCCGACTCAGACGCCAGCAAGGTGGAGGTGGAGTACTGGTTTGGGCTGGTATCATCAAAGATGAGCTTGTGGGGTCTTTTTGGGTTGAGGATGGAGTCAAGCTCAACTCCCAGTCCTACTGCCAGTTTCTGGAAGACACCTTCTTCAAGCAGTGGTACAGGAAGAAGTCTGCAAGGTAAGCTTTTCATGCAGGACAATGTTCCATCACACGCGTCCAAGTACTCCACAGCATGGCTGGCAAGAAAGGGTATAAAAGAAGAAAATCTAATGACATGGCCTCCTTGTTCACCTGATCTGAACCCCATTGAGAACCTGTGGTCCATCATCAAATGTGAGATTTACAAGGAGGGAAAACAGTACACCTCTCTGAACAGTGTCTGGGAGGCTGTGGTTGCTGCTGCACGCAATGTTGATGGTGAACAGATCAAAACACTGACAGAATCCATGGATGGCAGGCTTTTGAGTGTCCTTGCAAAGAAAGGTGGCTATATTGGCCACTGATTTGTTATTGTTTTGTTTTTGAATGTCAGAAATGTATATTTGTGAATGTTGAGATGTTATATTGGTTTCACTGGTAAAAATAAATAATTGAAATGGGTATATATTTGTTTTTTGTTAAGTTGCCTAATAATTATGTACAGTAATAGTCACCTGCACACACAGATATCCCCCTAAAATAGCTAAAACTAAAAACAAACTAAAAACTACTTCCAAAAATATTCAGCTTTGATATTAATGAGTTTTTTGGGTTCATTGAGAACATGGTTGTTGTTCAATAATAAAATTAATCCTCAAAAATACAACTTGCCTAATAATTCTGCACTCCCTGTATAAGAAGACATTTTCTGCAGTTTTTTTGCAGTTCTGAGAGAGAGCAGTAACATAGCTGTGCTCTATGCTTTCATCTGGATCCTATTCCTTATCCAATTACATTAGATAGTTATCTCATATATATAATGCAGATAGTGGGAGATAGTCAGTAGTGATAAGCGTCAGGGGCAATATTTGAATTTGCAATATTTCTCAAATATTTTGTAGAAATATTTTCTTGATTGTAGGATTATTTTCTTGATTGTGAAAATCGGCAATGTAATATTCGCGTAATGCGCACGCAATACAGGCATGTGTCACTTTTGGTACATTTTTCAAGCTGCTAGAAGTTTCCTGAGACTGGAGAAAATGGTTGTCACGGCAGAACATTAAAATAGTTTTATAAGCAGATATGTAGAGTGCTCCAATATAGCAATTGTGCAAATCGGCAATTAATGATGAGCATATTTTGGGGCAATACGTGCGATTTCACATTTTAGCAGGTCTGACTACATATTACTGATTATTGTTGTGAACTTGTGACATCACAGCACTATGTCTGTAGCATATATGTATGGACAGCAGAACCTATCACACTACCTAGAACCTAGGCGGCGTGCAAGACGAAAGGTTCAACCTGCGTGATCAATGGATCAGTCTGCTAGACAAGTTGCTGTTTTCAGACGCTGTGCCTGCAGATAAGTCAACACAGCCTGGGCCAGAGTGCGAGATAGGTGCACCCCCTGCACACAAACCAGGTGAAGGGCTGCTGCCCTACCCTTGCCCATTGCCGTGTGAAGGACCCTGAAATTATCACCGAGGCATCTATGAGCCTATTGCACGAGAACACGACTGCGAGGAGGGTTTACCCCACCTAACCCTTTATAGCCTGCTCTTATGGCTGAAATTCGCGAAGCTGAGATAAAGAAAACAAATCGCACCAAGATATACTTTGAGGAGCTCACAAAAAGGTTAATTGAGCATCCAGAGGTCAGCCAGCCCAGACTAGAATGGAGAACAGGGACAGTACTGGCCTTTGATAAGGAAAAGGGCTATGGCTTTATAAAGGATCATGAAACTGGCAGGGACTTCTATGTAAATCGCCGGTCTGTGAAACAGAGTTACCTGCCGAGCCACCTGCATAATCTGTCAGAAGGAGAAAAGGTGGAATTCACCCCTGCCAAGGGCCTGCGAGGTCCATATGCGACTGCAGTCTCCAAACCGCGACCCGAACCAGAAGACTGGGAGTGTGTGCATGATGCCGCAGAAGCGGAGTGAGCATCTGAATTCCCATCAGGGCCTGCCCGGTTTACCTACCAGCAGAAATCTTCCTTCCTAGGCCCCAACATCTTCTGGCAGCCGACTGTGTTGGAAAGAGATGCCAGACCCATCCATCATTTGAGAGCTTAGCCGTCGAGCCAAAGTAATGGCCGAGATGGAGATGCAAGCAAAGCTTCGGGCCTACCTGGAGGGCCAATGCCAGATGGCTGCACACCAGGGGATGAATGACCCTTACAAACTGGAGCCTGAAAAACAGGTTGTTTCACCGGAGTCAGCCTGCACCGTGCCTGCCTATGTTCCGGAGAAACTGTGTTACACCCGATCAAGGATCTGTGTACAGAGGAGATCCTGGCTGAGACGGTCGAGCCTACACCCTGGGAAGTCCCAGTACAAATCCTGTCCCCTGACGGTGAAGTCCTATGGCCTGTGCCTGGAAAGGATCTTGAGGAGGAAGACACCTACCTGTAAGTAGGCCTTTTAAGCCATTCCCTACTGACTGTGCTGCAAAGGAGTCCAAATTTTGTCCAGTATGGTCTGTTTGATAGTTCCCCAAAGCAAGTGGTAGTTGCAAGGCCACTCCAAAGCCTACCAGCTCCTTTAAAAAAAAAATTCAGGACTCCCCGACAGACAATTTTTCCTTATCCCAGTTTGTGCCAAATTTTACCCCCTTCTCAGGTTTACTGGGAACTTTAACTCAGGACATTGGATTATTTAAAGTTTTAAGCTGTGTACCCAGAAGAACATTTTCTGTGCCTGTTTTTATACAATTTCCATGTTAACAAGTCAACAGACTTTTGCACTTAAATTACTATGTTGCACTATAAAGGTTTTATACTTTAAAGAATTGGTTGGACTTTGACATGGACTTTGTGCCCTATTTGTGAGATCAACGCCCATTTGTGTTACAGGCAAGTTCAGAAGTTACGCTGCCCAGTGTCCCTTTTTCTGTCGTGATCCACATAATATAAGATGTTTTAATAATGTGTATTTTCATACTGTTTTCCGTATTTATATTAGTATGCCTGCCTGCATGCTCCCCTTTATATTTTTCAGGAGACTTTGTCATGTCAAGAATATGTCGAAGCCGACACATGTTAAACAAGGGGGTATGCAGCGCCCCACTCGTATATGTGGGCACTGCAAAGTTTGTCATATTATATGTTATATCATGCTGTATTGCATCCTTATGCAAAATCCCTGTTAACAGGCTGTCAGGTGCACTACACTTATTCCACCACTAGATGGTGATAGCACCATAGTCTATATACAGGTCCTTCTAAAAAAAAATATAGCATATTGTGATAAAGTTCATTATTTTCTGTAATGTACTGATAAACATTAGACTTTCATATATTTTAGATTCATTACACACCAACTGAAGTAGTTCAAGCCTTTTATTGTTTTAATATTGATGATTTTGGCATACAGCTCATGAAAACCCAAATTTCCTATCTCAAAAAGTTAGCATATTTCATCCGACCAATAAAAGAAAAGTGTTTTTTAATACAAAAAAAGTCAACCTTCAAATAATTATGTTCAGTTATGCACTCAATACTTGGTCGGGAATCCTTTTGCAGAAATGACTGCTTCAATGCGGCGTGGCATGGAGGCAATCAGCCTGTGGCACTGCTGAGGTGTTATGGAGGCCCAGGATGCTTCGATAGCGGCCTTAAGCTCATCCAGAGTGTTGGGTCTTGCGTCTCTCAACTTTCTCTTCCCAATATCCCACAGATCTATGGGGTTCAGGTCAGGAGAGTTGGCAGGTCAATTGAGCACAGTAATACCATGGTCAGTAAACCATTTACCAGTGGTTTTGGCACTGTGAGCAGGTGCCAGGTCGTGCTGAAAAATGAAATCTTCATCGCCATAAAGCTTTTCAGCAGATGTAAGCAAGAAGTGCTCCAAAATCTCCTGATAGCTAGCTGCATTGACCCTGCCCTTGATAAAACACAGTGGACCACAGTGGAACACCAGCAGCTGACATGGCACCCCAGACCATCACTGACTGTGGGTACTTGACAATGGACTTCAGGCATTTTGGCATTTCCCTCTCCCCAGTCTTCCTCCAGACTCTGGCACCTTGATTTCCAAATGACATGCAAAATTTGCTTTCATCCGAGAAAAGTACTTTGGACCACTGAGCAACAGTCCAGTGCTGCTTCTCTGTAGCCCAGGTCAGGCACTTCTGCCGCTGTTTCTGGTTCAAAAGAGGCTTGACCTGGGGAATGCGGCACCTGTAGCCCATTTCCTGCACACGCCTGTACACGGTGGCTCTGGATGTTTCTACTCCAGACTCAGTCCACTGCTTCTGCAGGTCCCCCAAGGTCTGGAATCGGTCCTTCTCCACAATCTTCCTCAGGGTCCGGTCACCTCTTCTCGTTGTGCAGCGTTTTCTGCCACACTTTTTCCTTCCCACAGACTTCCCACTGAGGTGCCTTGATACAGCACTCTGGGAACAGCCTATTCATTCAGAAATTTCTGTGTCTTACCCTCTTGCTTGAGGGTGTCAATGATGGCCTTCTGGACAGCAGTCAGGTCGGCAGTCTTACCCATGATTGCGGTTTTGAGTAATGAACCAGGCTGGGAGTTTTTAAAAGCCTCAGGAATCTTTTGCAGGTGTTTAGAGTTAATTAGTTGATTCAGATGATTAGGTTAATAGCTAGTTTAGAGAACCTTTTCATAATATGCTAATTGTTTGAGATAGGAATTTTGGGTTTTCATGAGCTGTATGCCAAAATCATCAATATTAAAACAATAAAAGGCTTGAACTACTTCAGTTGGTGTGTAATGAATCTAAAACATATGAAAGTCTAATGTTTATCAGTACATTTCAGAAAATAATGAACTTTATCACAATATGCTAATTTTTTTAGAAGGACCTGTATACCACAGTTCAGGCCTAGTTAGTGGGGACTGTTAGTTGGGGTAGCTGGAGTGAGGAGCAGGGGGAAGGAGAGGACCCTGTCCTCTCAGCTCTCTCTTGGGCTCCACGGTCCAAATTGTTTGTCTCAGTTGTCAAGCCAAGTAATAGGCAGAGGTGAGTCCTTCTTCTACCATCTACTCTTCTGGAGTGCAAGGTGACTTCATAATTTCTATGTAAAAGACAAAGCTTTAGGCGCCATTGTACCAAGGTGAAGGTTTATTAGCTTCCGGCAGCCTCAATGTTACTTCAAAGGCAGACAGGCCATCTGTTGTAGCACTTGTGTGTAGAAGATAAGGACCTAAACCACCATTACTGAGATTAGAACAAGGCAAACAGCTAAGTACCAGTGAGAAGATACCTTTCATACTCCAAGAATAATTTAGGGAGCACATATAAGAGATCTCCAATGTTCAAGCTCCATATACATGAGAGACTGTTTATATCTGGATGTAAATTGCCATCAAGACCCTGCTTACAGTAAAGTTCTTAGATGGATTCGAACCCTGTCTCATTCTTCCATTTCCATACTGCAACCACTCTCACAATTTTGCACCACCAAGGTGCTGGCATCACAATTCTACCTAATTCAGGGGCCCATCTGCACAAGCACGCAAAAAACCCAATCACCATTAAGGGCACCTCAATCACCACCTGGCCGGTGTCCCCTGTAATAGAGTGTGCCCCAGAGAATTTGGCGCTGTTCTCCCCTTCACTTCAGCCCAGCGCAGGGAGCGTCAAAACTGTGAGTAAAGAACTAACTGTTATTATTCCTCAGTATACCGTCACCTCACAAGTTATTCCCCTGTGGCCTGTGTGTTGCACTAACACCCTGCACTGGAACCTATCAGCTACACTATATCACGATCTAACCTACACTGACTATCCCCCACTAACTATCTGTATTATATATATGAGCTAACAAATTATCGAATGTAATGAGTGGAAAACACAGAGCACAGCAATGACACTGCTGTCTCTCTCAGATCTGCAAAAAAATGCAGAAAATGGCCGCTGGGGAGGTTCTTATATAGTAGCATGTTCAAGTAAAAAAAAAAATCTAGAATATATAGCACTATATTCAAAATATTCACAAATTCTCGTAGTGGCGATATTCGCGATTAAAATTCAAGATTCAAATATTTGCGCCCAACAATAATAATCAGTGTAGGTTAGATAGTGATATAGTTGAGCTGATAGGTTCCAGTGCAGGGTGTTAGGTAGTGTGTTAGATATGTATGTGTCCATACATGCAAGCTACAGACGTAGTGCTGTGATGTCACAACAATACTTAGTGCACCAATCAGTAATATCTACTCAGACCTGATAAAATGTGAAGTTGCATGTATTGCACAAAAAATATGCGCATCATTAGTGCCGATTTGCGCAATCGTGAAAATAATGACTGGAGATTACGAATTCTAGAATTCGCAAATTTATTGTGAATATTATGCGAAATATCGCGAAAATGAATATTGCCTATGCTGCTCATGACTAATGACCAGGCCACCAAGCAAACTGGGTTAGTAACAAAATAGACTTCACAATAAATGTCATCTATGGTGCGTTCAAATATTCCAGTCAGTTTTGCAGCTTGTTTTTCAGAGGTTTCCAAATCCTCAGAGAGATGTGTGACTTTATTTTAAAAGATAGAGACCTTTCTGAAGGATACCCATAATGATGCAAGGTTCTTGTTAACACACTTCCAAAAATATCTATGAGAACATTGACTACGAGCGATCCAATGCAGAGGTTGATGGCAGTTTTCGTAGTCCAGATTGTTTGCATGTAAATAGCGCTGGTTCATGAACTCAATGACATCAGTGTTATTCATACCAGCTACTGTATAATAGGCTGAGTGTGTTCTCAAAGAAAAGCCTCAATTTAGCAGCTAGTACTCTTTACAACATTATCCTAGATGGGATGGAAAAGTACAGATTACTATTGTAATTTTCAAAGGAGAATTGGAAAATAAATACTGAAATTAGTTCAGGTCATCAGGCCGCATGTTTTGTAATGAAATAGTTGTGACTATTAAAGTTCAGATCCCTTGTAGATACCCTAAGAGTGAAAAAGACAGTCAGGAGGACATAATCTTCACTTTATCTAAAAGGGAAATATACTTCCTTTGTGTCAAATGAAATTTATGCCCCAGGGGGGACATGATCTTTACTTGATCTGTTAATAATAGTGATCATTACTGTGGCCCTCTATACTTTAATTCTGTAGGTGTTCCTCCCATCCAATAAAAATACCTTCTGTACTGAACTATACCCCTCACAGGGCCAGCACTTGCACAGTGAGAATCCTCTTTCCTGCTCCATTGAACAATTGCACAGTACAGCACACATCACTGCTCCTGCCTGTCTAATTTGGTAAAGCAGGGCATAGATGGGCAATGTGGGCTTTAGCAGAGTGGGCACAGGACAGTGGACACAGGGCGCGATATGTATGTGAGCACAGCGGAACGATTGCCTGTGTTCACTGTGCTAAAGCCTGACATAGCCCATCCCCCACATCTTAACCACTTTGCTACCAGCGCCATTTTTTCATCACTTCTCTAACCCCAAAAAATGTAATAAAATGTGATAAAAAAGTCACACACACTCCAAAATTTCAATAAAAACTACAGTTCATCCCGCAAAAAATTTGCCCCTAGACAGATCAGTAGATTTAACTATAAAAAAGTTATGGGGGTCAGAATATGGTGATGTAAAAAAGTAAATAAAAATTCGTTTTTAAAGTTTTAATTTATTTTGACACTATTTACATATAAAAAAAAACTATACATATGTGGTATTATTGTAATCATACTGACCCAGAGAATCAAGGTCACAGGTCAGTTTTGCTGCAAAGGGAACACCGTAGGAACAAAACCCATAAAACGTTTGAGAAATTGCGCTATTGTTTTTTAAATTCCACCTAGGCACCACATACAGATAATACTTATGCCCAGTGGGGGGTGCAGCCAATAGCAGGCCGTGTCGGAAATGAGCCTCCCTAGCGTAACCCGCGATGCTAGGGAGGCTCGTTCCCATCGTGGCCTGCTATTGGCTAAACACCCCCCCCCCACCCGCGTCACTGGATGTTTTCATCTGCGTCACGGGAGGGAAGAAGTGGCCACTGTGCGGGCCTCAGGAGCAATGTGGGTAGACAATACTAGTGGATAGGGAGGGGGAAGCCCATGTACCGCTCATTCAAATTACAGTGTCGTAGCCAATTATAAAATGTCTTATGGCCATTGAAGTTGATTTAGAGAAACTTGTTTAATCCTAGACAACCCCTTTAATATTTAGAGGGGCTATGTGTTAAAGTCGGATTCATGGTGATATGGATATTAAAATGCATTTATCTATTTGTCATTTCTATTTCCTGTATGCTTACATGTTATCAGTTTTAAGGTGTTGATTAAAGATCCTAGACTCGGTGGATACCTTGATCTCATAACTTGTGTAATCTTGTTGTTGCAGACAGTTTTATGACATGAAGAAATGTATACAGAAAGCTGAGAAAGCTATTTAAATACGAAAGCCCTTAAAAATGTATCAGACTGGTCCTGCTTATACAAGTTTTTCTACTTATAGCATGCTCACTTTAATAAAGCTGATGCGGGACATTTCTGGAAAAAAATATTGAAATTCTAAACTTCAATTAGTTATCTACTGGTCAGGTCACATTTGTATGAATTAAAGGATCAGATGACTCTTATGAACTTGTCACTGCTTTTTCTCCCTTAAAGGGCTTATCCCATGAATGATGTAAAAAACTAAATTCATACATAGTCTAGTACATGGCGACCTCCTTCTAAAAAAAGCTAGAACCATTTCTCAGGAATGTGTTCTGTTTGCTGCAGCTGATGGCAGTTGAAAAATGGAACTGAGCATGTGCATCCACCTCAGTGAGCAGGACAGAAAAATTTGAAAACTTGCAGGCAGCAGGTGGTGCTATACAGATTTCATTAAATAACTCAGTGGTTATGCTAAATTTTAAAATACATGCAATTACAAAAGTATTCACATCCAGGTGCTGGCTTGAAAACTGTAGAACATTTTTCGTGAGACAACCCCTTTAAGAGTGGAGTTTTTGCTATACTTTAGTTCTTATGTGCATCTTTTTAAGCAATCATATACAATCTGATTTGCAGAAACTGTTAAGAATTAAAGGGGATATATTGATTTCAGAGAATAATGCATATTTACCATATAATGAAAATGTATTTAAATATATAGTGTGGGGATTTGCTCTGGTAGTTGGGATAAGCCGGTGCAGTACAGAGGCAAAGTACAAGTTTGTAATTCAAATGTCCGTGTTTATTCACACATAAGGTCAAACAAAAAACACTCTTTGCAGGGTTTGTGTTTGTTCACACTGTGTAGAAAGTTCGTGCATGACAAAAAATGTCACCTTGTCGGGGGTTCTGCCTCCAGCAGTCCAAATGCAGGATTTAGGTGGCCTGCTCTCCCAACACCAAGGTCACAGCATTTCAGCCCAGCACAGGGTTCAGTTCTGCGATTGCCAGAGCTCATCTGTCAGAGAGAGGTAATCACTCCCAGCTGACACTGCCGGCAGGATTTTTTATCGGCCAGCCAAGACCCAGTCTGAAATGTGGGGAGTAGTCACCCACCCAGCACTTTGATTACTCCCAGTAAGAGCCGTTCCGGATCAGCTATACAGCCATACTAAAATAGCAAAGTGTCAATCAGCATTAGCTGCCGCTGACACCTGAAAATACTGGCTCTTACTTCACCGAGGCCAGGAACCTCGATGACACATACCTTCTGTCAACGACGGACCTTTGCACCTTCCTACAGCATATATATATATATATATTATATATTATATAAATGTGGAAGTGTGGATAGCAGCACTCCTACGTAGATCAGGTGCTAAACCCCAAATCGCGGACTGGAGATCCTCAATGTAACATAAGTAGAAAGAAAGTCAGCACTCCTGATATCCTGGAATAAATGGCTCCCTTTATTCACCAATTGCAACATTTCAACTGCTCAATGCAGTATTTGTCAAGCAGTGACGACAAGTATATATACCCACATCAATATGATCATAATTGGTACATAATTATCATTTCAATCAGCATTACAAACATTATTTCTCGCAAATATGAAAGTATGAAATAATCAAACCATCATCAATAAATTCCAGTGATTAACGTGATTTATGATGTTTATACGTATTCCAGGAGTGTACCACTGTGCTTAATTAACCCAATCAATGTAATAAAGTGCATATTACATAAAAATTCATAATTAGATATGTCATCAGAATGCTCACCATAATTCAGACTCCTAAGAACAGTATAAGACTCAGCATTCCCTCCAGTGCGCATGCATCAGCGCTTCACGATTGTAGATCAATTAATAAACTTAGGCTTTACAGGGTTGCTCTCAATTTAGCCCCGCCCAAAATGCCAGAACAGTAAACACACCCCACAAATGACCCCATTTTGGAAAGTAGACACCCCAAGGTATTCGCTAAGGGGCATATTGAGTCCATGAAAGATTGAACTTTTTGTCACAAGTTAGCGGAAAGGGAGACTCTGTGAGAAAAAAATAAATATATCAAATTCCGCTAACTTGTGCCCCCCAAAAAAACTTCTATGAACTCGCCATGCCCCTCATGGAATACCTTAGGGTGTCTTCTTTCCAGAATGGGGTCACATGTGGGGTATTTATACTGCCCTGGCATTTTAGGGGCTCTAAAGTGTGAGAAGAAGTCTGGAATTGTCATGGAACCATGAACCAGACGTACAACAAGAGATAAGTGAAAATAAGAAGGCTTTATTGAAAATCAAGCTGTAAGGCAAAAGTCCAAACGGATGGCTAAACCGAAGCAGGGTCTTGCGAAGCCAGAGGTCAGGAACCAGAAGGGTAGTCAGACGAAGCCTGGATCAGGAACCAGCAGGGTAGTCAGACGAAGCCAGGATCAGGAACCAGAAGCAGCAGCAGTCTTAGAAGCATGTGAACACAGGAGGACCAAGCAAGGAACTGAAGCCACAGACCTCCTATATATATGAGCTAGGCATCCAGCTCCTCCCAGTGGGAAGGAGAAGCCGCAGGGTGGGAGGCTACAAGAAACCCAGAAACCAAGATGGCCGCCAGCACATGTCAAACGAAGGAGAACAGCAAGAAGGTAAGACCATGACAGTACCTCCCCCTCAAGGGCCCCTCCTCCGCGGAGTAAAGAACGGTTTCTGAGGGAAGCGTGCGTGGAAGGCTCGAAGCAAGGCAGGAGCATGGACATCTGCGGAGGGAACCCAGGAACGCTCCTCTGGACCATAACCACGCCAATGGACCAAAAACTGCACCCGACCGCGGACCAGGCGTGAGTCCAGGATATTGCTCACCTCATACTCCTCACGATTGCCCACTTGGACCGGACGAGGCCGAGGAACCGAGGAAGTGAAACGATTACACACCAGTGGCTTCAACAGGGAGACATGAAACACGTTGGAGATCCGCATGCCAGGAGGAAGCGCAAGGGCATAGGCTACCGGGTTTACCCTGCGAAGCACTCGGAAGGGACCAACAAAGCGAGGCACCAGCTTGGGAGTGGGCACTCGAAGGTTGAGGTTGCGGGTGGACAACCATACGCGGTCTCCGACCTGGTAGGAAGGAGCGGGCGCTCGTCTGCGATCAGCCTGGAGTCTCTGGCGCTGCGCAGAGACCTCAAGGGACCTCTGGATCTGTACCCAAGAAGCACGTAGGACGGAAAGGTGATCCTCCACAGCCGGAATATCCTGGGGAGAGAATACCTCCGGTAACACGGCAGGTTGGAACCCATAATTGGCCATGAAGGGAGACGTCCCAGAGGAAGAGTTCACCGCCGTGTTCCTGGCAAACTCAGCCCAAGGCAGGAGGTCAACCCAATTGTCTTGGTGATCGGAGACATAGCAACGAAGGAATTGCTCCAAGGCCTGATTGGATCGTTCTGCGGCCCCATTGGACTGAGGGTGGTAGGCCGAGGAGAAAGAGAGATGAATCCTCAACTGGGAGCAAAAGGCGCGCCAGAACCTGGACACAAACTGACTCCCCCGATCCGACACAATCTCCTTGGGCAAACCGTGCAACCGGAAGACCTCCCTGGCAAAAATCGTGGCCAACTCTTGTGCAGAGGGTAACTTCTTGAGAGGAACACAGTGGCACATTTTGGAAAACCGATCTACAATCATGAGAATGACCGTATGGCCTCGGGATGCAGGGAGGTCCACAATGAAATCCATCCCCAGGTGTGACCATGGACGCTCCCCGGTGGCTATGGGTTGCAAAAGGCCCAACGGAAGGTGCCGAGGGGACTTACTCTGGGCACAAACGGAGCATGCCGCTACATATGCGGCGATGTCGGAACATAGAGAAGGCCACCAGAACAGACGTGAATCAGCCCAGGACAGCTGATTCTTTCCAGGATGCCCCGCGGCCTTGGAGTTATGGTAGGTTCGCAACAACCGAGTGCGCAACTCCTCAGGCACAAAACATCTGCCGTTGGGTCTCCCAGAGGGAGCACCAGATTGAGCCGCCAAAATCTGCTCACCCAGGGGAGAGGTCAGGCTGGTGCGAATGGCGGCCAGGATCTGATTCGGAGGTATGACCGAAGTCGGAATCGACTCCTCCCCGGACAGCTCGGAGTACTGCCGTGATAAGGCATCCGCTCTGATGTTCTTGGAACCGGGTAGGTAGGAGACCACGTAATTAAAACGTGACAAGAACAGAGCCCATCTGGCCTGACGTGGTGTCAATCTCTTGGCCTCAGAGAGGTAGGTCAGATTCTTGTGGTCCGTCAGGATGAGAACCGGAACCACCGAGCCCTCGAGCAAGTGCCTCCATTCTTTAAGGGCCTGCACGATGGCCAATAACTCCCTGTCACCAATCTGATAGTTGCACTCCGCGGAAGACAGTTTCCGGGAGTAAAACCCACAAGGAAGCAGAGGACCCTCTGGTGTTCTACACTGAGACAGAAGGGCGCCTACTCCCGTCTCAGACGCGTCCACCTCGAGGACAAAAGGCAACCCAGGGTTGGGATGCGACAGAATCGGAGCCGACACAAAGGCGGACTTTAGAGCCTCAAAAGCTCGGATGGCCTCGAGCGGCCAGACCTGGGGATTACTGCCCTTCCTGGTCAGATCCGTGAGAGGCTTGGCTAGCATGGAAAAGTCCCTGATGAACTTCCGATAATAATTGGCGAAGCCCAAAAAGCGCTGCAGGGCACGAAGACCACTGGGCTGGGGCCACTGTAAGACAGCCGAAACCTTCTCAGGATCCATGGAGAACCCCTCAGCGGAAATGATGTAACCTAAGAAGGTTACCTGGGATCGGTGAAATTCGCATTTCTCAAGCTTACCGAACAGCTTGTTCTCTCGTAACCGTTGCAACACTCGTCTGACATCCAGAATGTGGGCCTCCATGGATTCAGAATATACCAAGATGTCATCCAAATAGACCACCACACACTGCTGCAACAGGTCACGGAAAACATCGTTGATGAATTCCTGGAAGACTGCGGGCGCATTGCACAACCCAAAGGGCATAACCAAGGATTCATAATGACCGGTCCTGGTGTTAAACGCGGTCTTCCACTCATCGCCCGCCTTGATCCTTACCAGGTTATATGCCGCCCTCAGGTCGAGTTTGGTAAAGACCGTGGCCCCTTTGAGGCGATCGAACAGCTCGGAAATCAAGGGTATCGGGTAAGCGTTCTTGATCGTGATGCGATTGAGACCCCTGTAATCGATGCAAGGCCTCAACTCACCGCCCTTCTTTTTCACA
Source organism: Bufo gargarizans (assembly GCF_014858855.1). NCBI lineage: Eukaryota > Metazoa > Chordata > Amphibia > Anura > Bufonidae > Bufo > Bufo gargarizans. The sequence continues at coordinate 168,837,249 of NC_058080.1, forward strand.
AAGAAAAATCCAGCCCCTGCCGGGGACGAGGATTTGCGAATGTGTCCGCGTGAAAGCGCCTCCCTCACGTACTCCTCCATGGCCTCATTCTCCGCTACCGACAGTGGATAGACCTTGCCACGAGGAGGAACGGCACCAGATTGTAACTCTATGGCACAATCGTATGGGCGGTGCGGAGGTAGGGCAACCGCACGCACCTTATCGAATACATCCCGGTACTCCTCGTATTCAGGAGGCAACAGAGAGTCCGAGGAAGTACACAGCAACTTGACAGACCCATGGATGCAACTAGCCCCACACTGCGGTGACCACGAGAGGATCTCGGCCGATCTCCAATCGAAAGTCGGATTATGCTTCTGGAGCCAGGGGTACCCCAAGACCACCGAGTAGTGTGGAGACGAAATAACCTGGAGACAGACCGACTCTCTGTGAACGGCACCAATGGCCATCCCCACTGGAAGGGTCTCATGAGTCACGTGTGGCGGCAGAAGGGGTCTGCCGTCTATCGCCTCAAGAGCCAGTGGGGAACCTCGAGGCTGCAGAGGAATGGAATTGGCGGCAGCGAACACACTATCAATGAACAAACCACCAGCACCAGAGTCCACCAACGCCTGGGTCGTCACCGAGCCCCCGACCCAGGAGAGGACAACAGTAATCAGTGGTTTGTCAACACGGGAAACCGGGGACGAGGAGACTCCACCCAAGATCTGCCCCCGACAGGATCTCAGGTGCGAGCGTTTCCCGGACGGTTCGGGCATGCCAACCGAAAATGCCCACCGAGACCACAGTACATGCATCGGCCCTCGCATCTCCGGAGTACCCTCTCCCCCTCTGACAGGCGAGCAAACCCCAGCTGCATGGGTTCACCCCCAGACAGGTCATCCCCAGGAGGCGTGGGAGGAGAGGGAGGCACGGGTGGGACAGCAAACGTAGGCGCCAATCTGTTAGAAGACCTCCGCAGGCTCTCCTTAAAGGAAGGTCTCTCCCTGAGTCTGGTGTCAATCAAAATCAGGAAAGAAATAAGAGACTCGAGCTCCACTGGTAGGTCCTTAGCTGCAACCTCATCCTTCAAGGCATCCGAGAGACCATGAGAGAAAGCAGCGACCAGAGCCTCATTATTCCAGCCCACCTCTGCTGCCAGGGTATGAAACTCAATGGCGTATTCAGCTACGGATCGTGAACCCTGTCTGATGGACATAAGGAGCTTCGCAGCAGAGGCAGCACGAGCCGGCACATCGAATACCTTCCGAAGAGAAGCAACAAAACCGGAAAACTCGGCAACCACCGGATTGTTGTTCTCCCATAAAGGGATGGCCCAGGCCAAGGCCTTGTCCGAGAGCAGCGAGATCAAGAAGCCCACCTTTGATCTCTCAGTAGGAAAGGCATGTGGCAGCAACTCGAAATAAATGCCCACCTGGTTAAGGAAACCTCGGCACTGAGTTGGCTCTCCCCCAAAGCGCTGTGGAAGGGGGGCAGAACCGGTCATACCCCGAAACACCGCAGGCGCAGCAACAGGTGTCGGGGTAGACTCTGGCACAACAACCGGAGCGGCAGTAGGAGCGGGCCCAGGAGCGACAACCGACCCATCGGCAACAGAAGCTAAATGAGCCGTGCGTTCAAGCAGGGTTTGCAACGCCACAGCGAACTGACCCAACAGGTGATCCTGCTGATCAAGTCTGGCAACCAGCGTAGGTAGCGAGGATGGCCCTGTACCGTCAGAATTCATGGCTTGGTCCTAATGTCATGGAACCATGAACCAGACGTACAACAAGAGATAAGTGAAAATAAGAAGGCTTTATTGAAAATCAAGCTGTAAGGCAAAAGTCCAAACGGATGGCTAAACCGAAGCAGGGTCTTGCGAAGCCAGAGGTCAGGAACCAGAAGGGTAGTCAGACGAAGCCTGGATCAGGAACCAGCAGGGTAGTCAGACGAAGCCAGGATCAGGAACCAGAAGCAGCAGCAGTCTTAGAAGCATGTGAACACAGGAGGACCAAGCAAGGAACTGAAGCCACAGACCTCCTATATATATGAGCTAGGCATCCAGCTCCTCCCAGTGGGAAGGAGAAGCCGCAGGGTGGGAGGCTACAAGAAACCCAGAAACCAAGATGGCCACCAGCACATGTCAAACGAAGGAGAACAGCAAGAAGGTAAGACCATGACAGGAATCCAAATGCCTAAAAATGCCCTCCTAAGGCCTCTTTCACACGGGCGTTGCGGGAAAATGTGCGTGTGCGTTGCGATTTTTCTGCGTGAGTGCAAAACATTGTCATGCGTTTTGCACTCGCGTGAGAAAAATCGCGCATGTTTGGTACCCAAACCTGAACTTCTTCACAGAAGTTCAGGTTTGGGATCGTTATTCTGTAGATTGTATTATTTTCCCTTATAACATGATTATAAGGGAAAATAATAGCATTCTGAATACAGAATGCATAGTACAATAGCGCTGAAGGGGTTAAAAAAATAATAATTTTAACTCACCTTAGTCCACTTATTCGCGCAGCCCGGCATCTCCTTCTGTCTTCATCTTAGCTTTTTGTAGCAACAAGGACCTTTGGTGACGTCACAGTCATCACATGATCCATCACCATGGTAAAAGATCATGTGATGGATCATGTGATGACCGGAGTGACGTCATCACAGGTCCTGTTCATGTAATTATTGCTCACCCCAGGTCCTGTTCAGCAAAGGAGACAGAAAAAGATGCCGGCTACGCAAACAAGTGGACTTAGGGCTCTTTCACACCTGCGTTATTGTCTTCCGGCATAGAGTTCCGTCGTCGGGGCTCTATGCCGGAAGAATCCTGATCAGGATTATCCTAATGCATTCTGAATGGAGTGAAATCCGTTCAGGATGCATCAGGATGTCTTCAGTTCCGGAACGGAACGTTTTTTGGACGGAGAAAATACCGCAGCATGCTGCGCTTTTTGCTCCGGCCAAAAAAACTGAAGACTTGCCGCAAGGCCGGATCCGGAATGAATGCCCATTGAAAGGCATTGATCCGGATCCGGCCTTAAGCTAAACGGCGCTAAAGTCCTGGCAGCCATGGTAAAGTGTAGTGGGGAGCGGGGGAGCAGTATACTTACCGTCCGTGCAGCTCCCGGGGCGCTCCAGAATGACGTCAGAGCGCCCCAGGCGCATGGATGACGTGATCGCATGGCACGTCATCCATGCGCATGGGGCGCTCTGACGTCACTCTGGAGCGCCCCGGGAGCCGCGCGGACTGTAAGTATACCGCTCCCCCGCTCCCCACTACTACTATGGCAACCAGGACTTTAATAGCGTCCTGGGTGCCATAGTAACACTGAAAGCATTTTGAAGACGGATCCGTCTTCAAATGCTTTCAGTACACTTGCGTTTTTTCGGATCCGGCATGTAATTCCGGCAAGTGGAGTACACGCCGGATCTGGACAACGCAAGTGTGAAAGAGGCCTAAGGTGAGTTTAATAATTTTTTTTTTTTTTAACCCCCCCAGCGCTACTTGACTATGTATTCAGAATGCTATTATTTTCCCTTCTAACCATGTTATAAGGGAAAATAATAATGATCGGGTCTCCATCCTGATATTCTCCTAGCAACCGTGCGTGAAAATCGAACCGCATCCGCACTTGCTTGCGGATGCTTGCGATTTTCACGCAACCCCATTCACTTCTATGGGGCCTGCGTTGCGTGGATTATCGCACCGCAACGCACAATATAGAGCATGTTGCGATTTTCACGCAACGCATAAGTGATGTGTGAAAATCACCGCTCATGTCAACAGCCCTATAGAAATAAATGGGTTGGTATTCAGTGCGGGTGCAATGCGTTCAACTCACGCATCGCATCCGCGCGGAATACTCGCCCGTGTGAAAGGGGCCTAAAAGATACTCATTGGAATTTGGGCCCCTTTGTGCATCTTGGCTGCAAAAAAGTGTCACACATGTGGTATCGCCGTACTCAGGAGAAGTAGGGCAATGTGTTTTGTGGTGTATTTTTACATATACCCATGCTGGATAAGAGAAATATCTCTGTAAAATGACAACTTTGTATAAAAAAATGGGAAAAGTTGTCTTTTACAGAGATATTTATTTCACCCAGCATGGGTATATGTACAAATACACCCCGAAACACATTACCCTACTTCTTCTGACTACAGCGATACCAAATGTGTGACACTTTTTTGCAGCCTAGGTGCCTTGGGGCGGGGATACGACCGTACCCGGTCCCACGCCGAGAAGCAGCGGATTGTGCGGGAGCTGGCATTTGAGATCTGGCGCAAAACGGATCTCAAACACCGACGTCTGGCCATCATAAAAAAATGGTCAGACATGAAGCGCAGACACCCCCGGTTTATAAAAAGAATCCGGGACGAAACATGCCCAGGTAGAGGCGTAAATAACTTTTGTATGTTTTGCCAACACTCTGTAATGTATCCAGTGCTAAGCAAAAGTATTCACCCCCCCTTGACTCTTTTTTTTTTTTGCCTCACATCCTGGAATTAACATGGATTGTTTGAGGATTTGCATAATTTAATTTGTAGAACATGTCCACAACTTAGACCTTTTTTTTAAAATTGGTTAATTGTAAAGCATATAACAAATAGGACAAAATAACAGAAAAGGTCAATGTGCAGAACTATTCACTCTCCTAAATTCAATACTTTGTAGAGCTACCTCTTGCGGCAATCACAGCTCGCTTTGGATAAGTCTCTATGAGCTTGCCACATCTTACCACTGTTATTTTTTTTTTCCCATTCCTCCTTGCAAAACTGATCCAGCTCCTTCAAGTTGGATGTTTTGCGCTTGTGAACACAGATTTTTTTATTGGATTGAGATCTGGGCTTTGACTCGGCCATTCCAACACATTTACATGTTTCCCCTTAAACCACTCAAGTGTTGCTTTAGCAGTGTGTTTTGGGGCATTGTCCTGCTGGAAGGTGAACCTCCGTCCTAGCCTCAAATCACACATAGAGTGGTACAGGTTTTGCTCAAGAAAATCCCTGTCGATCTTTCCCTCAACTCTGACCAGTTTCCTAGTCCCGGCTGCTGACAAACATCCCACAACATGATGCTACCACCACCATGTTTCATTGTGGGAATGGTTTTCTTTGAGTGATGTGATGTGTTGGCTTTGTGCCAGACATAGCGCTTACTTTGAGTGTCGAAAAGTAAAATTTTTGTCTCATCAGACCAGAGCACCTTCCTCTATACATTTTAGGAGTCTCTCACAGGCCTTTTCGCAAACTCACTATCTGCCTCTTTGCTTTTAGCTGAAAGTAATTGCTTTCTTCTGGCCACTCTGCCATAAAGCCCAACTCTATGGAGCATACGGTTTATTGTCGTCGTATGTACAGATACTCCAGTCTCTGCTGTGGAACTCCTCAGCTCCTCCAGGGTTATCTTAGGTCTCTGTGCTGCCTCTCTGATTAATGCCCACTTTGCCCTGTTTTGGTGGGCGGCCGTCTCTTGGCAGGTTTGCTGTTGTGCCATGTTCTTTCCATTTGGTTATGATAGATTTGATGGTGCTCCTGGGGATCATCAAAGATTTGAGTATTTTTTATAACCTAACCCTGACTTGTACTTCTCAACAACATTGTCCCTTAATTGTTTGGAGAGTTCCTTTGTCTTCATGGCAGTGTTTAGTTTAGTGATGCCTCTTGCTTACGTTTTGCAGCCTTTGGGGCCTTTCAAAATAGGTGTGTATATATAATGTCAGATCATGTGACACTTAGATTGCACACAGGTGGACATCATTTCACTAATTATGTGACTTCTGAAAGTAATAGGTAGCACCAGAGCTTTTTATGGGCTTCCGAACAAAGGGGTTGAATACATACACACATGGAAATTTTTGGTTTTCTATTTCTAAACAATAATTTTATTTAGATATTTTTCACTTCACTGACTTAGACTATTGTGTTTTGATCCATCACATAAAATTCTGATTAACAAGACCTTTAACAGAAGGCTGTAATGTAACAAAATAAGCAAAAAGTCAAGGGGGTGAATACATTTGGAAGGTACTGTATATACAGTAATGCAAATAAGTATTTCATACCTTTACAATTGATTAATTAGTATCTGGTGGGACACGCCCCAAATTAACCAAATTACATCCAACCTAGTTGTGGTTGTATTGTATATATATATATATATATATTTAAACACACAGCGCGATAGAGATTTCGGATGTAACCAGCTGATTTCATACAAGTGACAGACTGAACCATCACTGGGTCTGCAGTAGAAGCATGAGGGCTAGCCTCCTTCCTACGGGCTATGGACCCAGGACTATGGAGACCCCCACTCTGAACTATTTGGGTTAAAGTGAACTATAAACCATGATTTATTGGTTGAGTTTATAGACCACATCTTTCCTATTCCCCATTAAAGTTGCATGCTGTGAATCCATAAACGCAATAAGGGTTAACTCTGCTCTGAGACTCCCAATGAATGTGTTAGTTTATTTGTCCCTTTGTTCTATTGTGTTAGTGATAGGATTAAGAAGTAGCCGACTCTGGTGTAGAGAAGTAGATCATCCTATGATACACTCAGGAGATAATCCCATCCCATGGGTCTTCTCTCTCCCTATTGTTTCATCAAGACACTGTGGAGGGGATGTCTGTTTGCATGCTGTTCATTTTTGATTGAGTTATGCGGCATAAAGCTGGCAGCCACTGCAATTATATATAGATCCCTCCATATTGGAATTTCTTTATATCTAATGTTGTTAAGATTTCCGAGTTGTTTCTCTAAAATCTGAACATTCTGTGATTACAGAAGTTCCTATTCCCTCCATTCGGAGAAGGCAATCGGCAGAGGCCATGGAGGTGGTGGAGGTTGAGGAGGAAGAGGAGGAAGAGGAGAAGGAGGCCGGACCCTCCCAGCCTGTTGAGCCACCCCCACCAGATGTGGGAGAAGTGAAAGAGGTGGAGGTGGAAAGTGCTGGACCCTCCAGCACCGCCCCATCAGGACTCGGAGGAAGATGAGGCGATCACCAGTCCCCACCAGGAGGGTAAATATGTGCACATAGCAATATGATTATGTATCTATAACATGTACATAAACATTAAAAGGGACAACAATGAGGGGACAACATACACTATAGCAATACAAAAAAAAGAACACTGGACAATAACTCTTTAATCTATATTAAAACCATTAACTTAACAAATAAATAATATTAAACTCTATTGAACTATCACTAACTAACAAACAAAATAAAATTATAATGTACTGAAATATCACAAACTAATAAACTATATAATCATCATAAATATCACTAACGTATTGAGATTTAAATCGTCAATGTGTATAAAATAAAAAATAAAGTTGAAATAAAAAATAAAGGTAAAAAATAGACAAACAGACATATTTTGTACCGCCGTGTACATATCGACCGTCTCTATAAAAATATCTGACCTAACCCTTCAAGTGAACACTGTGAAAATAAAAAAATAGAAACAATAAAAAAAAAAAAATTTGGTCACCTTACATCACTAAAAGTGCAATACCAAGCTATCAAAAAAGGCATATGCCCCCCAAAATAGTACCAATCTGTAATTTCATTCGGCCAAAAATGAGACCCTACCATTAGACAATCGCCGAATAAAAATAATAATATGGCTCTCAAACTATGGAGACACTAAAACTTGAATTGTTTTTGCTTTAACAATGCTTTTATTGTGTAAAACAGAAATAATTAATAAAAAAGGAAACATAGTTCTTGCCACATCTGTAACAACCAGCTGTATAAAAATATCATACGAAGTAATCCCTCAGGTGGACACCTTTCAAAACAAAAAATAAAAACTCTCCAAAAAGGTATTTTTTGGACAACTTTTATCACAAAAAGTGATATGCACCACAAAATAAAGGTTTAAAGGTTTAATAAGAATTGCAAATAATGTTAATTTTTTTTTCCCAACAGTACTGAAGACATTGAAGGCCAAAGTGGCAAAAATGCAGAAGGAGCACCGCCAGGATATGCGGGCCATTCAGGAGTGGAGGAAGGCCATGGAGGAGAGGCATCGCCAGGCCATGAAGGGGGTGCAGGAGATACTCCTGCTATTGGAAAAGTTGACTTGCATTTTTATTTTTTTTCTAATAAGTTATATAAATTGTTTATACAGTTATAACGTGTATTTTGGTTTTTGTAATATTGCTCTGTTTTAGTGTATTAGCTCGGCCTAAATCAGCCAAAACTGACACAAGCTGGTAAATACATGTCAAATACATATAGGGTCCATTCACACGTCTGTAAAATGGGTCCGCTAAATTGCGGAACGGTTACAGACCTATTGATTTTCAAATTCAGTCAGCAAAATTAGGCATTCATAGGATAAATATGTAAGTGTCGGCCAGTACAGGCCCCAAAAATTAGGCAACAGGCGTTCACCTGACAGCAAAGTACTTTGTATTCTGTGGCTGGAGGTACATTAGCCATTCACAGGATAAATAAGTAAGTGTCGGCCAGTACAGGCCCCAAAAATTAGTAAAAACAGACGTTCGTTCACCTGACAGCAAAGAACTTTGTATTCTGTGGCTGGAGGTATATTAGCTGTTCACAGGATGAATAAGTAAGTGTCGGCTGCTAGTACAGGCCCCAAAAATTAGGCATTAAACGGACAAAAAAGTCCTTTTATGCCATTCTATTTACCTAAGACAGGGACCACGAATTGTTCTGGGTGGTGGCAGATATTTGTGGGCTGTCATTAGGAATTTCAATCAAACATGGTCTACTGGTCACATGTGTTCAATTCCTCTGAGATCCATGCCTTATTAATTTTTAGAAATGTGAGGTAGTCCACACTGTGGCGAGCTAGGCAAGTGCGCTTATTGGTCACAATGCCTCCTGCTGCGCTGAACGTCCTTTAGGACAGGACACTGAACGAGGGTCAAGCCAACAGTTCCATGGCAAATTGTGCAAGTTCCGGCCACAGGTCAAGCCTGCCCACCCAGTAGTCCAGGGGTTCATCGCTTCTCAGAGCGTCCACACCGGCCATTAACCCGATGTAGTCGGACACCTGTCGGTCTAGGCGTTCCCTGAGGCTGGATCCGGAGGACAGCTGTCGATGGGTTGGTTGCAAGAATGATCTTATATCAGAAGCGACCAACACATCTTCAAACCACCCTCTTCTTGCAGGCGCTGTTGGATTGGTACCCGCAACCTTTTCTTTGTGAGTGGAAATTCCTCTGCCAGCGCCCGCAAAAGCATAATGCAGCATTTCTCGAAGCAAGGCCTGGAAGTGCTGCATTCTGACAGTCCTCTGTGATGGTGGTAACATTTCCGTCATTTTTTGTTTGTACCGGGGTCTAAGTACGTTGCCACCCAGTACTAGTCCTTGCTCTTTATGCTTTTTATATAGGGGTCCCTCTTAAAACACTGGAGCATGAAGGCCCCCATTTGCACTAAACTGGAAGCGGTGTAGTGGCCTGGCTCCTGCTCATCATCCAGGATAATGCCATCCTCGTTCTCCTCCCGCCATACACGGACAACACCAGGGATCCCAGGAAGGTTTAAAGCATGCCCTTCTCGCTCCTCCTCATCTGCCCTGGCACCATCCTCCTCTGACTCTTCTTCAGACTCCTGTTGTTGACTTGTCTCAGATGGAGTAGCCCTCCTGGGAATTTATCCAGCATTGCGACTTCCTCATCTTCTAGCTCCTGCTCCTTGACGGCTTGATCAACGACACGACGCAATGCATGCTCCAGAAAGAAGGCGTAAGGTACGATGCCATTAATGGCACCCTGGCTGCAACTGACCAGTTTGGTGATCTCATCAAATGGCCGCAGAAGTCTGCATGAGTCGCACATGAGCAGCCACTGGCACATTGAAAAAAAAACAAGCTCCCCAGAACCTGTCCTGCTGCAGAGTTCGTACAGGTAGTCATTAACTGCACATTTCTGCTGGAGCAGCCTATCAAGCATATACAAGGTGGAGTTCCATCGTGTCGGGCAGTCACAAATCAGACGTCTGACAGGCAGGTTGTGTCGCAGCTGAATATCAGCAAGGCGAGCAATGCCTTTGTAAGATCTTCTGAACTGGTCAGAGATTTTCCTGGCCTGCCGCAAGACGTCCTGGACCCTGGGGTATTTGCCAACGAATCACTGCACGACTAGCTCCAGGAAATGTGACATGCACGGCACAGATGTATCTTGGCACCGACACTGTGTGTCAGAGATGCATTCACTTGCCGCTGAACGTGGCCATATAGCTCTGGGATGCCCTTCTGGAAGAAATATTTCCTTCCATTGCGGTGTTCCAATGGCCACAAATTTTCTAAAGGCCTCCGAGTCCACCAATTTATATGGCAGTAGTTGGTGGGCTAGCAGTTCCGACAAGCCAGCGGTCAACCATTGGGCAAGAGGGTTATCCGGTGTCATCATCTTTTTATGCTCAAACATTTGGGCCACGGAAGCCTGCCTTTTGCCAGATAAACATGAGGATGGCACGGTGGAAGGTGGAGTGGAGAACAATTGGGAGGAGAGAGAAGAAGGAGAAGAGGCAGGACGTGGAGCGCAGGGAGTGTGGCTTTGTGGGTTCTGACGGGGTTGCTCCCACTGGGCTCGGTGATGGGAGGCCAGGTGCCTTCTTAAGGCGGTCGTCCCTAGGTGAGTGTTGGGCTTAACGCGACTTATGCAGATGGCAACACTATGGTCAGCAGCAGACACGTTAAAAAAAGCCCACACTGCGGAGCCATGTGCCGGCTTCCTGGGAACGCAAGATGTGACCGTGCATGGTAGATGGGTTGCTCCTGATACATTTGCAGTCTGCTTTTTGCCTCCTGTGCAAAGTAAGCTATGCCTGCCTCTTCTCCCTATCTGCTGCTCCGTCTCTCCCTCTGAACTCCCCTCCTCTTACTCTCTTGTGGGCACCCACGTGACGTCCATCGACACGTCATCATCGACGTCATCTTCCCCACCACTAACATTAGAGATCTCAGAGTAGGCAGCAACAGCGGGGACCAACCTCCTTGGGCTGATCTGGGTACTGTCGTCAGATTGCTGAGTGGCGGCCGTTGCTACCCACTCTTCCTGATCCAATGCCACGAATGGCTGCGCATCGGAAATGTCTTGTAATGGATCGGAAAATAAATCCTGTGACTCGAGCAGATGGGATATGGTGGTGGTGGTGTTGGTGTCTTTGGGGTTGCACACAGCAGAGAGTGAAGAGGGTGCAGATAGAGAGGATGAGGAGGGTGCAGAAGCGGAAGGCTGAGTGAGCCACTCAGCCAAGTCTGGTGCGTCCTTTGACGTAATCACATGCACCTTCTGCAACTTCCCACTTAGGATATAGCCTGGTGCTCCTGCCCAACCCCTACCACCACTGCGGAAGGGCCTGACTCTTTTTTAAACAACCCTGTGACAAAAGTCTCTATAGAAGCGCAGTATTTGCTGAAGAAGGTATATAACACCCCGCTTCAATCAGCTCTTTTGGGGGGCGACTGGTATATCACACCAGTTATACAGTCCTGATCAAAAGTTTAAGACCACTTGAAAAATGGCAAAAAATCATATTTAGCATGGCTGGATCTTAACAAAGTTCCAAGTAGAGCTTCAACATGCAACAAGAAGAAATGGGAGTAAGACAAAACATTTTTTGAGCATTACATTTAATGAAAACAACAAATAAACTGAAACGGGCTGTTTTTCAGCTGATCAAAAGTTTAGGACCACACCTCCCCAAAAAATCTAAACCCCCCCAAAACAGAAATCCAACTTCCAAACATGAACTCAGTAATGAGTAGCTCCGCCGTTATTGTTTATCACTTAAAAAATTTGTTTTGGCATGCTTGATGCAAGCGTTTCCATGAGGTGAGTGGGAACATTTCTCCAAGTGGTGAAGACGGCCGCACAAAGGCCATCTACTGTCTGGAAATATTGTCCATTTTTGTAAACTTCCCTTGCCATCCATCCCCAAAGGTTCTCAATTGGATTTAGATAAGGGGAACACGCAGAATGGGCCAAAAGAGTGATGTTATTCTCCTGGAAGAAGTCCCTTGTCCTGCAGGCATTGTGTACTGTAGCGTTGTCCTGTTGAAAAACCCAGTCGTTACCACACAGACGAGGGCCCTCAGTCATGAGGAATGCTCTCTGCAACATCTGGACATAGCCAGAGGCCGTTTGACACCCCTGCACTTCCTGAAGCTCCATTGTTCTACTGAAGGAAAAAGAACCCCAGACTATTATGGAGCCCCCTCTACTGTGGCGCGTAGAAAAGATCTCAGGTGGGATCTGCTTGTCATGCCAGTAACGTTGGAAACCATCAGGACCATCAAGGTTACATTTTTTCTCATCAGAGAATAAAACTTTCTTCCACCTTTGAATGCCCCATGTTTGGTGCTCTCTTGCAAAGTCCAAACGAGCAGTTCTGTGGCGTTCAAGGAGACGAGGTCTTTGAAGATGTTTTTTGTTTTTGAAGCCCTTCAGTCTCAGATGTCGTCTGATGGTTATGGGGTTGCAGTCAGCACCAGTAAGGGCCTTAATTTGAGTCTAGGATCGTCCAGTGGCTTGACGGACAGCCAATTGGATCCTCCGGCTCAGTGCTGGTTCTTCCACTTTACTTTTTTGTTCCATAACCCTCAGGATCATTTAAGAAATTCCAAATGACTGTCTTACTGCCTCCCACCTCAGCAGTGATGGCGCGCTGTGAGAGACCCTGCTTATGCAGTTCAACAACCCGACCACATTAAAAAAGGGAGAGTCTTTTTGCTTTTGCCATCACAACGTGTGACTACCTGACAAAAAATGACAATGAATCCACATCTTTGCACAGATTTGGCCTTTTAAAGGCATGTGGTCCTAAAATTTGGATCAGCTGAAAAACAGCCTGTTTCAGTTTAATCGTTATTTTCAATTAATTGAATGCTCAAAAAATGTTTTGTCTCACTCTCATTTCTTCTTGTTGCATGTTGAAGCTCTACTTGGAACTTTGTTAAGATCCAACAATGTAAAATATGATTTTTTGCCATTTTTCAAGTGGTCTTAAACTTTTGATCAGGACTGTAATTATTTTTTCCAGTACCGTTTGTCACTGTGTGTAGCAGAGGGAACGCAACAAAACAGCAAACAAATGCTGTAGTACCCAAATACGCTATAAAGACAGTATATTGGTATATAACACCCCGCTTCAATCAGTCGTTTTGGGGGAGGACTGGTATATCACACCAGTTATCATAATTTTTTCCAGTACCGTTTGTCACTGTGTATAGCAGAGGGAACGCAGCAAAACAGCAAACAAATGCTGCAGTACCCAAATACACTATAAAGAAAGTATATTGGTATATAACACCCCGCTTCAATCTGTCGTTTTGGGGGGCCACTGGTACATCACACCAGTTATAATTATTTTTTATAATTGTGTTTGACACTCTTTGTATTTGTAGTATCGCTGCAGAACCACTCACCAGTCATAAATTGCTGCACAATACAAATCCACTATAATATGCTTTCTATGTTAGAAAGTATATTATAAGTGTATTATACCCCTATGTACTGCACACCTATCAATAGTACACCTATACCAGTCCTTAAAAGGACTTTTGTGGACCTATTAGCTAGCGATTTGTGTCACTATTAACACTCTAACAGTCTGTCCCTGCTCCACACAGCAACCTCTCCCTACACTGACAAAAGACAGAATGTAAAATGGCAGCCAGATCAGGTCTATTTATAAGATAGGGGGTATGTCCATGTGCTGAAATGTCTCAATTGGCTGTTCTGTACCACCTGATGGATGTGTCATGAGTCAAAGTTCTCCACAATGTAAAAGAATACGGCCGGCGCAAATATCGCCATATGTTCGCATGCTCGGCGAATCGCGAACACGCGAAGTTCGCCGCGAACCGACCGCCAGGCGAACCGCAAAGCCATCTCCAGTGGTGGCGTTATATAGATGAATTCTTCCTTGTGTGGACAGGCATGGCACATGAATTAGAACATTTTAATTCTATAGACCCGGAGGTGAAATTTAATATAGTTTCTTTATACTATGGTCAAATGGACAGGTAATCACCTATGCACAGATCTATTTACTAAAAGTACAGATATAAACACCCTATTGAGAAATGATAGTGGTCAACCGAGACCCATGATTAAATTCCTACCTTACAGCCAATTGCTGAGGGTGAAAAGAATTGTTCGGGATGAAGATTTGGTCAACACACATTTGGAGGATATGGGCGATAAATTCATCAAAAGAGAGAACCCTAGAGCTCTAGTTAAGCACCACACTGGAAAGTATCTATTCTAACGAGAAAGTCTCTACTAAGACAGAAGATAGGAAGTGAAAAGGGATCGCATATCCCTTTTATTACAAATTTTTCAAATCAAAGCCCGCAGATAGGGAACATAATTTAAAAAAAAAATTGGCCAATACTATAGAGTAACTTTAGGAACATCCTAGAATTTTATGTGTCCCCCCTTGTTATCCTACCCCTGCACACAAAATGTAAAGGATCGACTGGTCCAGGCGGATGTTGGCTCCACAAAAGTATCATTTGGAGCATTTTTTGTATGCAAAAAAGTAGGGCGTTTGCCCTGTCATAGCTGTATAAATTGCTCTCTAATTCTAAAAGAGCTTACGTTCACACGCCCGATTACAGGGGAACAGTTTAAAATCAAGAAGTTCTATTAGTGTGATTCATCATATGTTGTATACCTCCTTGAATGCCTATGTCCTCTCTTATATGTAGGAGAAACTACACGAGATGTATGAGGCTCAACCATCACAGATATACAATAATAGAAAAGTGGATGGATCTTCCAATGTCCAAACATTTTACAGAGGCGAAACACAGAGGGAGAGACCTGTCCTTAGGTTCAGAATTATAGATCAAATCTCTATGCCAAGATGAGGTGGGGACATGGTGACCCTCCTCAAAAAGAGGAAATTATTATGGATTTATCATCTTCAGTCCCTTAAACCTAAAGGCCTCAATGTGGAGTTTAGGGTAACATAACAAAACGTGTTTTGGGATTGCGCTCAGCCTTGTCTTGCTGTGTCAGAGAAAACAAGTGTTTGCCATTTTTTCATATTTCGTTATAGTTTTTTTAAATATATTTTAGGATGATCTAAGTTACATAAATAATTTGGATACTGTTTGGACGACTAAACCAACGTCTGACTCCTTCTTTACATATATATATTATGGACTGTCACTGTATTTGAAAATCCCCTGGAACAAATGGGTGATGGCCATGCATCCAGTATGAATTTTTCACTTTTTGTTGTAGCAAAGTTTTTCTAAGTATTTGTTTATGGGCGCATTCCTTTCATTGTACTAGGTTACCTTGTTTATTAAATAGTAACAATTCAGTGGGCGCTCCAGGTGGTTGTGTAGTAGTTCTTGTACTTTCAGTTTTTGAGCAATGATGGTTCATGTGCCGTGGGCGTCACGGTGATGTGTCACATGCCTGGGTGCCCTCTTCCCTCCGCAGGGATAGTGGAACAAGGCTGTCAGACAGGTATCCACATCCCTTTAGGGTGCAACTTTTCTTTGACTTTTTCAAAAGTCACGCATAGTAAATGTGCCATAATCACGGTCTAATCGCACTTTTAGCTCTTAAACATAGACGAAGGAACACCAAATATTGCAAAAATTAACCAAATGTCACAGAAAATCGCCATGACTTGCAACTTTTTTAAAGTCACAATACTGACATACGGTATTGATAAATGTCTCCCTATATGCTCAGTCATGCAGATTTCTGAACCTTCTTGTCTCTTACCCTTTTCCTTCCATTCTTTAGATCATCCAGAGATCGGTGTGTTTCTCTGTTTTGCAACAAAATCGTGCCACAATACTAGGGTAAAATTCTGTCCTAAAGTAAACCAACGAATAGTTGGTATAGTGCTAGATAAAAGTGTCTATGCCTGTACCAGGTTTATCATTTAACCAGAGCCGTTCCAGACTGTCTGTCTAAATAGGCAATGTATCAAGTGCGCTGCACCAGAAAAGTGGAGTGATTGTGACTGTTTTGTTGGTGGAGTAAGTATTTGCACCAAATGAATGATGTATTTGCACCATTTACATTTACCATAGGGCGCCCAGATGTCTTGTGGGCAGAGCTATAGTTTTAGCAAAAGTATGAATCAAAAACTTGCAAAACAGTTGCAACGGTACTCTAGTCCCCTGTTGCTGTACAGACTGACGGAGCCTTAGAAATATGACAAGACTTTTTTTGATAAAAAAACACGTGCGACATTTTGTAAATTTGCCACAAAAAAATGGTTTCAAAGCAAGTAGATACTTAAAGGGAACCTGTCACCCAAAAATCGCCTATTAAGCTGTTTACAGTACCTTATAGTGCTGTATAGTCGTTTCCTGATGCACTTTTTGTTAGTTTTGCAGCATGTATGCTCAGTCAGAAATCGATGTTATATTCAGCTGCTGCCCCGTGCTTCAAGTCAGGCTTGAAGTCACGGGGGCAGCGGCCTCGGCGTCTTACATGGCCCTCTCCCCGCCCCCTGCCTCTGTGACTGACAGCCGAAATCCGATTCCGGGACCGCGCTCAACGGCCGCATGCGCAGAAAAGGGCGGCAGGAGCGCGGTCCCGGCTGCCGCGCGTACTACGCGCCGTCTTACTTTCGCCGCACTGCGCATGCGCCCGACATCCTGTATCAAACGCGCCCGCGCCCGGCATCTGGGCGCGGGCGCGTTTGATACAGGATGTCGGGCGCATGCGCAGTGCGGCGAAAGTAAGACGGCGCGTAGTACGCGCGGCAGCCGGGACCGCGCTCCTGCCGCCCTTTACTGCGCATGCGGCCGTTGAGCGCGGTCCCGGAATCGGATTTCGGCTGTCAGTCACAGAGGCAGGGGGCGGGGAGAGGGCCATGTAAGACGCCGAGGCCGCTGCCCCCGTGACTTCAAGCCTGACTTGAAGCACGGGGCAGCAGCTGAATATAACATCGATTTCTGACTGAGCATACATGCTGCAAAACTAACAAAAAGTGCATCAGGAAACGACTATACAGCACTATAAGGTACTGTAAACAGCTTAATAGGCGATTTTTGGGTGACAGGTTCCCTTTAAAAAAAAAAGAGCAAAAAGTTGCATATGGAATTACCCCAAGGACTTTTACCATAAGCACCATTCATAGAATTGTCCGCACGGTTAGTTTTAATCCAGCATTAACTAGAGTTTTCCATGTCCTCAGCATCGACTTGCCAACCAGCATTTTTGCCAAGTAGAACAGCTGGGATTCTGAAGAGCAAGATGGTTGAGCTCTCATAGGACAACATTCTAGTAGATACAGTAAATGAGCATTTAAGGGGCATAGGGTTAAAAGTGTTTGTCCAACTGGAGGACGTCTTCAAGTATCATTTGGCTCAGTTTTCCACAGTCTTTCATATCTGCATAGATTTTTAAGAGCTGACATGACAGACATTCTTCATATCTGCTCAGCCGCTTTAGACATTTTTACTGCCAATTACTGATGGGAATCCAAAGATTGCTTAGTAAAATAACAGTATAACCTTGCCAGAAGCTGCTAAGTAAAGACAAATCAAATTTGCTTGAGGACAGATGTGGAGAGCTGGGGAGCCTAATTAAGCATAAAATGTAGTTCCATTTTCTTATAAAAATTACCATGTCTCAAATATTAAAAATACACAAAGTTCAGGAAGTTTATTGGTGACCAGAGAGGTTTGATGTAATATATGACAAATAAGGAAGGATTGTGTGAAAAATCTTTACTAAAATCCAGCTTTAAATATTGTATTTTACCCTGTATTATCAATGCCATATTTTTTGTTACACGGGTTGATGAGCCTTAATGCATAGTATGTAGGTATCATACCACATGAATATTGTTCCTAATATTCTATATGATTGAGTTAAAGCAACTTTAAAATAGCACATGCAAAATCTATATTTAACCCCTCAGTCACCACCAATATGCCATTTTACGGCGGTCACCAAGGGGCCTTAAGTTAGGCCACCACCTTTTTACTGTGGCACAGTCTATGTGCTGCACGGATCTCCCGTGCAGTAGAGAGCTGAGGCACGGCTGTAACAGCCACACTTCTGCTCTTACAGCCTGGACCGGCAGGAGCACCGACCTGGGCTGTTTAACTCCTTATATGCTGTGGGCAATTGCACCCTCTGCATGTAAGCAGTTACAAAGGGAGTGGACTCCCTCTGTCTCCCATCGGCATCCTGCAAATAAGATTGCATGGTGCTGATGTCAGTGCAGGCAGGCCGGAGGCGTAGCCTTCTGGTGAATGTTAGTATAGCACTGACATTAAAATGCATTGCACTATAGGAATAGTGCAAAGCATTTTAGAAGCGATCAAAAGATCACCTATTTTAGTTTCCTTGTGAGAGTATTAAATGTTTAACCCCTTAGTGACGTTAGTTACCACATCATGACATGCACAGTAAGTCATGAGATAAAAAGTGTCACCGCAAGTACACTTGCGGTGACACCAGCATCTAAACAGGTGCTACGGACCGCTGAGCTGTCCTGGCACCCAGCAGGAGACCAATCACAGCGGTCCCTGCGTTTGGATCTCTGCGATTGGTCAGTCAGATTTGACTGACTAATCGCAGCATTCAGCTGCGTAGCTCTGATCTCCAGTGAGTGTTGAGGAGATCGGACTGTGCTGCTGTGTTTACTGTGCCCCGATCTCCCCCCCTTCAGGATGACCGAGCCCCCATCCCTCCTCGCCCCCACAATACTTTATGATGGCCGAGCGGTAGTAGATTGTCAGCTGTAACATACAGATAGATCATAACAGAAGGAGGGAGCTCCATGCTTCCCCCTCCTATCGGGCCACTGCTCTGCTGTGCCAGCATCCCAATGGTTACCATGGCAACTGGATGCCTTACATAGGCATCCAGGCTTGCCATGGTATATAAGCTTGACAGGGTCCTGACAGAGGCAGGACCCTGATCAGGCTTATTGTGAATGAAAATACACTGCAGTACACTATACAGTGTATTGTAGTGTATTGTAGAGCCATCAGACCTACTGAATCTTCAAGAACCAAGTTGGTTTGAGTCAAAAAAGTGTAAAAAAAAGTGTTAAAAAAATGAAAAAAGTAAATAGAAAGTAAAAAACGAAATCTAACATTTTCAAATATACACACATTTATAATTGGGTAAAATTGAAGAAAATAAAATACCCTAAACATTTTTGGTATTTCCTCGTCCATAAAAACCAGCAGACATTATTTTGTCACCATCACAAAAAGTGAAACAACAAGTGATCAAAAGGGCATATGCCCCTCAAAATAGTCCCAATCAAACAGTCACCTCATCCCGCAAAAAAAGAGATTCTACCTAAGACAATCGGCCAAAAAATAAAAAAGCTAAGGCTCTCAGACTATGCAGACACTAAAACATAATTTTTTTGTTTCAAGAATGCTATTATTGTGTAAAACATAAATAAATAAGAAAAATATACATATGTATTGCCACTTCCGTAACGACCTTCTCTATGAAAATATTACATAACCTAACCCCTCAGGTGAACACTGTAAAAATAAAAAAATAAAAACTGTTCCAAAAAATACATTTTTTGTCACCTACCATCACAAAAAGTGCAACACCAAGTGATAAAAAAGGCATATGCCCCCAAAATATTACAAAACAAATCGTCACCTCATCCCACAAAAAATTAGAACCTACTTAAGACAATCGTTTCAAAAATGCTATTATTGTGTAAAACATAAATAAATAAAATATACATATGTATTGCCACTTCTGTAACGACCTTCTCTATGAAAATATCACATGACCTAACCCCTCAGGTGAACACTGTAAAAATAAAAAAATAAAAACAGTTCCAAAAAAGAATTTTTTTGTCACCTACTATCACAAAAAGTACAACACCAAGCGATCAAAAAGGCATATGCCCCGCAAAACAAATCGTCACCTCATCCCACAAAAAATGAGAACCTACTTAAGACAATCAGCCAAAAAATTAAAAAGCTATGGCTCTCAGACTATGGAGACACTAAAACATTATTTTTTTTATTTCAAAAATGCTATTATTGTGTAAAACTTAAGAAAAAGTATACATATTATGTATTGCTATGTCTGTAACAACCTGCTATATAAAAATATCACATGACCTAACCACACAGGTGAACGCCGTAAAAATAAATAAATAAAAACTGTGCCAAAATTACCAATTTTTCGTCACCTTTCCCCAAAAAGTGTAATAATGAATGATCAAAAAATCATACGTACCCAAAAATGGTACCAATAAAAACGTCAATTCTTCCTACAAAAACTAGCCCCTGCACAAGACGATCGGCAGAAAAAATAAATAAAATATATGGTGTTCAGGAAATGGAGACACAAAAACATATTTTTATTTTCAAAAATGCTTTATTATGTAAAACTGAAACAAACAAATAAAGTAGATATATTTGATATTATCGCATCTGTAACAAAATAGCACATGATCTAACCTGTCAGATGAATGTTGTAAAAAACAAAAAATAAAAACGGTGCCAAAACATCCATTCTTTGGTTACCTTGCCTCACAAAAAACATAATATATAGCGATTAAAAATCATATGTACTCCAAAATAGTACCAATAAAACTGTCACCTTATCCCGTAATTTCCAAAAGGGGTCACTTTTTGATTGTTTATACTGTAGGGTGCATCTGGATAGCTTAAAATGGGACATGGTGTCTAAAAACCAGTCTAGCAAAATCTGCCTCCCAAAAACCAGACAGCGCTTGTAATAGTGCAGAACCCCAATCAACCAGACAGAGGTTAAACAATAGTGGATTTATTAGATAAACGGCAGTACAGTCCAAACCCGTAAGCATATACAGGGTACCAACCCGAAAAATAATCTGTGCAGGGAAACACCAAGAGGACAGCCAGTGACCAAACCAAAGTTCTTATGCGCAGTATTAGTCCATGTAACATGGTACCTAGGGATCAGACATCAGGATTTCCAGGGTCCAATCCAAGGTCATACACGAGACAAACTGTTCAGCAAAGATGAGGTATCCAGAGATAAATCGAGGAAGGCAGAAGTCATGTACAGGTAAGTCTGGGATAATATGAACTGCAACATAAACCCAGGTTGTCAAAACAACAGTGGGCACTGACCAACCAAGGAGATCACCTTTTAAGTACCTGCTAGCTAATCACAAAGTGCCATGTGTCTATTCCTTATAGGTCATATAATGATCCTAATCCATGACACTTGTGCGGCCTAGGCTGGTCCTTAGTCACTAAACCCATGCCTGCCCTCTAATCTACTAGAATTAACATACAGGTATTTTCCCCGTCAGCGGACGGTGTAGCGAATAAGATGCGCGTACGTTCGGCCCAGCATGAATACACGATCGCGACGGCATGGATGCTGGAACGGAACCAGCAGGTGATACCAGAGACAGGACCGGCCGCTGTGTGCCGCCACAAGTCTGGTCAATCTGCCTCTGATACCCTGGCGGTCTTCCCCTCCGGCGACCATGCGGACGCACTACTGCGTCTGCCCGCAAAGGAGTCGGAACCGAAAACTGCTATGTGCCCATACAGCAGTTTACCACCACATGTGGGGTGTTTCTGTAAACCGCAGAATCAGGGTAATAAATATTGAGTTTTGTTTGGCTGTTAACCCTCAATATGTTAAAGAAAAAAAAATCCTAATGGAAAATCAGCCAAAAAAGTGAAATTTAGAAATTTCCGTTTTCCTTTAAATCTTGTGGAATACCTAAAGGGGTAACAGAGTTTGTAAAATCAGTTTAGAGTAACTTGAGTGGTGTAGTTTCCAAAATTGGATAATTTATGGGTGGTTTCTACTATGTAAGCCCCACAAAGTGACTTCAGACCTGAACTGGTCCCTAAAAAGTGGGTTTGGGAAATTTTCTTAAAAATGTTAAGAATTATTTATAAAATATTTAATAAGGCATCACTATATATATTATAATATTTTATGAGGTATCACTTTCTGCTTTAAAAGCAGATACATTTTTCATAATTTTTGGTAAATTTGGGATTTTTTCATAAATAAAGGTAAAATATATTGACTCATGAACTACAATGTGCCATGAGAAATGTCTCTCTCTGAATGGCTTGGATAAGTAAAGTTATTACCATATAAAGTGATACATGTCAGATTTTCAAAAATAAGCCTGGTCAGGAAAGTGCAAAATGGCCCGGTCATTAAGTGATAAAAAAAAAAGTAAAAAGTCATAAAATAAAAAAATGAGAAGTGAAAAAATACACATTTTGCACAAAAATAGCAAAAAGAAATTCTCCACATATTTGGTATCACCACACCCGTAATGACCCGCACTAAACAATTCTCATGTAATTTATCCCGTACGGTGAACAACGTAAACAAAAGGCAACAAGAAATCAACAAAATATAAAATAATTCCTGCTTTTGGAATAACATGCGATCAAAATGTATTATTGACCTTAAAATAATACCAATGAAAACTACAAGTTGTCCCGCAAAAAAATCAAGCACTCACACAGTTCTGTAGAAAGAAAATTTTAGGGAATGTGGCAATGCAAAACTTTGACTTCATTTTAAAATAAAGGGTTTTTATTGTGCAAATGTAGTAAAACATAAAAAAATATGTAATTGGTATCGTTGTAATCATACTGACCCTGAGACTAAAGTTATTGTGCAATTTATGCTGAAGAATCAATGCTCAGTGGCAGTATTGCTGTTTTTCCCTTTTCTCACTAAGAAAGTTAATAAAAGTTAATACCCCAAAATGGCAACACCTAAAACTACAACTTGCCCCATGAAAAAAAACTGCCCTCATATGGCTACATAGAAAAATAAAAAAGTTCTAGCTCCTTGAAGGCGTCAATTAAAAAATGAAAAAAAATCTTCTGTCATTAATAGGGTTTTCCAGGATCTCTGGATAGGTTATCAGTGTCTGAACGGCCTTACCTCTGCTTTTCCTAGGCCAGTGACGATTAGTGATGATCGAGCATTCTCGGCCGAACACCAGCTTGACTCGAGCATCTGGATGCTCAGCACATGGCGGTATTCGGCTGAATACCTCATGTGCTCGAGTGCAATGCTCGAGTCTTCGTCCGCACGTTTCTTGGCTGTAATGTCATAACAATGTTGACTGCTGGCATCACAGTGATTGGCTGGCCGAATTGCATCATTGGGTGCTATATAGCACCCGATGAAGCATGTTCGGCTCATTCTGAGTCAGGGAGAGCTGTGCTGAGGAAGGGACAGACAGTGTAGGGAGAGATTTAAGAATATTTTTACCACCAAAACTTTTCAGATGCCCAAAAGTCCTTTTAATGACTATTGTGTGTGGCAGTAGCAATATCAATTTTTAGCGCATCCTGCACTAAATAGCATACAATAGTTAGGCCGCTGCAGACAGCGACATTAGCTGTGCCATATCTCCAGTGTAAAGTGTGCACATCCAACAAATATCTGTGACATACAGAGTACCGTTTCAATAGACGGTGACCGCTTGTGACAGTGATTTTAGTTGCTACACATCTCCAGTGTAAAGTTTGCGCATCCCAAAAATTTCTGACATGCAGTGTAATTTTTCAATAGACGGTGTCCACTTGTGACAGTGACATTAGCTGCTCCAGATCTCCAGTGTAAAGTGTGCACATCCAAAAATGAATCTGTGACATCCAGTGTACTTTTTCAATAGACAGTGTCTGCTTCTGATAGTGACATTAGCTGCGCCAGATCTCCAGTGTAAAGTGTGCGCATCCAAAAAACATCTGTGACATCCAGTGTACTTTTTCAATAGACGGTGTCCGCTGCGGACAGTGACATTAGCTGTGCCACATCTCCATTGTAAAGTGTGCACATCCCAAAAATATCTGTGATATCCAGTGTACTTTTTCAAAAGACGTGTCCACTTCTGACAGTAACGTTAGCTGTGTCACATCTCCAGTGTAAAGTGTGCGCATCCCAAAAATATCTGTGACATCCAGTGTACTTTTTCATTAGACGGTGTCCGCTGTGGATGGTGACATTAGCTGCGCCACATCTCCTGTGTAAACTGTGCACATCCCAAAAATATCTGTGACATCTAGTGTACTTTGTCAATAGACTATGTCCTCTTGTGACAGTGACATTACCAGGGCCACATCTGCAGTGTAACGTGTGCGCTTCAAAAATGTATCTGTGACATACAGTGTACTTTTTTGCGTAGATGCTGCGGACAGTGACATTACTGGTGGTACCTCTCCTGTATAGCGTTTCCTCATCCCAAATTCCTGTGACATTCCCTGTAATTTTTTAATTGGCTGCTCGTGACAGGATTGACATTACCTGCGGGATATCTCATTTGTGACATTTCCACATCCCAAATACCTTTTTAAATTTGTTTGCGCATACACTTCTAAATCCTACGCTACTGTATGCGTGACAGACTTTCAATAATATATAACATTTAATATGAAGAAGGCGAGCAGTAAGGGACGTGGCAGTGGCCGTGATGCTGATGGTGCACGCAGAGGCTGTGGCCCTGGGCATGGTGAAACTGTGCCTGCTGCCAGAGCACAAGAAAAACAATCATCCACGATACCTAGCTTCATACTCCAGTTTGCAGGGCGGCGCAGGACACCACTCTTGAAGCCAAACCAGTGCGACCAGGTGGTCGGTTGGATTGCAGCAAATAAAGCTTCCAGTCGGTTAAGCATCACCCTGTCTTCCACCAAGTCCAGTCTCAGTAGCCAAGAGTCTGCTCAACCCAATCCTGATCCTCCTTTCTCCCACCATGGAGAGTCTGGGCAAACAAGTTATCCCACACTCGGATATTCCAAAGAGCTCTTTTCAGCAGCATTCCTTGATTTGGCCCTCTCGCCAAGTAAGCTTGAAGAGGGACATACCTTGTGCCCTGATTCCCAACCTTTTGAGCATCCACAATCACAAGAAGATGACGGTGGGGAATAGCAATTACTGTTTAATGAGGTGGATGATGATGAGACACAGTTGCCAATAACTCAACGGCAATTACTGTCTCAAGAGGTTGATGAAGAGGATGAGACATACTACTGAGGTAGTGGTTAGGTCAACAAGTCAGGAGGATGAGCAGAGTGAGAAAGTGGAAGAGGAGGTGGTGGACGATGACGTCACTGACCCAGCCTGGGAAGGTGTAAAGCCGAGCGAGGACAGCAGTACAGAGGGGGAGGGACCTGCTGCACCACAACAGGCTGGAAGAGGCAGTGGGTGGAAAAACAGGGAAGGTGGGTCACACCAAACAGGCCCGCAACAGTTCCACAGAGCACCCCCTTGCTGAAATCTCCCTTGCCAAGGGGTAGGTGTTCCGCAGTATGGCGCTTTTTTGAGGAAAGTGCGGACAACAAAAGAATAGTAGTTTGCAACCTGTGCCACACAAAATTAAGCCGGGGCGGTAACACTAGCAACCTCACCACCACCAGCATGATACGCCACATGGCATCCAAGCACCGTAATAAGTGTGACGAACGCCTGGGTCCACAATCTGTGTCTGCGGCTCACACCACTGCCTCCTCTTCTCCTGTGTTACGTGCTGGCAAATCCCCTGTCGAAGGCGCAGGCCCAGATGCCTCCCGCCCTGCACCTGGACCTTCGCAAGCACCATCAGCAACCACATTGACTTCCGTGTCTCAGCACAGCGTCCAAATGTCCTTAACCCAGGCATTTGAATGCAAGTGCAAATACCCAGCCACCCACCCACAGGCCATGGCATTAAATGCGCAGCTTTCCAAATTACTGGCCCTGGAAATGTTGCCATTTAGGCTTGTGGACACTGAGGCCTTCCGCAGCCTGATGTCGGCGCCCGTCCCGCGTTACGCAGTCCCCAGCCGCCACTATTTTTCAAAAAGGTCTGTGCCCGACTTTCGTGTACACCAACATGTGTCCCGTAACATCACACGTGCCCTGACCAACGCAGTTACTGGGAAGGTCCACTTAACCACGGACACATGGACAAGTGCATTCGGCCAGGGACGCTACATTTCCCTGACTGCACACTGGGTGAATGTTGTGGAGGCCGGGAGCGAGTCGTACCCTGGGATGGCACAGGTGCTACCGACGCCAAGAATTGCAGGCTCCAATTCCATCAGGGATTCCGCCAGCATCTACGTTAGTGGCTCCAACCCCCCACTTCTCCTCCTCCGCCATCTCCTCCGCTTTCACCTCCGAATTTTCCGTCTGCAGCACCAGTCGGTCATCAGTCGGTAGCTGGAAGCAGTGTAGGACTGCATTGGGGAAGCAGCAACAGGCCGTGCTGAAGCTGATATGGTTATGGGACAAACAGCACACCGCAGCAGAGCTGTGGCAGGGAATAAGAGGCCAGACTTTGCTGTGGCTCTCACCACTCAACCTAGAACCAGGCATGGTTGTGTCTGATAATGTCCATAACTTGGTGGCGGCTTTGGAGCTCGGGAAGCTCACACACATCACATGCCTAGCCCACATCTTAAACTTAGTGGCCCAATTTTCCTGAGCTACTGGTGAAGGTGCGCCGAATGTGTGCACATTTCCGAAAGTCATTGACTGCTTAAGACAGTCTGTCAATGCTGCAGCAGCACTTGAAATCTCACCGACTGTTGTGCGACATTGTTCCACATGTTGGCCAGGCTTTGTGAGCAGCATAGGGCGACCCACTCATTATACGCATTTTAGACAACACAGATTACTGTTTGTTCACCCTTCTCGATCCCGACTACAAAGAGAACTTCTCATTTCTCATCCCTCTGGTGGAGAGGATGAGCAAAACGGTGCAATACCAGAAGATCCTTGTTGAAAAATTGCTCCCAGAATTTCCATCTGACAACGCTGGCGGCAGAGTCCGTAGTTCCTTGGGCAACCAAGGATTAGAGACTAGGTGAACACACAGCAGTTACAACAGAGGCAGGGCAATACTGTCCAAAGCCTGGGACAGTTTCATGACACCCCACCAGCATCCTCACCCTGATGCGCAGCCTAGTGTCCCAAGGAGGGAAACATTTTGGAAGATGGTGAAGGAGTACATAGCAGACCGTGTCAGCGTCTACAATGATCCCTCAGTGCATTACAACTACTGGATGTCCAAGCTTGACATGTGGCACGAACTGGCGTTCTACACCTTGGAGGTGCTGGCTTACCCTGCCGCCAGCATTTTGTCTGAGTGGGTATTTAGTGCTGCTGATGGCATTATAACAGATAAGCGTATCCGCTTGTCAACTGAAAATGCAGATAGGTTGACTCTTATAAAATTCAACAAGCCCTGGATTGACCATGACTTCTCGACTCCACCAGAAGAAAGCTGATGAACCTGAAGGCATTTTAAATGTGCTGTTAATAATATACTAAATACACTGTACTCACATGCACCCCTTCCACCACAAACACGGGTATATGGTTGAATTTTCCTTTTCTCATCCTCCTTCTCCTCTTCCATCATATAAACATGCTTATTCGTAGCATATCATGTTTTACAGGGTCAGCTCAGCTACAGGCCCTTGCATAAAACTTTTTAGAGGGTCAACTCACCAGTAGGCCTTCACCTACAATGTTTTTCAGGGTATTCTCACCAGAAGGCCATTGCATATAATGTTTTACAGGGTCAGCTCACCAGCAGGCCCTTGCATAAAACTTTTTAGAGGGTCAGCTCACCAGCAGGCCTTCACCTACAATCTTTTACAGAGTCAGCTCACCTGAAGGCCCTGGCATATAATATTTTAGAGAGTCATCTCATCAGCAGGCCCTCACCTAAAATGTTTTACAGGGTCAGCTCACCAACAGGCCTTCACCTACAATGTTATACAGGGTCAGCTCATCAGCACGCCCTCGCATATATTTTTTTACAGGGTCAGTTCACCAGCAGGCCCTCTCCGTAAATATTTTACAGGGTCAGCTCACCAGCAGGCCCGCACCTAAAATCTTTTAATGGATCAGCTCACCAGCAGGCCCGCACTTCAAATCTTTTACAGGGTCAGCTAACCAGCGGACCTTCACCAACAATCTTTTACAGGGTCAGCTCATCTGCAGACCCTCACATATAATGTTTTAGAGGATCAAATCACCTGCAGGCCCTCACCTACAATCTTTTACAGGGTCAGCTCACCTGCAGGCCCGCAAACTAAAATCTTTTACAGGGTCAGCTCACCTGCAGGCCCACACCTGAAATCTTTTACAGGGTCAGCTAATCTGCAAGCCCTCACCTAATTATACCAAATAGGTAATTTGCACACATGCTGCCTTGCTTAGATGTGGTAGCCATAGCCATTTCTGAGGCTCCCTCTCCGGAATCAAGCCCTGATTCCCCGTGACCCGTGGTCACAATGGTTTGTACTGAAAATATTATCAAAAGTTGATAGGGCAGACATCCGAATGGATCGTCGCCATCACAGTGACGTGTGATCAGCCCCAGGTTATCTAGAATAGAGATTTCGTAAAAATAAAATTTTCCATTCGCGAATGGCGAACGCAAATTTTTGCAAATGTTCGCGAACTAGCAAACTGGGCAAACCACCAATGACTTCAATAGGCAGGTGAATTTTAAAACCCACAGGGACTCTTTCTAGCCACAGTAGTGATGGAAAAGTTGTTTCAAGGGGACTAACACCTGGACTGTGGCATGTCGGAGGGGGATCCACAGCAAAACTCCCATGGAAAATTACATAGTTGACGCAGAGTTGGATTTTAATCCATAAAGGGCATAAATCACCTAACAATCCTAAATTTTTTTGAACAACATAGTTTAAAACATCCAGTGTGTGTATACGATCAGGTATGATGTTGTATCGATCAGGTAGTGTAAGGGTTAAGCCCGCTTCACAGACATTGACAGACCAAACTCCCCTTTTAATGCACCGCAAACAACCGCGAACAGTCCATTTGCCCAACCGCAAACTTCCCATTTGCACAAGGTTGGATACCAAGCTAGCCATGTCCCGTTGATGTCATTGAAGGTTTCTTCCTCCACCCAGCCACGTACAACACCAAGGGTCCCCGAAAGGTGAATTGAATTGATTTTTCGAACGGGGATATGGTTAAAAAAAACGCTGGCTCCCTCCCCTTTGTTTGAATCCTTGGTCACTGCGTCTGCGCCGTGCAATTTACTGTCACACCCGATATAAGTGGTATTTTCTGTAGTACTATTCTCATCAGTTTAATCCCTGTTACATCCCCAATCTGGGGTCCATTTATTGAATTGATTTTTCGAACGGGGAGATGGTTAAAAAAAAACGCTGGCTCCCTCCCCTTTGTTTTAATCCACGGTCACTGCGTCTGCACCGTGCAATTTACAATAATTAATTAATGTTTTTTCTATGAAAAATTATCCAGCCGATCGCTTTTGGTCTGATCATAATGAAGCAACGGCCTTATATTCTTGGGTGTGGCAACATTGCCAACACACTCATAGTGGTGATGATCAGTTCATGTGATACGCAAGCCCCTTCACCACGACAAGGTACCGATCACGAAGGGGAATTGACACATGTATGTGCCTTTTTTTTGTTTTGTTTTTGCAGCCACAGTGCAGCACCAGAGGCCAGAAAAATTAGGCATATGCATATGCCAGAAAAAACAGGTACTGTTGCTGCCGCTGCTAAAATTGATGTTTTCCAGGCAGAAAGGTGACTAAAACATTGCGGCTTGAACCCTAGTTGGTGGTGGAGAATTCACAAAAGTCATCCGGTATGCAGACATTAAATACAGCAGCGTGGGGACCATTTTGAGGCCAAGGCATGTCATCAGGCCTTTTGTTAGTCAAACGTATCCCCCACTGTCAGTCCCTTCGGGATCCAAGCCTCATTCATCTTAATGAAGGTGAGGTAATCAACACTTTTTTGACCAAGGCGATTTCTTTTGTCAGTAACAATGCCTCCTGCTGCACTGAAGGTCCTTTCTGACAGGACACTTGAAGCGGGGCAGACCAGAAGTTTGCGATAGCTCAGGCCACAGGTCAAGCCTGCATACCCTATAGTCAAGGGGTTCATCGCTCCCCAGAGTGTCGATATCTGCAGTTAAGGCGAGGTAGTCTGCTACCTGATGGTCGAGTCGTTCTCTAAGGCTGGATCCCGATGGGTTGTGGGGATGTGTAGGACTGAAAAAGCGGTCTTCCATCAACAACACATCTGCAAAGCGTCCTGTCCTTGCCGCCGTGGTCGTGGTAGGAGGAGGATTACTTTCACCTCTTCCCCAGTTAGATTCCCGTTGTGCTGTGACAGCCCCCTTATAAGCTGTGTAAAGCATATTTTTTAGTTTGGTTTTGAACTGCTGCATCCTTTCTGACTGTCGGTAATTTGGTAACATTTCCGCCACTTTCTGCTTATACCGGGGGTCTAGTAGCGTGGCCACCCAGTACTGGTCGTTCTCCTTCATCCTTTTTATACGAGGGTCCCTCAACAGACATGACAGCATGAAAGACCCCATTTGCGCAAGGTTGGATGTCGAGCTACTCATTTCCCGTTCCTCGTCCTCAAAGATGTCATTGACGGTCTGTTCTTCCCCCCAGCCACGTACAACACCACGGGTCCCAGATAGGTGACAACAACGAGCACCCTGGGATGCCTGCTGTGGTTGGTCTTCGTCCTCCTTAAAGCCACATTCCTCCTCTGACTCCTCTTTCTCATACTCCTCTTGCAGCGTTGCCGCAGGTCCGGCAAGCGATGATGACAAGGCTGTTTCTGGTGGTGATGGTGAACACAACTCTTCCTCTTCACGCTCATCTACAGCCTGATCCAGCACTCTTTGCAGGGCACACTCCAGGAAGAAAACAAATGGGATGAGGTCGCTGATGGTGCCTTCGGTGCAACTGACTAGGTTTGTCACCTCCTCAAAAGGACGCATGAGCCTACAGGCATTGCGCAGGAGCGTCCAGTAACGTGGCAAAAAAATTCTTAGCTCCGCAGAGGCTGTCCTAGCACCCCGGTCATACAAATACTCGTTGATGGCTTTTTCTTGTTGGAGCAGGCGGTCGAACATTAGGAGTGTTGAATTCCAACGTGTCGGGCTGTCGCAAATCAAGCACCTCACTGGTATGTTGTCTCTGCGCTGAATGTCTGAAAAGTGCGCCATGGCCGTGTAGGAACGCCTGAAATGGCCACACACCTTCCTGGACTGCTTGAGGACGTCCTGCAAGCCTGGGTACTTAGACACAAAGCGTTGTACGATGAGATTCAACACATGTGCCATGCTTCCATTGTCACACACCACTTTGCCGATCTCCAGTTGGTGCAGGTCAGCCACTGATCCACCTGTGCGTTCAGGGCGGACAGGAGTGCTGGTCCGGTGTGACTCTCTGCTTTCAGGCAAGTCAACCCCAAAACGGCGTGACACTGTCGTATCCGGGATGTGGAATAGCCCCTGGGGAGCTGGGGGGATTTACTTGATGTGCAGCCAGACGCCGCAGCAGAAGAGGACTCAGCCGAGGAGGTTATCGAAGAGGATGGAGTAGGAGGAGTAGAGGAGGTGGCAGTAGGCCTGTCTACAAGTTGTGGAGGTGTCACCAACTCCACTACAGAGACACGCATTCCATGCTTGGCAGCCGTCAGCAGGTTGACCCAATGCGCAGTGTACATGATATACCTGCCCTGACCGTGCTTTGCAGACCAGGTATCAGTGGTCAGATGGACCCTTGCCCCAACACTGTATGGCAGAGATGCCATGACTTCCTTTTCAATAACTGAGTATAGGTTTGGGATTGCCTTTTTTGAAGAAAAAAAATTGTCCGGGTACCTTCTATTGTGGTGTCCCAATATCGACACATTTTTGGAAGGCCTCAGACTCCACCAGCTGATATGGTAAAAGCTGGCGGGCTAAGAGTTCCGTCAAGCCAGCTGTCAGACGCCGGGCAAGGGGGTGACTCTGCGACATTGGCTTCTTACGCTCAAACATTTCCTTGACAGACACCTGACTGTGGGCAGATGAGATGGAACTGCTGAAGCTGAGAGGCAGAGTGGCGGGTGGTTGAGAGGGGGCAATGAGGACAGCAGTGGTTGACGTGGCTGAAGATGCTGGACTAGGAGGAGGATGGTGGCTTTGAGTTTGTGTGCTGCTTGTACTCATGTGTTGATCCCATTGGCGTTTGTGATTTGAGATCATGTGCGTTTGCAAAGCAGTTGTACCGAGGTGGGTGTTGGACTTCCCACGACTCAGTTTCTTTTGGCACAGGTTGCAAATGGCATTGCTGTTATCAGAGGCAGTCACACAAAAAAAAATGCCACACTGCTGAGCTTTGCAATGACGGCATTCTGATGGTGGCAACAGCATGCGTTGATTGGCGTGTTGTCTGGCTGACCCCGGGTGCCGATACATGCTGTCTGACTGTGCCACTAGCTCCTTGCGACGACCTCCCCCTGCTTCCAACCCGTCTCCCCCTTCTCTCTGTCTCCCCTTCTGAACTTTCCCCCTCTTCTTCATCTCTTCGAGCAGGCACCCACGTGGTATCCACGGACACACCGTCATCATCAACCGCTTCACTTGTATCTGACACCTCAGCAAAGGAGGCAGCAGCTGGTACAACATCATCATCATCACCACACTGTACGTCCATGTGTGTAATGCTGCCTGACTGAAACATATCCCGGTTATCTACATCCTCTGGCAATAATGGTTGCGCATCACTAATTTCATCCAACTGATGTGTAAATTACTCCTCTGACGGATCAAGTGAAGCGGCTGTGGTGGCTGTGGTGGTAGTGGTGGTGGTGGCGGCGGGCGGGAGAGTGGTAATTTGAGAGCAGGTGACCAAAGCTGAGCTGGAAGAGGATGGTGCGTCAAGGTTCTTAGCGGAAGCTGTTGAAGATTGGGTGTCCTGTGTAAGCCAGTCACCTATGTTCTCAGAATTTTTCGGGTTCAGGGTACATGGCCTCTGAACACTGGGCATTATTCCAGGGCCAGTGGAAATCACAGCACCACGACCACGACGGCCCCTGCGGGGTGGTCTGCCTCTGCCTGTCATTTTTTTTTAATAAGTGGTAGGTACTATGCGTGCAAGGTACTGTGCCACCCTATATAAGTGGTGAGCAGTGGGCACAGTACAGTCTGTGTGGGCCTGACACACACTGGCTTGCAACTGCGATTATATCTCAGAGAAAAAATAATTTGACTTTTTTTATCTGCAAGGTATTGTGACACCCTGTAACGGTATGAGTGGTGGCCTGGCCAGTGGGCACAGTACAGTCTGTGTGGGCCTGACACACACTGGCTTGCAACTGCGATTATATCACAGAGAAATAATAAATTGAATGTTTTTTATCTGCAAGGTATTGTCTGTGACACCCTGTATGAATAGTGTGCGCACAGTACAGTCTGTGGGCCAGACAGTCACTCACTGGCTTGCAACTGCGATTAAATCACAGAGAAATAATAAATTGAATTTTTTTTATCGGCAAGGTATTGTCTGTGACACCCTGTATGAATGGTGTGCACACAGTACAGAATTTTTTTAATCTACAAGGTATTGGGATTTGTTAGTGACACCCTGTAACGGTATGAGTGGTGGCCTAGCCAGTGGCCACAGTACAGTCTGTGGGCAAGACACTCACTGGCTTGCAACTGCGAATATATCACAGAGAAATAATAAATTGAATTTTTCTTTTATCTGCAAGGTATTGTGATTTGTCAGTGACACCCTGTAAACGGTATGAGTGGTGGCCTAGCCAGTGGCCACAGTACAGTCTGTGGGCCAGACACTCACTGGCTTGCAACTGCGATTATATCACAGAGAAATAATAAATTGCATTTTTTTATCTGCAAGGTATTGTCTGTGACACCCTGTATGAATGGTGTGCACACAGTACTGTCTGTGAGCCTGCAGCCTCTCACACATGGACAGGCAACTGCAATATATATATATATAAAAAAGCAGACTGATGTACCAGCCCTAAAAAGGGCTTTTTGGGGTGCTGTCAGGACGCTGTCCTTACAGCAGATGAGTCTGTGGACACAGAACACTGCCCTAGCTAACGCTTTCCCTATTAGATCAGCAGCAGCACTGTCCCTCCTCTCACTAAGAATGCAGCTTCCGAATGAATCTAAAATGGATGCTGTCCAGGAGGTGGGAGGGTCTGGGAGGTTGGGTCTGCTGCTGATTGGCTGGAATGTGTCTGCTGACTGTGAGGTACAGGGTCGAAATTTGCCCAATGATGATGTATAGGGGGCGGACCGAACATCGCATATGATCACCCGCCGCGGCGAACGCGTTCAAGCCATGTGAACTGTTCGCCGGCGAATAGTTCGGGACATTACTAATCTAGAGTCACCAAAGCGTCAGAAGACCCTCGCCCATAATGTTTTAGATGGTCAGATCAGCAGGCCCTTGCTCCAAATGTTTTTGAGGGTCACCATTAGGCCATCAATTATAATTTTTCAAGCCTGTGTATGATGCCCTCCTTTATGTGTAACAAAGGGTGTATTGGAGTGCTGGTTCCTTGGAATTTTTGTCACCCCTTTCACTTAGTGCATAGACTTTATGAGTTTTGGAGTCCCACTACATGAACAATTGTACCACAACGTGAATGAGGCCCTACTTTATGTGATATACAGGTTGTATTGGAGTACCTCTTCCTTGTAATTTTTGGCAGCACTTGCACTTTATATACAAGTAAATATACAGGAAAGAATGTTTCCTAACAATTTTCCCTCTAAAATCGATTTTATCTTCGGTTTTATGCATATTATTGTCAGTCTGTAAAAGTGGCGTACTACTCGGACAACATCATTCCCATCAGCGACCTGGGAGTCCAAGATGCATCCAGACATCCTCCCCATGCTGTTCCCAAACCATTTGGATGGTGTTTCTATCAATTTCTGACCTTTTCCTATGAACCAGGCACCCTCCCTTCTTCAGAACAGGGGGTGTCTGGTTTGATGCTCGGTTCTCCCATTAACTTACATTATACTCGGGTGTTCTGGAGAGAAACCAAATTAGTTGGTATTTGAAAACAATCAATTTGCTGCTGATTAGTATGTAGAGATGCTCACCCTGCAAGCCAAGATACCCTGGAGTCTGCTCCCCATGTTAGCCACAGACCCCTAATACCAGCCACTTTACTCTTAATCAACATATTTTTCATAATTATTTTCATAATTCCATCTCTTCTGCTGCAAGAAGAAAGTTATAATTGTGTCAGCCATGTTCCAGTGCACAGGCTGTTCCAGAAGAGTAACTCTGCTGAACAGCCAAGCCAATCTGGTCCCTGGCATAACATACAATCCTAGAGCCAGTGGGTTCCTTTTTTAAATGCCCGGTTGCCAACGTAAATTTATTGTTGGTGGTCAGGAAAGGGTTAACTTCCAAGCCTTCACACTGAGATTGGGCCACCAAGTGGGAAGAATGTGATTAGGCAGCGTGTCCTGGGTATACCTGGTTTATAGCGATTTGTGACAAATTTATTTGTAGCAAATTGAGTTTCTTGGCAAAATTTAGTTAAACTGCCAAATTAAATTTTTCAAAATTTGCTCATTTCTAGTGTTTGGTATTATGCTTATTGAAGTTAATGCACAGCTGCTATACAATGTACGACCCTGTGCTTGGTAAGCCGGGAAAAGACTGATGCGCTCACAGGATCACTGGTGCCTTTTCAATCAGCTGATCGGTGGGAGTCCCAGGTGTTGGATCCTCACTGATCAGATATTGATGGCCTATTCTAAAGATCGTTCATCAGTATTAATCTTGGAATAATAGGTTAAAATGAGAGTCATCGCACAGGAAATTGACCCTAGTGGCAAGTTATATTTTTTGAGTATATATTTTTTATATAGTAATATTTCTATGAAGTACAAAACACCTATAACCTTTATATACAATGGGACACATTTAGTAATTCCCTCTAAAATGCAGACAGCTCAAACTGAGACAAACAGCAATCTATAAATGCACCAAATTTATCAAAGTTACGCAACCGACACAGAGTCTTATACAGTATGTGGACACTTATTTCTAACTTTATACCACCTATTGCTTGGATTACTTGTGCCAAAGTGCTGGTGCAAAATGTGCAGCATCCCACTACGTGTGTGTGGGCACTGCTTAAAAGCACTTTTTACATTATTAAAAGCACTAGGTTGTAATGTATGATTTTGTATGTATGTATCTGCAAAATCCCTGTTAACAGGCCTATTAGGTGTAATTTATACATCCCACCACTAGATGGGGATAAAGTTCAGGTCCTATATATACCCAGGTCAGGCCTAGTGAGATGGAGATTAGGTTAGTTAGGAAAATGTAGTCAGAGCAGAGAGCAGGTCTGAGGAGTTCAGATCAGAATTAGTCGGAAGAAAATGTAGAGTGAAGACTTATTGATTAGTGAGTGGGGCCAACTTCGCTAGTAGGCGATACTCAGATGTGAGGCACAGAAGAGTGTTTTCCTTCTGTGGCTGGACTATAGACTTGCATCCCTGACCAGGAGGAGAAGAGTTTGCCTCCCTGGAAAAGAAACAATCATTCCTAGGAATTCATCGGTGATAAGAGCCATTATTGAGGGCCACAGACACCTTTGCATGGTGGAGGTTTTATCGCTTCAGGCAGCCACACCAAACTTCTAAGAGACAGTTGAGTTTTCCTGTCCAAAATATTCAGCTTGTAGGGAAAGACAAGGAATAGGATCCAACGCATCTAAAGTAACCAGGTACACCTAACCCACTGCTCCAAAACCACGAAACCTAAACAGCCTAAAACAGTGGATTTGCAGAATTAACTCTGTACCATCTAGAGACTGCATATTTGTACTGCTGCAACCAAAAGACATCCAAAGTAAAAGTTGTGAGTTGCATCTTACCACTGTCTACCTCATTATTACTACCTATGGTTGTACCACCATTAACAGTACTGGCGTCACGACAAAAACCATCAAGGCACTCAGCCGCAACAAGCACCCTAAGCACCCTTAACATCAAGGGCACCTCAACCACCATCTTGGCTGATGCTTCCTACCACAGAGCATGCCCCGGAGGATTTCGTGCTGTCAACCTCAACACTGTGCTGCCAGCCCAGGGAGGCTATATGCTAACCGTGAGTAAACTGATGAACTGTGTGCTATATCATTTGGCCCCTCATCGGTCCACCGTGCACCTCACGTGTTACCTCTGCTGATGGCTGGCTGCAAATGTTGCATCTTAAGCCATGATCCATTTGTCACTAAGCGACATCCCTTTCTCACTAAACCATGCATCCTTGACAAGTTACGTGAAGTGCATTTTTCTAAGACTAGATTCACCAAATTGTGAAAAAAATGCACCAAATGTGAAAATTTTTCCACATTTTACAATAAGGTCTAAGTGCAATCAGATTAGTAAATGTGGACTGGTGTTCTACATTTTAGATAGATATGTTGGCAAACCTTTTTCATTAGTAATTCATTTTTCTGTTGTATAAATATATTTTAAGATTAAGTTTGATGATATTGTGAGAAATTAAATCTAGTATGTAAAACTAAATTATTAATTTATAAACATGTTGTTGTGATTGAGCAGTTTTTTCCGTATAATAGCTTATGTCTATGTCCACTAATAAGCAGAGAGAAGAGAACATTTGTCTTATGCTTTATTAATGCAACATTTTATTTGTTCAACTTGTAGGTCTCTGCGGGGAGTTAGGATAGGATCTCATATAATTCCTTCAGTTTAAATTCAGTGAATTAATCAATATTTTTTTTTCTTTAAAAAAAAAATTGGCTTGGGCAATAAAAGTTTAAAATACAGCATTGATGTATACAAGAGTATGTAAGAGATGCTTTGTTATGGTAAGCAAACCTTCTCCTGAATGCAGAGTCACCAATAAAGGCAGGTAAGTGCTTTTCCCAGAAAACTGTATGGTCGTTAAAACAGGGTGACTTTCCACTTCCTGCCACCGCCTCTTAAAAATATTGCAATTGCTGAGGCCCCTTGAGTTTCATCAATGTCTATACTGTACCTACACGTGAGTAAAACAGGGCACCCAAGCCAAGCATGTATCTTGGTGTCTGCCCCCTTTTGACTCCATCTCTTCACAGCAGAAAAGCATGCTGCCTGTGGAGAGGAGGCAGGCATTTAAAGCAGGCCGGTTTCAGTAATCCAGAAGGCAGTGCAGGCACAAGACTGAGCAGTATCAGCAAGATCTAGTCAGACAGGTGAGTCTAGACCTGGGCTTTCAAACTTGGCCCAATATATCGGCCATACATAAAAAATTTCCAGTTGATGGGCTGCCGCGTGCAAATATGTTACAATACACGCATGTCACACTCACCGCTCAACGTCACCTCACATGGCCACACCCAGGAATGATGGCAAGAGTTCTAGTGGTGAAAACAGTGGGATAACAGAAGTATCACTCCTTTTTGTGTCAGTCTAATCAGTTTTCAAAAATAAATTTCACGTGGTTGGATATCCCCTTCTTAATGCCCAAGACTAGACCCCAGAATTCATACAGACCTCAAATCAGCCCACAAATTCAAACAAACCCTAGATTAAACCCCTAATCAGCCCCCAAAGTCATACAGAACCCAGATCAGACCCCAAATTTTTACAGACCCCAGATTACACCCCAAATCAGACCTCAAATTCATACAGACCCCAAATCAGACCACTGTTGCCCCTATAAAACCTACCCAACCTCTTTTGTCTTCTAAATGCAGACCTATGAGCAGACAAAAAAAAACTACTTACCTCTTCTCTCTTCCTCCGGGCACAGACACCACTTTTCAGCTCAGCACTGTGTCCCGGTGCCAGCACTGCATTGAATCCTGATGTTGCTCAGTGTCAAGTCATAGAGCTTGCCTACATGTGTGCATTACATCCTGAAGCTGTATGCTTCCAGGGCATAGTGCAGTGCTGGTGCCAGGTAAAGAGGATCAGGGAGCAGTGAGTAATGTCAGCATAACACTAGCTGTGCCATACTTCCGGTCCCTGAGCTTCCTTCCCTCCCTGTCTTCTGAGCTTCTGCTTCTTTGTGTCTCTGCCCCTGCACAGAGTTTCTTCCACTTACTGTCTTCCCGTTGCCCCCACTAAATCCTTGTCCCCCTTTAATCCCTATCACTTCACAAAGCTCCTGCTATTTTGTGTCACCTGGCCCCCTGCCCCCCACACAGAGCCACTACCACCTTGGCCAAGGCTTTTTGACTCTACTAGGCCCAGACATTCCTGATGGCCAGCATGGGGGTCATATAATAATGTCACAGGGTTTATATGTAGAGATGAGCGAGGTTTTAGAAAATTAGATTCGTCTGCTTCGCTGAATTTTACAAAAAAAATAGGTTTGTGGTGAATTACTTTGTCACAAAGTACATTTTTTTGTAGTGGGTGCAATGGCAGGGAGCTGCTATAGCCCCGCCCCCGTCATTGTACCCCTCAGATGCCGCATTCATAAATGATTGCGGCATCTGAGTGTAAAAACGGTGTAAAATTAACTGAAAAAAATATTAAATCATACTTACCACCCCATTTGCTCGTGATGGGCCGGCCACTGCGATCTTGCTTTAAGATCTTGCGTGAAATCACGCTCAGCTCAAGATGACTTCGACACACAGGACAGCATGGTGACATCATACGTCATCACGCACGGAATTTCGGCCAAGATCTTTAATCAAGATGACGGTGCCCGGCCCGTCGCAAGCAGATGGAGGAGGTAAGTATGATTTTTGTTTGTTTTTTACACTATTTCAGGTTAAATTGATTCGCTACCATGAAGCACAAAGTTATCTTGAAATTCGGATTGAATTCCACTTAGTTGGATATGATTCGCTCATCTCTAGTGTTGAGCGAACTTCTGTTTTAAGTTCGGCGTCTAAAGTTCGGCTTCCGGTTAGAGGAGAATCCCGACATGGATTCCGAATACCGTTGTGGTCCGTGGTAGCGGAATCAATAATGGCCGATTATTGATTCCGCTACCACGGACCACAACGGAATTCGGAATCCATATCGGGATTCTCCGCTAACTGGAAGCCGAACTTAAAACAGAAGTTCGCTCAACACTACTCATCTCTAATTATATCTTACCATAAATCCTATGTTTTTAATGAAAATGTTGTCAGTGTCTCATAGTTTTGTTCACCTTTATTCAATAATGGAATTGGAAATTGAGAATGACAGCAAAAGGTCACTATAAAAATTCTTTTACCGCATTTTTACAAAGAGGCCTAAATGCATTTGGCATAATACAAAGACTCAATTTTACATAATAAAGCTGAATACAAGAAGGAACATACTTTTTATAGGCACTGCATAGAACTATCTTTTTTGCTGATAGACCGACATGTCTGCAGGATGAAAGATATGAAAAAGAAAAGACTTTTCTTTGAAATAGCTTTGGTGCACTTTCTATATATTGATTCTGTTATATACTGCTAGCCTAGGACTGGAGCTTGAAGAATGCCTTCAAATGAATAATTCTAAGTAATGTACTTTATCCCTATCCAAATCCGTCATATTCACATTATATCTTTGTAGTTTTGCTTCAAATATTGTGTATGATCCCCTCATTCATTTCTAATGAATAATGAAAGCTACTCATGAAGTGTATTGGAAGTGTAAGCAATGGTCTCATGCTATATGAACAAACTAGGATGATTTGGTTGTTTGTGACCATTATTTCTTATTAGCTTCATGTGACAGAAACTTGAGTTAAAATGTCACAACTGCCAGATTTGCCTTTGTCCTCATAAAACTGGAGCTTGAGCACTGGAAGTAGCAAAGGCAATCTTTAGAACTTTTGGTGCTATATGGTACCATGATATTTCATTTATCATTATCTCTGTTTCGTAGTGTTTCCCATTTGTCTACAGGTTTCATTGTTTTCCAGTTTATATGTGGAAAGTATGTTATAGTGGTTGTCCAATAGTTTTACAAATTATGTTTAAAGGGTTTATCTGGTTTTTCGATATTACCCCTTTCTAACCTGGAGACTTTTTCATTTTTCAATTCACATAGCCATAGGAGGGCTTGTTTTTTGAAGGACAAGTTGTACTTTCCAAAGCTACCATTTAATATTGCATATGATGTAGTGCAAGGAAGCTCAACCTGCGGCTCTCCAGCTGTTGTAAAAATACAACTCCCACCATGCCCTGCTGTTGGCTGATAGTTGTAGGCTGTCCAGGCATGCTGGGAGTTGTAGTTTTGCAACAGCTGGAGGACCGCAGGTTAGGCATCCCTGATGTAGTGGAAAGCAAGAAAAAGAAATTCCAAATGGTGTGGAATTGGAAAAAAATAGCAATTCAACCACAGTTTTATGAGTTTTCTTTTTATTTATGATGTTCAATGTGCAATAAAACTTACCAGTTACTTTCATTCTACAGGTCAGTACAGTTTTTCAGCGTTTTGAGACTGATAAAATATTAAAACCTTGGGAAAAAAATCTGTTTTATTTTTTCATCGCCATATTATGA
Organism: Bufo gargarizans; assembly: GCF_014858855.1. Classification (NCBI taxonomy): domain Eukaryota; kingdom Metazoa; phylum Chordata; class Amphibia; order Anura; family Bufonidae; genus Bufo; species Bufo gargarizans. Next base: position 168,878,485 of record NC_058080.1, read on the forward strand.
GCACTATAACCTTTTTGTAGTTATGTGTACAGGCCTTACATTCCATTTCTCAACTGAAATACCAAGTAATAGAACACATCCCAGCACCGAGAAGGGGTGGTGACAGAGTAAAGCAACTCAAACTAAGAGAGGCTTTTTGGATCCACAAGTTGGAGAGTATGGGACCAAGGGGGCTCAATAGAGAATACGAGATACAAACCTTATTATAAATACAATGGATAATGATGATTAGGGATGAGCGAACTCGAACTGTATAGTTCGGGTTCGTACCGAATTTTGGGGTGTCCGTGACACGGACCCGAACCCGGACATTTTCGTAAAAGTCCGGGTTCGGGTTCGGTGTTCGTCGCTTTCTTCGCGCTTTTGTGACGCTTTCTTGGCGCTTTTTGAAAGGCTGCAAAGCAGCCAATCAACAAGCGTCATACTACTTGCCCCAAGAGGCCATCACAGCCATGCCTACTATTGGCATGGCTGTGATTGGCCAGAGCACCATGTGACCCAGCCTCTATTTAAGCTGGAGTCACATAGCGCCGCCCGTCACTCTGCTCTGATTAGCGTAGGGAGAGGTTGCGGCTGCGACAGTAGGGCGAGATTAGGCAGATTAACTCCTCCAAAGGACTTGATTAACTGATCGATCTGCAGCTGTGGATCATTGAGCTGCTGATCCTCAATTGCTCACTGTTTTTAGGCTGCCCAGACCGTTTGTCAGTCACATTTTTCTGGGGTGATCGGCGGCCATTTTGTGTCTTGTGGTGCGCCAGCACAAGCTGCGACCAAGTGCATTTAACCCTCAATGGTGTGGTTGTTTTTTGGCTAAAGCCTACATCAGGGTGAAGCTGTCACACCAAGTGCATTTAACCAGCAATAGTCTGTTTATTTTTTGGCCATATACTACATCAGGGGCAAGCTGCGCCTGTCACCAAGTGCATTTAACCCTCAATGGTGCGTTTGTTTTTTGGCTAAAGCCTACATCAGGGTGAAGCTGTCACACCAAGTGCATTTAACCAGCAATAGTCTGTTTATTTTTTGGCCATATACTACATCAGGGGCAAGCTGCGCCCGTCACCAAGTGCATTTAACCCTCAGTAGTGTGGTTGGTCAAGCTATCACACCAAGTGCATTTAACCAGCAATAGTCTGTTCATTTTTTGGCCATATACTAAATCAGGGGCAAGCTGCGCCCGTCACCAAGTGCATTTAACCAGCAATAGTCTGTTCATTTTTTGGCCATATACTACATCAGGGGCAAGCTGCGCCCGTCACCAAGTGCATTTAACCCTCAGTAGTGTGGTTGGTCAAGCTGTGACACCAAGTGCATTTAACCAGCAATAGTCTGTTCATTTTTTGGCCATATACTACATCAGGGGCAAGCTGCGCCCATCACCAAGTGCATTTAACCAGCAATAGTGTGGTTATTTTTTGGCCATATCCCAGTCTAATTCTGTCACTAAATCCATACCGGTCACCCAGCGCCTAAATACTAGGCCTCAAATTTATATCCCGCTAAATCTCTCGTTACCGCTGTCCTGTTGTGGCTGGGAAAGTTATTTAGTGTCCGTCAAAGCACATTTTTTGTTCTGGGTTGAAATACAATTCCCAATTTAGCAATTTAAAAATTTAGTGGTTTCTGCTGTATCAGAGCTATTTGAAATCTATCCCTAAAAGGGTATATAATATTCAAGGTGCACATAGGGTCATTCAGAATAACTTCACACACCCGCTACTGTGCATTTCCAAGTCTAATTCTGTCACTAAACCCATACCTGTCACCCAGCGCCTAAATACTAGGCCTCAAATTCATATCCAGCTAAATCTGTCGTTAGTGCTGTAGCTGGGCGAGTTATTTAGTGTCCGTTCAAGCACATTTCTTGTTCTGGGTTGAAATACAATTCCCAATTTAGCAATTTCATAATTTAGTGGTTTCTGCTATATCAGAGCTATTTGAAATCTATCCCTAAAAGGGTATATAATATTCAAGGTGCACATTGGGTCATTCAGAATAACTTCACACACACCCGCTACTGTGTATTTCCAAGTCTAATTCTGTCACTAAACCCATACCTGTCACCCAGCGCCTAAATACTAGGCCTCAAATTCATATCCAGCTAAATCTGTCGTTAGTGCTGTAGCTGGGCGAGTTATTTAGTGTCCGTTCAAGCACATTTCTTGTTCTGGGTTGAAATACAATTCCCAATTTAGCAATTTCATAATTTAGTGGTTTCTGCTATATCAGAGCTATTTGAAATCTATCCCTAAAAGGGTAGATCATATTGAAGGTGCACATAGGGACATTCAGAATAACTTCACACACCCGCTACTGTGCATTTCCAAGTCTAATTCTGTCACTAAACCCATACCTGTCACCCAGCGCCTAAATACTAGGCCTCAAATTTATATCCAGCTAAATCTGTCCTTAGTGCTGTAGCTGGGCGAGTTATTTAGTGTCCGTTCAAGCACATTTCTTGTTCTGGGTTGAAATACAATTCCCAATTTAGCAATTTCATAATTTAGTGGTTTCTGCTATATCAGAGCTATTTGAAATCTATCCCTAAAAGGGTATATAATATTCAAGGTGCACATTGGGTCATTCAGAATAACTTCACACACACCCGCTACTGTGTATTTCCAAGTCTAATTCTGTCACTAAACCCATACCTGTCACCCAGCGCCTAAATACTAGGCCTCAAATTTATATCCTGCTAAATCTCTCGTTAACGCTGTCCTGTTGTGGCTGGGAAAGTTATTTAGTGTCCGTCAAAGCACATTTTTTGTTCTGGGTTGAAATACAATTCCCAATTTAGCAATTTCATAATTTAGTGGTTTCTGCTATATCAGAGCTATTTGAAATCTATCCCTAAAAGGGTATATAATATTCAAGGTGCACATTGGGTCATTCAGAATAACTTCACACACACCCGCTACTGTGTATTTCTAAGTCTAATTCTGTCACTAAACCCATACCTGTCACCCAGCGCCTAAATACTAGGCCTCAAATTTATATCCTGCTAAATCTCTCGTTAACGCTGTCCTGTTGTGGCTGGGAAAGTTATTTAGTGTCCGTCAAAGCACATTTTTTGTTCTGGGTTGAAATACAATTCCCAATTTAGCAATTTCATAATTTAGTGGTTTCTGCTATATCAGAGCTATTTGAAATCTATCCCTAAAAGGGTATATAATATTCAAGGTGCACATTGGGTCATTCAGAATAACTTCACACACACCCGCTACTGTGTATTTCTAAGTCTAATTCTGTCACTAAACCCATACCTGTCACCCAGCGCCTAAATACTAGGCCTCAAATTTATATCCTGCTAAATCTCTCGTTAACGCTGTCCTGTTGTGGCTGGGAAAGTTATTTAGTGTCCGTCAAAGCACATTTTTTGTTCTGGGTTGAAATACAATTCCCAATTTAGCAATTTCATAATTTAGTGGTTTCTGCTATATCAGAGCTATTTGAAATCTATCCCTAAAAGGGTATATAATATTCAAGGTGCACATTGGGTCATTCAGAATAACTTCACACACACCCGCTACTGTGTATTTCTAAGTCTAATTCTGTCACTAAACCCATACCTGTCACCCAGCGCCTAAATACTAGGCCTCAAATTTATATCCTGCTAAATCTCTCGTTAACGCTGTCCTGTTGTGGCTGGGAAAGTTATTTAGTGTCCGTCAAAGCACATTTTTTGTTCTGGGTTGAAATACAATTCCCAATTTAGCAATTTCATAATTTAGTGGTTTCTGCTATATCAGAGCTATTTGAAATCTATCCCTAAAAGGGTATATAATATTCAAGGTGCACATTGGGTCATTCAGAATAACTTCACACACACCCGCTACTGTGTATTTCTAAGTCTAATTCTGTCACTAAACCCATACCTGTCACCCAGCGCCTAAATACTAGGCCTCAAATTTATATCCTGCTAAATCTCTCGTTAACGCTGTCCTGTTGTGGCTGGGAAAGTTATTTAGTGTCCGTCAAAGCACATTTTTTGTTCTGGGTTGAAATACAATTCCCAATTTAGCAATTTCATAATTTAGTGGTTTCTGCTATATCAGAGCTATTTGAAATCTATCCCTAAAAGGGTATATAATATTCAAGGTGCACATTGGGTCATTCAGAATAACTTCACACACACCCGCTACTGTGTATTTCTAAGTCTAATTCTGTCACTAAACCCATACCTGTCACCCAGCGCCTAAATACTAGGCCTCAAATTTATATCCTGCTAAATCTCTCGTTAACGCTGTCCTGTTGTGGCTGGGAAAGTTATTTAGTGTCCGTCAAAGCACATTTTTTGTTCTGGGTTGAAATACAATTCCCAATTTAGCAATTTCATAATTTATTGGTTTCTGCTATATCAGAGCTATTTGAAATCTATCCCTAAAAGGGTATATAATATTCAAGGTGCACATTGGGTCATTCAGAATAACTTCACACACACCCGCTACTGTGTATTTCTAAGTCTAATTCTGTCACTAAACCCATACCTGTCACCCAGCGCCTAAATACTAGGCCTCAAATTTATATCCTGCTAAATCTCTCGTTAACGCTGTCCTGTTGTGGCTGGGAAAGTTATTTAGTGTCCGTCAAAGCACATTTTTTGTTCTGGGTTGAAATACAATTCCCAATTTAGCAATTTCATAATTTAGTGGTTTCTGCTATATCAGAGCTATTTGAAATCTATCCCTAAAAGGGTATATAATATTCAAGGTGCACATTGGGTCATTCAGAATAACTTCACACACACCCGCTACTGTGTATTTCTAAGTCTAATTCTGTCACTAAACCCATACCTGTCACCCAGCGCCTAAATACTAGGCCTCAAATTTATATCCTGCTAAATCTCTCGTTAACGCTGTCCTGTTGTGGCTGGGAAAGTTATTTAGTGTCCGTCAAAGCACATTTTTTGTTCTGGGTTGAAATACAATTCCCAATTTAGCAATTTCATAATTTAGTGGTTTCTGCTATATCAGAGCTATTTGAAATCTATCCCTAAAAGGGTATATAATATTCAAGGTGCACATTGGGTCATTCAGAATAACTTCACACACACCCGCTACTGTGTATTTCTAAGTCTAATTCTGTCACTAAACCCATACCTGTCACCCAGCGCCTAAATACTAGGCCTCAAATTTATATCCTGCTAAATCTCTCGTTAACGCTGTCCTGTTGTGGCTGGGAAAGTTATTTAGTGTCCGTCAAAGCACATTTTTTGTTCTGGGTTGAAATACAATTCCCAATTTAGCAATTTCATAATTTAGTGGTTTCTGCTATATCAGAGCTATTTGAAATCTATCCCTAAAAGGGTATATAATATTCAAGGTGCACATTGGGTCATTCAGAATAACTTCACACACACCCGCTACTGTGTATTTCTAAGTCTAATTCTGTCACTAAACCCATACCTGTCACCCAGCGCCTAAATACTAGGCCTCAAATTTATATCCTGCTAAATCTCTCGTTAACGCTGTCCTGTTGTGGCTGGGAAAGTTATTTAGTGTCCGTCAAAGCACATTTTTTGTTCTGGGTTGAAATACAATTCCCAATTTAGTAATTTCATAATTTAGTGGTTTCTGCTATATCAGAGCTATTTGAAATCTATCCCTAAAAGGGTATATAATATTCAAGGTGCACATTGGGTCATTCAGAATAACTTCACACACACCCGCTACTGTGTATTTCTAAGTCTAATTCTGTCACTAAACCCATACCTGTCACCCAGCGCCTAAATACTAGGCCTCAAATTTATATCCTGCTAAATCTCTCGTTAACGCTGTCCTGTTGTGGCTGGGAAAGTTATTTAGTGTCCGTCAAAGCACATTTTTTGTTCTGGGTTGAAATACAATTCCCAATTTAGCAATTTCATAATTTAGTGGTTTCTGCTATATCAGAGCTATTTGAAATCTATCCCTAAAAGGGTATATAATATTCAAGGTGCACATTGGGTCATTCAGAATAACTTCACACACACCCGCTACTGTGTATTTCTAAGTCTAATTCTGTCACTAAACCCATACCTGTCACCCAGCGCCTAAATACTAGGCCTCAAATTTATATCCTGCTAAATCTCTCGTTAACGCTGTCCTGTTGTGGCTGGGAAAGTTATTTAGTGTCCGTCAAAGCACATTTTTTGTTCTGGGTTGAAATACAATTCCCAATTTAGCAATTTCATAATTTAGTGGTTTCTGCTATATCAGAGCTATTTGAAATCTATCCCTAAAAGGGTATATAATATTCAAGGTGCACATTGGGTCATTCAGAATAACTTCACACACACCCGCTACTGTGTATTTCTAAGTCTAATTCTGTCACTAAACCCATACCTGTCACCCAGCGCCTAAATACTAGGCCTCAAATTTATATCCTGCTAAATCTCTCGTTAACGCTGTCCTGTTGTGGCTGGGAAAGTTATTTAGTGTCCGTCAAAGCACATTTTTTGTTCTGGGTTGAAATACAATTCCCAATTTAGCAATTTCATAATTTAGTGGTTTCTGCTATATCAGAGCTATTTGAAATCTATCCCTAAAAGGGTATATAATATTCAAGGTGCACATTGGGTCATTCAGAATAACTTCACACACACCCGCTACTGTGTATTTCTAAGTCTAATTCTGTCACTAAACCCATACCTGTCACCCAGCGCCTAAATACTAGGCCTCAAATTTATATCCTGCTAAATCTCTCGTTAACGCTGTCCTGTTGTGGCTGGGAAAGTTATTTAGTGTCCGTCAAAGCACATTTTTTGTTCTGGGTTGAAATACAATTCCCAATTTAGCAATTTCATAATTTAGTGGTTTCTGCTATATCAGAGCTATTTGAAATCTATCCCTAAAAGGGTATATAATATTCAAGGTGCACATTGGGTCATTCAGAATAACTTCACACACACACGCTTCTGTGCATTTCCAAGTCTAATTCTGTCACTAAATCCATACCGGTCACCCAGCGCCTAAATACTAGGCCTCAAATTTATATCCCGCTGAATTTGAATACAATACATTGGGCCAAATAATATATTTGTTGTTGTGGTGAACCATAACAATGAGAAAAACATCTAGTAAGGGACGCGGACGTGGACATGGTCGTGGTGGTGTTAGTGGACCCTCTGGTGCTGGGAGAGGACGTGGCCGTTCTGCCACATCCACACGTCCTAGTGTACCAACTACCTCAGGTCCCAGTAGCCGCCAGAATTTACAGCGATATATGGTGGGGCCCAATGCCGTTCTAAGGATGGTAAGGCCTGAGCAGGTACAGGCATTAGTCAATTGGGTGGCCGACAGTGGATCCAGCACGTTCACATTATCTCCCACCCAGTCTTCTGCAGAAAGCGCACAGATGGCGCCTGAAAACCAACCCCATCAGTCTGTCACATCACCCCCATGCATACCAGGGAAACTGTCTCAGCCTCAAGTTATGCAGCAGTCTCTTATGCTGTTTGAAGACTCCGCTGGCAGGGTTTCCCAAGGGCATCCACCTAGCCCTTCCCCAGCGGTGAAAGACATAGAATGCACTGACGCACAACCACTTATGTTTCCTGATGATGAGGACATGGGAATACCACCTCAGCATGTCTCTGATGATGACGAAACACAGGTGCCAACTGCTGCGTCTTTCTGCAGTGTGCAGACTGAACAGGAGGTCAGGGATCAAGACTGGGTGGAAGACGATGCAGGGGACGATGAGGTCCTAGACCCCACATGGAATGAAGGTCGTGCCACTGACTTTCACAGTTCGGAGGAAGAGGCAGTGGTGAGACCGAGCCAACAGCGTAGCAAAAGAGGGAGCAGTGGGCAAAAGCAGAACACCCGCCGCCAAGAGACTCCGCCTGCTACTGACCGCCGCCATCTGGGACCGAGCACCCCAAAGGCAGCTTCAAGGAGTTCCCTGGCATGGCACTTCTTCAAACAATGTGCTGACGACAAGACCCGAGTGGTTTGCACGCTGTGCCATCAGAGCCTGAAGCGAGGCATTAACGTTCTGAACCTGAGCACAACCTGCATGACCAGGCACCTGCATGCAAAGCATGAACTGCAGTGGAGTAAACACCTTAAAACCAAGGAAGTCACTCAGGCTCCCCCTGCTACCTCTTCTGCTGCTGCCGCCTCGGCCTATTCTGCTGCTGCCGCCTCGGCCTCTTCCTCCGCCTCTGGAGGAACGTTGGCACCTGCCGCCCAGCAAACAGGGGATGTACCACCAACACCACCACCACCACCTCCGTCACCAAGCGTCTCAACCATGTCACACGCCAGCGTTCAGCTCTCCATCTCACAAACATTTGATAGAAAGCGTAAATTCCCACCTAGCCACCCTCGATCCCTGGCCCTGAATGCCAGCATTTCTAAACTACTGGCCTATGAAATGCTGTCATTTAGGCTGGTGGACACAGACAGCTTCAAACAGCTCATGTCGCTTGCTGTCCCACAGTATGTTGTTCCCAGCCGGCACTACTTCTCCAAGAGAGCCGTGCCTTCCCTGCACAACCAAGTATCCGATAAAATCAAGTGTGCACTGCGCAACGCCATCTGTAGCAAGGTCCACCTAACCACAGATACGTGGACCAGTAAGCACGGCCAGGGACGCTATATCTCCCTAACTGCACACTGGGTAAATGTAGTGGCAGCTGGGCCCCAGGCGGAGAGCTGTTTGGCGCACGTCCTTCCGCCGCCAAGGATCGCAGGGCAACATTCTTTGCCTCCTGTTGCCACCTCCTCCTTCTCGGCTTCCTCCTCCTCTTCTTCCACCTGCTCATCCAGTCAGCCACACACCTTCACCACCAACTTCAGCACAGCCCGGGGTAAACGTCAGCAGGCCATTCTGAAACTCATATGTTTGGGGGACAGGCCCCACACCGCACAGGAGTTGTGGCGGGGTATTGAACAACAGACCGACGAGTGGTTGCTGCCGGTGAGCCTCAAGCCCGGCCTGGTGGTGTGTGATAATGGGCGAAATCTCGTTGCAGCTCTGGGACTAGCCAATTTGACGCACATCCCTTGCTTGGCGCATGTGCTGAATTTGGTGGTGCAGAAGTTCATTCACAACTACCCCGACATGTCAGAGCTGCTGCATAAAGTGCGGGCCGTCTGTTCGCGCTTCCGGCGTTCACATCCTGCTGCTGCTCGCCTGTCTGCGCTACAGCGTAACTTCGGCCTTCCCGCTCACCGCCTCATATGCGACGTGCCCACCAGGTGGAACTCCACCTTGCACATGCTGGACAGACTGTGCGAGCAGCAGCAGGCCATAGTGGAGTTTCAGCTGCAGCACGCACGGGTCAGTCGCACTACAGAACAGCACCACTTCACCACCAATGACTGGGCCTCCATGCGAGACCTGTGTGCCCTGTTGCGCTGTTTCGAGTACTCCACCAACATGGCCAGTGGCGATGACACCGTTATCAGCGTTACAATACCACTTCTATGTCTCCTTGAGAAAACACTTAGGGCGATGATGGAAGAGGAGGTGGCCCAGGAGGAGGAGGAGGAAGAGGGGTCATTTTTAGCACTTTCAGGCCAGTCTCTTCGAAGTGACTCAGAGGGAGGTTTTTGGCAACAGCAGAGGCCAGGTACAAATGTGGCCAGCCAGGGCCCACTACTGGAGGACGAGGAGGACGAGGATGAGGAGGAGGTGGAGGAGGATGAGGATGAAGCATGGTCACAGCGGGGTGGCACCCAACGCAGCTCGGGTCCATCACTGGTGCGTGGCTGGGGGGAAAGGCAGGACGATGACGATACGCCTCCCACAGAGGACAGCTTGTCCTTACCCCTGGGCAGCCTGGCACACATGAGCGACTACATGCTGCAGTGCCTGCGCAACGACAGCAGAGTTGCCCACATTTTAACCTGTGCGGACTACTGGGTTGCCACCCTGCTGGATCCACGCTACAAAGACAATGTGCCCACCTTACTTCCTGCACTGGAGCGTGATAGGAAGATGCGCGAGTACAAGCGCACGTTGGTAGACGCGCTACTGAGAGCATTCCCAAATGTCACAGGGGAACAAGTGGAAGCCCAAGGCCAAGGCAGAGGAGGAGCAAGAGGTCGCCAAGGCAGCTGTGTCATGGCCAGCTCCTCTGAGGGCAGGGTTAGCATGGCAGAGATGTGGAAAACTTTTGTCAACACGCCACAGCTAACTGCACCACCACCTGATACGCAACGTGTTAGCAGGAGGCAACATTTCACTAACATGGTGGAACAGTACGTGTGCACACCAATCCACGTACTGACTGATGGTTCGGCCCCATTCAACTTCTGGGTCTCTAAATTGTCCACGTGGCCAGAGCTAGCCTTTTATGCCTTGGAGGTGCTGGCCTGCCCGGCAGCCAGCGTTTTGTCTGAACGTGTATTCAGCACGGCAGGGGGCGTCATTACAGACAAACTCAGCCGCCTGTCTACAGCCAATGTGGACAAGCTGACGTTCATAAAAATGAACCAGGCATGGATCCCACAGGACCTGTCCGTCCCTTGTCCAGATTAGACATTAACTACCTCCCCATAACCATATATTATTGGACTCCAGGGCACTTCCTCATTCAATCCTATTTTTATTTTCATTTTACCATTATATTGCGAGGCTACCCAAAGTTGAATGAACCTCTCCTCTGCCTGTGTGCTAGGCCTAAATATATGCCAATGGACTGTTGCAGTGGTGGCTGACATGAAGCCTGATTCTCTGCTATGACATGCAGACTAATTCTCTGCTGACATGAAGCCAGATTGTCTGTTACGGGACCTCTCTCCTCTGCCTGGGTGCTGGGCCTAAATTTATGACAATGGACTGTTGCAGTGGTGGCTGACGTGAAGCCTGATTCTCTGCTATGACATGCAGACTGATTCTCTGCTGACATGAAGCCAGATTGTCTGTTACGGGACCTCTCTGCTCTGCCTGTGTGCTAGGCCTAAATATATGCCAATGGACTGTTGCAGTGGTGGGTGACGTGAAGCCTCATTCTCTGCTATGACATGCAGACTGATTCTCTGCTGACATGAAGCCAGATCGTCTGTTACGGGACCTCTCTGCTCTGCCTGTGTGCTAGGCCTAAATATATGCCAATGGACTGTTGCAGTGGTGGGTGACGTGAAGCCTCATTCTCTGCTATGACATGCAGACTGATTCTCTGCTGTCATGAAGCCAGATTGTCTGTTACGGGACCTCTCTGCTCTGCCTGTGTGCTAGGCCTAAATATATGCCAATGGACTGTTGCAGTGGTGGGTGACGTGAAGCCTCATTCTCTGCTATGACATGCAGACTGATTCTCTGCTGACATGAAGCCAGATTGTCTGTTACGGGACCTCTCTCCTCTGCCTGTGTGCTAGGCCTAAATATATGCCAATGGACTGTTGCAGTGGTGGCTGACGTGAAGCCTCATTCTCTGCTATGACATGCAGACTAATTCTCTGCTGACATGAAGCCAGATTGTCTGTTACGGGACCTCTCTCCTCTGCCTGGGTGCTGGGCCTAAATTTATGACAATGGACTGTTGCAGTGGTGGCTGATGTGAAGCCTGATTCTCTGCTATGACATGCAGACTGATTCTCTGCTGACATGAAGCCAGATCCTCTGTTACGGGACCTCTCTCCTCTGCCTGTGTGTGTGCTGGGCCTAAATATATGCCAATGGACTGTTGCAGTGGTGGCTGACGTGAAGCCTCATTCTCTGCTATGACATGCAGACTGATTCTCTGCTGACATGAAGCCAGATTCTCTGTTACGGGACCTCTCTCCTCTGCCTGTGTGTGTGCTGGGCCTAAATATATGCCAATGGACTGTTGCAGTGGTGGCTGACGTGAAGCCTCATTCTCTGCTATGACATGCAGACTAATTCTCTGCTGACATGAAGACAGATTCTCTGTTACGGGACCTCCCTCCTCTGCCTGGGTGCTGGGCCTAAATATATGCCAATGGACTGTTGCAGTGGTGGCTGACGTGAAGCCTCATTCTCTGCTATGACATGCAGACTAATTCTCTGCTGACATGAAGACAGATTCTCTGTTACGGGACCTCCCTCCTCTGCCTGGGTGCTGGGCCTAAATATATGCCAATGGACTGTTGCAGTGGTGGCTGACGTGAAGCCTCATTCTCTGCTATGACATGCAGACTGATTCTCTGCTGACATGAAGCCAGATTCTCTGTTACGGGACCTCTCTCCTCTGCCTGTGTGTGTGCTGGGCCTAAATATATGCCAATGGACTGTTGCAGTGGTGGCTGACGTGAAGCCTCATTCTCTGCTATGACATGCAGACTGATTCTCTGCTGACATGAAGCCAGATTCTCTGTTACGGGACCTCTCTCCTCTGCCTGTGTGTGTGCTGGGCCTAAATATATGCCAATGGACTGTTGCAGTGGTGGCTGACGTGAAGCCTCATTCTCTGCTATGACATGCAGACTAATTCTCTGCTGACATGAAGACAGATTCTCTGTTACGGGACCTCCCTCCTCTGCCTGGGTGCTGGGCCTAAATATATGCCAATGGACTGTTGCAGTGGTGGCTGACGTGAAGCCTCATTCTCTGCTATGACATGCAGACTAATTCTCTGCTGACATGAAGACAGATTCTCTGTTACGGGACCTCTCTCCTCTGCCTGGGTGCCGGGGCCTAAATATCTGAGAATGGACTGTTCCAGTGGTGGGTGACGGGAAGCCAGATTCTCTGCTATGGAACCTCTCTCCAATTGATTTTGGTTAATTTTTATTTATTTTATTTTTATTTTAATTCATTTCCCTATCCACATTTGTTTGCAGGGGATTTACCTACATGTTGCTGCCTTTTGCAGCCCTCTAGCTCTTTCCTGGGCTGTTTTACAGCCTTTTTAGTGCCGAAAAGTTCGGGTCCCCATTGACTTCAATGGGGTTCGGGTTCGGGACGAAGTTCGGATCGGGTTCGGATCCCGAACCCGAACATTTCCGGGATGTTCGGCCGAACTTCTCGAACCCGAACATCCAGGTGTTCGCTCAACTCTAATGATGATTTACTCACTGCTTTTTTTGCTTTTTCTCCACAGGCCCATTGACTCATCAGGACCACTCTAGTGCCCCACTGTATCCTTTGTTTTTGTCGTGTCACACCGTATGTCTATACTCTATGTAGTCTCTTTGTGGTTTTGGTTATGTCCTATTTATACCTTATGTTTATACCTATCGGTATGAGACACATTTCCCTGTTATCTGCTTATTATGTCACCCTCAATGTCACATGACAGCCTATAAACCATCCTAGAGTGTTATCGTTTCCCCTTTTTTATCTATTAAACCACAGGCGTCCCACTGTATATATGTATATGTATGACTGTGTATTCTTACACATATATATGTATATATATATATATACATATGGATCAATAGCCCCTTTCCAGTTTCAGCATCTCTCTTTTCCACCTTCCTATCCTTATTTGTCCCTTCTTCTTTTTCCACTGTTTCTTTCTCCCTTCTTTCCCCTGTCATCCTAGCGCAAGGATACCCCGATGACGTATTTCCGGCAGGTGGAACGCAACATCACAATAGTATGCATTCCATGTAGTACACTTCCGTCTATATTCTGACCATCCCTCTTTCTTCATATAATAGGCCATCCAATAAAGCTTTATCACCCTATACTAGAGTTCCCTGCAGAGCCAACCATCCCTCTCCTTAGTCCCATGCCTCTACCATACGGCGCTGTGCTCCACAGAGACACTTCCGGGTGGTGAAACGCATCGCGGTGATCCTATGTGTTCCACATGACGCACTTCCAGTTCCAGAAGTGCGCGCGATTATTTAAACCCAGACCACAGTAGCTTAAAACATGGCGCATCTATCCTCTAGCGGTACAACCGCATGTTTTTCTGACTACAGCGTCTACTTCCTCGTGGCTTCCTTTCTTAAAAGCGGCATTAGGTAAGTTGCTCCTGTGACACTGGGCCAAGCATCACTATACCTATAATTAACTGTTATTAACCTGGAACTAATTGAATATACTATGAATAGGAATATACCTAATACAAGTATAGGTAAGCCAGCCCCTAGGCTCGTGTCCAGTATCATTAATGCCTACAATATACTGTGTGCAATATAGCTATAGAGTATATTACTACAGATAGATGCTAGTTTGGTTTTATTTGGGCGATTTCCTTACCAGTACAGCTGATTTTGACTTATAGAGGATGACACTGGCTGACCGTGTCCTTGCCGTAACAGGTTCTTTTACTTTGAACTCCAGCGGAAATACAATTTATTATTTTTCCTTATTTTTGCATTTTTTTATTTTACTTATTCTACTTATGTAATGTCCCTATATACAAATGTACATTGAACATCCGCTGTCATATCAAATGATATAGATATAATTTTTTATTTTTTTTTCTGCAGTCTGATGAAGGCACAGAGTTGCTGAAACGTTACCTCGCCGCAGCAACCGACTTTGAATACCTAATAAACAAGTTGCATCCAATACAATCTAACTGGAGTATTAAATGTCAAAAGGGGTGGGAACCCTACTCCGGTAAAATATCCACTGAGTGCTACAAGGGCTCTGCTTGTGAGCTGTGTGAGCAGTCATTTTTTGCGGGGTGATCTGTATTTTCATTGATACCATTCTGGGGTGTGTACGCCTTTTTGATCACTATTTATTTAATTTTCTGTGGGACTTTTTTTTCCGTTTCTCCGTTTGCCGTATGGGTCGAATCAGCCATTTTGATGTGGTTTTTTTTTCTGTTTTGCCGTATGGGGAAAATATTTTTATATTTTTATAGTATGGGCATTTTTGCACATGGCTATACCCATGATGTATTGTTTTTCATTTATTTTTTTATTTTTATTTTGGGGAAAGTGGGGATGATTTTAAATCTTTAATTTTTAAAAACTTTATTATTATTATTATTATTATTATTATTATTTTTTACACTTTTTTATGCTTCTCACGTGGAATTATAAGAAATAATCGTTAGATTGCTATTCTCATAGACTCCAATGCATTGGAGTCTATGAAAAATGTACTAGTTTCCTATGAGCCCTGCTACAGACAGGGGCTTCATAGGAAACATTATGCAGCAGCCTTCTGTCATTGTCTATGACAGGGGCTGTTGCATACAAGCATCGGCTCTTCCAATCGCCACTGGAGGGAGCCGCAGCATACCCGGAAGTGTACGCTTCCAGTTTTGCACATGCTCAGATGCTGTGGTAAGGTTTGACCACATATCTGCTGTGTTAAATGTTTGTGATCGGCATTATCGCTGGTCACGGACATGAGCCGCGAGTGTCTGCTGTATGAGCTGCTGTGCGGAGTGTGTGTCATTTTTAACCCCTTAAGGACCGGGCCATTTTAGACTTTAAGGACTAGACTGATTTTTGCAAATCTGACGTGTCACTTTATGTGGTGATAACTTTAAAACCCTTTTACTTATCCAAGCCATTTTGAGACTATTTTCTCGTCACATATTATACTTCATGACAGTAGTAAATTTAAATCAAAATATTTCATTTTTATTTATAAAAAAATATCAAATTTACCAAAAATTTTAAAAAAATCAAAACTTTCCAAATTTCAATTTCTTTCAAAACAGATAGTGATACCTCCTAAAATTGTTATTACTTTACATTTCCCATATGTCTATTTCATGTTTGGATCATTTTGTGAATGCCATTTTATTTTTTGGGGACGTTAGAAGGCTTATAAGTTTAGAAGCAAATCTTTAAATTTTTCAGAAAATTTCCAAAACCCACTTTTTAAGGACCAGTACAGGTCTAAGTTACTTTGTGAGGCTTACATAATAGAAACCACCTAAAAATGACCTTATTGTACAAACTACACCCCTCAGGGTATTCAAAAGTGAGTTTACAAATGTTGTTAACCCTTTAGGTGTTGCACAAAAATGAATTGAAACTGGATATGAAATTTCAGAATTTCACTTTTTGTTGGCAGATTTTCCATTTTAATAATTTTAATAATTTTCCAGGATTAACAGCCAAACTAAACTCAATATTTATTGCCCTGATTCTGCAGTTTGCAGAAACACCCCATATGTGGTCAGAAACTGCTGTATGGCCACACGGCATGGCGCAGAGGGAAAGGAACGCCATATGGTTTTTAGAAGGCAGATTTTGATGGACTGGTTTTTTGACACCATGTTCCATTTGAAGCCATCCTGATGCACCCCTAGAGTAGAAACTCAAAAAAAGTGACCCGATTTTAGACACTACACCCCTCAAAGTATTCAAAAGTGATTTTACAAACTTTCGTAGCCCTTTAGGTGTTCCAAAAGAATTAATGGAAAATAGAGATGAAATTTCAGAATTTCACTTTTTTGGCAGATTTTCCATTTTAATCATTTTTTTCCCACTAAGGCTACTTTCACACAAGCGTTCGGGGCTCCGCTTGTGAGTTCCGTTTGAAGGCTCTCACAAGCGGCCCCGAACGGATCCGTATTGCCCTAATGCATTCTGAAGTGGATGCGGATCCGCTCAGAATGCATCAGTCTGTCCTCAATCAGTCTAAACTCAATATTTATTGCCCTGATTCTGTAGTTTACAGAAACACCCCATATGTTGTCAAAAACTGCTGTATAGCCACACGGCGGGGCACAGAAGGAAAGGAATGCCATATGGTTTTTGGAGGGCAGATTTCACTGGGATAATTTTAATTTGCCATGTCACATTTGAAGACCCCTGATGCACCCCTAGAGTAAAAACTACAAAAAAGTGACTCCATTTTGGAAACTACGGGATAAGGTGGCAGTGTTTAAGGTACTATTTTAGGGTATAGATGAATTTTGGTTGCTCTCTCTATATTAACAAAAAATTGCTGATTTTCCACTGTTTTTATTTTTTGTTATTTACAGCGTTCTTCTGACAGGTTAGATCATGAGCTATTTTTATAGAGCAGGTTGTTACGGACGCGACAATTCCAAATATGACTACATTTTTTGGTTGTTTGTTTCAGTTTTACATAATAAATAGGGATGAGCGAACCCGAACTGTATAGTTCGGGTTCGTACCGAATTTTGGGGTGTCCGTGACACGGACCCGAACCCGGACATTTTCGTAAAAGTCCGGGTTCGGGTTCGGTGTTTGTCACTTTCTTGGCGCTTTTTGAAAGGCTGCAAAGTGGAGATGTCAGATGTTTTTCGGAAATTGGTGGACTAATTTATGTTAATAAATAAGTTATTTCAATCTATGGTCTGTTATTTTTGGCCCCTTTAGCCTGCCCTATTTTCAGCAGTTCCGGCACTCACACTACTGCTTAGTTAGATAGATTAGGTTAGGTACCAACAGTTGCCAATCCGAGCACAAGTTATAGGTAGGGATGAGCGAACCCGAACTGTATAGTTCGGGTTCGTACCGAATTTTGGGGTGTCACGGGGTGTGACACGGACCCGAACCCGGACATTTTCGTAAAAGTCAGGGTTCGGGTTCGGTGTTCGTCGCTTTCTTGGCGCTTTTTGAAAGGCCAATCAACAAGCGTCATACTACTTGCCCCAAGAGGCCGTCACAGCCATGCCTTCTATTGGCATGGCTGTGATTGGCCAGTGCAGCATGTGACCCAGCCTCTATTTAAGCTGGAGTCACGTAGCGCCGCCCGTCACTCAGCTCTGATCAGCATAGGGAGAGGTTGCAGCTGCGACGTTAGGGCGAGATTAGGCAGTGATTCACTCCTCCAAAAGACTTCATTCAGAGATCGATCTGCAGCTGTGGATGATTGAACTGCTGCTATTGAATTGCTCACTGTTTTTAGGCTGCTCAGAGCGTTTTTCAGTCACTTTTTTCTGGGGTGATCGGCGGCCATTTTGTGTCTTGTGGTGCGCCAGCACAAGCTGCCAGCAAGTGCATTTAACCCTCAATGGTGTGGTTGTTTTTTGGCTAAATCTTACATCAGGGTCAAGCTGTCACACCAAGTGCATTTAACCATCAATAGTCTGTTTATTTTTTGGCCATATACTACATCAGGGGCAAGCTGTCACCAAGTGCATTTAACCCTCAATGGTGTGGTTGTTTTTTGGCTAAATCCTACATCAGGGTGAAGCTGTCACACCAAGTGCATTTAACCATCAATAGTGTGGTTATTTTTTGGCCATATACTACATCAGGGGCAAGCTGTCACCAAGTGCATTTAACCCTCAATGGTGTGGTTGTTTTTTGGCTAAATCCTACATCAGGGTCAAACTGTCACACCAAGTGCATTTAACCATCAATAGTCTGGTTATTCTTTGGCCATATACTACATCAGGGGCAAGCTGAGCCTGTCACCAAGTGCATTTAACCCTCAATAGTGTGGTTGGTCAAGCTGTCACACCAAGTGCATTTAACCATCAATAGTGTGGTTATTTTTTGGCCATATCTCAGTCTAATTCTGTCAGTAAACGTATACCTGTCACCCAGCGCCTAAATACTAGGCCTCAAATTTATATCCAGCTAAATCTGTCGTTACTGCTGTGGCTGGTCAAGTTATTTAGTGTCCGTCAAAGCACAGTTTTTGTTCTGGGTTGAAATACAATTCCCAATTTAGCAATTTCCTAATTTAGTGGTTTCTGCTGTATCAGAGCTATTTTAAATCTATCCCTAAAAGGGTATATAAGATTCAAGGTGCACTTAGGGTCATTTTGAATAACTTCACACACACGCTACTGTGCATTTCCAAGTCTAATTTTGTCAGTAAACGTATACCTGTCACCCAGCGCCTAAATACTAGGCCTCAAATTTATATCCAGCTAAATCTGTCGTTACTGCTGTGGCTGGTCAAGTTATTTAGTGTCCGTCAAAGCACAGTTTTTGTTCTGGGTTGAAATACAATTCCCAATTTAGCAATTTCCTAATTTAGTGGTTTCTGCTGTATCAGAGCTATTTTAAATCTATCCCTAAAAGGGTACATAAGATTCAAGGTGCACATAGGGTCATTCTGAATAACTTCACACACACACGCTACTGTGCATTTCCAAGTCTAAATCTGTCAGTAAACGTATACCTGTCACCCAGCGCCTAAATAATAGGCCTCAAATTTATATCCAGCTAAATCTGTCGTTACTGCTGTGCCTTTATTAGTGTAATATGGTACCTAAATAGATAGCCAGATAGTGTTAGGTGTCTGTAAAAAAAGGCCTGAATTTGAATTCAATACATTGGGCCAAATAATATTTTTCTTATTGTGGTGAACGGTAACAATGAGGAAAAAATCTAGTAAGGGACGCGGACGCGGACATGGTCGTGGTGGTGTTAGTGGACCCTCTGGTGCTGGGAGAGGACGTGGCCGTTCTGCCACAGCCACACGTCCTAGTGTACCAACTACCTCAGGTCCCAGTAGCCGCCTTAATTTACAGCGATATTTGGTGGGGCCCAATGCCGTTCTAAGGATGGTAAGGCCTGAGCAGGTACAGGCATTAGTCAATTGGGTGGCCGACAGTGGATCCAGCACGTTCACATTATCTCCCACCCAGTCTTCTGCAGAAAGCGCACAGATGGCGCCTGAAAACCAAGCCCATCAGTCTGTCACATCACCCCCATGCATACCAGGGAAACTGTCTGAGCCGCAAGTTATGCAGCAGTCTCTTATGCTGTTTGAAGACTCCGCTGGCAGGGTTTCCCAAGGGCATCCACCTAGCCCTTCCCCAGCGGTGGAAGACATAGAATGCACTGACGCACAACCACCTATGTTTCCTGATGATGAGGACATGGGAATACCACCTCAGCATGTCTCTGATGATGACGAAACACAGGTGCCAACTGCTGCGTCTTTCTGCAGTGTGCAGACTGAATAGGAGGTCAGGGATCAAGACTGGGTGGAAGACGATGCAGGGGACGATGAGGTCCTAGACCCCACATGGAATGAAGGTCGTGCCACTGACTTTCACAGTTCAGAGGAAGAGGCAGTGGTGAGACCGAGCCAACAGCGTAGCAAAAGAGGGAGCAGTGGGCAAAAGCAGAACACCCGCCGCCAAGAGACTCCGCCTGCTACTGACCGCCGCCATCTGGGACCGAGCACCCCAAAGGCAGCTTCAAGGAGTTCCCTGGGATGGCACTTCTTCAAACAATGCAGCCTGAAGCGAGGCATTAACGTTCTGAACCTTAGCACAACCTGCATGACCAGGCACCCGCATGCAAAGCATGAACTGCAGTGGAGTAAACACCTTAAAAACAATGAAGTCACTCAGGCTCCCCCTGCTTTTTCTTCTGCTGCTGCCGCCTCGGCCCCTTCTGCTGCTGCCGCCTCGGCCTCTTCTGCTGCTGCCGCCTCGGCCTCTTCCTCTGCCTCTGGAGGAACGTTGGCACCTGCCGCCCAGCAAACAGGGGATGTACCACCAACACCACCACCTCCGTCACCAAGCATCTCAACCATGTCACACGGCAGCGTTCAGCTCTCCATCTCACAAACATTTGAGAGAAAGCGTAAATTCCCACCTAGCCACCCTCGATCCCTGGCCCTGAATTTGCCAGCATTTCTAAACTACTGGCCTATGAAATGCTGTCATTTAGGCTGGTGGACACAGACAGCTTCAAACAGCTCATGTCGCTTGCTGTCCCACAGTATGTTGTTCCTAGCCGGCACTACTTCTCCAAGAGAGCCGTGCCTTCCCTGCACAACCAAGTATCCGATAAAATAAAGTGTGCACTGCTCAACGCCATCTGTGGCAAGGTCCACCTAACCACAGATACGTGGACCAGTAAGCACGGCCAGGGACGCTATATCTCCCTAACTGCACACTGGGTAAATGTAGTGGCAGCTGGGCCCCAGGCGGAGAGCTGTTCGGCGCACGTCCTTCCGCCGCCAAGGATCGCAGGGCAACATTCTTTGCCTCCTGTTGCCACCTCCTTCTACTCAGCTTCCTCCTCCTCTTCTTCCACCTGCTCATCCAGTCAGCCACACACCTTCACCACCAACTTCAGCACAGCCCGGGGTAAACGTCAGCAGGCCATTCTGAAACTCATATGTTTGGGGGACAGGCCCCACACTGCACAGGAGTTGTGGCGGGGTATAGAACAACAGACCGACGAGTGGTTGCTGCCGGTGAGCCTCAAGCCCGGCCTGGTGGTGTGCGATAATGGGCGAAATCTCGTTGCAGCTCTGCGACTAGCCGGTTTGACGCACATCCCTTGCTTGGCGCATGTGCTGAATTTGGTGGTGCAGAAGTTCATTCACAACTACCCCGACATGTCAGAGCTGCTGCATAAAGTGCGGCCATCTGTTCGCGCTTCCGGCGTTCGCATCCTGCCGCTGCTCGCCTGTCTGCTCTACAGCGTAACTTCGGCCTTCCCGCTCACCGCCTCATATGCGACGTGCCCACCAGGTGGAACTCCACCTTGCACATGCTGGACAGACTGTGCGAGCAGCAGCAGGCCATAGTGGAGTTTCAGCTGCAGCACGCACGGGTCAGTCGCACTACGGAACAGCACCACTTCACCACCAATGACTGGGCCTCCATGCGAGACCTGTGTGCCTTGTTGCGCTGTTTCGAGTACTCCACCAACATGGCCAGTGGCGATGACGCCGTTATCAGCGTTACAATACCACTTCTATGTCTCCTTGAGAAAACACTTAGGGCGATGATGGAAGAGGAGGTGGCCCAGGAGGAGGAGGAGGAGGAAGAGGGGTCATTTTTAGCACTTTCAGGCCAGTCTCTTCGAAGTGACTCAGAGGGAGGTTTTTTGCAACAGCAGAGGCCAGGTACAAATGTGGCCAGCCAGGGCCCACTACTGGAGGACGAGGGTGAGGAGGAGGTGGAGGAGGATGAGGATGAAGCATGGTCACAGCGGGGTGGCACCCAACGCAGCTCGGGCCCATCACTGGTGCTTGGCTGGGGGGAAAGGCAGGACGATGACGATACGCCTCCCACAGAGGACAGCTTGTCCTTACCCCTGGGCAGCCTGGCACACATGAGCGACTACACGCTGCAGTGCCTGCGCAACGACAGCAGAGTTGCCCACATTTTAACGTGTGCGGACTACTGGGTTGCCACCCTGCTGGATGCACGGTACAAAGACAATGTGCCCACCTTACTTCCTGCACTGGAGCGTGATAGGAAGATGCGCGAGTACAAGCTCACGTTGGTAGACGCGCTACTGAGAGCATTCCCAAATGTCACAGGGGAACAAGTGGAAGTCCAAGGCCAAGGCAGAGGAGGAGCAAGAGGTCGCCAAGGCAGCTGTGTCACGGCCAGCTCCTCTGAGGGCAGGGTTAGCATGGCAGAGATGTGGAAAAGTTTTGTCAACATGCCACAGCTAACTGCACCACCACCTGATACGCAACGTGTTAGCAGGAGGCAACATTTCACTAACATGGTGGAACAGTACATGTGCACACCCCTCCACATACTGACTGATGGTTCGGCCCCATTCAACTTCTGGGTCTCTAAATTGTCCATGTGGCCAGAGCTAGCCTTTTATGCCTTGGAGGTGCTGGCCTGCCTGGCGGCCAGCGTTTTGTCTGAACGTGTATTCAGCACGGCAGGGGGCGTCATTACAGACAAACGCAGCCGCCTGTCTACAGCCAATGTGGACAAGCTGACATTCATAAAAATGAACCAGGCATGGATCCCACAGGACCTGTCCATCCCTTGTGCATATTAGACATTAACTACCTCCCCTTAACCATATATTATTGTACTCCAGGGCACTTCCTCATTCAATCCTATTTTTATTTTCATTTTACCATTATATTGCGAGGCTACCCAAAGTTGAATAAACCTCTCCTCTGTCTGGGTGCCGGGGCCTAAATATATGCCAATGGACTGTTCCAATGTTGGGTGACGTGAAGCCTGATTCTCTGCTATGACATGAAGACTGATTCTCTGCTGACATGAAGCCAGATTCTCTGTTACGGGACCTCTCTCCTCTGCCTGGGTGCTGGGCCTAAATATATGCCAATGGACTGTTGCAGTGGTGGCTGACGTGAAGCCCGATTCTCTTCTATGACATGCAGACTAATTCTCTGCTGACATGAAGCCAGATTCTCTGTTACGGGACCTCTCTCCTCTGCCTGGGTGCTGGGCCTAAATATATGACAATGGACTGTTGCAGTGGTGGCTGTCGTGAAGCCTGATTCTCTGCTATGACATGCAGACTGATTCTCTGCTGACATGAAGCCAGATTCTCTGTTACGGGACCTCTCTCCTCTGCCTGGGTGCTGGGCCTAAATATATGACAATGGACTGTTACAGTGGTGGCTGACGTGAAGCCTGATTCTCTGCTATGACATGCAGACTGATTCTCTGCTGACATGAAGCCAGATTCTCTGTTACGGGACCAATCTCTCCTCTGCCTGGGTGCCTGGGCCTAAATATATGCCAATGGACTGTTCCAATGTTGGGTGACGTGAAGCCTGATTCTCTGCTATCACATGCAGACTGATTCTCTGCTGACATGAAGCCAGATTCTCTGTTACGGGACCTCTCTCCTCTGCCTGGGTGCCTGGGCCTAAATATATGCCAATGGACTGTTCCAATGTTGGGTGACGTGAAGCCTGATTCTCTGCTATGACATGCAGACTGATTCTCTGCTGACATGAAGCCAGATTCTCTGTTACGGGACCTCTCTCCTCTGCCTGGGTGCCTGGGCCTAAATATATGCCAATGGACTGTTGCAGTGGTGGCTGACGTGAAGCCTGATTCTCTGCTATGGGACCTCTCTCCAATTGATATTGGTTAATTTTTATTTATTTTATTTTTATTCATTTCCCTATCCACATTTGTTTGCAGGGGATTTACCTACATGTTGCTGCCTTTTGCAGCCTTCTAGCTCTTTCCTGGGCTGTTTTACAGCCTTTTTAGTGCCAAAAAGTTCGGGTCCCCATTGACTTCAATGGGGTTCGGGTTCGGGACGAAGTTCGGATCGGGTTCGGATCCCAAACCCGAACATTTCCGGGAAGTTCGGTTGAACTTCTCGAACCCAAACATCCAGGTGTCCGCTCAACTCTAATAATAAAGCATTTTTGAAAAAAATAATTTTTTTGTGTCTCCATAGTCTGAAAGCCCCAAAAATAATTATTGGGCCAATGTCATATGTAGGGGCTTGTTTTTTTCAGTATGAGGTGACGGTTCGATTGGTACAATTTTGGGGTGCATATGACTTTTTGATCGCTTGCTATTACACTTTTTGTGATGTAAGGTGACAAAATGGCTTTTTTATACTGTTTTTATTTTTTTATTTTTACGGTGTTCACCTGAGGGGTTAAATAATATGAGATATTTTTATAGAGAAGGTTGTTACGGGTGCAGCAATACCTAATATGTATACTTTTATTTTTTGTTTTCTTGTTTTATACACTAATATCATTTTTGAAACAAAAAAATATAATGTTTTAGTGTCACCATAGTCTGAGAGCCATATTTTTTGGGCTATTCTCTTAGTTAGGGTATAATTTTTGCAAGATGAGATGACTGTTTGATTGGTACAATTTTAGGGTGCATATGACTTTTTGATCGCTTGCTATTACACTATTTGTGATGTTAGGAGACAAAAAAATGTCTTTTTTGACACCATATATTTTTTTTACGGTGTTCATCTGAGTGGTTAGGTCATGTGGTATTTTTATAGAGCAGGTTTTTACGGATGCGGCGATACCTAATATGTATACTTATTTATTTTTTTACATTTAACACAATAAAAGCTATTCTGACTCTGATTGTTGTAATAGCGATTTATCCCTAGTGAGACCTCTATGCCTGGCCTGTATAAGCAGATATAATCACTGCGGACAATCCTTATCAGATAGCTTGAACTCACCAACACCGAGTTTATCTGTGTAAGTTGCTTCATTCTGTAAGCCAGATAACAGAGTACAGAAGAACAGATGGATTCTGGTATTGTGCGGTCAAAAGATGATGCTTTTGTAAGCTTACATGAGAATACATGTGTACCCTGTGCAAATGCCTGGAGCAGTAT
This sequence comes from Bufo gargarizans, assembly GCF_014858855.1. Taxonomy (NCBI): domain Eukaryota; kingdom Metazoa; phylum Chordata; class Amphibia; order Anura; family Bufonidae; genus Bufo; species Bufo gargarizans. Next base: position 168,903,321 of record NC_058080.1, read on the forward strand.
AAAGAAACAGAAAGTGAGGTACACAGAAGAAGGGGTGGAGCAATGAAATGAATGACATATATCGCGAACAGAAAAACATGTGCAATACCAAAAATGGCCACTAGATGGGAGCATATAACCAAATATAGATTATATGAATGGTTCAATGAAATAAACTTTATAGATTTTAACTGCGTATCAGTAAAAAAGCATTTTTAAAACAAAAAAAATCATGCTTTAGTGTCTCCATAGTGTGATAGGCATAGTTATTTTTTTCTTAGGCGATTGTCCTACGTAGGGGCTAATTTTTTGCGTGATGAGGTGATGGTTAGATTGGTACTATTTTTGCGGGCATACGCCTTTTTGATCACTTGGTGTTGCACCTTTAGTGATGTAAGGTGACAAAAATTGCTTTTTTTTACACAGTTTTTATTTTTTATGGTGTCTATCGGACGGTGTGGATCATGTGATATATTTATAGAGCCGGTCGTTACGGACGTGGCGATGCCTAATATTTTTTTTTACCTTTTTTAATAAAATCTGGAGAAATGGGCGTTTTTTTTTTTTTACTTGAAACTTTATCTTTTTTATTCAAAACACTTTTTTTAAACTTTTTTAAAACTTTATTTCTGTCCCACTCTGGGACTTCACATTTTGGGGGTCTGATCTCCTTTGCAATGCATTACAATACATCTGTATTGTAATCCATTGCTTGTTCTTGTACTACAGTTAGTAGTACACAAACAGGTTGCCTAGGAGACCCAGCCTGAGGCTGGATCTACTCGGCACCCGTAGAAGGCAGGTTCCGATGCCATGCAGGGCATTGGACAGCCTCTGCATGGCATCGGGCTGCCTTGTCACGCATCGAGTCCCCGCCACAGCAGCGCGGGGACTCGATGCGCTGCTTCACCCACCGCAAACCATTTCTATGTCGCGATCAGCGCGGACCGTGGTATAGAAGGTGTTAATCCTTTCAGCGATGCCGGCGGATACAGCAGGGGTCCGGCTATCAGGGACTGCCGGACCCCTGCAGTGATCAGACGCGCACCACTCCGGTGCCTGCCCGATCATCCCGCCGTGCATGTACGGCAGAATGCATTCTGGCAATGCATCTCCCGCCATACATGCACGGCATTCTGCAATAAGGGGTTAAAGACCCAACCAGTGCTATACTAGTACGGTGACGCTGGAATGCGGTTAATGATGTATCCTCAGGATATGTTATCAGATATCAATTTTAAATTATTTGTGGCTCTGACTTCAGGCGCCTATGCCGATCAGCTGTCTGAAGGGGTCGCAGGTGCAAGTTCAGCATTCAGTGTTTACCTGCAAACCGTCGACATTGTAGCGACAACGCAGTGTAATTACAATTGCTCCATTCCATTCCTGTGAATTAGCCAGAGCAGTTGTAATTATCCTGCACCACTGCTGTAGTGTCAACAGCTTGCAGGTAAACACTGAAGAGAAACCAGCTCTCAAACAAGAGCTGTAATCCCTTCAGACTGCTGATCAGCGGGCTTTCTGGGAGTCGTAACCCAGCCAATCTGATTCTGATAACTAGAGATGAACGACTTTCTCAAAAAATTCAATTCGGCCGGTTAGCTGAATTTTCTGAAAAAATTTGTTTTGATCCGAATATATTTGCGATGAATCGCGATAAAAATGGCTATTTCCGGGCTGCATAGAGCCTTTATATGGGTGTATAACACTGTGCCTTGCAGTAACACGCATAGGGAGCGTGCTGGGGTAGTGAAATAATACTGTCAGTCAGTATGACATGCAGATGACCGGCGTCACTATTAGAATCACTGCACACTTCCCTTTTTTGCGCAGTCCTGGGGCCAAAACTGACCAAATAACTCAAGTATCAACTCAGCCTTACAGGTCCATGTTAGCGTCAAGAAGAAGCGCACTCCTTTTACACCCTCATCAGCTGATTCCACATACAGTAGATGTCTACAGAATCTGTTCTATTAAATGCTTATACAAGTAGAGTTCCCCCGACAGAGTGGAGAGGGTGTTTTGAATCTTGACTAACTTTGCGACTCTTCCGGGCTCCAAGTCTTCTCATTGTCTGTAGCTACTGGAGGCCTGTTCATGCCAGGCAGGTTGCCCCCAGAAGTATCTTGGTCGATGAGCAGCCAATACTGCATTTGAAGCAATCTTGACAGGATTAATCTCCAAGTGGAGAGGAATTGTTTTCTTTGCATGCTTTCTCCATCGCAACACCACGTCATTGAATAAACAGAAGACTGGCCGATTCTTTCCTGTTGTAGACAAAATTAAAATTGTATTAGTAAATGTATTAAATATGTTATTATTACATTAATTAAATATAATAAGGATGCCCTCCTTTTCAGTTCCATGATGACAGAACCGTGATGTTTTCACCGGACGATGAGACCGGGGCCTGGTTGGTGGTTTGAATCTTGACTAACTTCGCCACTCTTCCAGGCTCCAAGCTATCTTGAACCTTTGTCTACTCATTGTCTGTAGCTACTGGAGGCCTGTTCATGCCAAGCAGGTTGCCCTCAGAAGTATCTTGGTAGATGAGCAGCCAATACCGCACTTGAAGCAATCTTGACAGGATTAGTCTCCAGGTGGAGAGGAATTGTTTTCTTTGCATGCTTTCTCCATCGCAACACCACGTCGTTGAAAAAACAGAAGACTTGATGATTATCTCCTGTTTTAGGCAACATGTAATTAAACATTTAATATTAAATTGAACCAAAATTTTATCAAAATGATAAGAAAATATACTTAAATTCGCCAAAACTGACGGGTCCATGTTAGTGTCAAGAAGAAGCGCACTCCTTTTACACCCTCGTCAGCTGATTCCACATAGATGTCTACAGAACCTGTTCTATTAAATGCTTATAAAATTAGAGCCCCCTGACAGAGTGGAGAGGGTGTCAGCAGTAAGTTTGTGTTGAAGTCACTGATTAATTTGCCCTTCCTCTGATCCGTCAGAACAACAACCCACAAAAAGCGGATTTTGTCTGGTGAGCATACGCCTTCACTCGGTTAGCATTTGCTCAGTAATCCATGAGTATTGGTAATCCCAAGAAAAACAGGAGTGGATCTAAAACAAAGATGACACGTGAAGGTAATATTTGCATGTCTTCTGTGTTTTGTACCCACTCCTGCTTTTGGCTACCAAATGATAAGCCAATTCTGATGCGACCATACAAGCCTTACAGCTGCTACACAGACGCCTCATTCTTTCTTCCTTCTGACCGCTTAGAAGAAAGGTAAAAATAAATGGTTATTTCAAGAAGGCCAAACAAGGAAAACAGCGACCCCGTCATAGAGTGGGGAGGGTTGTAACAGCATGAGAAGTCCATAGAGTTGCCTATGACATAGTGTTGAGGTGGAAGCAGCATGAGGAGACCACCATGTGGCACAATGACAGGGTCTGGAGGTGGCGGCAGCATCAGGAGGCAACAGAGTGACACAATGACAAAGTGTGGAGATGACAGCAGTATGATTAGGCCACAAAGTGGCACGTTGACATAGTGTGGAGATGGCAGCATCAGGAGGCCAGAGAGTGGAAAAGTGACATAGTGTGGAGATGGCAGCAACAGCAGCAGCATGATACTACAGAATGGCATGGTGACATAGTGTGGACATGGCACCATCAGGAGGCCACAAAGTGGCACAGTGACATAGTGTGGAGATGGTGGCAACAGAAGCAGCAGCATGATACCACGGAGTGGCAAGGTGATATAGTGCGGAGATGGCAGCATCAGGAGGCCACAGGGTGGCATGATGACATAGTTTGGACATGGCAGCAACAGCATGAAACCACAGAGTGGCACGGTGACATAGTGTGGAGATGGATGATCTAATCTGATGCATCAGGCATTGGTGGGTGGAAATCCTGGCTGATCCATGCCTGATTCATCTTGACAAAAGTAAGTCTCTACACTATTTGGGTGGACAGGCGAGTTCTTCTTGGGGTAACTATTTTGTCTAAAAATATGACAATAAACTCTTTTAGCGCAAATAACACCAAATGTAAACTGCGTTTATTTTTCTCGTATTGGAAAAGAAATATGACAAGAAATGCTTTTAGCACAAATAACACCAAATATGAACTAAGTCTGTTTTTCTCTTTTTCTCTAGAAATATGGCTATAAACGCTTTAAGCGCAAATGACACCAAATGTGAACTGTGTCTATGTTTCTCGTATTGTAGTGAAATATGACAAGAAATTCTTTTAGCGTAAATAACACCAAATATGAACTAAGTATATTTTTCTCTTTTTCTCTAGAAATATGGCAAGAAACGCTTTTAGCGCAAATAACACCAAATGTGAACTGCGTCTATTTTTTTCGTATTGGAGTGAAATATGACAAGAAACCCTTTTAGCGCAAATAACACCAAATATGAACTAAGTCTGTTTTTTTTTCTCTAGAAATATGGCATTAAACGCTTTTAGCGCAAATAACACCAAATGTGAACTGCGTCTATTTTTCTCGTATTGTAGTGAAATACAAGAAACGCTTTTAGCTCAAATAACACCAAATGTGAACTGCATCTATTTTTCTCGTATTGTAGTGAAATACGACAAGAAACGCTTTTAGCGCAACTAACAGCAAATGTGAACTGCGTCTATTTTTCTCGTATTGTAGTGAAATACTACAAGAAATGCTTTTAGCGCAAGTAACACCAAATGTGAACTGCATCTATTTGTCTCGTATTGTAGTGAAATATGTCAAGAAACGCTTTTAGCGCAAATAACAGCGATATGAACTTAGTCTATTTTTCTCGTTTTCTCTAGAAATATGTCAATAAATCCTTTTAGCGCAAATAAAAGTGACCCACGTAAATATTTCTCGTAATGTATTGAAATAGGCCATTAAATGATATCAGCGCAGTTAACAGCAAAAGTGACCTGCGTATATATTTTTATTTTTCCACAGATATAAGCCACTAAAGGCTTTTAAACATAGCACTTGCACCCCAAAATCTAATTGCTGGAATGACAGAGAGGTATAATGAGACTATCTGGATCTCCAAGTAACTTGTAAATCGCTTTTTTTCACAATGAGGATTTTCCTATGACTCTCCCTAGCATCTGCACACGTCTCTCACCTGCCTGTGAAATGATTCCTCTCACTATCCTAGTAAATCACTTCTTTCCTTTTTTCTTAACAATTAGTTTTTCTTTCTCTCTCCCTAGCACCTGCATACACGTCTGTTCCTAAACAAAGTACGATAGTAAATGGCAGACTCTAAGATGGCCGCCATATTTATAGGGCTGTGACTTCAACGGGCTGGCTGGCTGCTGATTGGCTGCATGCATGGCATTATGGGTAATCGCGCCTTCCCAGAGTTCCTTTCCCCATGTCCTCACATGAGTAGCCGCCATTTTAGCCACCATTGTCGCCGGTTAGCCGCCATGTTAGGAAAAATTGTGAATCGTTACCACGAAGCGTGAGGAAATTGTCATTAGTTCAGAATCAAATTTTTCCTGAAATTCTGAACTAATTCGACTTCGTCAGTTTAGATTTGCTCATCTCTACTGATAACTTATCCTGAGTATGATTCAAAAGTGGATAATACTTCAGAAAGGGCTGTGCTGGGATTAGTGAGCATGATGACCAAATCATCCGCAAAGGGGACAATGAAGTGTACCGTATTTTTTATATTGCTGATATGTTGGATTAGTGTCTCGATAGCTATGATGAACAAAGATGGGAATCAACTGTTTGAAGGGGTCACTGCGCTCATACAAGCACTGCTTCCTCTTCAAAATGACTTGCGTGGCATCTTCTTTGCAGTGGAGGTACAGTGTAAGGGGACGGCCACGCGGTCAGTTTTCTGCATGCAGTTTTGGAAGCCAAAACCTGGAGTGAATTCAAAAGAGGAGAAGTTATATCTTTCCTTTATACTTTCTCTTCTTTTATGATGCACTCCTGATTTTGACTTCCAAAACTGCTTCAGGAAACCTGACTCTGTGGCCGTAGCCTGATTATACCTGCTCGTCCCATTCACTGGAGTGGGATGGAACAGTTGTAATTACACTGTACTGCTGATGCAAAAGAGATGACGTGTAGTTAAACTTTGAAGAAGCAGCAGCGCTCGCAATGCTAACCCATTTGGACACAGAAGTGGACTGACAGCTATGAAACTATTTGGGAAACTTAGAGTAAGAAAAGTTTAGTAAATGTTTCTGGCAAAAGTGAGTTTCTTGGAACGTGATAATGGAAGGGTTATCTTTTTGCAGCATGACCTGGCTGTGTGTGGTTGGGGATGGGAGTTAAGACCTTTGGCACTTAGGATATAAACTTAACTGGTAAGGACACCATCATCGGAATAGAAGAAAGTAAATAGTAAAGGCTGAGCATAAGGCTTTATGGTAAGCAAGCGTGAAGATAGGAGACACCATATATACTGTACATAACAGTTGTAATACCTCTAAAGAGTTGTGAATGCAATAACATTGAAAGAATCAAAGAATAATCCAAGAAGGATTATATAATTCAATAGCTATTTGGGTTTATTGGCTTAGAGAGAAGGCATGGGGCATGCTATATTGGTACACAAAAAGTTGCAGAAAGAGCAATGTGTGGCCTGCCTGTAATGCTATGTGTAATATTACATAAGAATAATGACAGGATGAAAAAACTGAAAAAGATAAATAGGCCCACTATGGAACTGAAATTGCAAACTTGGCAACTCACCTACAACATCTACATTAAGATGCAGCAAATAGAACACCCCATTGGCGGTCACTTACAGTTCCACAGATCAACAGCATGGAGTCAAGAGGAACAGTCCAGTCCTGAGGGTGGAAGGCACAGTTAAGGAGACTCAGTTATCTGAACGATTCCTCTGTGATGGTTTAAGGCCTTGCTTACAGATCTTGGAAAATTTGCATTTTCCAGCTGTGTGCCAGTCATCTGGTTTTAGAAGATGGGGTAAAGAGAAAGTCATCATAAACTGGTATCCAAGACAGCACATCCATTACAATTATCTGAACACAGTCCAAGACTTGTTGAAGATTCACTGGACTGCAGACAGTAATCTGTTTGCCTTCTTTCATTATGACTGGGCCAAATGGGAAGAGCCAGTAATATAACAGTTTCTCCTTTTGTAGTTGGCCCAGGGGTGGCTTCAATTTCTGTCGCTTCAGGTCTGGGAGTACTTCTTTAATGTGTAGGGACAGTCATTTTATGTGCTTTTGCTCAGGGCAATCTGAACACTTTTTATTCAGGTCAAATTTATTGAAGTTAGATCTGGTGAATGATTTGTTAGAATTGGACATGAAACTGATTTCAAGAAATTCACTCATCTTTAATAGTAACAAATAGTAGAGAAATGGAAAGTTATATGATTGTAAGATCTTACTACACATGACTTTTTTGTGGTCTGTTGTCAAGTCAAACACATAGGTCCGATTACGAGCTGTATACAGAAAAAGTGCAGTATTTTAGAAGCTGCATACACAAAAGCAATATTTTAAAGCGTACATTAAAGCTGTGCTTCTTTGTACAATCATAACTGTGAAGGAACTGTTATGTTTGGGCTTCCCTAAAGTCTCTTTCAGCCATATTATTCCCTGTTTCAGTTGCATGGCTAGATGCATTTCTTTCAGAAGCAGTGAGTGTCTTCCTTCTGCCAGTACTTTATGCAGTGACCTAATTTCCCTTACTTCCAATGTGTTTGTTTTCTTTTATAGAGGCTCACAATCTCAACTAACTCTGACACACCCCCACTTCCTCTCAGCTGTCTTCTGACTCTCTGTTACTAGCGATGGATCTAGCCTACAACAGACAGTGGCCTGCAAGTTAGGTGAAAGTGATACCACCTAGTGGCCATTACTTTACAGCTTTTGGTGGCTACATGCATATTTTTTTTATAAGTGATTTAGATATTTGCTAGTTACACCATTCTCTATTAAATTAAATTGTGTGAAAGTACAGTGACTCTTTAAGGTTATTTTATATTGTTTTAATGCATGAAAATAACAAAAAGGCTGTGAAGGTAACCCAGCCCTTTAAAAGATAACATTATTGGTAATAAAATAATTAATAATTTTCATTTTTAACAGCTGTTAAAGCACATGAAAACTCTCTCATACATTTAACACTCTGAAATATTATAGAACATTACACTATAGCTGCATTTTCAGCACTTTTACAATGCTGAAGTTATATGCATAATTGTTGAGCTGAGAATAGATCCAATTACATGGTTATTAAAAAGCTTTACTAAAAGTAATTGGTTTCTGAGGGTAGCAGAATTGAACAAAACAAAATAAAGTGCTATCATGAAAAGTAATATTGCTAAAATGGCCAATAAGCATACTGTATGATGAGTTATATGTTATTTTGATAATGCTACAGCTGAGAGAAATAATATAATTGTAGGAACCTGAAAACATACAGAGGCACATGTACCAGCTATCAGGTAATTGTTGTTTCTTGTGTACTGCATTCTTTTCAAATAATGTGTGATTAATTTGCGTTCTGCAGGGACTATATGCTAAATGGAGATATCTAATAACAAAAAATAAAAAATATAAATCTTTATTTCATATGTTTATTAAAACAAAGGAGAAAGGAGCTCACTTGCAACAACCAAATTTGGCTAACAAGTATCACCTCATAGGGGGGTGGAATTTAAAGGATGGAGGCCATATCGATATCTGCCTACACCTGCCGTCTCTCAAGATTGATGAATGAGAATAAGGCACTATACACATACCCCAATTTCAAAGGCTTTGCAATTGAGATGTGGCACTATAAGAAATATATCAACATATCAATACTAGTGTCTCAAAAAACTCAGCACTTCGTCATTGGCACAACTGTACGCTGCTGAGATGAGGGATATCCTCAGGACAGTTCCCTAAGGCAAAATCAAACAATAGGTTCTATGTGGCGGACTCATGTCATATGGTCGCTCACAGAGATAGCGCTTTGGTTTTACGCCTACTCCTTTCACCTATTCAGAATGCTAATCACACTTCACAGTAACCTACGATACTCTACGCGTTTCTATGCGGTGGTGAGCGAGCATTTCATCTGGAGCAGGTAAGATCTAGCAGGTAAGTAGATAGGAAAGATTAGCCCATGTGTACGCTCTACATAGTAGTGCACATTGCAACAGCATCCCGGCACTATGATGGTCGTGATATGCTAAATGGAGATATCTACTTTCCAAACAATTCTAGTGTAATTGCATGCTGAATTCTTCTGTAAATCGACTAATTAATCAGTTATTAATTGAACCAATTAATTAACCACTTGTAGGAAGTTATTTATTTTTTGCAAGATGTGGTTAAATGTATTGTCCAACATCCATGGAAAAATAATGGCCAGCTGGAATGTGCTTGAAAAAAACCCCAGAAAAATCACCTTTTGACAGTTCTTCTGTTCCAGCTCCATGGCTCCTGTCCCAACGGTTTATGGTCGCTTTGGACTGGTAGTGATGATGTTCTGTATTTTCTCACAGGACCAATGAGGCCAATCACTGTCCTCAGCAATGACATGTATATGAGCAGCACATGATGGCAGAGCCTCAGCAGTCACAGGCTTTTATTTAGTGCATCTATCACCACTGAGGCCATTAATGTGACTAGATACGGAATAACATCAATTTCCATCCGATGGGGACCAGAAATGGTGGAGATGAGAACCACAGCACTGGAACTTTTAAAAGGTGATTGATGTTTTTTTTTTTTTTTTCAACCACTGTCCAGCGAGCAGCTCGTTTTTCATGGTGTCGGACACTCCCTTTATAATGGGGCCCAAGTAAGCCTTTTTTCGCTACTTTCAGTAGCATTTCTGTCCTAACCACCTGCATAGTTTCCTACTGGCTGCTAGAGTTTTGATGCATAACCAGCCTACTGAATAGATTATGCTTGATCTATGGTAACCTTATCTTCCAGAATGTGCCTGGGCCATTGTGTAGCAAGCAATAAAGGAATGCACTGGATGACAATTGCAAATCTGTTTAGCCCTATGCACTGCATTCTGATGTTGGTACTAAATTTGCTCCAGACTGCTTTATGTTTTTATTTTCAGTAGACAATGTATTTCTGTTTTCGTCCAGGCATCTATGCACACCTTGGAGTGAACTGCAGTTTGCATGCTGCCTGTAACATGCATACTGCTGTGTAAGCACAGTCTGCTGCCTCCCCTGTGCCTTAACCACTTCCAGACTGAGCCATTTGCCCCCTTCCTGACCAGGCCTAATGTTGCTAATCTGACATGTGTCACTTTATGTGGTAATAACTTTGGAACACTTTTACTTATCCAAGCCATTCTGAGATTGTTTTCTTGTGACACATTGTACTTCTTGTTAATGGTAAATTTGAGTCAATATGTTTTACCTTTATTTATAAAAAAAATCCAAAAGTTAATGAAAATTAAAAAATTCACTGTTTTTTAAGTTTGAATCTCTCTGTTTTTTAAACAAAAGGTGATACCTCATAAAATAATTATTACTTAATATTCCCCATATGTCTACTTTATATTGGCATCATTTTATAAATATCATTTTATTATTTTAAGACGTTAGAAAGCTTACAATTTTAGAAGCAATTCTTAATTTTTAAGAACATTTCCAAAACCCACTTATTAAGGACCAGTTACGGTCTGAAGTCACTTTGTGGTGCTTACACAGTGGAAACCCCCAATAAATGACCCCATTGTAGAAACTACACCCCTCAAGATACTCAAAACTGATTTTAGAAACTTTGTTAACCCTTTAGGTGTTCCACAAGAATTAAAGGAAAATGGAGATTAAATTTCTAAATTTCACTTTTTAGGCAGGTTTTCCATTTTAATCCATTTTTTTCTTTAACACATTTAGGGTTAACAGCCAAAGAAAACTTAAGATTCTGAGGTTTACAGAAACACCCCACATGTGGTCGTAAACTGATGTAAGGGCACACGGCAGGTCGCAGAAGAAAAGGATCGCCATATGGTTTTGGGAATTACACCTACTATAAATGGAAAAATAGAAGCTCTTTGCGCACATTTTTGATCAAACATATGTTGGGCTTTTCTACCAGGCGTCAAGGTGGCTTCCGCAGATGGGTACCTAACACTAATATACCGCCTCTCTTGGACTTACCTAAGGAACCATTTTTATATTTTTTTACACTAATCACTACCCACACGAAACCCTAAAATACTAACTCTAAAACACAGAAAAATACATTTTTTTTCACAGACAAAATATGCTGGCACTAATCACTACCCACACAAAACCCTAAAACACTAACCCTAAAACACAGAAAAATACATTATTTTTTTTTCAAAGACAAAAGACTCTGACACTAATCACTACCCACACGAAATCCTGAAACACTAAAACACAGAAACTATTTTTTTTACACACAAAACAGACAGCAAAAGCCTACACTATACTATACAGTTGCAAGAAAAAGTATGTGAACCCTTTGGAATGATATGGATTTCTGCACAAATTGATTATAAAATGTGATCTGATCTTCATCTAAGTCACAACAATAGATAATCACAGTCTGCTTAAACTAATAACACACAAATAATTAAATGTTACCATGTTTTTATTGAACACACCATGTAAACATTCATAGTGCAGGTGGAAAAAGTATGTGAACCCCTAGACTAATGACATCTCCAAGAGCTAATTGGAGTGAGGTGTCAGCCAACTGGAGTCCAATCAATGAGATGAGATTGGAGGTGTTGGTTACACCTGCCCTGCACTATAAAAAAAATACATACCAGTTCTGGGTTTGCTTTTCACAAGAATTGCCTGATATGAATGATGCCTCGCACAAAAGAGCTCTCAGAAGACCTACGATTAAGAATTGTTGACTTGCATAAAGCTGGAAAGGGTTATAAAAGTATCTCCAAAAGCCTTACTGTTTATCAGTCCACGGTAAGACAAATTGTCTATAAATGGAGAAAGTTCAGCACTGCTGCTACTCTCCCTAGGAGTGGCTGTCCTGTAAAGATGACTGCAAGAGCACAGCGCAGACTGCTCAATGAGGTGAAGAAGAATCCTAGAGTGTCAGCTAAAGACTTACAAAAGTCTCTGGCATATGCTAACATCCCTGTTAGCGAATCTGCGATACGTAAAACATTAAACAAGAATGGATTTCTTGGGAGGATACCACAGAGGAAGCCACTGCTGTCCAAAAAAAACATTGCTGCATGTTTACAGTTTGCACAAGAGCACCTGGATGTTCCACAGCAGTACTGGCAAAATATTCTGTGGACAGATGAAACCAGAGTTGTTTGGAAGAAACACACAACACTATGTGTGGCGAAAGAAAGGCACAGCATACCAACATCAAAACCTCATCCCAACTGTGAAGTATGGTGGTGGGGGCATCATGGTTTGGGGCTGCTTTGCTGAGTCAGGGCCTGGATGGATTCCTATCATCGAAGGAAAAATTTATTCCCAAGTTTATCAAGACATTTTGCAGGAGAACTTAAGGCCATCTGTCCACCAGCTGAACCTCAACAGAAGATGGGTGTTGCAACAGGACAACGACCCAAAGCATAGAAGTAAATCAACAACAGAATGGCTTAAACAGAAGAAAATACGCCTTCTGGAGTGGCCCAGTCAGAGTCCTGACCTCAACCTGATTGAGATGCTGTGGCATGACTTCAAGAAAGCGATTCACACTAGACATCCCAAGAATATTGCTGAACTGAAACAGTTCTGTAAAGAGGAATGGTCAATAATTACTCCTGACCGTTGTGCACGTCTGATCTGCAACTACAGGAAACGTTTGGTTGAAGTTATTGCTGCCAAAGGAGATTCAACCAGTTATTAAATCCAAGGTTTCACATACTTTTTCCACCTACACTGCGCATGTTTACATGGTGTGTTCAATAAAAACACGGTAACATTTAATTATTTGTGTGTTATTAGTTTAAGCAGACTGTGATTGTCTATTGTTGTGACTTAGATGAAGATCAGATCACATTTTATGACCAATTTGTGCAGAAATCCATATCATTCCAAAGGGTTCACATACTTTTTCTTGCAACTGTATCTCTATCTAACCTACGCTACACCCTACACTTGACCCTATCAGCTACACTATTCACTCACTAACCTACGCTGACTATCTACCACTAACTATCTGGCTTATATATATGAGCTAACTATATAATGCCCCTAACACCCTACACTGGAACCTATCAGCTACACTACTCACTAACCTACACTATCTAACACTATCTGGATTATATATATGAGGTATCAGAAGTCACAGGAATTCAGCACAGCACAAAGATCACACTCCTCTCTCTCTCACAACTGCATGAAACAGCACAAAATGTCTGTGGGGAGTTTCTCTTAGGCCTCTATCACACGAGCGTGTCCGGATAAGGTCCGGAGGCGTTGCGGCAAACCCGCGTGAGTAGGTAAGCAATTGCAGTCAGTTCTGTGTGGTAAGCAATTGCAGTCAGTTCAGGGCGGCTTTGCTAGTTGGGAGGCTCCCTGCTCCTAGCTCTGCCTTGAGTGCCGAGTTGATCACTCAGTGCTCGATTTGGCTGTCTGTCGGTCATGTGACGCTGGCCACGTCACATGACCCTCACTCCCCACTATAAATACAGGCAGCCTGCTGGCCACAGGTTGCCTGTTAATTTTAGGTATCTGGTGATTGTTTTGTTCCTGCCTACTTACCTGATCCTGTGTTCCCTGACGATTCTCTGTCTGCTCCTCCTGTACTGCGCATTTCTCCTGGTATCCTGACCCCGGCTTCCACCTGACGATTCTTTGCGGACTCCTGTTGTACTTAGTTTCTCTCCTGGTATTTGTCCTCGGCTTTTCCTGACTATTCTCTGCTTATTCCTTAGTACTGCGTAGCTCTCTAGGTATTGACCCGGTCCGTTCACGTTCCGTTATTTGTCTTGTCTGTCTTCCCAGCAAGTATCCTAAGTTAGGGACTGCTGTCTAGTTGTCCCCTGTCATTAGGACTTGCGAGGCAATAATAGGACATGTTCTATCTTTGAACGGAACGGAAAAACAGAAATATGAAAACGGAAGACATGCGGAGTACCTTCCGTTTTTTTTTGCGGATCCATTGAAATGGAAAAAAACTGAACGGAAACGAAAAAAAAATGTTTGTGTGCAAGAGGCATTATATAGTAAGGTGTAGGCAACTTTCCTATTGGTTGCTAGGGAAGTTGCTAAGCTCATGCAGCCTTCTCATTGGCCGACAAGCTAGAAGCAGGGAGGGATCATGTGTACTGTGAAACAAAACAACAAATATTCGAATTTACTAATATATAGGGCTGTATTCTCAATATTCACAAATTCTCAAAGTGACGATTTAAAATTTGCGATTTGAATATTCACGCTCAACACTATTTATGAATACACAGGATAGGTGATATATGTCAGATCAGTGCAGGTCCAACTACTGAGACCTGCACTAATCATGACACAAGGGTCCCGTGTTCCCTGTTTGAATGGAGCGGTGGACAAGTATGTTCATGGCTCCTCTATTCAAACTGTATAAAGCCAAGAATTGTACTTAGCTAATTTTGGCAGTTCAATAGACATAGAATAGAATGCAAGTGCACATGCTTGACCAACTCTCCATTCAAAAAAAGAAAGATAAGACCCCTAATCTTTTGATCAATAGGGGTTCCAGAGGTCAGATCCCCACTGAACAAATGCTTATCACATATCCTGGGGATAAGGCGATAAGTTGTTATCCATCTGCATGGAGTGTGTATGTTCTCCCAATGTTTGTGTGAGTTTACTCTGGTTTCCTCCAATGCTTAAAAAAAAAAAAATATACAGATAGGCAAATTGGCTTACCTCTAAATTGACCTTAGTGTTGTGGGTTGGGCTTGAGTAACTATATGGCTGCCTCCAACTTCCCAGGGAGTCGCCTCAGCCACACAACTATTTCTGCACTTTGAGTCCCTGTGAGAAATGAGCATCACAAATGTTTGTCATTGTCATTTAACCCCTTATAGCACAATCTAGTTTGAGCCTTAACCCCTTCAAGACCAGGCCTATTTTCATTTTTACATTTTTGATTTTTCCTCCTCATGTTCCAAAAGCCATAACTTTTTTTTCCGTTCACATAGCTACAGTTGTGTTCAAAATTATTCAACCCCCAATGCTGTAAAGGGTTTTAGGGAATTTAGTGTACATTTGTAATTGTGTTCAGAATGAAATCTTACAAGGACTTTTTAAAGAACCAAATGCAACTAAAATGGCATCAATTGTTTTTGTAATACAGTATTAAATGTTTTTTTTGGTGATTTCTTCATTGACACAATTATTCAACCCCTTAAAGACTACCACTCTTAAGAACAGAGGTTCATTCAAGTGTTTTCGATCAGGTATTGAAAACACCTGTGGATGTCAAGGAGCAGCAATCAAGCATAATAAGCACCAATTAGGCAGATTTAAAAGGACTGTGATACTCAGTTCCTTCTAGACATTTACTGGTGTGTTTACAAACATGGTGAAGCCAAGAGAATGGTCCAGGAAGACAAGAGAAGAGGTGATTTCTTTTCACAGGAAGGGCAATGGCTTCAAGAAGATTGCAAAGATGTTAAACATACCAAGAGACACCATAGGAAACATCATTCGCAAATTCAAGGCAAAGGGCACTGTTGAAACGCTACCTGGTCGTGGAAGAAAGAAGATGCTGACTTTGACTGCTGTGCGCTACCTGAAGCGCAAAGTGGAGAAAAGTCCCTGTGTGACTGCTGAGGAACTGAATTTTTTTTTATCAGATGTGGGTACTGAAGTTCCGGCTCAGACAATAAGGCGCACACTGCGTAATGAAGGCCTCCATGCCAGAACTCCCAGGCGAACCCCCTTGCTGTCTCCAAGGAATAAGAAGAGTCGACTGCAGTATGCCAAAAGTCATGTGGACAAACCACAAAAGTTTTGGAATTGTGTTCTGTGGACTGATGAAACAAAATTAGAACTGTTTGGGCCCATGGATCAACGTTATGTTTGGAGGAGGAAGAACAAGGCCTATAAAGAAATGAACACCTTGCCTACTGTGAAGCATGGCGGGGGGGGGGGGGGGTCAATCATGCTTTGGGGCTGTTTTGCTTCTACAGGTACAGGGAAGCTTCAGCATGTGCAAGGTACCATGAATTCTCTTCAGTACCAGGAGATATTGGATGAAAATGTGATGCAGTCCGTCACAAACCTGAGGCTTGGGAGTCGTTGGACCTTTCAACAGGACAATGATCTCAATCATACCTCCAAGTCCACTAGAGCATGGTTGCAGATTAAAGGCTGGAACATTTTGAAGTGGCCATCGCAGTCACCAGACTTAAATCCGATTGAGAACCTCTGGTGGGACTTAAAGAAAGCAGTTGCAGCGCGCAAGCCTAAGAATGTGACTGAACTGGAGGCTTTTGCCCATGAAGAATGGGCGAAGATACCCGTAGATCACTGCAAGACACTTGTGTCAAGCTATGCTTCACGTTTAAAAGCTGTTATAACTAGAAAAGGATGTTGTACTAAGTACTAAGATTGAATGTCACTTGGGGGTTGAATAAAACTGATAATGATGTGAGCACAGAAAATACATTTGTGGTTATTTCATTATAAATGTTATGTTCTATTTGTCTGACTTACAAGTGCCTCTTTGATTTAATTGTAAACAAGATGACTGAAATGATCAAAATCAATGTCAAACTGGCCAAAACACTCAATTTCAGTGGGGGTTGAATAATTTTGAACACAACTGTATATGAGGGCTTATTTTTTGTGGGACAAGATGCATTTTTTTAATGCCACCATCTAATTTACCTTGTCTTGCATTAGAAAAAAGGAAAAAATGATTTGTGTGGAAAAATGTAAAAAAATTATGAGGGCTTATTTTTTGTGGGACAAGATGCATTTTTTAATGCGACCATTTGAATTTACCATGTCTTGCATTAGAAAAAAGGAAAAAAATGATTTGTGTGGCAAAATTGAAAAAAAATAAATAAATAGCTTAATTCCACCAAGTTTTGGGGGGTTTTGACATCACAACGTTCACTATGAACTACAAATGACCTGGGTGGGAACAGCTGGATCAGACTGAACTCCAATCTTGGCTGTTGTAGCAGGTTACCAACTGAATGGCACTTTACCTTAACCTAGCCCATATTATACCAGTGTTCTTTTTTTCTCAATGTCATCTCCATGACATTTAAGAACAATAATCCAGAAATCACTGGCAGTAGCTCTAGCACCCATTTTATGATAACTTGCACAAACAAGGTGGGGCCAGATCACATGTATCAGAAGTGAAAGATATACAGTATAGCTAATCGTTAATTTCTAACGATAATTTGTTTTCCCTTAGTCCTAACAGCAGCACAGATGGGGTTAACTGCCCCTGTGGACTGGTAGGACCGGCGGAATTTTAATGAGCCCAAGAACCAATAAACGATCTTCAGCTCCCTGAAAGGGAGGAGATCACCCCCCAGCCCACCGTGTTTTTAACAAGCATAATGTATTTAGGGTGGGATATTTGTGTGCTGCTGTTAGGACTAAGGGAAAACAAATTATCGTTAGAAATTAACGATTCCCTTACGTCCTCAACAGCAGCACAGATGGGGAGATAGCAAGAAGAATCCCCTAGGGAGGGTCCTCATGCCTGGCAGAACTAAGAACAGTCTGCCCAAAAGCCGAAAACTCTGCCATCCTAGCATCTATCCTATAATGGGAGATGAAGGTTGACTCAGAGCTCCAGGAGGCCGCCTTACAGATCAACTCTAAGGGGAGGAGTCTTCTCTCCGCAACCGAGGTGGAGACCGCCCTAGTAGAATGGGCCCTCACAAACTCGGGAGGATCTAAGGATTGGGAGACGAAAGCTTCCAAAATGGCCTCCTTGATCCAGCGACTAATGGTGGCTTTAGACGCTTTACGGCCTTTAGACTTACCGGCAAACAGGATAAGAAGATTCTCATCTTTCCTGAACTCACTAGATTTATCCACATAGATCTGGAGGCATCTTGAAATATCCAGCGGGTCTCTAGCTGGAGTATCAGAGGAGGAGGCTGTAAACAAAACTGGTAAAGATATTACCTGATTGATGTTCTGGAAAGTAGGCACCTTAGGCCTGAAGTAAGGTAAAAACTTCAGGAGTACTCTATCCTGTAGAAAAATAATGTACGGGTGATTTGCGGAAAAAGCCTGCAATTCAGAAACTCTTTTGGCTGAAGCTATAGCCAGAAGAAAGACCATCTTTAAAGTCAGAAATTTAAAATTTACCTCCTCCAAGGGCTCGAAGGGGGGAGATGCTAGCCCCCTGAGCACTACTGAAAGATCCCACTGGGGGATAGGTTTCAGTATAGTAGGCTTTAGTCTTTCAGCTCCCTTCAGGAAGCGTTTGATGAGTGGGTCCCGAGAATGTGGCCTGTTGAGACAGGCCGAGATGGCATAAACCTGTACCTTCAAGGTAGCTGGAGATAGGCCTCTATCTAATCCATCCTGAAGAAATTGAAGTATCGCAGGAAGGGGCGGATCTGCAGACGCCACCTGTCTGGAATCACACCATGCCTCGAAGATTCTCATGATCCTGGAGTAGGCCTTCTTTGTAGACTCTGCTCGGGAATGCGACAAAGTTCTCAGGACCGACTCGGAAAGCCCTTCTATGTTGGGAAGGGACTGATCAACCTCCAGGCTGTCAGGTTGAACCTGTGCAGATCTGGGCAGAGGTGAGTGTCCCACGACACCAGGGTCTGCTCCGGGGGGAGTCTCCAGTATTGTCCCCGACTCATCTGAATGAGCTGGGTAAACCAGGATCTTCTGGGCCAAAACGGTATGATGGCTATTACCGAGGCCTGATCCTGACGGATTTTCATCAATACCCTCGGTATCATGGAAAAGGGAGGGAAGATGTAAGCCAGCCTGAACCTCCACGGTATTGACAGAGCATCTATCGCCAGGGGGTTGTCTTCCCTGTAGAGGGAACAGAACCTCATCACCTTGGCGTTGAACCTGGTTGCCATGAGATCCACTTCTGGCACACCCCATCTGTGAACTAGCTGCCTGAAGATCTCCGGATGCAGAGACCACTCCATGGTCGGTAATCCTCGACTTAAGCGGTCCGCTATCATATTGAGGGAGCCTCGAATATGAACGGCAGATAGATGGGAAAGGTTCAGCTCTGCCCACCGAAGAATTACCCCGATCTCTGACAGAAGGGGCAATGATCTTGTGCCTCCCTGTTTGTTTATATAGAGGACAGCAGTCATATTGTCTGACTGGACTTTCACTGCTTTGCCCCGGATCTGAGGCGCAAAGTGAAGGAGGGCTAGCCGGATAGCTCGCATCTCGCGAAGATTGGAGGAAAGATGCCGCTCCAGAGGAGACCAAGATCCCTGAATTGGGGATCCGTCCAGGTGAGCGCCCCAGCCTACAAGGGACGCGTCTGTAGTCAATATGACCCAAGCTGGTTGGGTCATAGACTTCCCTGCTGGTAGCTGAAACCACCATCTGAGGGAATTTCGGGTTTGACCGGACAGGGAGCACAGGGAATCTAGCCCCGCAGGGCTGCCGTTCCATAGGTGTAAGACCTCCGACTGAAGAGGACGGAGGTGCCATAACGCCCAAGGGACCGCATCCGCAGCCGCTGACATGAGCCCCAGCATCTTCATGAGAGTCCGGATAGAGACTCGACGAGGGACATAAAGGACCTTTGCCAGGTCCTGAATCCGCGCTCTCCTTTCTGGAGTCAACCGGAGGGACATCTCCACAGAGTCGACCACGAATCCTAAGTAATGGATTGAAGTCGATGGGCTCACATTCGACTTCTGCCAGTTGATAATCCAGCCTAGGCGGAAGAGAAAGGAGACTGCGACCTGAAGATGGTGGGTAAGGATCGGAACTGAAGAGGCTATGAAAAGCCAATCGTCCAGATAAGGAATAATAGTCAGTCCTTGGAGTCTCAAAGCTGCCACCACCGAAACCACCACCTTGGTGAAGATGAGGGGGGCAGAAGAGATTCCGAAGGGAAGCACGGCGAACTGAAAGTGCCTGCAAACCCCTGAGATCTGGACCGCGATCCTGAGGAGTTTCCAGGAAGCGGAATGGATCGGAATGTGAAGGTACGCATCCTTGAGGTCCAGAGTAGCCATGACGTCCCCTGAATTGAGGATATGGCTGACTGACCTTATGGTTTCCATGCGAAACCTTGTTTTCCTTATAAATCGATTGAGGAATCTCAAATCGATGATCATCCGGAGATCTCCTGTCTTCTTGGGAACCAGGAACACTGGTGAATAAATCCCTAGGCCCCTCTCCCCTGCCGGTACCTCCTCCAGGGCTCCCTTGGAAATATAGTCCTGAATGTAAGATTCTAGGACCACCTGTTTGGCAGACCCGAAGCTTCGTGTGGCGATGAATCTCTCTGGGGGGAGAGAGATAAGATCTACCCGGTACCCGGCGGAAACTATGTCCTGGACCCAGGGGTCTGCAATCAACCGGCTCCAAGAGTCTTTGAAATGGGTAAGACGGCCCCCCACGGGAATCTGGGGGAGGGGTACGGGAAAATCTAGAGGAGACACTGCAGGGGCAGCAGGGCTTATCCAAGAGCCTCGAGGAGGCCCATAGTCAGGAGGGTTTTGCCTCCCTGGTGGGTTTGCGGGGGCGTCTCGGATATTTACGAGATGGCCCCCCCCAATCTCTGCGCCTAGACTGCTGCCCAGAACGACCTCCGCCCTTCTTTTCCTGTCTGGGGCGT
Organism: Bufo gargarizans; assembly: GCF_014858855.1. Lineage (NCBI taxonomy): Eukaryota > Metazoa > Chordata > Amphibia > Anura > Bufonidae > Bufo > Bufo gargarizans. The sequence goes on from NC_058080.1 coordinate 168,923,980, forward strand.
CCCCGAAAGGGCTGCTGGGGGAGGCTCTTCCCTTTTTTATCGGAGAGCCCCTCCATTATTTTGTCCAATTCGGACCCGAATAACCTATCTGGTTCGAAGGGGAGCCCACAAAGGTTAAACTTGGATGCGTTATCCGCAATCCACGGTTTCAGCCAGAGTGGTCTGCGGGCAGCTGAAACTAGGGCCATAGTTTTGGCGGCCAGCTTTAGCTGCATCTGGGAGGAATCAACTAAAAAGTCCATAGCCAGGTTGGCTGACTTGAAGGCTGCCAGGATGTCGTCTCTTGATACGCTCTGGTCCACATCCGTCTGGATTTGATTAAGCCTAGAGCGTAGATAGGTGGCTACCTCAGTGGCCGCAATGGAAGTAGATGCGGAGGCGGCGGCCGCCGCGTAACCCCTCCTAAGGGTGCACTCTGCCCTCCGGTCTAGGGGGTCCTGCAGGCTAGACCCATCGTCTGCAGGGACTAGAGTGCGCCGGGACAACTTGGCTATAGCCATGTCCACCTTGGGAACGGAACCCCACGATTCCACCAAGGGTTTAGCCATCGGGTACATGAGTCTGAATTTTCTGGTAAGCACTGGACCCTTCTCAGGCTTCTTCCACTCTGTGCGCATCACAGAGAGGAGGGTCTCATCCGCTCTAAAGACACGCTGTGTCCGACCGGCGGGATCGGAGGACTCCCCCATGTCAACATCCTGGTCCCCCGACCTGATGGACTTGAGTAACTTCTGCGTCTTTTCTGGAGGAAAAAAGCAAGAAGTAGATTCTTCTTCCTCAGAAGAAGAAGACCCCACTGAACAGGGGGTAGGTCTTTCGACCGGTGCGACCACCTCCATGGGAGTCTGAGAGGGACCTGGTAGCCTCTCATTAAGTAGCTGAACTACTCCCTTGATGGAATCATCCACGTATGTCTTGGTCCATTGGAACATCTCCTGCATCGTGGGTTCCGTGGATGCCGTGCGACAACTCTCACATCTGGAGTAAGGACAGCTGTCAACTAGGGGTGTGTTACATTCGTAACATGCCAAATGCTTCCTCTTGGCCCCAGCCTTCCGCTGATCCTCCTTAGGGGAAGCCATAGTCTGTAATGGAAGAAACAAAACAGGTCATAACACCTACAACATCAGGAGGTGGAGAAAACCAGACCTTAAGGGGGCCCACCAGCACTAGAAGAAATAGAGCTGAAAGAAGAAGAAGTACAAAACCCAAGCAAAGCAATACTGCAGGAATATCACAAAGCACAGGAGAGCTCTGGAGCTAACTTGTGAAAGCAACGCAACCAGAGCACTGACTGATGGGCTCTGGGCGCTTAAAAGGAGGAAACCCCGCCCAATGGGCGGGTTCCTGAAACGAGATCAGCACCACTCCCTTTTTTTTTTTTTTTTTGTATATGTGCTGCCAAAGCAAGCACTCAGAAAAACCAGAGCCTATACTGGCTCTACCTAAACGAAAAATTGTCTCCCCAGACTAATCCTAAGTCCAGGATGTCATTCTAGGGAGCCAGTTTAAGAAAAGGTGAGTTTTATACATCACCGCATCGCTTCGGAAAACCGGAAGTGACGTAGCGCACCTAAGGCGCGTCACTTCCGGGAAATGGCGGCGCCCATAGCGCCGCACACATGCGGTAACGGAGGAACGGAGCACCGTCTACAGATGATGAAAGAAGAGGGGAGGGGACGCCCCCCTCCCCAACGGTACCCCAGACCGAAATCGCCATGATCAGGCCTAAAATAAAGGCACTGAGATGCATAGAAAGCGAGCTAAGCTTTAAGGAGGGAAAAAAGAACCCCTAAGCAATCTTCAGCTCCCAAAGAGGGAGCGACACGCCAGTCCACCTGTCCAGAGGACAGAAAAAAACACGGTGGGCTGGGGGGTGATCTCCTCCCTTTCAGGGAGCTGAAGATCGTTTATTGGTTCTTGGGCTCATTAAAATTCCGCCGGTCCTACCAGTCCACAGGGGCAGTTAACCCCATCTGTGCTGCTGTTGAGGACGTAAGGGAATCTGAAATTGTGAGCAAATTAATGAAGAATAACAGTTGACTGTTTAACCACTTCCCGACTGGCGATAGGATATAAACATCCTATGGGCGGTTGTTTATCTCTAAATGGACGTTCTAAAATGTCCATTCATAGATGGCAGCTGCACGCCAATTGTGTAGCAGCCGAGCGGGGGGGGGGGGGGGGGGGTGGATGGGATTGCGCTGTCAGGGACAGCAGGGCAACCAAGAGAGAAGGCTGGGAACCTGGAAACAGTCCCTGCCTTCTAGATTGCTGTTTACACAGCGCTCAGCAAGCGCTGTGTATACACATCAGGAAGCGGTATGCGCTTCCTGTCCCAGCCCGGTGGTCATGTGACCGCCGCGTCGGGAGAGTACAGGAGCTGTCGGGTCTTCCATAGACCTCGATCAGCCCTGCACTGAGGCTGTAAAGTGTTGTATTATGCTGTACAGCCTCTCTGGGGGGGGGGGGGGGGGGGTTCCCCTGTAACTGGGGCTACTACGTCAAAATAAAAATAAGCTATAGCTTTCAGAACATGGAGACATTAAAACAATTTTTTGTTTCAAAAATGCTATTATTGTGTTAAAGTGAAATAAATAAAAAAGTATACATATTAGGTATCGCAGCGTCCGTAACAACCAGCTCTATAACAATATCACATGACCTAACCCTCATGTGAACACCGTAATAAAAATAAAATAAAAGTGTTTTTCTGTGTTTTAGGGTTAGTGTTTTAGGGTTTTGTGTGGATAGTGACTAGTGTCAGCATCTTTTGGCTGTGAAAATAAAAAATTATTTTTATGGGTTAGTGTTTTAGAGTTTCGTGTGGGTAGTGATTAGTGTCAGCAGGACAACAGACTGCCACCTCACAGGCTGATTGTTGACAGTGTGACGTGGTGGATCTCCTGCCTCCACATGATAGAGAGGTTATTGGAGCAGCGACAGGTGGTGAAAGAATACCCTTTTGGACCAAGGCACTTCTGGGCCATCACACCTACTCCCGTACATCACCGATGTGGAGTGGGGGCAGATACACCAGGTCTGCCACGTGTTGGACCCATTTGATCAGGCAACCAAGATGATCAGCAGGGAGCATGTTGGCCTCAATAACGTGCTCCCCATAGTGTTCCTGCTAGACAGGACACTAGATCACCTGCTCGATGCTGGGGAGAGTGCCTTGGTGGAGCAAGAAGAGCAACAATGCTACACCAAGACCAGGCCCAGGACGAAGAGGAAGAATTTGTTGAGGAGTTTGCCAACGTCCAGGAGTCTGATCCTGGTCAGTAGGGAGAGCCGGGGAGCAGCTCCCACAGGGAGGAGCAGCAGCAGGAGGACCAAGATGTCATGGTCCCGGTCAGCCAAGAAGAGTCACAGCGGGCTGTCCTCTTCCCCATGGCTGCCCACATGCTGCAATGCCTCAGGAGGGACCCCCGAATAAAGAAAATAATGGAGAGGGATGAGTTTTGGTTGGCAACCCTTTTAGACCCTCGCTGCAAGAGGAAACTGGAGCAGTTCATTCCAGCCAGCCGGAGTGATGCCCGTATGAATAACTTGCGAGCCTCTCTGATCCTCCGGCTGGAACAGGCAAACCCTCAGCCTCAAGCTCCAGTTCTCCCCGCCCATCTCATCCAGCTGGTCCAAGCAGCTCCAGCAGAGTAGGTGAAATTATGGGTAAGATGAGGTTGTTCCACCAGCCTGCTCGATCCAGTAGCAGCAGCAGCAGTCACCACACGCGACTGGCCTGCATGGTGGCAGACTACATGGGTTCTGTCGGTGCTTTTGACAGCATGAGCACCGACGACCCCATGGAGTACTGGGTTTCCAGGCTGGACACCTGCCGTGAGCTCGCTCAGTATGCGCTGGAAGTACTGTCTTGCCCTCCCCCTCCAGCGTACTGTCTGAGCAGACATTCAGCAAGGGAGGTGGGGGGTCACCGACAAGCAGAGCTTTATCAAAATGAATCTGAGTCCTGGATCAGCAGAGACTTCTTGGCCCATGCCGCCAGTTCCGGGCGCTGAAGGGTCCCTTGTCAATCCCTCTACTTTGCTCTCCCTCCCAAACTTCGTTGTTTTTTAACTTCTGTATGCATTTCTTGATTAATTAATTAATTTATATTTTTATTTATGGATGAATATTTTTAATTTATTTATAACTTTATATATTTCTGTATTAATGATTTCATTTTAGTATTTTTAAATTAATTTATGCATGTATTTATTTATGGATGCATTTATTAATATATTTATTTATTTATTGATGACTTTATTTATATATTTCTCTATTGTTGAATTTCTTTTCTTTTTTTTGGAAAAAAAAAACAATAATTGTCAGCTCAATCGATGAGTTTATTTATATATTTTTTCATTAATTTATTAAACCTCTTATTGATTTAGTCATTCATTTAATTAATTGTTGAAATATTATATATATATCCAAATAACGGAGCAGCACCTCCAGAGACAATCACAGGTGCAAGCTACCAGGCAACAATACAGCAAACAAAATAAAGTAGCAGCACACTACTAAATGCACTAAGACTGAGTGAACAGGTGAATGTGTGAACAGGGTCAAATACATGACGCCAATACTTACTAATGAGCAGTGAAGGAGCTCTTAGCGCATATTATTGATTAAAAATATGTCGGGCCTATCTATCAGACGACAAGGTAGCTTCTTATCAGATGGGACCTACTCTAACATGGAGTGTCCAGCTCCATTGTTACTCTGATTAAAAGCACCAAGGGGTGGGGGATGGGCGGGGAGTGATAAGTTATACTACACATTAAGACTGTTAGAATAACGGGTGCTAGAACAGTAGTGCATAAACATTAGTAGGAAAAGTAGATCTTAACCCCTTAAGGACTCAGCCCTATTTCACCTTAAGGACTTGGCCATTTTTTGCAAATCTGACCAGTGTCACTTTAAGTGCTCATAACTTTAAAACGCTTTGACTTACCCAGGCCATTCTGAGATTGTTTTTTTCGTCACATATTGTACTACATGACACTGCTAAAATTGGGTAAAAAAAGTTAATTTTTTTGCATAAAAAAATACTATTTTTACCGAAAATTTAGAAAAATTAGCAAATTTCAAAGTTTCAGTTTCTCTACCTCTGTAATACATAGTAATACCCCCAAAAATTGTAATGACTTTACATTCCCCATATGTCTACTTCATGTTTGTAGCATTTTAGGAATGATATTTTATTTTTTGTGAATGTTACAAGGCTTAGAAGTTTAGAAGCAAATTTAGAAATTTTTCAGAAATCTTCAAAATCCCACTTTTTATGGACCAGTTCAGGTTTGAAGTCATATTGTGAGGCTTAGATAATAGAAACCTCCCAAAAATGACCCCATTCTAGAAACTACACCCCTCAAGGTATTAAAAACTGTTTTTTCAAACTTTATTAACCCTTTAGGTCTTCCACAAGAGTTAATGGCAGATTGAGAAACAATTTTGAAATTTCTATTTTTTGGAATATTTTCCAATATAATAAATTTTTTCCAGGAGTAAAACAAGGGTTAACTGCCAAACAAAACTCAAAATGGGTTGCCCCGATTCTGTAGTTTGCAGAAACACCCCATATGTGGTCGTAAACTACTGTTTGGCCGAACGGGAGCACATAGAAGAAGGGGAACACCATATGGGTTTTGGAAGGCAGATTTTGCAGGACTGGTTTTGTTTATACCATGTCCCATTTGAAGCCCCCTGTTGCACCCCTAGAATAGAAATTTCAAAAAAGTGACTCCATCTAAAAAAGTACACCCCTCAAGGTATTCAAAACTGGGTTTACAAACTTTGTTAACCCTTTAGGTGTTCCACAAGAGTTAATGGCAGATGGAGAAACAATTTTGAAATTTCTATTTTTTTGGAAAATTTTCCAATATAATACATTTTTTCCAGGAGTAAAACAAGGGTTAACTGCCAAACAAAACTCAAAATGGGTTGCCCCGATTCTGTAGTTTGTAGAAACACCCCATATGTGGTCGTAAACTACTGTTTGGCCGAACGGGAGCACATAGAAGGAGGGGAACACCATATGGGTTTTGGAAGGCAGATTTTGCAGGACTGGTTTTGTTTATACCATGTCCCATTTGAAGCCCCCTGTTGCACCCCTAGAATATATATTTCAAAAAAGTGACTCCATCTAAGAAAGTACACCCCTCAAGGTATTCAAAACTGGGTTTACAAACTTTGTTAACCCTTTAGGTGTTCCACAAGAGTTAATGGCAGATGGAGAAACAATTTTGAAATTTCTATTTTTTGGAAAAAAATGGTTTAACAGCCAAACAAAACTCAAAATGGGTTGCCCTGATTCTGTAGTTTTCAGAAACACCCCGTATGTGGTCGTAAACTACTATTTGGCTAAACGGCAGGACATAGAAGAAGGGGAACGTCATATGGTTTTTGGAAGGCAGATTTTGCTGGACAGGTTTATTTACACCATGTACCCTTTCAAGCCCCCCTGATGCACCCCTAGAGTAGAAACTCCATAAAAGTGACCCCATCTAGGAAACTACGGGATAAGGTGGTTGTTGTTTTGGGACTATTTTAGGGGTAAATATGATTTTTGGTTGCTCTATATTACTCTTTTTTGAGGCAATGTAACAAAAAAATTTAATTCTAAAATTGTTTCTACATTCGCTTTTTAGTTTTGTGGAACACCTAAAGGGTTAACATAGTTTGTAAAGTAACTTTTGAATACCTTGAGGGGTGTAGTTTCTTAGATGGGGTCACTTTTTTGGAGTTTCTAGTCTAGGCTACATCAGGGGGGGCTTCTAATGGGACATGGTGTCAAAAATAAAACAGTCCATCAAAATCTGCCTTCCAGAAACCGTATGGAGTTCCCTTCGTTCTATGCCCTGCCGTGCGGCTATATAGCCATTTATGACCACATATGGGGTGTTTCTGTAAACTACAGAATCGGGGCAATAAAAATTCAGTTTTGTTTGGCTGTTAACCCTTGCTTTATTACCGGCAAAAAGGATTCAAATTGAAATTTTGCCCAAAAATGGGTGTTTTGGCACAGTTTTTATTTTATATTTTTAACACCATTCATCCGAGGCGTTTGGTCAAAAGTTATTTTTATAGCGACGCGACGATGCCCAATATGTATGGTTCTCTGACTTTGGAGACACTAAGCAGGCATCCTAAAACTGCGGCCTTCCATATGTTGTTAAACTACAATTCCCACCATGCCCTGCTGATGGCTGTAGGTTCTCTGGGCATGCTGGGAGTTATAGTTTTACAACATCTGGAGGGCCGCAGTTTGAGGATGCCTGCACTAAAACTAATATTTTTTTGGGAATTTGTTTCCGTGTCTCCAAAGTCTGAGAGCCATAGTTATTTATGTTCTCTAGTGGACTGTTGGGGATTATAAAAATGTAGTACTCCATGGAAGTGTGATACTCCCTGAAGCAATCGATAACGCAGAGGCCCGGATGATCAGGGCACGTGTCGCACTGAGTGGTGGTGTCCTTCCGTATCCCCCTCCTCCGACACACTCTGCACTTTTTTGGGGTTCGTCCCTTCTTTCCAGTATGGGGGACCACACTTGGAAAGTGTTGGCCAGGGACGATCCGGGCGCCTCCAATTCCCAAGGTACTCCGGCCTGCTCTTTCCCGGTCCGAAAAGATCAGGTCCTTGAGGACTGCCTCATAGAATTGGAGGAATGTCCCTGTGCTGCCAGTGCTTCGGGATAGTACAAAAGAGTTGTACATGGCAACCTGCACTAAGTAGACCGCAACTTTTTTGTACCATGCCCGAGTTTTGCGCATGGCGTTATATGGCGTGAGGACTTGATCAGAGAGATCAACTCCTCCCATATACCGATTGTAGTTGACGATACAATCGGGCTTGAGGACCGTTGCCGCAGTACCTCGCACAGGGACAGGGGTGGTGCTGTTACCGTGGATTGTGGACAGCATAAGGACATCCCTCTTGTCCTTATACCTGACCAGCAACAGGTTTCCACTGGTAAGGGCACGGGTCTCACCCCTGGGGATAGGTACCTGGAGGGGGTAGGCAGGGGATTGATTTTTCCGCACGGTCTCACAAGCGAACGTGGATCTGGCGGCAAGGGACCTGAACAAGGGAATGCTGGTATAAAGGTTGTCCACGTACAAGTGGTAACCGTTATCCAGCAGTGGGTACATAAGGTCCCACACGAGTTTCCCGGTAACACCCAGAGTGGGGGGACATTCTGGGGGTTGAATCCGGGAATCTCGCCCCTCGTACACACAAAATTTGTAAGTGTACCCTGAGGTACTCACAAATTTTGTATAGCTTCATGCCATACCTCGCCCGCTTTGTGGGAATATATTGGCGGAAACTGAGTCTCCCCTTGAACGCAACGAGAGACTCATCAACCGCGACCTCCCTTCCAGGTACGTAGGCCTGCTGAAATGTGGCCCTAAAGTGATCGATGACTGGCCGTTTCTTATACAGCCGGTCATAGGCAGGATCACCTTGGGGTGGACATGCTGCATTATCGGAATAATATAGTGTGACAGTCAGTTATTTAGCTCGCCCTTCCAGCGGCGAAAAGGTAGGGGGATTAGTCAGATTATTTTGCTGAAGGAGACCTCAGGAGACAGAAGTGCATTTCCACTGGCGTCCTGACAGCTTTATTTCACAGGTTGCATTTAAAACACAAAACATAAACGGAACACCTAGCCTTATCCAGGCTCTAACTAAACAATAGGTCCCTCTCTAAGACGTGGATGAGCTAACCTCAGTCCACGCAAAATAAGCACGCTGTCTGTACAGCAACCTGTGATACTTGCAGTTTGCAGGCTCTGGACCTTCAGGGTCCCTCAGTGAGATGTGGCTTCTCTCACTCCCAGGGAGTTCTGACCAAGTGTGTTGACAGCCCAGTTTTTCTAGCAACTCCCCAGGTGCAGCTCATCAGGACCCAGGCTTAGGTTTTTCTTAACCCTTTCCTAAACAACTTTCTTAAGCATATGCTAAGAACCTGGGAGACACGTATATACCCTCAATTACTTCACCCTGTGAGACACTACATTCCCCCCCCTTTTGCACTAACCTATGGGTTGGGGCACCCTGGCTTGACAAACAGTAAGTACGAGACAAACCATCTACATTCCCCTGGAGGCTGCCTGCTCGGTGCTATACTGTGAACCTAAAAGGCTGGAGGGACAGAAACCACCTGGTAACCCTACTATTCCTTTCCTTGTTATTCTGCATCCACTTTAGGGGTGCATGGTCTGTGACGAGGGTGAATTCTCTGCCCAGTAGGTAGTATTTGAGAGCGTCCAAGGCCCATTTAATGGACAAAGCCTCTTTCTCTACAGTGGCATACCTCTTTTCATGGTCATTCAGTTTCCGACTTATGTATAAGACAGGGTGTTCTTCCCCATCAATTATTTGTGATAACACTGCTCCTAACCCAGCCTCCGAAGCATCGGTTTGCAGGGAGAAGGGTTTATGAAGATCCGGACATACCAGTAACGGCTGGGAGCACAGGGCTTGTTTCAAGGATTGGAACGCCCTCTCGGCCTCTGGGGTCCATTTTATCATCACTGAATTTTTCCCTTTTGTAAGATCGGTTAAGGGAACCGCCATAGATGCAAAATTAGGGATAAACCTTCTGTAATACCCTGCAATTCCCAAAAACGACCTCACTTGCTTCTTGTTTAGGGGTCTAGGCCAGTTTTGTATTGAGTCTATTTTGTTTAGTTGGGGTTTGATCAGACCTCGCCCAATGGTGTATCCCAAATACTTGGCTTCTTCCAAGCTGATGGCACATTTTTTAAGGTTTGCGGTGAGACCCGCCTGTATTAGTGAATCCACGACTGCCTGCACTTTTGGTAGGTGAGACTCCCAGTCACTACTGTAAATTATTACATCATCTAGATATGCTGACGTATAACCAATATGTGGCCTTAGGATCCTATCCATCATACGCTGAAAAGTCGCCGGGGCCCCATGGAGGCCAAATGGCAACCTAGTGTATTGGAAATGACCACTGGGTGCAGAAAAAGCCGTCTTTTCCTTGGCCCTTTCAGTTAGCGGAATTTGCCAGTACCCTTTAGTTAAGTCCAATGTTGTTAAGTACCGAGCACTACCCAGTTTGTCTATTAGTTCGTCTACTCTCGCCATTGGGTAGGCGTCAAACTTTGAGACCAAGTTTAACTGGCGATAGTCATTACAGAACCTTATGGACCCATCAGGTTTGGGAATTAAAACGATGGGACTAGACCACTCACTTACGGACTCTTCTATTACCCCTAGGTCTAACATCTTGTTAATCTCTTGGGTAATGACCTCGCGCCTCGCTTCGGGGACCCGGTAGGGCTTAATCTTCACCTTAACACTTGGTTCTGTGACAATATCGTGTTTTATCACATGAGTGAGACCTGGGAGTTCTGAGAAGAAATCGTTATTTCTCATAACGAATTCCTGTGATTCCTGTTTCTGATGGGGAAAAAGGGACTCAGCAATTCTAACCTCAGGTACGGTGTAGCTTCGTGGTGCTGAGTTTACCACCAGAGTTTCCCTATCTTTCCAGGGCTTTAGCAAGTTAATATGATAGTTCTGTTCGGGTTTTCTCTTCCCTCGCTTATCTTTTTAACAATTGTGAAGGGCCCTTGCCATTTTGCTAAGAATTTGCTCTCTACTGTGGGTATTAACACAAGCACCCGGTCCCCTGGACTAAAATGACGCAGTTTCGCATCCAGGTTATATATTCTACTTTGGGCCTGTTGGGCTTGTTGCATATGTTCTCGAACCAAGGGCATGACTGCCTTGATCCGGTCCTGCATCTGTGACACATGCTCAATTACACTGCGGTACGGGGTAGATTCGTGCTCCCACGTCTCTTTAGCTATGTCGAGTAGCCCTCGGGGCTGCCTGCCATACAGAAGTTCAAAGGGTGAAAACCCCGTAGACGATTGCGGTACTTCTCATATGGCAAACAGTAAATAGGGAAGTAGGCAATCCCAATCCCTACCATCCTTGGCAATCACCTTTCTCAACATGTTTTTCAGGGTTTTATTGAATCTTTCCACCAATCCATCCGTTTGCGGATGGTAGACTGAGGTTCGGATATGCTTCACCATGAATAGCCGACATAATTCTTTGGTCACCCTGGACATAAATGGGGTGCCCTGATCCGTTAAGATCTCTTTAGGGATCCCAACCCTACTGAACACCAGGACCAACTCCTTGGCTATGGTCTTTGCCGTCATATTTCTTAATGGAATAGCTTCTGGATATCTGGTGGCGTAGTCTAGGATCACCAGTATGTACTGATGTCCGCGAGCTGATTTCACTATAGGGCCTACCAGATCCATAGCTATTCGTTCGAATGGCACTTCCACAATGGGTAAGGGTATCAATGGGCTTCTAAAGTTAGGGGGCGGAGATGTATATTGGCACTCGGGACAAGATGCACAGTAATCTCGTACCTCTGCTACTAGCCCTGGCCAAAAGAAAGGCATTAAAATTAGTTCTTTTGTCTTTTCCATCCCCAGGTGTCCCCCCAACAAATGACCATGTGCTAGTGTTCCTAAATGGCTTGGGAACTATCAGTTGTTCTACGATGTCTTCACCTTGCTTGTCTACCTGATATAGTAAGTTATTTTGTATTGCGATATGGGGATAAGCAAGCGTGACATCTGGGTAAATCAGGACACCATTTATTATTTTTACATTTTCCCGGGCCCGAGCCAAAGTAGGGTCATTCAGCTGTGCTGTGGCAAAATTGTCACGTGAAACCTTTATATCTGCTAAGACATTTTCAACCCTCTCCTCTGGCTCCCCACTTACATCAGTGGTTTCAGTGTCCCCCGACATTACATCAAAAGGAAACACGGCCTTATCAGGAGATGACAGAACCTCATGAAGAAGCTCAGGTTCTGTGACTCCTGTTGCCAGGAGAGCCTGCACCTCTCTCCCCTCCACTGAAACAGGACACAGATGTTTATCGACCTTTTCAGGGGTCCCAATAGAACAAACCCCTTGGGCAAACATCGATTTCGTATTTGGCATAGCACTCATATCACACTGCATGGGCTCTGAGTTTAATAGACAGTTAGCAGCAATATGTCCTGGTCCCCTACACCGGAAGCATTTGATAGGTTCTGGTCTCAGAAAGTCAGACCTGGCCCTTTCGGGGCGTTCCGGCCAGAGTTCAGCTTTGGACCTTGTGTCCCTGTTAGGGGCCCCACCCCTCGCAGGAGCACCCCCCTGCCGGGTACTTTCCTGGGTTAGGCGGGGCTTTTGTACCAGGTCCTTTGCCGCAGCATATCTTTCTACCAGAGAGACCAACTCATCTGCGCTGTTAGGGTCACCGTGGGTAACCCACTTGCATATTTCAGGTGGGAGGGCTCTAAGATATCTGTCCATTACCACACGTTGGACAACCTCTGGAGCCGATAGAACATCTGGTTGTAACCACTTCTTGGTTAAGTGTACCAGGTCGTACATTTGGGAGCGAGCTGGTTTGTCTGCCTGAAAACCCCAATGGTGCACTCTTTGGGCCCGCACCGACATAGTGACTCCCAGATGGGCCAAAATCTCCGCTTTCAGCTTACAGTAATCCTGAGCGTCGGCAGGATCCAAATCATAATAAGACTTCTGAGCCTCTCCACTCAGAAAGGGGGCTATCAACCCCGCCCACTGATCTAGTGGCCATCTTTCACGCTCAGCGGTGCGCTCAAAGGTCATCAAATAAGCCTCCACATCATCCGTGGCAGCCATCTTTTGTAGGTAGTTCCCAGCACATACTGTATGTCCTTCTTCCCCATGGGACCAATTTCAGTCGACCAAGGGGTCTGGTCTGCAAAGCGCTGCACCACCTCAGTCAAAGCAACACGATCTTTGTTTTGCATCTCGGTTAGAGTGGTAAGTTGCATTGCCATAGACCGTGCCAGATCCTCTGTCTGCCGATTAGCTTCTTGCTGCACTTTGTTTGCATGCTGCTGGGCTGCGGTGGCTTGCAGCAAAGCCTTTAACATATCCTCCATGTCAGGAGTCTTTCTCTGCAGAAATGTAGCAGGTTTTACCCAGGACATATACCTGTTCCCAAGTCCAGAAACAATTTGTATTCAGGCGTTACCCTTAGCAACCAGCTGTTCAAGGACCAGAAAAATTTCCAGCAGCACCAGTTCCCCCGAGCAAACGGGCTTCTGGCCCTTTAAATTCCCACACAGCACTGCAGCATTCAGCTTTTCTGAGGTGTCGTTGCCCTTTGCATCCTCCACCAATTGTGACAGTCAGTTATTTAGCTCGCCCTTCCAGCGGCGAAAAGTTAGGGGGATTAGTCAGATTATTTCGCTGAAGGAGACCTCAGGAGACAGAAGTGCATTTCCACTGGCGTCCTGCCAGCTTTATTTCACAGGTTGCATTTAAAACACAAAACATAAACGGAACACCTAGCCTTATCCAGGCTCTAACTAAACAATAGGTCCCTCTCTAGGACGTGGATGAGCTAACCTCAGTCCACGCAAAATAAGCACGCTGTCTGTACAGCAACCTGTGATACTTGCAGTTTGCAGGCTCTGGATCTTCAGGGTCCCTCAGTGAGATGTGGCTTCTCTCACTCCCAGGGAGTTCTGACCAAGTGTGTTGACAGCCCAGTTTTTCTAGCAACTCCCCAGGTGCAGCTCATCAGGACCCAGGCTTAGGTTTTTCTTAACCCTTTCCTAAACAACTTTCTTCAGCATATGCTAAGAACCTGGGAGACACGTATATACCCTCAATTACTTCAGCCTGTGAAACACCACAATAGAAAGAGGAGGTAGCGTAATCTAAGACTTAACGTTTAATACATATACAATTAAAAAAAACGGACATAACACAAAATATCCAAAAAGTGTGCACACCACAAACGTGTCACAAACACCAATGTACATAATCACAATAGGAGGCCACGTTATTATGGTAAGACCTATGTGAAGAAGGTAACACAGTACTCCAAATCAGGTATACGTTCCACGACAAAATAAATATATAAACGGGAACAGTCTTACCAGTGGGTGACGGTCATCCGGGTATGATGGCGAAGTACCAGAAGACAGTGTTACCTATAGAACAGGGTCCCAGATAAGGCGGACTGACCCTAAAGAACTCTGCCAGGCCTATAGAGCCCTATGACCTGGTCAGGGGACGCACGTCAGGGAACTAATCAGGAGTGTAGAATTCCCTAGACAACCCTAACTAAGGGTACACAGTGACAAATTCACTGTGGTGCGTAAGAGCCCTACGCGTTTCGTCTAAAGGTTAAAGCCCCAGACTCATCAGGGGATCAGGGGCTAGCATGGGAAGGAGCATGTCCTTCTTGACTGGTGTCACAAACAAACAGTCCCCATGCTGCTAAATACAGTCTATCAGCAAAGAAATAGGATACAGGGGGGGACTTAGTCAGGGCTACTGAACAGCTGGCGCTGATGAGGTACAGGCCCTATTCCCTAATAATGGGGGTCCCTCTGTCCTGATAACTGTATAAATGCTGACATAATGATTGTGTCACCAGCCTAGGCAAGGAGGGCGTGTGTGGGGGTGCGGCTAACGCTGATGTGCCGGTGATGCCTTGTTAGGTGTGGCTAAGCGGCGCGTCACTAAAAAAGGGGCGGTTACTCCAACAGGAGTGTGCGCATCCCTCGGGCATAGGAGGAGGCTTAGAGAGGCAGGTAACACTAATAGGCGGCGACAAGCCATTGAAATAAAGAGACTGGAGATGTAGATGGTGGAGCACAAGTATATATATATAGAAGCTGAAGATGTCGCCAAATTGGGCAGCAACAAAACAGCACATACGGTACAGTCAAAGCCTAGAGGATACTTTTAGTTCGCCGGCTACTTAGGCATAGGAACCGGTAACCACAGATAAACCAGGGTAGAGGTGGTGACCCAGTACTGTGCTAAATAAACAGCCCAAACCTAGAGGATATAGCAGTTAGATGAATCATCCGAAACTCAATTGTTCATTGAGTCCGTTGGGACTGGGAGTGTTCAATTTATATATCCACCATGTTTCTCTTTGGAGGATACGTCTATCCCAGTCCCCTCCCCTAGGGGGTCTGGTGATTACCTCAATGCCCTTGAATTTTAGGACACTTCTCAGACCTTGGTGGCACTCGTTCACATGCCTAGCTACTGATGTGTCCCTTTTATTCCGGACATCATTTAAGTGTTCCCCAATACGGCGGCGAAACTCTCTTTTTGTTTTACCGACGTATTGGGTACCACAATCACAGGTAATTAGGTATACCAATCCTGATGTGCGGCAGTTGATGAAGCTATTTATGTGGTGGTTGTACCCGTTATCACGATTGACGAATGACTTGCCAGTTTGTACAAAATTGCAGAAACTGCAACTGCCGCACCTAAAGCAGCCCTTCACAGGACCACCCAGCCAGGTTTTGTGGCTGGATGCTCCGACGAAGTGGCTATTCACCAAACGGTCTCTCAAGTTCCTGCCCCTCCGATACGTGATGGAGGGGTAGGGTTTGAGGACATCGCCCAAGTCTGGGTCCATAAGGAGGTTATCCCAGTGTTTGGCGATGATACTGCGGACTTGGCCCGCTGCTGTATCAAATGTGCCAATAACTCGCATGGTGTTAGTAGTTTCACCCTCTGGGTGACTGGTGGCATGGAGCAAGTCCGTACGTTCTTTGGCGGACCCTTCTGCATAGGTCACCTGCCTGATTGATAAATTCTGCGTCATTAGAGCAATTATGTCTAAGACGCAGGTATTGCCCTGTGGGAATACCCCTTTTCAGGGGACCTGGATGGTTGCTCTCCCACTTTAACAAGGAATTAGTAGATGTCGGTTTGCGATAAATACAGGTTTCAATCTGCCCAGATAAACCTTTATGAATCAAAATGTCTAAGAATGGCAGGCGATCCTTCTCAATGACCGATGTGAATCGTAAATTAATCTGGTTGTTGTTAAGACTAGCTACGAATTCCTTGAATGACCGTTCTGGCCCGCTCCAGATGACAAAAATGTCATCAATGAAGCGTGACCACATTACTACATCGGTGAGGCCAGTCATCGGCGGGTCACCAAATACCATGGTTTCTTCCCACCAGCCCAGGAGCAGATTAGCGTACGACGGCGCACATGAACTGCCCATCGCAGTGCCCCTGAGCTGGTGGAAGTACGTGCCATTAAACAAAAAGCAGTTCCGTGTCAGTACGAACTGAAGAAGTTCAATGATGAGATCATTATGGCTCAAAAACTGTTGGCCCCTTGCCCTCAGAAAGCGGTTGATAGCCGAGATGCCTGCCTCGTGGGGTATTGAGGAATACAGGGCCTCTACATCAATTGATGTGAGGAACCAGTTGTCCTCAATCGAGGTACCCTCAAGTTTGGTCAAAAGGGCATGCCTATTTTTAGATAACTCCGACCCTAAAAGAGATAGAGGTTCCGATTTATCCTCAACGGAGACAGAAGCATCAGACAGTGATAGGGAGAAACAAGAGAACCATAGGGGCAGAGGGAGAGGTGGATATTGATTCCGTGGTAGAGGTGGACGCTACACACGTAACCAATCCAACCAACAAGGTTTTTTAGAACAGGGATCCCACTATCCTCTCCGAAATCGGAATATACAGGGACCAACAGTGTAACAACTTCAGTCACGACTAACCAGGTGATTAATCTTTCATCTAGACCCCTTTCCTCTGCCGACATTTCAGTACTCGGCCGTGGACTATCATTTGTCCCCACCTCCAATTTTGAAACTTTCAACTGGATTAAAGATCTCCATCTGTTTGCGCGCAGACTAAGCTGGCACAAGCACTTTAAGATCCAACAAAAAAAGGAAAGCCGAGAACTGGGCATACCAGCGGAGATCTTGGAGGACGTCAAAATCCTCTATAACCTTGACTCTGAGCCATTATCCAACAAAGGATTTGGTTCCTTCACAGAATTAAAAAACAAAAGCTACAGAATGCCACCGCTGGGGGACGTCTCTTGTATAGATGTGTTCCTCAAACATACGATCACTGACTTAACAACGCTTGAACCATCTCCTTTTAGACATAACTGTAGTTGTGAGGAGAGGCTGGCTATTGGTGATCTGGAAAAGGAGACGTCCATCACTATCAAGCCATCCGATAAAGGAGGAAACGTGGTAGTGATGGACACCTCCACATACCGCTCTATGTGTCTCACTATCTTGAAAGATGGGGCTAACTATGAATCCATTTCTACGGACCCCACTATACAATATAAATCAGAACTTTGCAAAATTCTGTTGAAAGCAAAATTTAACCATCTCAATTTGATTTCTTGTATCCTCCACATCCAGTGATGGCCACATTTTACTGCCTTCCCAAGATACATAAAGGGGTGTCACCCTTGAAGGGGCGCCCCATAGTATCTGGGGTAGGCAGTCTGTCACAGAACTGTAGTATGAAGCACGGACAACTCTAGATTTCCCTCGGAAACAAGGGAAAAAAGAGCGCACAATAGGGTAGTATGTTCAAAGCACCAAATAGGGATATCAGGGTGAGAAATATCCAAACTCACCTTATAGGGTTGTGCTCCGGCAGGCACAACACTACTGTATACTTGATAGAAATAAGACCATTTGAACCAGGGTTGCAGCCGCAGATTTTTGGGATCTTTTGGCTGGGATGTCCAGTCCCTCCAAAAGAATTCGTAGGTAAAAAGAAGAAGAAGTTCTGCATCGGCGCAAATCCACCAGTGTGACCAGTCTTAATAGATTATTTTAGTTTTTAATTGGAAACAACGCGTTTCGGGGATGAAACACTCCCCTTCATCAGGTTACATATATACATAGCAAATGTTACATTATTTATAGGTGAATAACTCCAGAAAAACCGCCAAAAATGATGTACCTGGGTGACGCCCCTTGTGGGAGGAGTTATCACCAGGTATCATCTGCATTTGCAATATTTTCGAATACCATAAACTAAGTGTGACTGTAGACTGTTTATATATAAAGATCGCATGGGTTTTATCTAAACATTCTTAGTAGATCATATTTTCTTTCTGTGATTCAAATACATTTAGTATCGCTCCCGGTCATGTGATCACTGGTATTAGTGTCACATGACTCGGGAGTCCGGAAGTCTGTGCTGGCATGGTGCCGCTGCTAGCATGGGGCAGAAGTGGAGAGTCCCCGCTCGCTTCAGACTGCGCATGTCTGCGCTGGCCGGCGGCTTGGATCTCTCACAGGATGGTGGTCGCACCATGCTTGCTCAAGCTGCGCATGCCCGTCCTGGCCTGCAGCTAGGATGTCACATGATCGTATCTTTGCGATCATGTGACCTACCCCACTTGTCGTTCTGGTCTAGGGGATACTGTGGATCGGTTTATAGAGCTAGATCGAGCTCATTTAGAAAAGTGTATGGGACACATAAATAGATCAAATGAAAATGTTTAAATAACCATTAGGGGTAGTGATAAGAAAGAAATGGTAGATTTGTATACAGGGCAAAGGGATTTGTATACAGCAGACATATCAGTATAAGTAAGAATACATCTATAGATATATATATATATTTTGATAATAAAAATAGATCCTTATATATATTTAATAAATAAAACATGAATTAGATATGTATATAAAAATGTATAAAAAATTCCTATCAAATATGAAATTCCATGAAAAATTCCATAAAAAAATGTGAAATCACATAAAAGACTATAGAAAAATATACATATAAATAAAAAATAATAAATAATAAAAAAAATAAAAAAAATAAAAAAATTTTATTAAAAAATGTTTTTTTTTTTTTTTTTTTCTCTCTCCTTTTTTTCCCTTTTTAAAAAAATTTAAAAAAAATTATATATATATATATAAAATAAATGAAAATAAATAAAAAAACATATATATATATATAAATAATAATAAATAATAAAAAAAAAAAAAAAAAAAGTGTATATATGTATATAAAGGTAGGAATAGATAGGTAGATAAATCAATGAATAAATATCCTCATTATAAATTAATTTCAAACGCCTCATTCAGACCATACGGGTTCAAACTATTGATTTTAAAAATCCAATACATCTCTCGACGTCTGATGTACTGGGTGTCTGTTTGGAGATGTAATGGAATATGTTCAATAGGTGTTATAGTGAACCCCGCTGGGTTCCCTTTATGGTGTTCTGCTGCATGTCTGGACACACTGTGTTTCATATACTTTTTTCGAATTTTTGAACGGTGTGTGTTGAAACGTTTGCGTAGAGTTTGTATTGTACGGCCCACATATTGTAGGTGGCAGGGGCACTCCAATAGATAAATAACATGATTCGAGTTGCAGGTCAAGTGGGATTGAATTTCGAATGATTCCCCAGTACTCTTACTATTAAAAGCTGAACGTTGATAGATATTGGTGCAACAGAGACATCTCGAATGGCCACATTTAAAACTCCCTTTCGGAGCATCACTCTCTTTTTCATCGTTGGGGTAATGTGTTGTAGATCTCATTTTGCTGGGGGCCAGTATATTTTTAAGGGTTTTGGCTCTGCGGACTTGAACTTTATCCCTAACAAATCGGACCTGGGGCCTCAAAATTTACCAACCAATACAGATCCATCTCATAATACCACACGATCTGATCCCCAATCCATAGAAGACCTTTCCATAGCAGGCCCATCTTTTTTAGCTCTACCACCTCTCATACACCCTACGGCAGCTTATCCTATTTTGAAAAGCCCCAAAACAGTAGATATCACTCATTTTTTTCACCCGCTAGGCCGGAAACCCACCAAAAGAAAAAACCTAGAAGAGGATGCCGAGCAGGCCAAAATAAAATCAAAAAGAAAAACATAAACATGAGATATGACACGGAAAAAACTGCTAACAACGAAAAATCTACAGGTATCTTTAACCTATCATCATACACACTAAAGAAAGCAGAAATTTCAGTACTATCGAAAGGTCTGTCCTTTTGCCCCACAGGCAAAATAAATGAATTTGATCTGTTTTTAGATCTCAATAGATTCATTAAGAAATTAACCCTTAAAAGACACTTCAAAATACAAGAAAACTCAGCAGCGAAATTACCACAGATACAAATAGAAAGTACCCCAACAGAAGGACTAGGCCCAAAAGCGATCCCATCAGGTCTCAGACCACCATCCAATTTTTATCCAATTCACCATAAGGGCAATTTTCTTGACACATTTTATTCGTTAGTATCAAATGATTTTAGAAAAATAAACCAAGAGACACTTTCACAAGTTCAAACGAAGCACAAAAACCATAACCTAAAACCATATGAGAAAATAGCTCTAAAAAATCTACAATCCAATACAGAAATTATGATAAGAAGTGCAGACAAAGGGGGTGGAATCGTGATCCAAAACAGAGACGACTATATAAAAGAAGCCCTGAACATACTCTCAGATAAAAACTATTATCTACCATTAGATAGCGACCCCTCTAAACAGTATAGGGATGAATTCGAAATACTAATAAAATCAGCAGACACTGTTCTGGATAAAAAAGAGAAGGAATATATCCTAGTCAAGGAAGCGACTCTAGCAACTTTCTATCATCTGCCAAAAATACACAAGACCTTAGTAAATCCTCCTGGTAGACCTATAATCTCCGGAGTGTCCTCTCTGACTAGAAACCTTTCCCATTACATTGATGTATACCTCCAAAAATATGTCCAAAATTTAAAATCACATCTTAAAGATTCAACATCATTAATAACATCCTTAAAAGATATCAAGTGGCAAGAAAATTACCATTGGCTAACTTTGGACATATCAGCCCTATACACAAATATTCCCCATAACCTAGGACTCGATTGCACTACTGTCTTCCTAAACAATGATTTCGAAATGCCTCCAGAACAAAAAACCTTTATCACTAAAGGCATGGAATTCATTCTTACCCACAACGTTTTTTCCTTTCAGGAGCAAACCTATAAACAGATACGAGGCACCGCTATGGGGACATCTCGCTTCAATCAAAAAGGGTATCCTAGCAACATCACTTCAGGAGCCAGAGAAAAAGTGAACAAACTAACCCAACTTGAAAGTCTAGCCCCCTCCAGAAAAAGCGATGACAAAAAGAACGACAACAAAGATGATACCCATTCATACTGTTTTAACTTCATAACAACATACAACCAAAACCACAATGTCATCAAGACAACTCTGGGGAAATACTGGCATATCCTCAAAAGAGATCCAATACTGAGTCAAATCATTCCGGAAAATCCGAAATTCAGACGTCGAGAGATGTATTGGATTTTTAAAATCAATAGTTTGAACCCGTATGGTCTGAATGAGGCGTTTGAAATTAATTTATAATGAGGATATTTATTCATTGATTTATCTACCTATCTATTCCTACCTTTATATACATACAGACGTGGACAAAATTGTTGGTACCCTTTGGTCAATGAAAGAAAAAGTCACAATGGTCACAGAAATAACTTTAATCTGACAAAAGTAATAATAAATTAAAATTCTATAAATGTTAACCAATGAAAGTCAGACATTGTTTTTCAACCATGCTTCAACAGAATTATGTAAAAAAATAAACTCATGAAACAGGCATGGACAAAAATGATGGTACCCCTAACTTAATATTTTGTTGCGCAACCTTTTGAGGCAATCACTGCAATCAAACGCTTCCTGTAACTGTCAATGAGACATCTGCACCTCTCAGCAGGTATTTTGGCCCACTCCTCATGAGCAAACTGCTCCAGTTGTGTCCGGTTTGAAGGGTGCCTTTTCCAGACTGCATGTTTCAGCTCCTTCCAAAGATGCTCAATAGGATTGAGGTCAGGGCTCATAGAAGGCCACTTTAGAATAGTCCAATTTTTTCCTCTTAGCCATTCTTGGGTGTTTTTAGCGGTGTGTTTTGGGTCATTGTCCTGTTGCAAGACCCATGACCTGCGACTGAGACCAAGCTTTCTGACACTGGCTAGTACATTTCTCTCTAGAATTCCTTGATAGTCTTGAGATTTCATTGTACCCTGCACAGATTCAAGACACCCTGTGCCAGACGCAGCAAAGCAGCCCCAGAACATAACAGAGCCTCCTCCATGTTTCACAGTAGGGACAGTGTTCTTTTCTTGATATGCTTCATTTTTTCGTCTGTGAACATACAGCTGATGTGCCTTGGCAAAAACTTCGATTTTTGTCTCATCTGTCCACAGGACATTCTCCCAGAAGCTTTGTGGCTTGTCAACATGTAGTTTGGCATATTCCAGTCTTGCTTTTTTATGATTCGTTTTCAACAATGGTGTCCTCCTTGGTCGTCTCCCATGTAGTCCACTTTGGCTCAAACAACGACGGATGGTGCGATCTGACACTGATGTTCCTTGAGCATGAAGTTCACCTTGAATCTCTTTAGAAGTCTTTCTAGGCTCTTTTGTTACCATTCGGATTATCCGTCTCTTAGATTTGTCATCAATTTTCCTCCTGCGGCCACGTCCAGGGAGGTTGGCTACAGTCCCATGGATCTTAAACTTATGAATAATATGTGCAACTGTACTCACAGGAACATCTAGTTGCTTGGAGATGGTCTTATAGCCTTTACCTTTAACATGCTTGTCTATAATTTTCTTTCTGATCTCTTGAGACAGCTCTTTCCTTTGCTTCCTCTGGTCCATGTCGAGTGTGGTACACACCATATCACCAAACAACACAGTGATTACCTGGAGCCATATATATAGGCCCAATGGCTGATTACAAGGTTGTAGACACCTGTGATGCTAATTAGTGGACACACCTTGAATTAACATGTCCCTTTGGTCACATTATGTTCTGTGTTTTCTAGGGGTACCATCATTTTTGTCCATGCCTGTTTCATGAGTTTATTTTTTTACATAATTCTGTTGAAGCATGGTTGAAAAACAATGTCTGACTTTCATTGGTTAACATTTATAGAATTTTAATTTATTATTACTTTTGTCAGATTAAAGTTATTTCTGTGACCATTGTGACTTTTTCTTTCATTGACCAAAGGGTACCAACAATTTTGTCCACGTCTGTATATACACCTTTTTTTTTTATTTATTTTTTTTTTTATTATTATTTATTATTATTTATATATATATATATATATGTTTTTTATTTATTTTCATTTATTTTATATATATATATATAATTTTTTTTAAATTTTTTTAAAAAGGGAAAAAAAGGAGAAAAAAAAAAAAAATTTTAATACATTTTTTTTTTTTTTTTTTTTTTTTTTTTATTATTTATTATTTTTTATTTATATGTATATTTTTCTATAGTCTTTTATGTGATTTCACATTTTTTTATGGAATTTTTCATGGAATTTCATATTTGATAGGAATTTTTTATACATTTTTATATACATATCTAATTCATGTTTTATTTATTAAATATATATAAGGATCTATTTTTATTATCAAAATATATATATATATCTATAGATGTATTCTTACTTATACTGATATGTCTGCTGTATACAAATCCCTTTGCCCTGTATACAAATCTACCATTTCTTTCTTATCACTACCCCTAATGGTTATTTAAACATTTTCATTTGATCTATTTATGTGTCCCATACACTTTTCTAAATGAGCTCGATCTAGCTCTATAAACCGATCCACAGTATCCCCTAGACCAGAACGACAAGTGGGGTAGGTCACATGATCGCAAAGATACGATCATGTGACATCCTAGCTGCAGGCCAGGACGGGCATGCGCAGCTTGAGCAAGCATGGTGCGGCCACCATCCTGTGAGAGATCCAAGCCGCCGGCCAGCGCAGACATGCGCAGTCTGAAGCGAGCGGGGACTCTCCACTTCCGCCCCATGCTAGCAGCGGCACCATGCCAGCACAGACTTCCGGACTCCCGAGTCATGTGACACTAATACCAGTGATCACATGACCGGGAGCGATACTAAATGTATTTGAATCACAGAAAGAAAATATGATCTACTAAGAATGTTTAGATAAAACCCATGCGATCTTTATATATAAACAGTCTACAGTCACACTTAGTTTATGGTATTCGAAAATATTGCAAATGCAGATGATACCTGGTGATAACTCCTCCCACAAGGGACGTCACCCAGGTACATCGTTTTTGGCGGTTTTTCTGGAGTTATTCACCTATAAATAATGTAACATTTGCTATGTATATATGTAACCTGATGAAGGGGAGTGTTTCATCCCCGAAACGCGTTGTTTCCAATTAAAAACTAAAATAATCTATTAAGACTGGTCACACTGGTGGATTTGCGCCGATGCAGAACTTCTTCTTCTTTTTGTCACAGAACTGTGGCATTTATATTGACCAATTGCTAAGACCATTTGTTGAAAGTTTCCCTTCATATATCAGGGACACTGGTGACTTTTTGACCAAACTTGAGGGTATCTCGATTGAGGACAACTGGTTCCTCTCATCAATTGATGTAGAGGCCCTGTATTCCTCAATACCCCACGAGGCAGGCATCTCAGCTATCAACCGCTTTCTGAGGGCAAGGGGCCAACAGTTTTTGAGCCATAATGATCTCATCATTGAACTTCTTCAGTTCGTACTGACACGGAACTGCTTTTTGTTTAATGGCACGTACTTCCACCAGCTCAGGGGCACTGCGATGGGCAGTTCATGTGCGCCGTCGTACGCTAATCTGCTCCTGGGCTGGTGGGAAGAAACCATGGTATTTGGTGACCCCCCCGATGACTGGCCTCACCGATGTAGTAATGTGGTCACGCTTCATTGATGGAGCGGGCCAGAACGGTCATTCAAGGAATTCGTAGCTGGTCTTAACAACAACCAGATTCATTTGCGATTCACATCGGTCATTGAGAAGGATCGCCTGCCATTCTTAGACATTTTGATTCATAAAGGTTTATCTGGGCAGATTGAAACCTGTATTTATCGCAAACCGACATCTACTAATTCCTTGTTAAAGTGGGAGAGCAACCATCCAGGTCCCCTGAAAAGGGGTATTCCCACAGGGCAATACCTGCGTCTTAGACACAATTGCTCTAATGACGCAGAATTTATCAATCAGGCAGGTGACCTACGCAGAAGGTTCCGCGAACGGGGCTATCCAGACAAGGTTCTGCGCATGGCCTTCCTGAAAGCTCTAGCCAAAGAACGTACGGACTTGCTCCATGCCACCAGTCACCCAGAGGGTGAAACTACTAACACCATGCGAGTGATTGGCACATTTGATACAGCAGCGGGCCAAGTCCGCAGTATCATCGCCAAACACTGGGATACCCTCCTTATGGACCCAGACTTGGGAGATGTCCTCAAACCCTACCCCTCCATCACGTATCGGAGGGGCAGGAACTTGAGAGACCATTTGGTGCATAGCCACTTCGCCGGAGCATCCAGCCACAAAACCTGGCTGGGTGGTCCTGTGAAGGGCTGCTTTAGGTGCGGCAGTTGCAGTTTCTGCAATTTTGTACAAACTGGCAAGTCATTCGTCAATCGTGATAACGGTACAACCACCACATAAATGGCTTCATCAACTGCCGCACATCAGGATTGGTGTACCTAATTACCTGTGATTGTGGTACCCAATACGTCGGTAAAACAAAAAGAGAGTTTCGCCGCCGTCTTGGGGAACACTTAAATGATGTCCGGAATAAAAGGGACACATCAGTAGCTAGGCATGTGAACGAGTGCCACCAAGGTCTGAGAAGTGTCCTCAAATTCAAGGGCATTGAGGTAATCACCAGACCCCCTAGGGAGGGGACTGGGATAGACGTATCCTCCAAAGAGAAACATGGTGGATATATAAATTGAACACTCCCAGTCCCAACGGACTCAATGAACAATTGAGTTTTGGATGCTTCATCTAACTGCTATATCCTCTAGGTTTGGGCCGTTTATTTAGCACAGTACTGGGTCACCACCTCTACCCTGGTTTATCTGTGGTTACCGGTTCCTATGCCTAAGTAGCCGGCAAACTAAAAGTATCCTCTAGGCTTTGACTGTACCGTATGTGCTGTTTTGTTGCTGCCCAATTTGGCGACATCTTCAGCTTCTATATATATATACTTGTGCTCCACCATCTACATATCCAGTCTCTTTATTTCAATGGCTTGTCTATTAGTGTTACCTGCCTCTCTAAGCCTCCTCCTATGCCCGAGGGATGCGCACACTCCTGTTGGAGTAACCGCCCCTTTTTTAGTGACGCCCCGCTTAGCCACACCTAACAAGGCATCACCGGCACGTCAGCGTTAGCCGCGCCCCCACACACGCCCTCCTTGCCTAGGCTGGTGACACAATCATTATGTCAGCATTTTCCACGCCCCCGGGGGGGGGGCCCGTGCGCGTCGGGACGCACATTTAAATCGTGGACGGCGATACAAGCCGGTTGCCACCACACGCGTACAGGGAAGAGCCATACGCTACCCCTTACCTACAGTTATCAGGACAGAGGGACCCCCATTATTAGGGAATAGGGCCTGTACCTCATCAGCGCCAGCTGTTCAGTAGCCCTAACTAAGTTCCCCCCCTGTATCCTATTTCTTTGCTGATAGACTGTATTCAGCAGCATGGGGACTGTTTGTTTGTGACACCAGTCAAGAAGGACATACTCCTTCCCATGCTAGCCCCTGATCCCCTGATGAGTCTGGGGCTTTAATCTTTAGACGAAACGCGTAGGGCTCTTACGCACCACAGTGAATTTGTCACTGTGTACCCTTAGTTAGGGTTGTCTAGGGAATTCTACACTCCTGATTAGTTCCCTGACGTGCGTCCCCTGACCAGGTTATAGGGCTCTATAGGCCTGGCAGGGTTCTTTAGGGTCAGTCCGCCTTATCTGGGACCCTGTTCTATAGGTAACACTGTCTTCTGGTACTTCGCCATCATACCCAGATGACCGTCACCCACTGGTAAGACTGTTCCCGTTTATATATTTATTTTGTCGTGGAACGTATACCTGATTTGGAGTACTGTGTTACCTTCTTCACATAGGTCTTATCATATTAACGTGGCCTCCTATTGTGATTATGTACATTGGTGTTTGTGACACGTTTGTGGTGTGCACACTTTTTGGATATTTTGTGTTATGTCCGTTTTTTTTAATTGTATATCTATTAAACGTTAAGTCTTAGATTACGCTACCTCCTCTTTCTATATATTTCAGTACCGTGGTAGCTGGCGAGCGTTATTCATTGACTCTCGCCGGTTGGGCAACTTTACTTATTATCGGAATAATGCAGACATTTCCGGATGGCCTCAAACCGGGGACGTGTCATGACCATACTGTACAGTGGGGTCTGGTATATGACGTCCCCACTCCAGTATTGCCTGACACTGGGTTTTTGGACTAGACCCATATGCAGCACGAGGCCCCAAAATGTCCTCATCTCGGCTGCACTGACCGGCGTCCAGCCACCGGGTCTAGCTAAAAATGAGCCTGGGGTTTGAGGCAGGGGGGTGTCTGGGGTCTGATAGATGGATCAAAGAAAGTTTTGAATAAAAGTGCTTTTTTTTTTTTTTTCCTAACCAACTTTACATAAACCATACTGGAAAATAGACCTCTCAGATACCAATTGGCCCACAGCTCTCCACGCGTTCCCCACACCGGTCTGCTCTCAGTTTCCATATCGGGCACATCGAGTCTGGAGAAGAACACTGCGTTAACGCAGCCTGCCGCACCATGTGCTGATTTCTCCAAGCCAGAGGGCAGCAAGACTGGCAGGGTTTATCAGCGGCTCTCTCATCCTCCTTTTGTCTGTGAATAGTCATGGCTACCGACGCTTGCACGGCCCATACATGATCAACGCCACACACACGCCATGATCCAGCCATTGGCATCACCCAGCCGTTCTCTGCCCATCAGAGCACAGAAGCCAGTGACTCTTGATGAGTTATGTGTTGGCCTTGTCCTACAGTGTTACCATTTCCCTGCTGCTGTCTGTTCTGTTCTTGCTGATTTACGCCCAAATATGTGTACACCTGACACTACAGCGCTACCATTTTCCAGCTGCTGTCTGTCCTGATATTACTGAGTTAGGCCCAGCTATGCGAATGACGTATACTACAGTGTTATCATTTACGAGCTGCTGCTGTCTGTCCTGATATTGCTGAGTTAGGCCCAGCTATGTGTATGCCCTATACTTCAGCGTTACCATTTCCCTGCTGCTGTCTGTTCTGTTCCTGTTGAGTTAGGCCCAGCTATGTGTATGCTTTACACTACAGCGTTACCATTTGCCTGCTGCAGTCTGTCCTACTTCTGCTGAGTTTGGTGTAGCTATGTGTAGGCCTTATACTATACCCTTAACAATTACCTGCTGCTGCTGTCTGTCCTGATCCTGCTGAGGACTACCAACATGGACCACTTATTCGCCCTTTGACTTTATCAACTATTAGAATTCTCTTAAACTGGTGTGCATCATTTTTTGTGCATGTGCTCTGTTCATCATATATATATCATGCAATATCATCATGCAGTGTTATGCTTCATTCACCCAAAAATGTTTTTTTTATTTATTTTTTCTGTAAAAATTTTGCTTTTCTTGGGTTTTGGGCGGCCCTGGTGTGGTTCTTACTAAAACTAAGTGGAGACCACATGTGGGCTTCCCTTGTCAAATGGTCTTGTGCAGTTAACATTGCACAGGACTGATTGACGAGCCTAATAAAATTGTATTATTTTATTGTTTTTTTTAAATCAGGATTTAGGTTCGAACATAGTGTTGTCTGTCGTCCTGAACTGTTTGCCTGACTTCCATGTTGACCTCTCCACATGGTTGGGTGTGACTGGCGTTATATTTATCCGTGTGGTAATCATGTTTTGGGAATGGAGCATTATTGCCACATGTATAAATCTATATATACATTTTTATTTGATGTTACTTCTTGACAACTATGAAATGATACTGTGTACATGAGATTTTTATAGAATAAAAGCTTTTCATTTTTCAATATAAACTATGGAATATATAATATTCTTTAAGCCATGTTACCATTTTGGGAGTTATTCTTATCATTTGGAAGGTTTGCTATCATGTGATTGCATAGACAGGATGCGTTTGTGGCTCATCTTGCGTTCAGTTTCTGGTGCAAACACGTGATCTGTTATCATGTGAATGCCCTGTCTATGGACACTAGCGGCCTGTGTGTGTTCCTCCTTCGATGCGATCACATTATTGCATCACATTTCTTTGTGTAATGCGGAAGCAATGCCCCAACATACGCTGTTAACCAAACGGGACGCTATATTAGATCCATGCTGGTTAGTTCTTGGCCCCCCTCATTATGTTTTTAATCGGTACACCGGATATTTTAATGGCAAAATTGCTTTTTGACATATTTTTTAAATCTGTAATTGTGATGAATTGAGGAGATAATATGAATTTGAATACTTAAATGGAAGTTAATAAACTCTTAACAGTATGAATACTTGTATATTATTGATTTTTTTTTACATTATTTTTTATGTATATGAATCAAACACATTAAATCTAATTAAATTATTAATAGTTTTCATTATATATTCACCTGAATTTGTATGTGTAATTGGCACCATTCACTTTTGTCACTGCTTGAGAAACGTCCCATTGTGTAGACTGAATGAATGCACATTTTCTTGAGGCTGTGCCGTGCCATGAGTTTATATATATTGTGAGACAGTGACAGGTCTCACACAGGTTAGAGGGAAGGAAGGGGTGGATAGTGTGATCCACACCCATATTCCACCACAGGTGAGACAAGCTGGAAGTACTCAGGCTGGCATAAAGCACCTCCCAATGTGTTAGTAAGGGGGGAGTGTGGTACCTGTGGATGGAGGCTCTGTGAATGTGGTCTCAGCTGGGCAAGGCTGAGGGACCAAGAGGCTGGCTAACCTGGGCACTCCAGCTATGGTGAAACTACGACTCCCAGCATGCTCCATTTATTTCTATAGAGTTCTGAGAGCAGCCAAGCAAGTGGGGCATCTTGGGAGTTGTAGTTTTACCACAGCTGGAGTGCCAAGGTTAGCCATCACTGGCCTAGACTGACTTTGTTAGCCGCCCGTGTTGCCTTCCGCAATTTGCAGAACGGAACGGGCGCCGGCAATATAAATGTCTATTGTGCGGACAGCACACATTCATTGACGTGAATGGGTCCGCATCCAAAACGCCAAAACGGGGGCTCGAATGGGGACCCAAACAACGGTCATGTGCATGAGGCCTTGCAGCCTGGAAGTGAGCTGGACTACTGGCTAAGAAAGCCGTATCTGAAACAGTGTGTGAACTGTGAGGTATACTTTAGGTGAATCCCACCAAGCAGCTGAGGCAGGCCAATCTGGAGGCTAACCAAAGGCACCTGAAGTGGCAACAGGAGCATGAAAAACTCATGGAGGAGTATGAAAGACAAAGAACTCCTAACCCAAAGAGTTTCCCAGGGTAACAGCTGTGCTAATGCTTTGAGGGTGCATTTGCAGTGGGTCCTGGAGAAAAAAACTGCACAGATGAGTGGACAATTTGTAAAAGTCCAAAGTGATGTGGCTGGAAAACCAGTCGAAAAGGTGATGTGTGCCGTCACCAAGGGCAACCGTCGGGAAGAAAAGCGGTGCGGCTCTCAAGAGTTCAAGTGTTTATGGCTCGGTTGTACAGAGTCCTAGAGAGGATGTCTGGAGGAGCTACGATGCGGGTGCTAGGTGCAACCAACCACGACGGCAGGCAGCTGTCCTGCAACAAAGTGAGCGCTGCTGGAGATGCCGTCAAGTCACAAAGTGTGAACCTGATTGTCCTATGGTCAGAAGTCAGGTAACCAGGAATCAAAGGCGGAGGTTCCTAATGTCCAGGAGAAGGACAGTGACCTCGGGGAAGATGTTTCTGGCTGTCCCTCATCGCCTGAGACTGCCGAACCAGTGGCATCTGTGGATAAGACTGTTCCGGGTTTTTCTTGTGTAAAAGACAAAGGGACAGTGAGCACGGTTCTGGAGACTGGGCAGGTTGCTGACCAGTGCCCTGGGGCTTCAGAAGCTGTGAACTCTGGTGTGAACCGGCGGCAGTTGCTATCTGCCATGCTGTGAGGTGTTGAGACACCCGGACTGGAGACTGAGCCGCAAATGATAGATGTGCGGGACAGTCATGCGGATAATAAGGACTATCCGGTGGTTCTCATTCAGTGTGAGATCCAGTGAGAACTGGGACTTGTGACCCTGATGTTATAAATATGCTCATACTTGAGGGAATGTTGGGCCGTGATTTCCCGTTGTTCCGTGACTTGTGGGGAAGTGTAAGATGGAGAAACAGCCACTGATTCGTGAATGCTGCTTCTGAGCTGCATGAGAGAACCGTGTGGATCCGGATTCTGTTCGCAGGAAGGAGTATCGGCGTCAGGAAGCTGATCGGAACAGAGGGTCAGAGTACAGGTTCTGCAGGGTCACATGTAGTGGCAGGGACTTGCTGTCTGTTTAGAGCAACCAGTGAATACAGGACATACCCAGGTCAGTGACTTAGCGGCACGGTTATTGACTTATAGGCTCTGCCATGTGCGCCATCGGTCAGGTCCGTTACCCTGTGGCACAGTATCGACTTGCGGGCTCTGCTGTGTACGCCGCTTTGGGTACGGTTTTTCAGTTGGGCTGGTACCGTGATTCGTGGCTAGGGTATAGGGTATTCTGGACACTCCACTGTTGCTACACTACAAGGCCACTCCAGCGTCCAGGCTTGGGAGTACTCAGGGCACATGAACAGTGTCATTTGGGGGCAAGAGAAAGGAATGTGAGGTGCACATACAATAAGTATGTGATACATACTCTCTGTAACCACGGTTGTCATTACTGTTAATACTACTGTTTATTCCCCTGTTCAGGAAAGTTACTGTTTTTGCATCAGGAGCTGGTGTCAGTGTCGTTTTCCTCATTCCATGACTTTGCTGTATCCTGGGGGTCCCTCCCTGGTTCACGGTCCTACAGAAGTGGAAACACTCCTGCAGAACTGGTACCTAATCCGTTAAGTGAAGTGACCATTAAAAACAATGGTGCAGATAAGGTGCAAGGTGATTGTGCCAAGTTGGCATGAATGCATAATGAAAGCAGGATGTCATGTGAAATATCTGATGTTGATAACATGCCTTTTCCATTGCAGGTTCTGGTCAGGGGAGAAGCGCGCCCTGGTGGTAAAAATGTAAATGCTGATGAAGCTTTATTTTCTGCATCTGCTATTTTTCATGAAGATCTATATTACTTGATCAAAAGATTTGAAGAAATGCATATAAGTAGTGTGGAGCAAAGCACAGCTCCAACTCAGTTTTTGAATGAGCAGGACTAGAGGGTGTACCGCACGTACCAGAGGTGGATATGCAGTCTCCAGAGTGTTTTTTGGTTACTAAGGAAGTGCCCCAGGTGGGGATTAGCTCATCGATGCCCCTAGAGGTCAGAATTAATAATGACCAATAGCAACTCAGAGAGTGAAGCTACCATGTCATGGTCCTGCGAAACTAAGGTAGTTACTAGTAGCGACCAGACAGTTATATCTGACGAGATGAGAATTAAGTCGGGTGACATCAACCTAGTGTCTGAAGCCCATATCCAGACAGTTGTAGATGCCTGACAGGACAGTACAGCTGAAAACAGGAGGATGATTTCTCTCCACACGCTCCCTAGAAACGTTAGAGAAGGGATTAGCTGTCTTCACAGAGCAACTGAAGAAGGCTTCAGAAAGATCAAAGGAGGAGAGCCAGAAAGAGAATGGTGATACTCCTACATCTGCTGCAGTAGAGCCGAGCGAGGAGCAGCTGGAACCGGAGACCCAAAAGCGGGGCACTTCCCACAAGCTTGTGCAAAAAGCTGAAAAGAAACTGTTGAAAAAACATGGAGTTGATGGTTCAGAACCTGGAGAAAAAGGGTCTGACATACAAAAAGTTGGAGAAAACCAAAAACAAACTTCTGCGAGAATTGGATGATCTGATGGTGGACCTGGACCACCAGAAGCAAATTATGTCTAACCTAGAGAAGAAACAGAAGAAGTTTGACCGGCTCCTGGCTGAAGAGAAATACATCTCGGCTCAATATGATGAAAAACGTGACAGAGCGGAGACTGATGCTTGGGAGAAGGAGACCAAGGCCCTCTCCTCGGCTAGAGCCCTTGAAGAAGCACTTGAGGAGCATGCTGAATTTGAGAGGCTGAACAAGCAACTCAGAGCAGAGGTAGATGATCTTGTGAGCTCAAATAATGTCTAGGAGTTGAAGTCTAAGTTAGAGCCTATTAAGAATAGGTCTGGGGATGGTGGCACTGCGGTGCTGGCTGTGGCAGAGAAGATGGAAGATGCTTCTGCTGAACCAGTTGATGGGGCTGATGTGGATGCCGAAGACCACAGACCTGTGGTAGAGTTTAGCCCAGGACTGGAAGATGTCCCCTCTGCCTACAAGGCCTTCCAAATAGCCAAAAGCCTGCTGGGGAAAACGGACGAGGAGGTGAACGATCAGTTTTTGGATCCTGCCATTACCATAGGCTGTCTCTCCTGACTCCTCCCCAAAAGGAGAACAGTGTCCTTGGTGAGCCTCTGGAGAAAATGACAGAAGACGAGGAGTCTGCTGAAGACCCCGGTGTCCCCGGTGCCTCCTGTCTTGATGAGAAAAAGGGGGAGGAGTTAAGAGGGGAAGTGTATGGTGCCATGTCCAAGAAGGATGAGAAGGCTGTCAAAGAGACTGGAGACTCCAAGAAGACAAAGGCTGAAGAAGTTGAGGCCGATGTGTTGGTTGACGTGAAGTCCCCAGGTGCTGCAGAGACCTAAGTTAAGACAAAGGGAGCAGTAGCCGAAGTGGAAGAAGCCACTAAAGAAGCAGAGGTCTCTGAAACTGCCACTATAGCTGGGGAAACTACTGCTGGAAAGAAGGAAGAAGTGAACCAGATGCACGTAAAAGAAGCGAGCAGTGGCAAGCATGCTCTGCTAAAGGAGCCCCGCAAAGGAGAAAGTGTCTGGACATGACCATGACTGGGAACAGTTCAGTCAAGAGCTGTAGCAGTCCAAGAAAGGACATGAGGCGCATGTGCGGGAACCAGAGGATCTAAAAAGAGAGAGAGATCAAAGAGTGCGAGAGTGCATCATCATCACCCGGGTAAGAGTAGAAAAAGAATATCTGGCCATGAGATGGGCACATGAGGCCTTTAGGCAGTTTCTATTGGGCAAGACGTCAGTTTTGGTGATAAACCAAGCTCTGCTGGCGTAGGTCTGGCAGAACAAAGGGAAGGTTATAGGCCAGGTGGATGGTCTCTCAACAGCCTCCCGTGGTTATGCATGTGTTCACACTCACAGGCTTGAACAAAGAGGGGGGTATGTGAGACAGTGACAGGTCTCACACAGGTTAGAGGCAAGGAAGGGGTGGATAGTGTGATCCCGTGGACAGAGGCCTGGAGGCTCTGTGAATGTGGTCTCAGCTGGGCAAGGCTAATGGACCAAGAGGCTGGGAGATAGCCTAGACCAGGGTTTCTCAACTCCGGTCCTCGGGACCCACCTACCAGTCTGGATTTGAGAATATCCCACAGAATGAATACCTGTGGTAAGTCCTGATGCATTGACACTAATTATATCACCTGCTCAATACTAAGGAAATCCTGAAAACATGACTGGTAGGTGGGTCCCGAGGACCGGAGTTGAGAAACCCTGGCCTAGACTGACTTTGTTACAGCCTGAGATATACTTTAGGTAAGTCAGGTTATTATATGTTTAGTTAGAGCCCAGCCGGGCAGGTGTTTGTTTTGTTTTATGTTTGCTTTTATTTGGCACCTCAGCAAAAAAACTAATGTTTGGACCTTAAAACTTGGTGTCTGTGAAGACATGTGTGGTTCCAACCCCCAAAATAGAGCTAATCCCCCCCCATGTGTATATATATATATATATATATATATATATATACAGTCCTGATCAAAAGTTTAAGACCACTTGAAAAATTGCAAAAAATCATATTTAGCATGGCTGGATTCAAGTTCCAAGGTTCCAAGTAGCACTGCAACATGCAACAAGAAGAAATGAGAGTAAGAAAAAACATTTTTGGAGCATTCAATTTAATGAAAACAACGAATAAACTGAAACAGGCTGTTTTTCAGCTGATCAAAAGTTTAGGACCACATGCTTTTTAAAAGGCCAAATCTGTGAAAAGATGTGGATTCATTGTCATTTTCTGTCAGGTAGTCACACGTTGTGATGGCAAAGGCAAAAAAACTCTCCCTTTTTGTACGTGGTCGGGTTGTTGAACTGCATAAGCAGGGTCTCTCACAGCGCGCCATCGCTGCTGAGGTGGGACGCAGTAAGACAGTCATTTGGAATTTTTTAAATCTTAAACCTGAGGGTTATGGAGCAAAAAAGTCAAGTGGAAGACCCAAAAAAATTCATGAGCACTGAGCCAGAGGATCCAATTGGCTGTTCGTCAAGACACTGGACGATCCTCAACCCAAATGAAGGCCCTTACTGGTGCTGACTGCAGCCCCATAACCATCAGACAGCATCTGAGACTGAAGGGCTTCAAAAACAAAAAACGTCTTCAAAGACCTCATCTCCTTGAACGCCACAAAACTGCTCGTTTGGACTTTGCAAGAGAGCACCAAACATGGGACAGTCAAAGGTGGAAGAAAGTTTTATTCTCTGAGAAAAAATGTAACCTTGATGGTTCTGATGGTTTACAACATTACTGGCATGATGGTCTGGGGTGCTTTTTCCTTCAGTGGAACAATGGAGCTTCAGAAAGTGCAGGGGCGTCAAACGGTCGCTGGTTATGTCCAGATGTTGCAGAGAGCATTCCTCATGACTGAGGGACCTCATCTGTGTGGGAACGACTGGGTTTTTCAGCAGGACAACACTACAGTACACAATGCCCGCAGGACAAGGGACTTCTTCCAGGAGAATAACATCACTCTTTTGGCCCATTCTGCGTGTTCCCCTTATCTAAATCCAATTGAGAACCTTTGGGGATGGATGGCAAGGGAAGTTTACAAAAATGGACAATATTTCCAGACAGTAGATGGCCTTCGTGCGGCCGTCTTCACCACTTGGAGAAATGTTCCCACTCACCTCATGGAAACGCTTGCATCAAGCATGCCAAAACAAATTTTGGAAGTGATAAACAATAACAGCAGAGCTACTCATTACTGAGTTCATGTTTGGAAGTTGGATTTCTGTTTTGGGGTGGTTTAGTTATTTTTTTTGGAGGTGTGGTCCTAAACTTTTGATCAGCTGAAAAACAGCCTGTTTCAGTTTATTCGATTTTTTTTCCATTAAATTGAATGCTCAAATTTTTTTTTGTCTCACTCCCATTTCTTCTTGTTGCATGTTGAAGCTCTACTTGGAACCTTGTTAAGATCCAGCCATGCTAAATATGATTTTTTGCCATTCTTCAAGTGGTCTTAAACTTTTGATCAGAACTATGTGTATATATATATATATATATATATATATATATATATATATATATTTCTTGTGGGCTTTACAATCTTAAAAATCTTTTGAAATAAAAATTGTCTAATATATTGCAATTTGTATGCATGGGAACACATTCCTGCTGCCAACAAAGAACATGCTGCTGTCCGAGGTGTATACGTTTTTTTGGGGGGGTGCCCCGGTCTGGTGGTGGCCCATTCCTGGGAACATATTTCTGCTACAAACAAAGAACCGGCTCCAGTCTGTTCTGACTGAGTTTGGCCCAGCTATGTGTAGGTCTTATAGTACACCATTACCATTTACCTGCTGATGTCTGTCCGGATGAGTTTGGTCAAGTTATGTGTAGGCCTTATACTACACCTATACTATGTACCTGCTGATGCTACTGTCTGTCCTGATCCTGCTGAGTTTTGTGTAGGCCGTTTACTCCACCATTACCTTTATCTGCTGCTGTCTGTCTTGATCCAGATGAGTTTGCCCCAAAACTAAAGGGGCCTTTTTGCAACCTTATAAGTTATAATAAATAAATAAAAAACATAACAATATCTAAAAACGAAAGCACACGTTAGAACGTAAATAAATATTTATTAACAATGTTGAGGAACAAATATGCCTTTAAGGCAACTTTTTTAGTTGATTATGGCGGTCCAGCAACTCCTGGATCCCCTTACGGTGCAGCTCCTCCAGATGATGCACCTTCTTATCCAGATGCTGCTGCTGATGTAACCTCCTTTGTGGCTCCTGTATTATCTTTTGCTGGGCTCTGATCTCCAGCATTTCCCTTTGGTCATCCTGCTGCAGCTGCATATTTTTTTTTCTAATTTACTGAGTACTGTTAGGATTTAAAAAAAATATTAATTACTTTCGATTAAGAGGCAATTAGTGCATTGTGTGGAGTATTTGTTAAAGCACTGACAATTGACATTACAATTTGTTAGTTAATGATATTTATGATGATTATATAGTTGGTTGGTTAGTTATTGATAGTACAGTATAGTGTACTATACAGATCAGGAAGCGCAGTCCCGGCCCGGTGGTCATGTGACCGCCGGGACTGGGAGAGTGCAGAAGCTGTCGGGTCTTCCATAGACCTCGATCAGCCCTGCGCTGAGGCTGTAAAGAGTTGTATTATGCTGTACAGCCTCTCTGGGGGGTGTATTTCCCCAGTAACTGGAGTATATCTGGTATATCATACCAGTTGAAATTATTTGTTCCAATAGCGTTTGTCACTCTGTGTAGCTGCGGTAACGCAGCAAAATTACAAACAAATGCTGCACTACCCAAATACACTTGAGTGGTGTATCTTCTTCAATAGGATCATTTATTGGGGGTTTCCGCTATGTAAACCCCACAAACTGACTTCAGAACTGAACACGGTCCTTAAAGTTGACTTCAAAAATTCAAAACCTTCTAACATCATAAAAAAATAAAATTACATTACCAAAATGATGCCCACATAAAGTAGACATATGGGGAATGTTAATTAATGTATATTTTATAAGGCATTACTATCTGTCAGAGCAGAGAGATTCAAGTTTAGAATTTTTTTTCAAATCTTTTTAAACTTTTGGATTTTTTTATAAATAAAGGTGAAATTCATAGAAATATCACTGCCTGAAGAACGTATTAAAAGAAAATAATAAAGTATTTATTAAACTCTGGTTAAAAAACGGGAAAGACTGTATATCACTTTCCGTGACTATCAGGCTTCCAGACTCAGATGATGTAGTATAGGAGTTTGATTGGATCCACCACACAGCCTAAAGTCTGGACTAGATCCCTATCCAGCTAGCACATTGGTGCCAATAAATACTGGGGAGGGAATCAGGACACGGTTCTTATATTCGAACCAGGCAAAGGTGCGTTATTTGAGCAGTCCTACCTAGCATGAATTGTAGAACAGCTTTGAGTGAATATTAGTCTTTATTAAAACTATTGAGCCGTTCTG
Organism: Bufo gargarizans; assembly: GCF_014858855.1. Classification (NCBI taxonomy): domain Eukaryota; kingdom Metazoa; phylum Chordata; class Amphibia; order Anura; family Bufonidae; genus Bufo; species Bufo gargarizans. The sequence goes on from NC_058080.1 coordinate 168,962,202, forward strand.
TCACAAAGGGTTAACAGTTTTTCTAGCGGTGTGCATCCTACTTTTACTTTGTGCAGGTCATCTAATAACCCTTATCTCTAAACTACTGAGAGGTCATAAACACATATTTAAGCCACATTCTAATCAGTAAGATAAGGATTGAGCTTTGATCAGTGTTTATAAGGTCTGAGAACAGAAATAAGGAGCCCATCAGCTCCCTGTCTGACAGAGCAGAGATAACATTTAGATCCTGCTAATAGAGCATCTCAGCTCTGTACAGAGAAAAGGACTCCATATTTTTAGGAAAAGACAAACTGAAAAAAGGATTTTTAGCTCATAATGAGTACAATGCACCAATACAAATAAATTGCCCCCAAAGGTGTACATAGCCTTTAAATACAGATACAGGAGGTTAATGCTCACTTTGTCATGAGTTTTACCACCATGCATGTTTAAGCAAACAAGCATGTTTTTTTTTTTATTGAAACTACTTCTCACTATAACATACTGGGAACATGGTATAGGGTGTTTGATAATTTCTTTAAATATAACATAACATTTCAAGCAAACAATGTCACCAGTATTTTCAGAATTGCATTCATTTTCCAGGAAATGCTTTAAAAAGTATATAAAGCAGTTTATTTAAGTATTCTGCTGCTGTTCTGAGTTTTTCAGAAGCAGACTTTGTGAAGAGCGGTCTCATCTCCTAGGCAACCATGTATAATTCATGTTTTGCCAGAGGAAAGAGAACAAAAAAATGTATGTGCTGCATTTCACAATCCCCCGCCCCTCTAGGTCAATGTGTGTGGTTACAGCTCTTATCGGTGTGAATAACGGAGAGAAAGCAGAAAATTAAGTGTGAAATAGACTTTGCTCATATTAAATGGTACTTCATGCGTGACTCATACAGAATGTTTCTTCAGGATTTTTCTATATATTAGCTATATATTTGCATATATATTTACTATATATGTCTGTTGCTTTAGCATACTTACATGCTAAGTTGGCAATGGATAGGAATGTATAGTGTGGTGAAATTAAAATAAAGTGCCTTTAATTGAAAAAAGCTAAGAATTCTCAGTGTTGGAGAGGAATCAAACTCATATGTTAAAAAATATTGTGACCCACTTTTCTAATACTATATTTGTATTAACAGACTGACATACAAACCATACCGTGGGTTCTCAGCTACACTACTATATCTAATTTTAGTTTACAGAGAGAAAAAAAAATAGAAAAAAAAAAGTTAGAAACAAGAGAGGAAAAATATGATAGGTCCTAGGAAACCGCAGAACGTAATGCACAAATTTTCAGGTCAATTAGAGCACTTTAGATTCGGGTAGAATCAATTCAGACCAACTTGATTTGGTTGACTGATTGGCCGAATAGAACCCAAATTTAATTTCAAGCGATTCGATCATCTCTTATGAAGAACATGAGACTACAATTTTCTCCGGAATCATTTTTTTTAAACAATTTTCAATTGCAAGTACTAAAGTGGCACCAGAGTAAGAAGGTCTTACAAAAGTAAGTACAATAATGTAAATCAAGTTTTTTTTTCAGAATTATTGACAAACAGAAGTGCAACTGTATTTTCCCAAAACTTTTGATATGTGACATATCAAAGGCTCTGTTCAATGGAGCGATGAGCCCTTTACTGATGAGGAGTTAAAAGCGCTAAGACAGAGCACTATCTCTCCTCGCTGCTGTACACATACTGGAGATGGGCACATCCATTTTCTATTGAACCTGTCTTCAGCAGCACTCCATGTGAGGGCTTTGAAATGCTCATTTTAGAGATTAGCAGAGGGCTCAGCAATCAGTCCACTATCGATCAAAACCTTTGATATGACACTATGAGATATTAACTTTTATGAAAGTACAATTGCACCTTAATGTTCTGAGAAATGATTGGATGAACTAGAGGCCAACCATGGCTTATAAACCTATAAAAGAAAAAAAACTGAAAACTGTTTAATGAGAAATACTGTACTAAACGCAAAAAGAACTGCACTTAACTATCTGTGTTTGTCAAGGCTGAGGATGGGGAAAACCCTCAGCCGTGCGATGCCAGAAGATGTTACGCGCTGCTTGACCAGGACGACAGTATTAGGGAGCAGGTCACCTCCTATCACGTCCCTAAACTGACCCTGACTCCTATCCATATGAGTCAACCCTGAAGGTGGGAGGACTCATACACCGTATACCTTGGGGTCCCTACTAGCCCTCAGGATTGCCCTGGAACAAGGAGCAGGGTAAGACGACCTGTTCCTTCTGGACACGAAGGAACAGGAGTCTCACTGGCCAAGCTGCAGGGAAAGGAACATAAACAGCCTATGGATATGGCAGGAAGCTGAAAAGCACTTCCACACCTACCTGCCACAGACACTCAGACTGGATCCCGTGCAAGACAGCAAGTGTCCACACCCAAACACAGATGGACACAGCACACACACAAACACACAGGCAGCCAGATCCATAGGTGCATAACATAACAAAGGAAAAGATCAAATGAACATCAACATAAACTTAAGAGTCACAGTTAGTTTGTTTTACATTTATGACCACAAGGGTGGCCCCCACTGGCAGATTGAATGCACAGGAGGCTGCTCCAGCTATGGCCGTGACAGTGTTATACCGTATGCACAATGCTGTTGCAGCCTTGGATCTGAACCAGGCATGTCCAAACTGTGGCCCTCCAGCTGTTGCAAAACTACAACTCCCAGCATGCCTGGGTAGCTTACAGCTATTAGGGCATGCTGGGAGTTGTAGTTTTGCAACAGCTGGAGGGCCGCAGTTTGGACATGCCTGATCTGAACTAATCAAAGATGCATTAGTGCTGGTAAGCAGGTATACATATGATAAAAAAACAACTGGATATCCAGTTCATCTCTCCCATCAGGGAATCACTTGAAGTTTCAAAAATGTACAGATATCTTCCTAAGGTAAAATATGTTTATACCTAAAGAAGACAATTATGTATTTTCAAATTGCTTTTCACATATAAATCAAGGCCAATAAGAATTTGTTCATATGGTAAATACTGGAGGAGAAAGCTGATCCATGGACACCAAATATTTTCAAATTTAATGTTAGAGTCAAGGAGGATATTGGCAATTTTTTTCTGACGTAGAAGTTAACATGTTGGGAGTTGACTTCATGGTAGGGAACTGAGCCTTTTTTCCAGATTGTACAATTATCATTTTAGCAGCTAAGAGAACAAAATTAAATGGAACCTGTCACCGGAATTTTGTGTATAGAGCTGAGGACATGGGTTGCTAGATGGCTGCTAGCACATCCGCAATATCCAGTCCCCATAGCTCTGTGTGCTTTTATTGTGTGGAAAAAAAACACAATTTGATACATATGCAAATTAACCTGATTTGCATCCTGTCCTGGAGATGAGTCCAGCGTGAAGGAGCCCAGCACAGCTCCGCATCCTCAGAATCTCCTCCTTGCTCCCCGATGTCAGAAAGCTAGAGTGCCGTAATCTTGCGATGCACGAGCTAGCACATACGCAGTTCATTCCCTGAGGCTGATGCCAGCACAGGGAAGGAACACTATGATGACACTGCGCATGTGCCAGCTCACGCATCACAAGATTACAGTGCTCTAGCTTTCTGACGTCGGGGAGAGAGCTATGGGGACTGGATATTGCAGATGTGCTAGCGGCCATCTAGCAACCGATGTTGTCAGCTCTATACACAAAATCCTGGTGACAGGTAAGCGAAGGAGGTTTACAAAGAAGTAGAGAAACTTTGGGGTCCTTGTTTTTAGAAAATTCTAACAAACTATCTGCGATCCATATTTTCCTATTTGTTGGGGATATTTCTATAGATCTTTACTTTTTCCCCGGTATCAGCTCTCCTGCCATGCCGCCCAGGTGATTTTAATTAGCAGGATTCTGCATAAGCATTAATAAATTCCTACCAGCTCTCATTTGTAGTTCCTGAGAGCATATAAGGTGAGCTTTGACAACTGTTCACATGACGCGGTACTGCTTGGTTGCCAATGTAGATTTGGTGCTGTGCTGGTGAGATGGTGGGCCCCAAGGCCTGGGTGGCTTTGTCTAGCAGCAAGGGTGTTGTTTGACTGCTGGGTCCCACGGCCTGCTTGTGCGGTGTCGGCGGTCGCCTGCTCCAAATTAAAGTAGGTTCCCACTGAAGGAGGCAAACTTGTCGTGGTGAGTGGGCTTATGCTTTTTGATCAAAGTATATCTAATGCCTCATGTACAGAACATAGATTAAGGGGACTGTATATTATTCATTAGGCTGAGAAACGATATCAATTGTTCTGAGAACCAGTTATAGATAAAAGCATAGCATGTGGATGTGCAATCCATGTTTTTCTCTTTTTTGGGGGATATTAAAGTATCTTTCCATCCTCTTTTCTATCTCTGAATTGTGTCTCACTGTGATACATTAGTTGCAATCATTAGTATACTGTATTTTCATTATTCAGATTTTGCAAAACAAAGGGTAATAATTAGAAATGAGTGAACTTCTTGAAATTTGTTTTGTGTCCAAGTTGAATTTTTCAAAACAATTTTTTAAAAAATGTGTACAGTCGTGGCCAAAAGTTTTGAGAATGACACAAATATTAGTTTTCACAAAGTTTGCTGCTAAACTGCTTTTAAATTTTTGTTTCAGTTGTTTCTGTGATGTAGTGAAATATAATTACACGCACTTCATACATTTCAAAGGCTTTTATCGACAATTACATTACATTTATGCAAAGAGTCAGTATTTGCAGGGTTGGCCCTTCTTTTTCAGGACCTCTGCAATTCGACTGGGCATGCTCTCAATTCAACTTCTCGGCCAATTCCTGACTGATAGCAACCCATTCTTTCATAATCACTTCTTGAAGTTTGTCAGAATTAGTGGGTTTTTGTTTGTCCACCCGCCTCTTGAGGATTGACCACAAATTCTTAATGGGATTAAGATCTGGGGAGTTTCCAGGCCATGGACCCAAAATGTCAACGTTTTGGTCCCCGAGCCACTTAGTTATCACTTTTGCCTTATGGCACGGTGCTCCATCGTGCTGGAAAATGCATTGTTCTTCACCAAACTGTTGTTGGATTGTTGGAAGAAGTTGCTGTTGGAGGGTGTTTTGGTACCATTCTTTATTCATGGCTGTGTTTTTGGGCAAAATTGTGAGTGAGCCCACTCCCTTGGATGAGAAGCAACCCCACACATGAATGGTCTCAGGATGCTTTACTGTTGGCATGACACAGGACTGATGGTAGCGCTCACCTTTTCTTCGCCGGACAAGCCTTTTTCCTGATGCCCCAAACAATCGGAAAGGGGCTTCATCGGAGAATATGACTTTGCCCCAGTCCTTAGCAGTCCATTCACCATATTTTCAGCAGAAGATCAATCTGTCCCTGATGGGCTTTTTGGAGAGAAGTGGCTTCTTTGCTGCCCTTCTTGACACCAGGCCATCTTCCAAAAGTCTTCGCGTACAGATGCGCTCACACCTGCCTGCTGCCATTCCTGAGCAAGCTCTGCACTGGTGGCACTCCGATCCCGCAGCTGAATCCTCTTTAGCAGACTATCCTGGCGCTTGCTGGACTTTCTTTGACGCCCTGAAGCCTTCTTAACAAGAATTGAACCTCTTTCCTTGAAGTTCTTGATGATCCTATAAATTGTTGATTGAGGTGCAATCTTAGTAGCCACAATATCCTTGCCTGTGAAGCCATTTTTATGCAACACAATGATGGCTGCACGCGTTCCTTTGCAGGTCACCATGGTAACAATGGAAGAACAATGATTTCAAGCATCACGCTCCTTTTAACAGGTCAAGTCTGCCATTTTAACCCAATCAGCCTGACATAATGATCTCCAGCCTTGTGCTTGTCAACATTCTCACCTGAGTTAACAAGACGATTACTAAAATGATCTCAGCAGGTCCTTTAATGACAGCAATGAAATGCAGTGGAAAGTTTTTTTGGGGATTAAGTTAATTTTCATGGCAAAGAAGGACTATGCAATTCATCTGATCAATCTTCATAACATTCTGGAATATATGCAAATTGCTATTATGAAAACTTAAGCAGCAACTTTTCCAATTTCCAATATTTATGTAATTCTCAAAACTTTTGGCCACGACTATGTGACACTGCCAGGAGCTCTCATTGTGATACTGTGCAGAGTCAGTCTGGCAGGGTTGCTATGACATCCAGACAAGCCTCAGCTGCTGGACCTGTCAGTATGACTGGAAACCTAACCAAAGTTAAGTCTCTGTGTCCAATCATAGAGTGAGGCACGGTATTTAAATCAGCTGTTCCCAATCATCAATCCTGGTATTTTATTTCTCTAGGCTCTATAATGTTGGGGTAATTTATTAAGACTGGTGATTTATACGTCAGTCTTAATACTCCTGTGATGGCAGTGGATGCGCCTAAGTTATGTAGAGGCACAGACCTCTACATAACTTAGGCGCATGTTCTGGCATACTCACTTGCTGGTGTAGATTTAAGCCATTTTCTACACCAAAAACTGGCATAGAAAATGATAAATGAGATGGGCTTTCCAGCTCACCCTCTTACCCACCCATTCCATGCACCTATTCACGGCACTGGAGTAAGCAGTGCAAAAGGGGGAAAGTCAAAAAGTGGCGTATATTGGTTGATAAATGACTCCCTTTGTTTACTATTGCTTTCTCTGGTTTTGACCGGTGGCTTGTTTTTGGATTATCCTTTGCTGCTGATTTGGCTCACATTGACACTCCTGGCATCGACTCTGACTTGTACCTTGATTTCCTTTTGATCTCTGCCATCATGATCTTTGTCTCTCCTGATATTCTGACTCTGCCTGCTGACGATTCTTTTACTTACCTGGTTTTCCTGACAGACCTACTAGTAGTGTGCCTGCACCAGTAGTCTGTGTTTTGGATCCGCAGGCATATACTAATTACTAAGCAGCCAAGTCCATCCTGCCTTGCGGCGGGCTCTGGTGAACACCTAAGAGTAGCCATAGTTTCATACTACCCAGAGAGATTTCAGAAGGCTGGTAGTAGGTTTTTGGCACACTAGCGGTGGTCTGGATGGTGACTGCAATTTCCCTAATAGACACTCTGTGGTCTCCTAGAACTCTCAGATTTTTTCAAATTAAATTTTCTTTTATACATAATTTCGTTACCTCTTCTTTTTAATGGTGTTAACAAACAGCATGTTTAAAAATACACTACACCATCTCACGAGTTAGGCTTTTGTATATTATAAAGTTTGTAAAACACCAAAAAAGAAAAATTACTATCATAAATATCTCACATGGAGTTATTCGTATATCACCTATAAATGCTTAGAAAAGCTACCACACAAGAGGTTATCATAATCAATAATTTCTTTATTAGATATCCATCAGCAGTATATCATAAAAACATGTACACGAAAGCAGTTTATCATAGAAAGACGATAGTGTTAACAAACATTTATATAAAAACAGAGAAAAGACTCCAGACCAATTAGGGACTAGTACCCCCCAACCCACAGTTATAGCCGTTTCAGTGAAGTGGAGTTATAGTCAGAAATACACACAGGGCAATAAGAAGCAAAGCAAAATAGCCGGTCAGGCTATGTGAACCTGAGTGTCATCCCACACCACACAAACTGCAGGGGGAGAGAAAAACCAGTAAAAATACATAAATCCAGCAAAATACATTCCTTATTGACCCTGGTCTGGAGTAGCCGCCCGACGATCGTTTCGCTCACGCTCATGAGCGAAACGATCGTGGATGTGGAAAGGGTAGGGTAATAGTGCCATGTGGTTGCAATAGTAGCGGCAGCAGTAGCAGCACAGCATGAAACAGACAAGACAGTAGGTGTGTATGTGGCTTTTTAGGGGTAGTAGTAGTAGAGGTAATGGTAGTGCAAAAAGGGGCAATTGAAGTGGCAGTGGCGGGAACAGTAGCCAGTGCGAAACATTATGGTAGGCAGGCTGGCAGCAGCAGCCATACGCTAAAGAACATGATGGTAAGAAGGTAGACAGTGGCAGTGGCATCATGGCAGCAGCAATCATACGGTATGGAACATGATGGTAGGCAATCAGACAGCAGCAGTGACATGATGGTGGCAGCAGCCATACAGTATGGAACTTGATGGTAGGCAGGCTGACAGCAGCAGTCACATGATGGTGGCAGCAGCAGTCATACAGTACAGAACATAATGGTAGGCAGGCTGACAGTGACATCATAGCAGCAGAAGCTATACAGTATGGAATATGATGATAGGCAGGCAGACAGTGGTAGTATCATGATGGGGCACAATCAGCAATGGGAGATCTGTTCAAAGGCCTCAGCTGGACGGCTGTGAAAATCCTCATGGATTCATTTTGACAAACGTGGTGATTTGTACACTGGCGGAGGACAGCTAGATTTCTTGTCTCACATGGACATTGGCAAGATGCCTTGTTGGGAACTGGTCGATGCGGAGCTCATTAATTGGTTCACAGCCAAGGTAACTGTTACTTTTATCTGTATGTTATGTATTTTATCATAACTTAGTAAATCTATTTTTATTATTTATGAACCAAAACCGTGTCAAGCCTATATATTCTCAGATCTCAAAATTCACAGTAATACAAGGGGCCCACGTTCTCAGCTACCTGACCGGACAAGACAGGGATGGCTATTTTGGAGAAAAAATGCTTGGTAACTATCTTCCAGTAAGGCTTAGCACACACCATCAGCTCCCTAAGGACATTGCAATCCACTAAGTGGTATGGCAGTGACTCCACCGTCAGCAACTTGGTTAGGTGGGAGTTAAGCTTAAGCACCATTGCTTTTGTCTTCCGGCACTTTGAATAAAAACTGCCAGATGGAAGATACTTGCACGCTTCACCCAGAGCTAGCAGCAGCCGAGATTGGCTTGAGTATGGCACATTTTAAGCCTGCGCCCACAGTACCAGTGGCATCACCAGTTCCCAAGCTGATGATAACAGAAGCAGGTCTGGCCTTGGCGGCTTTTGGTGGGAGGTTCTAACTGTGCATTACCTCTGATCTTTAATGTTACCTCCTCCTTAGCACCCCAATCCCACTCCCAGGTCCTGTCCAATACTCAGTATTCTCATCCTCACTCTCCACTCCACATTTATCAGACTGTGATGTCATCATGGGCTCCTAGGTTCCCCTCATGATTCCTTGTTCTGTATTGGCCCCGAGTGCTACCACTGCCCCTGCCACCATCACCGTGGCTATAGCTGCCCTTATTACCACCACCATCACTACCAAAGCTATGTATTTTGTCCCCCGCCTCCGCATGAAAAATAATGGGCCCCAGTAGAAGGGGCAGTGAAGACAGAGATTATGCAACTGAAATGCTTTCTTGAGATTGCAGGGAGGAGCAAGAGGAATGCTGTGACCCTTGGCTCCAGGGAACAGTATCAGACTTAGAGGTGACATCAACATTATCCTGCTGTGACTAATAAGAGAAGTGAGTCATAGTAGTACACAATCTCTTTCTCTTTGTCCTCACTAATAATGTGGCACCTATTAGAAGCCAGGGAGAACTATGTCTTAGTACCACTACTGGACATATGGCTGGTGCAGCTACTGCTGCTACTACCCACATTCTGACTCTCGGATGATGAGGGCTTGGTCTTTCATTTTGCACTCTTCTGTTTTCCAGACATTTTATTATGAGGCCTACAAAAGGCATAATTAAATGTCCCTCCCCTTCTACAAATACACTGTACATTGGTATTGACAATTTACTTTGGTAATAATGCAGATTTTGCTGTAAAATGCTTTCAATATCACGATTATAACTATGCAATTTTTGTGGCTTAATGTCTTTGAACTACAATGTTATGCAGTAATGCTTTCCCTAAAACATATACAAAAATACATTGTGGCAAAAATTCTAAACTATTGGGGATATTTATCAAACTTGTGTAACGTTGCCCATAGCAACCAATCAGATTCCACCTTTAAATTTCCAGGGGAGCTATGAAAAATGAAAGGTGGAATCTGATTGGTTGCGATGGGCAACTAGGCCAGTTCTACTTTACAGCAGTTTGATACATCTCCCACTATGTTTTCAATATCATGGGTGTAACAATGGAATTTTTGTAGTAAAATGTCTTTGAACTACACGGTCTTATGCAGTAATATATTAGCATAATAAAACAGTTATAACAATGCATTGTTTGTAGTAAAATGTCTAAAGTATGCGTTCAGTATATAACAAGCATAATTGCAATTTTTGTGGTTAAATGTCTTTGAACTATATGTTCAGATGCAGTAATGCATTTGCTAACATGAATATAGCAATGTAACGTTTGAGTTAAAATGTTTTTGAACTATGCATTCAATATCACAGGTATAACAAGAATGCTGGTTTAAAATTACAATTATAATCAATGTCACTGGCTCACCTGCATGCACGATTGTGGTATGGTGCTCTCTCCCAGGGCAACACCCCAAGCCCAATAGAATGAACAAAATGTGGTTAAAGTATAAAATTGGAGGGCCCTCAATTTACCAGGAGATCAAATGGAGATGGAGAAATATACTATATTTTTCGCCCATTAAGATGCCCCCCCCCCCTTCCCCTGCAAAAAAAAAGTGGGGGGAAAGGGCGGTGCGTCTTATGGTGTGAATGCTGCCATTTTTATATTGCTAACTCTGATACATTGCCGGCTGCGATGCTGCACAGCGCAGTGATGTATCAGGTGGAGGAAGGAAGGAGGGGCTGGAGGCCGGCAACTGCTGGAATCGCAGCGGGGCCGGGTGCAGTCACTGTACTCTTACACTGGGAGCTGTCGCTCACAGCAGTATTCATATGTAAACTGCATTCCTTAACCTCATCTTAACTTGAGTTACAATAGCGCTATCCCGTGTACTACTACTTACTATCAAGCTCCCGTAGAAGGCAGAGCGGCCGGCAGCTGTAACGTCAATCACTCACTCATTATTGAAGCGGGCGGAGCAGGCGCGTAACTTGAGTGAGTGACGTTTCTCTGCCGGCCGCTCTGCCTGCTACAGTACGGAAGCTTGATAGGAAGTAGTACACAGGATAGTGCTACTTAACTAACATTAAGAAGAGGTTAAGGATTACAGTTACAGAGGAGGGGCCCAGTGTATTGGGGGGACACTGTTATGGGGGGATCTGTGAATGACACATATATAGCATAAGATGCTATATATGTGTCAACCACAGATCCCCCCATAACAGTGTAATCCACAGATCCTCCTCCCATAACAGTGCCATCCACAGATCACCCTCCCCATAACAGTGCCAGCCACAGATCGCCCTCCCCATAACAGTGCCAGCCACAGATTGCCCTCCCCATAACAGTGCCATCCACAGATCCCCTCCATAACAGTGTTATCCACAGATCCCCTCCATAACAGTGTTAGCCACAGATCCCCCATAACAGTGTGTCATCCACAGATCCCCATAACAGTGTGTCATCCACAGATCCCCCATAACAGTGTGTCATCCACAGATCCCCCATAACAGTGTGTCATCCACAGATCCCCCATAACAGTGTGTCATCCACAGATCCCCATAACAGTGCGTCATCCACAGATCCCCCATAACAGTGCGTCATCCACAGATCCCCCATAACAGTGCATCATCCACAGATCCCCCATAACAGTGCGTCATCCACAGATCCCCCATAACAGTGCGTCATCCACAGATCCCCCATAACAGTGTCATCCACAGACCACCAAAAGCACACCTTTTGGTTCAAATTTTTTTTTTCTTATTTTCCTCCGGTGCGTCTTATGGGCAGAGTATCTTATAGGGCAAAAAATATGGTACATCCAATCTAAAATAGAGAAATACATTCTCTCTTTAAAGTAACCCAGATAAACTGATGGGAATTAAATTAGATGCTCAGTGACACAGACAGTGCTCAGGTGCTGTATGCAGCTTACTTGCGCATTACTAATACCTTGCAGTAGATAAATATTTTGTGCTGGGCATGTTTTACTCACGTTATTTTATTCAACTCCCATTTAGAAATCATTGCACTGGAAATAGGATTAGCTAACAATGTAAAATCAAATATCATAAAATGTCATCTCTAGTATAGTAAATAATATAGAATTGACATGGAAACCAACTACTATAGACAATTACATTTGCTATAATAATATATGTTTTAATAGACATTCAGGAAATTGGGAGCACGTCCCAGAACTCCAATAGTATTACTCAAGACTACTTAGGTAGAGACTTCTGAGTACTACCTACAATTGTTGCAAACTAAGCACACACTGTAGTTTTCGCCCCATAAGACGCAAAAGTGGGGGGGGAAATGCCCCTGCGTCTTATGGGGCAAATACTAATGAGTGCTTCCATTATAGAAGCACTAATTAGTACTGGAGGACCAGGAAGCAGTGAAGGCTCTGTACTCAACGCTTCCTGGTCATAGGCTTTCGGCTGTGCAGTGGGGCTGCTGGGGGAGGGGAGTGATCTGAGGCAACATGGGGCTGCTTGGGGATGATCTGGGGCAATATGGGGCTGCTAGGGTATGATCTAGGGCAATATTGGGCTGCTGGGGGGTGATTTGAGGCAATATGGGGCTGACGGAAGCTGATCTGAGGCAATATGAGAGACAATGGGGGCTAATATGAGAGGCAATGTGGGCTAATATGAGAGGCAATGGGGCTAATATGAGAGGCAATGGGGGCTGCTGGGGCCTAATATGAGAGTCAATGGGGGCTGCTGGGGGATAATGCCTAATATGAGATGGGGCTGATCCGAGGCATATGGGGGCTGATGAGAGACATGGGGCTGATATGAGGCAATGGGGGCTGATATGAGACTGTTGGGGGCAGATGAGAGGCATGGGGCTCTTATCTGAGGTCTGAGTGAGGGTCATTCACATTGGGGTCTGAGGTCTGGTTGGGGGTCTGATCTGAGGACTTGTTGGGGTCTTATTAACATTGGGGGTCTGATTGGGGGTCTGACCTGAAGTTTAATGAAAAAAAATGTTTTCTTATTTTCCTGTTCTAAAACCTATGTGTGTCTTATAGGCTGCTGCGTCTTATAGGGCAAAAAATACGGTACCTTCCAACTTTTTGGATGGTTAAAAAGTACACTCAGTTTTTTATCCATGGATATACACTTTTTTTTAAATGTTTTTATTTACATATTACCACAATAATCATCTGAACATAGACATTTTAACCCCTTAAGGACGTAGGACGTACCGATACGCCCTATTTCCCGAGTCCTTAAGGACTCAGGACGTACCGGTACGTCCTAAGTTTAAAAAAAGATTGCGGCGCGGCTAGGGTTAATTGTGACAGGATGCCCGCTGACCTGCGGTTTGTGGCGGTGATCGGGCGGTGCCATCGGGTCCCCATGTGGCTGTAGGGGGGACCCGATGGCATGGAAGGCAGCGCGATGTCTAAGGAAGGCATCGCGCTGCCTTCCGGTAAAGAGACTGTGAGATCCAGCCCCTTGGATCTCACAGGCCCCAGAAGCTGTATTAGTAATACACACTGTATTACTCATACAGCCAATGCATTCCAATACAGAAGTATTGGAATGCATTGTAAAGGAATATACCCCAAAAAGTTGAAGTCCCAAAGTGGGACAAAAAATAAAGTGAAAAAAAAGTTGAAAAAATAAAGCTTTCCCCCAAAATTTTTTTAAAGTTTCAAGTAAAAATAAACAAACTTAATTTTCCCCAAATAAAGTAAAAAAAATAGTAAAAAATAAACTATACATATTAGGTATCGTCGCATCCGTATCGACCAGCTCTATAAACATATCACATGACCTAACCCCTCAGATGAACACCGTAAAAAATAAAAAATAAAAACTGTGCTAAATAAACCATTTTTGTCACCTTACATCACATAAAGTGCAATAGCAAGCGATCAAAAAGGCGTTTGCCCACCAAAATAGTAAAATTGAGAGATTAAGCCAACATGTCCTACGGAGAGTGTACCTGTCTTTGCTATTATTTTGTTATATTGCTATATTGATTATCACATCCACATAATTGCTATCTTGTGTAGGATGTCTATTGTGGTACTTGTGGTTTGCTGCGGGCATCCTCCACTGTATGCATTTTTGCTGGGGATCGTCATTAGCAACGGGCCACAAGTGCAGGATTTGCTCCCCTATATATATGCACAACTGCATGTGGGTTTGAGCATTTCCTGCTTGTTTAATACCACGCCATTCTTTTCAGTTTGTATCCACCAAAATAGTACCAATCTAACCGTCACCTCATCCTGCAAAAAATGAGCCCCTACCTGAGACAATCGCCCAAAAAATTAAAAAAACTATGGCTCAGAATATGGAGACACTAAAACATTTTTTTGTTTTTAAAAAGGCTGTTATTGTGTACAACTTACATAAATTAAAAAAAGGATACATATTAGGTATCACCGCGTTCGTATCGACCAGCTCTCTAAACATATCACATGACCTAACCCCTCAGATGAACACCGTAAAAAATAAAAACTGTGCTAAATAAACAAACAATTTTTTGTCACCTTACATCACAAAAAGTGAAATAGCAAGCGATCATAAAGTTATATGCACCCCAAAATAGTGCTAATCAAACCGTCATCTCATCCGGCAGAAAATGAGACCCAAGATAATCGCCCAAAAACTGACAAAACTATGGCTCTCAGAATATGGAAATGGGTTAAAAAAAGAAATAATTGTGTAAAACTTACATAAATAAAAAAAAGTATACATATTAGGTATCGCCGCATCAGTGACATTCTGGTCTATAAAAATATTACATGATATAACCTGTCAGATGAATGTTGTAAATAACAAAAAATAAAAACGGTGCCAAAACAGCTATTTCTTGTTATCTTGCCTCACAAAAAGTGTAATATAGAGCAACCAAAAATCATATGTCCCCTAAACTAGTACCAACAATACTGCCACCCTATCCCATAGTTTCTAAAATGGGGCCACTTTTTTGGAGTTTCTACTCTAGGGTGCATCAGGGGGGTTTCAAATGGGACATGGTGTAAAAAAAAACAGTCCAGCAAAATCTGCCTTCCAAAAACCGTATGGCATTCCTTTCCTTCTGCACCCTGCCGTGTGCCCGTACAGTAGTTTACGACCACATATGGGGTGTTTCTGTAAACTACAGAATCAGGGCCATAAATATTGAGTTTGGTTTGGCTGTTAACCCTTGCTTTGTAACTGGAAAAAAATTGATAAAATGGAAAATCGGCCCAAAAAAGGAAATTTTGAAATTGTATCTCTATTTTCCATTAATTATTGTGGAGCACCTAAAGGGTTAATGACTAATATTGATAAAAATTAAAATTAATAAAATTAATAAATAAGATAATAATGCACTTAGTAAAGTAGATGCAAGCACTATATATGGAAAAAGTCCTCACTCTGATATGATAATATCTGAGACACTTAGTCAATATATTTTGATCAAAACACATGTAAGCCCGCCTACCGAACGCCAAGGTGGTCTCAGGTCAGGCGGTTCCTACGCTAAACCTACCTAAGCCGTTGGGCTTCTATGTTCAGGAGCGCAGACGCCGCACATATGGTGTGCTGCTCCTAGTAACCTCCATGTAAATCAAGCAACCAATGGGAGGAGGAGCAAGCACAGCCATATGTACCACCTAATTAAGGCACTCTATTGCATAGGGGAGGGGGGAAAAAGTGTAGAGGAATGCTACTCCCAAGATAATAGGTGCGCATTCACACTTGAAGGTGCCACTCCCTCAAGCAAATACTACATAGACAAAAAAATCACAGAAAAAACTAAGATAAAAACATCCTACACAATATGATACAAATGTGCGGATGTCCCTGGCCATATTATTGAAGAAAACTGTTAACCCTTGCTTTGTAACTGGAAAAAAAAATATTAAAATGGAAAATCTGCCCAAAAAGTGAAATTTGGAAATTGTATCTCTATTTTTCATTAATTCTTGTGGAGCACCTAAACGGTTAATGACGTTTGTAAAATCAGTTTTGAATACCTTGAGGGGTGTAGTTTCTAGAATGGCATAATTTTTGGGTTGTTCCTATTATGTAAGCCTCGCAAAGTGACTTCAGACCTGAACTGGTCCCTAAAAATTGGTTTTTTGAAAATTTCTGAAAAATTTCAAGATTTGCTTCTAAACTTCTAAGCCTTATAACATCCCCAAAAATAAAATATAATTCCCAAAATGGTCCAAACACGAAATAGACATATAAGGAATGTAAAGTAATAACTATTTTTGGAGGTATTACTATGTATTATAGAAGTAGAGAAATTGAAACTTTGAAATTTGCAATTTTTTACAAATTTTCGCTAAATATGGTCTTTTTTTATAACTAAAAATTTATTTTTTTTACTTAATTTTACCAGTGTCATGAAGTACAATATGTGACAAAAAAACAATCTCAGAATGGCCTGGATAATTCAAAGCGTTTTAAAGTTATCAGCACTTAAAGTGACACTGGTCAGATTTGCAAAAAATGGCCAAGTCCGTAAGATGAAATAGGGCCGAGTCCTTAAAGGGTTAAGGTCCAACCTGCATCAAATTATGAAATAATATACACATCTGTTTCGAATATAGGGTTACAAAGAACACAAAGATTTAATGGAGCAGCACAGAAAATGTATTAATACAGATCTAATTATTGGTTCAAAAAGAGGGACATATGAAAGGCTTCTCTGGGATATTATTTTTTAAAATAGTTTTTTTTCAATTGGTCTTTATTAAAAATATGAAATCCTTTTTTGCAGCCTGTGAATTTTCTGTCTTTTCCATCATTTGGGGATTTGACGGGCTCCTTATCTCTGCTCTCTGATATTATAAACACTCATTATAGCTCCATTTTTATCTTAGTGATAAGAATATGGCTTAAATAAGTGTTTATAGCTGCTTAGTGGTTTAGAGATGAGGGTTATTAGATGAAATTACCCCTTTGTGACAGAATGGCTCAATATTTTTAATAAAGGCCAAGTGAAAATAAGATTTTTAGCCAAAAATGAGTAAAATGCAATCATAAACCAAAATTACCTCAAAGGTGTACATACCCTTTAAGGGGCAAAGAGTAAAAGAGTAATTTGGATCAATGAGCTCAATTAATGAGTACTCAATGAGCACTGTGTATACAAATCAGGCAGCTGCAATGACGTTTCCTGCTCCAGTGGTAATGATCATGTGTTGTACTTTTTCAATAGACTGTGTCAGCTTCTGACAGTGACATTAGCTGTGCCACATCTCCAGTGTAAAGTGTGCACATCCAAAAATTTCTCTGTGGCATCCAGTGTACTTTTTCAATAGACTGTGTCCACTTCTGACAGTGACATTAGCTGCGCCACATCTCCAGTGTAAAGTGTGCGTATCCAAAAAATATCTGTGACATCCAGTGTGCTTTTTCCGTAGACGGTGCCTGCTGCGGACAGTGACATTAGCTGCACCACATCTCTAGTGTAAAGTGTGCGCATCCAAAAATTATCTGACATCCAGAGTAGATTTTCAATAGACGATGTCCGCTTCTGTCAGTGACATTAGCTATGCCACATCTCCAGTGTAAAGTGTGCGCATCCCAAAATTTATCTGGGACATCCAGTGTACTTTTTCAATAGACGGTGTCCGCTTATGACAGTGACATTACCAGTGCGACCCGGTGGTCGGTTGGATTGCAGCTGATAATGCTTCCAGTTGCTTAAGTACCACCCTGTTTTCCACCAAGTCCAGTCTCAGTAGCCAAGAGTCTGCTTAACACAATCCTCAACCTGATCCTTCTTCCTCCCACTATGGAGAGTCTGGGTAAACAAGTGATCCCACACTTGTATATTCCGAGGAGCTATTTTCTGCTTCTTTCCTCGATTTGGCCCTCTCGCCAAGCACGCTTGAAGAGGGACAGATTTTGTGCCCTGATTCACAAACTCTTGAGCATCCCCAGTCACAAGAAGATGATAGTGGGGAACGGCAATTACTGTTTAATGAAGTGGATGATTATGATGAGACACAGTTGGCAATAAGTCAATGGCAATTACTGTCTCAAGAGGTTGATGAAGAGAATGAGACACAGTTATCAATCACTGAGGTTGTGGTTCGGTCAACAGGCCCACAACTGTTCCACGAAGCACCCCCTTGCGGAAATATCCTTTGCCAAGGGGTTGGTTTTAAGCTGTATGGCACTTTTTAGTTTTCAACTTGTGGCGTACTAAAATTAGCCGGGGCGTGAACACTAGCAACCTCACCACCACCAGCATGATCCGCCACATGGCATCCAAGCACCATAATAAGTGAGCCAAACGCCTGGGTCCACAGTCTGCGTCTGCGGGTCC
Source organism: Bufo gargarizans (assembly GCF_014858855.1). Taxonomy (NCBI): domain Eukaryota; kingdom Metazoa; phylum Chordata; class Amphibia; order Anura; family Bufonidae; genus Bufo; species Bufo gargarizans. Next base: position 168,980,429 of record NC_058080.1, read on the forward strand.
CTCCACTGCCTCCTCTTCCTCTGTGTTACGTGGTGGCCAATCCCCTGTCCAGGATGCCTCCCGTCCTGCTCCTGGATCTTCGCAGGAACCATCAGCAACCACATCCACTTCCGTAGCCTGATGCCGGCGGCAGTCCCACTTTTCGCAGTCCCCAGCCACCACTACTTTTCAAGGTCTGCTATGCCCGCCTTACACCAACATGTGTCCCGTAACATCACACGTGCCCTGACCAACGCAGTTACTGGGAAGGTCCACTTAACAACAGACACATGGAAAAGTAGCGTCACTGGCCGAATGCACATTTGCCTGACCGCACACTGGGTGAACATTGTGGAGGCTGGAAGTTAGTCGTACCCTGGGATGGCACAGGTGCTACCAACGCCAAGGATTGCAGGCCCTAATTCCATCAGGGTTTCCACCACCACCTACTTTAGTTGCTCCACTTCTCCTCCACCTCCTCCTCCACTTCCACCTCAGAATTATCCTCTTGCAGCATAAGTCAGCCATCAGCCGGTAGCTGGAAGCAGTGTAGCACTGCAGTGGGGAAGCATCAACAGGCCTCGCTGAAGCTGGTCTGCTTAGGTGACAAACAGCACACTGCCGCAGAGCTGTGACCGGGGATAAAAGACCAGACTGAGCTGTGGCTCTCGACACTGAACCTAGAAACAGACATGGTTGTGTCTCAAAATGGGCATAACTTGGTGGAGACTTTGAAGCTCGGCAAGCTCACACACATCCCATTCCTAGCCCACATCTTAAACTTGGTGGTTCAGTGGTTTCTCAAAACCTACCCTGATTTGCCTGAGCTAATGGTGAAAGTGCATCGCGTGTGTGCACATTTCCGCAAGTCATCGACAGCTTCAGCTGGTCTGTCAATGCTGCAGCAGCGCTGGAAATTGCCAGCTCACCGGCTGTTGTGCAACGTGAGCACGTGCTGTAACTTGACGTTACACATTGGCCAGGCTTTGTGAGCAGCAGAGGGCAGAAGGGGAATACCAGCTGCAACATGGTCGTAGCCTTTCCAGTCAACATTCGCTATTCACAAGTGAGGAGTCGGCATGGATGTTTGAACTCTGTGAGGTTTTAAGAAACTTTGAGGAATCAACACAGATGGTGAGCAGCGATAACGCTATAATCAGCGTAACCATCCCACTTCTGTATCTACTCAAACGCTCACTGCTCAAAATTAAGGACGACACTTTGCATGTGGAAGAGGTGGAAATGGGGGAAGATATTACACAGGGTGATAGCCAGACCACCCTCCGTTCATATTCTGAGCTCGAATTGGATGATGAAGAGGAGCAGGAGACAGTTTCCTCTGCTACAGAGGGTAGTACCCATGAAAGTTTAATTCCATCTGTTCTGCGTGGGTGGGCAGGAGAAGAGGAAAATGAGGAGATTGAGAGTTATCCTCCTGATGACGACAGCGAAGTCTTGCCTGTTGGTACTTTGGCACACATGGCTGACTTCATGCTAGGATAAATTTTCCACAACCCGCGCGTTATATGCATTTTAAACAACACAGATTACTGATTGTTCACCCTTCTCGACTCTGCTACAAAGAGAATTTTCATCTGACAATGCTGGCGGCGGAGTCCATAGTTCCTTGGCCAACCGAGGAGGGGATACAAGGGGAACACACAGCAGTTCCAACATAGGCAGAGCAACACTCTCCAAAGCCTGGGACAGTTTCATGACACCCCGCCAGCACCCTCACCCTGATGCGTGGCCTACTGTGACAAGGAGGGAAACATTTTGGAAGATGGTGAAGGAGTACATAGCAGACAGTGTCAGTGTCCTCAATGATCCCTTAGTGCATTACAACTACTGGGTGTCCAAGCTTGAGACATGGCACGAACTGGCGCTCTACGCCTTGGAGGTGCTGGCCTGCCCTGCTACCAGCATTTTATCCAAGCTGGTATTTAGTGCTGCTGATGGCATTATAAGAGATAAGCGTATCCACCTGAAAATGCTAACAGGTTGACTCTTATAAAAATGAATAAGGCCTGGATTGACCATGACTTCTCCACTCCACCAGAGGAAAGTGGCTGAACATAAAGGCACTTTAAATGTGTTGTTTTATAATGTACTGAATACACTGTAATCCCATGCACCCCTTCCACTACAAGCAAGGTTATATGGTTGAATCTTTCTTTTCTAATCCTCCTCCTCCTCTTCCATCATATCAACATGCTTATTCATCACATATAGTGCCCTTACATATAAGCCCTTTGCATATAATGTTTTACAGGGTTAGTTCACCTGCAGGCCCTCGCATATAATTTTTTACAGGGTCAGCTCACCAACAGGCCCTCGCCTATAATGTTTTACAGGGTCAACTTACCAGCAGGCCAGCACCTAAAATCTTTTACAGGGTCAGCTCACCTGCAGGCCCTCAGATAGAATATTTTATGCTTTTTGGAGATCATTTCAACTTAACTTTTCACAGTAACAGCAATTTTGACCAAAGGTCCACAAAGTTTCAAATGAATGCCACTGAATATATATATATATATATATATATATATATATATATAAATAAATATATAAATAAATAAATATATATATATATATATATATATATATACTGTTAGAGTAGGTCCTCTCTGCTAGAAGCTACCTTGTCGCTGGTAGATGGGCCCGACATATTCTTGATAAAAAAGTATAGCAGTAATACTTTTTACACTTTCATGTATTCACCATTAACTTATGTCTTTGTGCATTAAGCAGTGTGCTGTCATTTTTAGTTCTACACATTGTGTTGCAGTCACAGTAGTGTGCACCTGTGCTCACGTGCCCCCCTTTTTATATCTATTTTGGAGGTTTTGCTGGTTTCATTTTTCCAAAAAGAAAATTAAAATGGCCTATTCAACATTTTTTTTCTCACTTTACCTCCAAATACCGTATTTTTTGCCCTATAAGACGCACTCCCCCACCCCCAAAGTGAGGCGAAAACAATATTGCGCCTTATAGGACAAATACAGGGGGAAGATTTAAAAATAGCCAGCGTTTTACATGTGGCTGGTACTTTGCAGGATGTACTGCATAAGGACAGCAGCCTGCGATGTACCTGACATCTATCCTGGCATGTACGGTACCTGCTGAGGAAGAGCCCAGCGCTTCTATGTGGTATGGATAAGGGGACAGCCTGGCCGACAGCGCTCCTGCCCATCTGCAGCAATGAGGATGTGGGCGGTGCGCTGCTCGGCACGCTTCATTTTCACTTTGGCCACTCAGTAAAGAAGGAGGGCGGGAGGAGGGACGAGCGAGGAATTAAACTGCTGCGCCGTCTGAGCTTGTCAGTGTGATGAATAGCAGCAGCAGCCTTCCCTCCTGACTGTCCTGTCGTCCTCAGTATCAGTCTGGGCCCCAGCCCCACAGTGTGCACTCAGCAGCAGCCAGCAGGTATCAACCCCCCCCACCCCCCGGACAATAGTGATTAGTCTACCTGAAAATAAAGGCAGGCAAAAACATATGTACCAGGCAGCCAGTAAGATTGGGGTTAATGTGACTCATTAACCCAACCTTTTGTTCAAAATATTTTTTTCCTATTTACGCCCTCTAAAACCTAGGTGCGTCTTATGGGAATATCGTCTTATATGGCGAAAAATACGGTAATTGAATAAAAAGTGAACAAAAACTGTACATACTCCAAAATGGTATCGATAAAAACTAAAGATCGTCCTGCAAAAAATGAGCACTTACACAGCTCTGTGAACATAACTATAAAACAGTTATGGGGCTCAGAATATGGCAATATAAAGAAAAAAAAAAATTTTTCCAACTTTTTATATTTTTCAGCATTAAAAGAAAAATTATATAACTGTGGTGTTGCCGTAATCATACTGAACTGGAGAATGAGGGTAACTGGTCAGTTTTACCACATAAGCAAGACAGCACATCTAAAGTGCCATTGAATTGCCAATATTTAGCCACCATACAATCATCTGGTGACAGAAACTGCACTTTTTACCTACCACAAGTTATATTTTGCACAAAATAAAGAGAGACTTTTATACTTTTACTTGTGACCTGAATCTACAAACCATCTTTCCACTACAGCGATGCCCAGGGAGAAACAGCTTGAGGAAGTTCACCATGACAGTCCTCATCAGGGCCACTACCACTCCTATTCTCTGCACCATGCTGCAATATGAAAAAAATATCTGAAGAAAACCTAAAGGAATCGTTTACCGAAAATAACAAAACTATTCATTAACAGGAGATTATCTAGGATAATATGTTACTGTGGACATCCCCATGCTTTGGGATAACCTTATTTTATTTTCGCAGACAAAAATGGTGTTAATAATTGGTATAAATTGCACTGCTGTTGTGAAAATATCGCATGGCTGCTTCTTGGCCTGTTTGCAATACCAATTCTGTTATTTCCCTTGGGAACCTTGGACTGAGGCACAAGGAAAAGGGAAAAACATTGCAGTGATGGAACCTGCTTTTATGGCTAGTGCATGATGCATGCGGATTGTAATGATGGACTATCACTGGAAAATTGACTGCTTTTAGATATGAGAAATGAGTAAAGGTGATGAGACTTGGATGCAGAAGCTGTGCATAATGACACATTTGAATATAAATAACTCACCCCTCATGTTTGTTTCATAGACATGAGACAGCTCAGCTAAAGTCACATGTTTAATTCAGGGAGAATGGCCACATTGTAGGCTATAATCTGCACTGATTCCGTGACCCTTGGGAAATTGAAAGATCCTGCTGATGCTCAGAGAATTTAAAAGCAAAGCCAATTGAAGTGCATTGCCTCAAGCTATTTTTTCCTATGGATCCCTTTTTATCTTCCTGTACTTAAAATGTCCTCAAGTTTTGCTACAGTATTTCAAAGCTGCTTCAAAATCTTTATTTAATCCCAAAACAGGGGGGGAAATGACAAAATCATAAAAATGGACCAATTATGTTGCCATAGTGTCTGTGATAATTAAATTACCTATAGGTTCAAGTATGGCAGCACTGAATTATGATTAGTGGTAGGAAGAAGGGGAAGGCTTCAGGTCTGGGTAGAATTGTAAGAAATTAAATTGGATAAATTGGATAACAAGGCTAAATAATTACCAACTGATAGCCCTTAAACGTAGTTTAAAAAAAACTTTTCATATGTCATAGAGACAGATGTGAGAAGTGTGATATGCAAGCTTCTCCTTGTTCTAGTCATCGATGGGGTCTCAGCTCTCAGACCCCTACCAATCAAAACCTTTAATATGTCGCTTTGACATATCAAAAGGTTTATGAAAATGCAATGACCCTTTAAAGGGGTTGTATCATGTAACCTTGTAACCTCTTTTTAAAGGGAACTTCACTGAGGGCAACATAAAGTAGTGATGGACATATTGAAATCAGTGGGCTGTCCCTTACCTTCTAAAGTTAAGTTGCTGCTGAGAAACTGGGGGTATATACTGTATATTATGATGGGACTTTTTGAAGTGAGTTTGGCTTTGAGTTTGCTTTGGCGAAAGTTGTGCCAAATGTATCCAAAAGTTGATTGTTGTATGATACATTTTTCACATTTTTAAACCTAACACTTTTCTCTAGAAATTCTACTCCAGTTTACATATGTCAGCATCCCATCCCTACTGGAATGATTAAGTGAATTTGCAACTTTTGGACACCAGGAACTGGTGAATGATTGTGTACCCGCTCCATTGTTTTGTCCTGGCAGCGTGCACCGGAGAAGAGCCTGACGCTCCCAGAGAAGAGTCTGGCTTACTCATGAGCTCTCCTTCTCCCCACCCACTCATGACCGCTCGCCTTCATTTTCTCTCTAGAAGGGAATTGACAATCATCAGCAGGTGGGTGGGGAGAGGTGGAACTCATGAATAAGCCAGACTCTTTGGTGTGCAATGCCAGGATTAAACTGTAAGTTCTTTAGCAGATTGATGATGTCAGCTTTTCTGTCACTGCTTTGTGCTTCCCTCAATAAGGATAGCATAAACTATGTGACAAGTTCCCTTTAATTACAGCCAGCCCCTGATAAACTGTTACCACTGGAGAAAGCTATGGTTGGACAGACATATCCTCTGTAATATTAGATGGCAATGATTATAAATAATTAATAAGATTTGTTATACATGGCTGGGCTGGGTCAGCAAGATCATAAAATATCCTATTTTAGTGTCTCTCTGCTCTAGTCAATAGAAATTTCTGAGCAGAAGACCCTTCTCTATGATTTCCATTTGTCCTAATAGGGCATATAGCAAGAGACTGTGTTCAAGTTCAATGACTGCAGAATACAAAACCATACCTCGCTCAGTATATAACTAATAATGTGTATTAATTGACAGAAGAAGCTGTCACATAGTAGCTGTTAATGTTGTCTTCACAGTTATTTTATCTGGCTGTTCCTAAGCACGGATTGGCACGGCACATGCTTTAAAGAGCATCCACATGAATAAATCTCAACCTACTAGTTATATTTGCTATGATGAATGGTTTGGAAGACAGTGAGTGGCATTCTAGCAGACCTACATTGCACGAATCCTATACCTATGGATTTGTAAATTCACACTGAAGAATAGGTACTGTCAGGCAAGCTCAATGACTGTATTATCAAGTTCATTTAACATTGTATGGAAAATACCATTTCAAAATACTGTTGTTTCTTTAGAATTACACCTTAAAATAACAAGTGAATACTTTAACTCCATTTCAAACCTACTTGAAAAAGAGCCAAATAATCTGCTGTACCTAAAGGTACCCCTTCAGGACAATTTTGTATGATTGCATTCTACTCATTGTGGGCTAAGTATTTTTTTGCAATTGGTCTCTATTAAAATCTTTCAGCAATTTTTGTGATACAGGGGTTAGGTCTCAGTCTATTTCTACACTGTCACTTTTAGGTTTTTTACCAAGACCACTTAAGTTCCCAGTCTGCCCCTGATAATGAGGTTTTACCAGGTCAAAAGATGAGAGATATGAGCTATACATGAACCGTCTCCTGATAGGACATCAGATAGGAATCAACAGAAAGTGACAATTGCAGATAATTATTTTTAGTCCAAAATGAGTTAATGGAATAATAATTTTTTAAACAAATGCTCCCAAAGGTGTTCATAGACTTTAAACGGAAATAAGCTACTGTTTAAATCAAGTCATTATTTTTAGATTTTTTTAATTTTATATTATAAAATTATATTAAAAAATCCTGGCGTTTTCACTCTGGCCACTGATCTTCATAGTAGACTGCAATGTATTGTTCTGTACAGATCCCTTTTCGCAGTCAACATATTATCGCATGCAGGATTACAATGACAGGTAACACATCTTGAATCCACCATTTATATAGGTGATGTTTACAGCTTATGCACTACCCTTTCTTATATACATATCTTTACACAGGTCACAAAGCACGTCTAAAAAATCTCTCCCATAGATGTCAAAGAGGTTGCTGTAAACAGCAGCTCAGGCAAAATAGCAACCTCATAATTATGTACAGAAACTAGGGTGCTAAAAATCTACATGCAGTAGAATACCCCCTTTTAATTGCACTGTTAATTTTCAGTCCAATATTCCGTTCTAATTCATTTCTGATTATATATTTATGACAGTTGGACCTCTGATACAATGCTCCAAATCTTCTGCATAGAAACCTCTGTCTGCTTTCAGTAGCCACTAGAGGGAGCTTAGGAGCTTTCTGCATACTATTTATCATTAAAAGGGTTTTCCAAGACTTTACAATGGATGACCTATTCTCAGGATAGGTCATCAGTGTCTGATCGGTGAGAGTCTGACTCCTGGGACCCCTGCAGATCAGCTGCTTGAGAAGACAATAGCACAGAAGAGCAGTGGCCTTCTCTCAGATTTTTCTAGGCCAGTGATGACACATTCATCAGTCACATGGCCTAGGCGCAACTCAACCCTATAGAAGTGAATGGGGATGAGCGTAATACCAATACCAGCTGTGCTTGGTAGGAGCGTCAGTGCCTTCTCAAACAGCTGATCGGCAGGGCTCCTAGGTGTCAGACCCCCACCCATCAGATACTGATGACCTATCCTGAGGATAGGTCATCAGTTGTAAAGAGTTGGAAAACCCTTTTAATAAAAAGAGTATGAAATTAGCTTCCAAGCTATGTTATAAATGTCCGTAAACTCACTCCTCGCCGAGAGGCAAGTGTTCCCATGGCCGGTTTTGAAAGAGGACTTCTTATAAAGACCCGAAGCACACCCGGCTGTATTGACTGGATTACTTCTGTAAATGTTCAAAGGTGTGATTCCCACTGGGACCTGAAACTAGCTCAAGGACAGGACCCTGTCATGTGCTGCCGAGAATGAAGAGGAGACAGGAATGTGTGGCTCTCTCTGTCACTGCTATTGGACAAGCACACTTACACTTCTTGATTGTAGACAGCACACAAAATCTAGCATAGTGACCTGATGATGTCACCACACTGGCCAAGCACGGTGACATCATCACTGATGATGTCAGCACGCCCAGCCAACACGCTGGTGTGGTGACGTCACACGTCACCCCGCATGAGAGTTTGAGTGGTATCTTCAATCAAGATGGCTGCCACAGCCAGCGAGCAAATAGATGAGGTTTCCCCCCCCCCCCCCCCCCCATTTCAGGAAAAATAGATTTGATTCGAAGTGCAAGGAAATTCAGCTTCACAACAAATTTAATTTTTCTTTTTGGATCAAAGAGCCCCTTTCTTAAGTTATGAGAGGGTCCCAGACATATTCCATGGATATTCCATGTGTCCTGAAGTGAAATTTGCAAGGAAATTAACAATATTAATTTAAAGTCAGGGCATAAATTAAAACTGCAATAAATGCCCAATTGGTACATTAGTAAAACCTAATTTCTACTAAAAGAGGTAACATTTTTCAGAAGTTAAAGGGCATCTGTCAGCAGATTTGTACCTATGAATCTGGCTGACCTGTTACATGTACATGTTGGAGAACACAACACTGCTTCCCCATATATAAACTGAGTGCACAAAGGAAATTAAAGGAAGTCCTATTTACTGAGTCTTCTTTCTCAACTTCTTATTTTGACTTGGCCATTAGGAACCCCTTGATTGCCAAGTCATCTGCTCCCAGAGATGCTATGCCTGTTTGCCCTGAAATAATTGCTTAGTCTAAATAGTCTTTTCATTAAATTTACAAGTATATTTCGGAAGAATATTACAGTTAAGTAAAGTCATTTCTCAGAACTATTTATATGGCATGGATGGTTGTCAGGGAAACTGAGTCATAGCTGGAGATTTATTATTTTGTACTTGAAGAATTTAGAAATCTACTTGAAGAAAGGTGAATGGAAAGGCTGTGTATGTTAACAATTTTCTTGCCGGTGGTGATAGGAGGTGAAAGTACACACAGCAAGTTATTTAAGGAGATTGAGTTCCTTACCTGTACAAGGCCTCTTTCACGCATTCGTGTTTGTGATGACATCCGTGAGAAGAGGGTCAGTGGTTCAAAAATGCCCCTGAAGAATCCATGTTTGGTCCATGTGCCTGTTTTTTGCCCTCCCTGTCTCATCTCTCTATCACGGAAATTGCTAGGCTAAAAATTTATCTCCACAGCATATTCTAGCAATGATCCGTGAAAACCACAGACCAAACATGGATACCATCCGTGTTGTGTCTGTGCTTTTCATGGACCCATACATTATAATGTGCAGAGGGATCTGTAATCATGAACAAAAATAGGACATGCTTCCCTGGTGTCACCACGGACCCGTGGTCCATAGACAACCACTGATGTGTGAATGCACACAAAGTCAATGGATGCATGTGCTGTCTGAGACCATGGTCAGGAAGCCTAACAGTGCATGCACAGATAGCTGTCAGTTACTGAGTAGGACCGCCCACTGGACTCCTAAGAATAGGAAGAGCAGGATTACAAATTAATGAAAGTCAGATTATCTTTAAATACTAATTATTTTAATCCCTTTGTGACCAAGCTTTTTTTTGCATGTTTTCAAAGTTGCATGCCAAAGGTTGTAACTTTTTTTTTGTGAGCGAGGGCGCCATTTTTGGGGAGAATGAAAAAAACTGCAATATCTCCATTGTCTTATTACATTTTAAATATTGCCATGTTTTAAGTTTTACTACTTCTGCAGAATAAAAACCCTTTCACCCCTTTCCGACCAGTGCCATGCCTGTACAGCACTCGGCGGTGCCTGCTAGCATGGTGGGGGGCGCTATAGCTGCCAGGTGTCTGCTATTTTAAACAGCAGGCATTCGGGACTAATGTATAAAATCAACGATAATGTTGATCGTATACATTTAACCTCTCAGATGCCATGGTCAAACGTGACTACAGCCTCTGGGATCTCAAAAACCCAGAAACACACATTTCTGGAGGTTTTCCAGCTCTCCCTAGTGAGGATCGGGGGAGCCGGAAGGTGTGTGCGGCAGCCTCTGTACTCCTGAGTGATACCAGGCTGTGGCAGGGCTCTATAGGAACACAGTGTAATCATTATAGACTTCATTGCTAATGCATTGGAGTCTATGAGAGAAGCAACCTAATGATTGCTTGTTATAGTTCCCTATGTGGCATTGCCGTAAGCGTACTGACCTGGAAAATGAAAGTAACAGGTCAGTTTAATCTCAAAGAGAATGCCGTAAAACAAAACTCATAAAACTGAACAACGGAATTGCCTTTTTTTTCAATTTCACCCCATTTGGGATTTTTTCCAGTTCCCCATTACATCGCACACAATGGTAAATGATGGCATTAGAAACCTCCTTGGGTTTCCATACTATGGAGACATTTAGTGCGCATGTCAGTTCTTATGTAAATATGCATTTAACATAGTGGGTAAATCTGATGTGAGCAGGTCTTTAAAGGAGTCCAGGATCTTACTATTGATGATCTAGCCTCAGGATAGGTCATCAATAGAGATGAGAGAATCGAATCCCACAAAGTCGATCAGAATTTCAGAATAAATTTGATTCGCCTCAAGAATCGTGGCCACAGAAATAATTTGAGGCCTAAGGGCCTGTCCCAATCTGTCGTCCCAGATACGGTTGGTTGATTCCAGCTCTCACCGCCATCTTCTCTGATCTACTAGGTCAGGAGACAGGTGACCTTGATATGGATAGAGCGCACAGAGTACTTTGCCCTCTGCCTAAACAGCATGAGGCACCTAGATACCGTATGTCATCTGCCAAATGGTAACTTACCAGACCACGGAAAAAATGCTGGCAGCTTCCTGATCTGCTGCCTTTATAGTATATGAGGGCTCCATTATTAGCATATATCAGGACTTATCCTCCATGACGCTGCGCCAATGAAATCACCTACGGCCACTTTTAGACATTTTGAGGAGCATAAAAATTACTTATCGTTGGCTATACCCATTTGGTTTGCTGATCAACTCACCTGGTCGCAAAGTGGTGGTAAGGGCTTATGCTGACATTGCTGACTGGAACTTGACTCAAAACATCACTTCCTTGCCTGAACTTCCAGTAGTTACTCCTTGGACGCTGGCGATCTATGCTAAACATCAACGTGTGAGGGCCACCACTTGTCATACAGTATAACCCTGAGGAAGCTGCAACTGACCATGGATGGCTCTTTAGAAGATACCTGAAGATTTACTACGATTCTATCATTGCTTGCCCAGAGAGGCGGCCATAGGCCATGTGGATGGAAAGTTACTCTCCTCAAGACCGACTGGGTTAGAAGTTATTTCTTCCAGGTTTACAGTTTTTCTCCTACTATATTCAGGTCAAATGAGTAGGCTATTTATACTAAGAAGCATTCTCTTAGTTCTCTTGATTGTTATTCTTTCCATGTTTACCTTGTCTGCCCTTTCCCTCCCCTCCCTCCCCCACTATCAACTTAGATTTGACATGGGCATAAAATGTGATGATCAAGGGGACTCCGTAATGGGGATACATTTTCCCTTCAGCAATTGCTTTCATTGTGTCAGGCCTTTATTTTCCTATATTTTTAATTTCCTTTTTTATAACACTTATGGCTAAGACTACTATTTGTTATTTTATTGTGACAGGATTGAATGCCCCGACAAAGAGGAGACAAATCTGCCAAAGTTCCTAAGCAACATCAGGTGGGAATAGCTTTATTACAGGAAATGCACATCAAAGCTAACCATGTACCCAGTCTGTCACACCTCAGTTATAATCAGTGGTGTCATAGCACTTCTCCCCGCTCTGCTTCACGAGGGTTTAGTATAGCTATACATAAGAAGCTCCCCTTTGCCATGCGTTCATCCCAAGTGGAGCCAGATGGGAGAGATATGGAAACATATACAGTATGCCCCTAATATCTTCCAGATAGATTGGTTGCACAGGATTTTGTCCAATTTAGACAATTTGTGGAAGGATGTATTGTGCTAGGGGGTGATCTGAATGTGGCAGTAGACCCAGCTATTGACTCTTTAAACTCATCTACATCTATATCCAGGCTCTAGATAGGTTAAGGACTTCCCTGGCCGATTCTGCCTTGGTTGATGTCTGGCAAGCAATGCATCCTGGTGACAGGGATTACTCCTTTTCCCATCTCCATCATTCATATCATTGTCTGTCTAGATTATTTATTTGTACCATCTAGTCAATAGTATCTCTGTCAGACCTCTGAGACTGGTAATATCCTCCTGTCCGATCATGCCCCTATTTTCCTGAGCTACAGCTTGCAGGATCTTCACAAAACAGTCTATAGGTGGCACTTGAACTGCACCTTATTAAGCTTCGATAAATATGTGAAACAAATTGAAGGAGCTTTATATGATTATTTTCGCTTAAATTACTTACCTGGGATGCCCAAGGGCTTGATCTGGGAGGCCCATAAACCCATTATTAGCGGCCACCTAATTGCCTTGGAAGCCCATGTCAATAAAATTAGACAGCAAGCCATTTTGGACTTTCAGTTGAAGATTGCATAGCTACAGGGAGTGCAGAATTATTAGGCAAGTTGTATTTTTGAGGATTAATTTTATTATTGAACAACAACCATGTTCTCAATGAACCCAAAAAACTCATTAATATCAAAGCTGAATATTTTTGGAAGTAGTTTTTAGTTTGTTTTTAGTTTTAGCTATTTTAGGGGGCTATCTGTGTGTGCAGGTGACTATTACTGTACATAATTATTAGGCAACTTAACAAAAAACAAATATATACCCATTTCAATTATTTATTTTTACCAGTGAAACCAATATAACATCTCAACATTCACAAATATACATTTCTGACATTCAAAAACAAAACAAAAACAAATCAGTGACCAATATAGCCACCTTTCTTTGCAAGGACACTCAAAAGCCTGCCATCCATGGATTCTGTAGGTGTTTTGATCTGTTCACCATCAACATTGCGTGCAGCAGCAACCACAGCCTCCCAGACACTGTTCAGAGAGGTGTACTGTTTTCCCTCCTTGTAAATCTCACATTTGATGATGGACCACAGGTTCTCAATGGGGTTCAGATCAGGTGAACAAGGAGGCCATGTCATTAGATTTTCTTCTTTTATACCCTTTCTTGCCAGCCACGCTGTGGAGTACTTGGACGCGTGTGATGGAGCATTGTCCTGCATGAAAATCATGTTTTTCTTACCTTGCAGACTTCTTCCTGTACCACTGCTTGAAGAAGGTGTCTTCCAGAAACTGGCAGTAGGACTGGGAGTTGAGCTTGACTCCATCCTCAACCCAAAAAGGCCCCACAAGCTCATCTTTGATGATACCAGCCCAAACCAGTACTCCACCTCCACCTTGCTGGCGTCTGAGTCGGACTGGAGCTCTCTGCCCTTTACCAATCCAGCCATCTGGCCCATCAAGACTCACTCTCATTTCATCAGTCCATAAAACCTTAGAAAAATCAGGCTTGAGATATTTCTTGGCCCAGTCTTGACGTTTCAGCTTGTGTGTCTTGTTCAGTGGTGGTCGTCTTTCAGCCTTTCTTACCTTGGCCATGTCTCTGAGTATTGCACACCTTGTGCTTTTGGGCACTCCAGTGATGTTGCAGCTCTGAAATATGGCCAAACTGGTGGCAAGTGGCATCTTGGCAGCTGCACACTTGACTTTTCTCAGTTCATGGGCAGTTATTTTGCGCCTTGGTTTTTCCACACGCTTCTTGCGACCCTGTTGACTATTTTGAATGAAACGCTTCATTGTTCGATGATCACGCTTCAGAAGCTTTGCAATTTTAAGAGTGCTGCATCCCTCTGCAAGATATCTCACTATTTTTGACTTTTCTGAGCCTGTCAAGTCCTTCTTTTGACCCATTTTGCCAAAGGAAAGGAAGTTGCCTAATAATTATGCACACCTGATATAGGGTGTTGATGTCATTAGACAACACCCCTTCTCATTACAGAGATGCACATCACCTAATATGCTTAATTGGTAGTAGGCTTTCGAGCCTATACAGCTTGGAGTAAGACAACATGCATAAAGAGGATGATGTGGTCAAAATACTCATTTGCCTAATAATTCTGCACGTAGTGTAGAGGTAATTCATACACATAAGTTATCTTCCGATGTATTCATTTGCCGATGTGTTTTTATATATGACAAACCCGCCTGAGGCATTTTCTGCAGTGATTTCCATCTTACTGTAGATTATCTTTTCTCTCGCTCTAATTTTAAAATAAACTTTAGTTTTTCCCAGGTTCTTAATGTGTCCCTGCCTTCCAAAACTGGCCTCATGCTCCAACAATTGACCCCTTTCCAGTGGACCTCCCATTCCATAACATTTCTGGGAGAGAACATCTGAGATCTCCACATTACATTGAGCTAACTACTAGGACCTCCCTAAACAGATTGATGCTATCCAGCAGTCTTGGGATGTTTCATACGTTTCCTAGTTTGGTCGTAGTGCCCTGCTTAAAATTGAAATCCTCCCTAAAGTATTGTACATCATGCAGGTATTGCCCATATCCACCCCCAACATATTTTTTCAAAAGTTAGGATCTATTGTCTCCTCCTTCCTTTGGAATAAACGTAGGCGTAGATTGGCTCATAAATTCCTAGTAAAAAATGTGCTGAAGGGAGGGGTGGGCCTTCTAGAGGGACTAGATGCAATACTAGGGAAATAAGGGACTAGATGCTTAGTTTGGCTGCGGGCTTCTAGTGATAGACTGGACATTCAAGGTGAAAATGAGGTAAATCCTCCTCACTCTTGCATCATAATACCAATAACTTACTCACAAGGATCCTTGAAACAGTGGCATGAATGTTGTTGGTTGCGGAAGATTTTGGCACCTAGACATCTGAATCTGATTCAGGTTGCTGATGCCCTATTATACTCTCCAGGGGCCTTTAGGGACACCTTGCCAACTGGAGCTATGACTATCCATCTCCCTTTGCTAGACCTATGTTCTCAGGGTTCTTTTCCCAGCGCTACTATGCTTACTGACCACTCCCTCTTAAAGTGCCTTTTTCTTTTTCACATTCATCACATCATTAACTACATTAGACCATCTATCTCTACTTTAGCCACCTGAGAAATTGGTTTTACAACAGAAGGAACCCACCAAGAAATAACAGGAGTAACCCCCTTTGATCTCACATTGGCAAAATATAACTGATCAGTACTGAACAATTGGCCCATTGGGAGTTACACACACCGAATACGTTTGAAGCTTTCTGGGAGCTGTGGAAGAAATACAGGGGCTTTGTATTAGCTACCCTCTACCCCTCTTTGGAGTGAGTATGTACTCCTCCAGATTCAATTACACTTGTGGGCCTTCACTCCATATGCTCATGACAGCATCCCCCTCCCTTTCTCCACTACTCTTCCTCCCATCCTTTTCTTTCCTGTACCTCACTACTTCCCTCCTCCCCTCCCATTGATATAATTTCTGTGCTTATGTATCTTTTTGAATCTAATAAGCACAGAAACTAACTGTTTGAGGCTTTAATTTTGGCCTTCCATGACTAATGTTATTGGATGCATGAAAGGGTCCGCTCCTCTTGACTTGATTTAATGTGTCGTGTGTTACTGTACTTGTATCTAATGCTTATTAAAATAAAATGCATTAAAAGAAAAATAATAAAGTGATCCTGCCATCTTTGTAGTAAATAGAATATGCAGATGGAGATGCATGAGCTAGTGCTAGGGCGAGGATTACTGTCAGAAGATGGCATTTGGTTCTGAAGAATAGGGGGATAAATGGGGAAGAGTCAGTTTAGGGAACACAATAAGCCTGCCTAAAAAGGTGTGTTCTTAAGCCATGTTTGAACTTAAGGAGGTTTGGAATTAACCAGATTGACTGGGGCCAGCTGATGTGGCTAAAAAGAAGCATTGAAGACAAGAGTGAGAGGTCCGAATTATGAAGGTTGTTGATCTTAGATTGTTTGCAGAACAGAAAGAGTGAGCAGGGTGGTAGACAGAAATGAAGAAGAATCTGTAGGGAGGTGCAGCACTGTGGAGGGCTTTGAAGGAGAGAAGTTTGAACTGTATTCTGTGGTGGATGGGCAACCAGTGAAGTAACTGGCACAGGCTAGAGGCATCAAAAAGATTAGCCTGGCTGTTGTATTTAGGACAGACTGAAGGAGGGAGAGCTTAGAGGGGAAGAATGATTAGTAATGAGTTACAGTAGTCAAGACGAGAATGAAGAGTCAGTTTAGGGAACACAATAAGCCTGCCTAAAAACCTCTTTGTACACGCAGCTTATTGTAGAAAAAAAAATCACCTGAAACAACAGGTACACTTTAACAATGTTGCTATTTTGTGTGCTTTTTTGTTAAAGTATAAAGGTTTTCTTTATGCTATTCCAATAAATTATAATGTTATAATGTATGTTTTCATGTTGAAGTTGCATTGACAATACAAGTGGTCCCTCAAGTTACAATAGTCATTGGTTCTGGGACAACCATTGTATGTTGAAACCATTGTTGAGTAACTTGAGTAATCAGTTCCAAAGCCCCAAAATGCCATACAAGATATGAGAAAATGAAGATTTAAGAAAAACAAGCAGATAACTAAGATGGATAAAACAAGTCCTTACATATAACAGTTAGGAATAGCTGATAACTAATACAGCTATGTTACCATAGACGTGACCTTGATTGGTTGGATCTGAGTCTGAGGCATTGTATGTTAAGTTTAGTTTCAACTGTATGTTGAAAATATTGTATCCTGAGGCCACTGTATCCAGGATTCAATAATTTATGTATTTTCTACAATCGCTACTATTATTATTTTTTATTTAGCAGACACAAGCCCTGATTTACTAATCCTGTAGATGGCATCAGTTTAGGCAAGATGTCTAGTCCTGCGCCACATTTATCACTTTAGCTCAGGCTGGATGCTAAATCTGGTGCTGCGGTAGACACTTTTCTCTGACTCTATACCAACTATTGGTTGGCTAAGGGTACTTTCACACTAGCATTGTTTGAATCCGGCGTGCAATTCCGTCGCCAGAACTGCCTGCCGGATCCGGAAAAACGTGTGAAAACTGATTACATTTGAATCCTGATCAGGATTTTGAGCACAATGAAAAAATGCATTGGAAAAAACGGATCCGCCATTTATGGACGTTAACTTTTTTTTCACATTTTACGGGTTTAACATGCAAAAGCCGGATCCGGTTTGACGGAACACAAGGGTCCGGATCCGGCATTAATGCAAGTTAATGGGAAAAAGGCCAGATCCGGTGTTCAGTCAAAGTGTTCCGGATTTTTGGCCGGAGGTAAAAATACAATATGCTACAGTTTTCTGAAAAGCCTGATCAGTCAAAAAGACTGAACTGAAGACATCCTGATGCATCCTGAACTGATCAGTTCTTTTCCGGATTTGAGCCCCTAGGACGGAACTCAGCGCCGGAAAAGAAAAACGCTAGTGTGAAAGTACCCTTAGTTTGAGATTTTTACACCAGAATTGGTACACAATTTTTGAGTGAAATGGAGCATCTTAGACCCAGTCCCCCTTTCCCATAAGGTTCTGTCACTTTTCCACTAAGCCCTACCCCCTTGTCAAGCATGTCAGAAAAAAACATAGAAACCCCAGATGTCCTCCATGCCGCCTCAGAAAGCTGTACATGCCCTCTGGCTTAAAAAAAGGAATGCTGTGATGTACTATATTTGGCTTGATCAATACATTTTAGCACTGAATTTAATTGTGGTGTGCGGTCATATGTTGACGTATATTAGAATTTTGCATGGAATGAGTTCTGAATAGACAGCTTGAAGGAATAAATACAAACAGATTATTACTTTTCAGGACAGACCTCCGTAAATAAAGGCAACTGCTGTGTTTGACAGAAACCTATAAAGCATTATGATCACATGAAGGGCAATCGTTCTCTTTAATAAAGGTACAGATTATAAGAAAATTAAGTTGTATCCCAGAGCGAATGAGAGAATAGAATATAAAACGTTACACTGACCAAAAGACTTTACTGGTGTTGAATACCTCTCTACCAGTGCTTTAGAAAAACAAGGCATTAATAGAAGAACCAACATGATGCCAGAGAAGTATAAAGCATGATCAATGGGTTTTACCTTGTATTGATCAGGTTTCTAAGTTCAGATTTATTTTCTGCCATATTGATTTCTGAGCTCAAACCAGGAAACAATTTATTCTGCAATGTTTCTGAGGAGAGCATCATAAAAATCTCAAATTGCCCGCTATAAATACAGCAATAACTTTCTGCGATTGAAAGAAAGTACAATATTAATCCAAGAATGATCTCCTGCATTTCCTACTGAGACTATCTACTTCAAAGGTTTATTTTACAAACCTACTCGGTTTAGGACAGCATATTGTAACTACTACTATTTCCCAATTTCCATTCAATTTATTTTTGTTTGATATGTTATCTCTTACAATATTTAAAATAATTGGACTTTTTTTCACCCTATGTCATTAAAACACAAGTCTCCTGTGAGAAAATCTAAAACAGCATCAGCCGACTTAGCATAGTTACATAGTTGAAACTACACACCAGTCCATTAAAGCAGACCTGTCACCTCTCCTGACATGTCTGCTTTAGTAACTGCTTGCATTTCCTATGTAATAACAAATCTAAAGCATCTATTCTTATGACTGTATTATTCCTGCGAGAAGTTTACAAATAAATTGCCAGCAGTCTGCAGTAAAGGTACTGCTGGGTATTACCAGTAGCGGTTGTGTCTGACTCTGTTCGATCAATGCTGCTAGTGTCAGACTGTGCAGTGAAACTCCCCCAACTAGTGACACCCATCTGTACCTTTACTGCAAGCTATCAATTCATTCATAACTTCTAGTACAAATAATAAAGGAATGGTACAACATAAAGTCATGAGAACAAATGCTCCAGAATATTTACTACATGGGAAATGTAAGTATTTACTACAACAGACGTGTCAAGAGAGGTGACAGGTCCTCTTTAAGTTCAAACTATAGTCCTACATAGTGATGGACGATCAAATGTTCGTGAACCGCTCGCTTGCGGCGGGCCCCATTCACTTTAATGGCAGGCGAACCTGAAAAACCTTCAGGTCATATTTACAGCCAGCAAACACTTACTAGAAGTACACAAATGGTCCCACAACATGAACAGTGATATACCAGAGGGGGATCATTGGCAAAAATATCCACAAAAAATATGTATTTTAATCAGGGGCCATTTTTTTTTGCGCCTTAAGGGAAACTCTCCAAAAATGTGACCTGCTGGAGTCTAGAATTTTTTTATTTAAGGCCACGGGCAGTGGCATAGCTATAGGGGTCGCAGCGGTCGCAATTGCAACCAGGCCCCTAAGTCAGGGGGACCCACGGGGTCCCCCAGGAGATAAGGAGTAAAGCCCTGGTCCGAGTAGTTTACAACACTTGCGCGCTGCAGGCAGCGCTAGCAGCTAAGTTCAGAGGGGTGGAGGCAGAGCAGTGTATGCAGGCGCAGGCTCAGCCAGAGGAGGAAGTGGTCCCGCTCCCGTGGCAGTACTGGCCGGATGTGGAGGAGAAGATGCGACTCGCGAGTGTGGGAGTTGAGGGTGGTGGCGTGACGAGCAGAGACTTGGAGATCTCTCTGGGTCACGGTCAGCAACCTGTGTATGAGGAGCTGTCTGAATATGAGGAGGGGCCTCTGTGTGCGAGGAGCTGTCTCTGTATGGGGAGCAGCGCGTGGTTACATCCCTTCCCATAAGTTCCGTTCCCTGGATAGCTGACACCTATTTGGCTGGGACTGGACTGTGACTTCATATGTGCTCACCAGTTCAGTGGGAGGCTTTGATGCAACTTATGTTCTGTCCTTGTTAATGCTGGAACTATCGCCCTACTAACACATTGCTGTGCCCCACACTCTTTATAAGTGCTGCTCACAGTAAGGCTGACTGACAGAGTAGTGCCCTCCTCACAATTTTGCTTCCTTTAAGGGTACTTTAACACTTCGGCAGGACGGGTCCGACAGGCTGTTCACCCTGTCGGATCCGTCCTTCCGCTATTTCGCTGTGCCGCCAGACCGGCGCTCCGTCCTTATTGGCTATGATGGGGACAGGGGCGGAGCTCCGGCGCAGCACGGCAGTGCATGGCGAAAGGCCGCCGGACTAAAAGTACTGCATGTCCAACTTTGCCTCTCACCGCAAACTGCTGTGCTGCGCCGGAGCTCCGCCCCCGTCCCCATTATAGTCAATGGGGACGGAGCGGTGGGACAGTGAAATAGCAGAAGGACGGATCCGACAGGGTGAACAGCCTGTCAGATCCTTCCTGCCGCAAGTGTGAAAGTACCCTTAGTGATCGTCTTGCAATAATGTTGCCCCTTTAATGCCCCTTACAATAGTGTTGGCCCTTCGTGCAGCCTTACAAGGCCACCTATACAATAGTGTGGCCCCCTTAGTGCCCCCCTTACAGTAGTGTTGCCCCCTTAGTGTCCCCGACAATAGTGCTGCCCTGTAGTTTTAATAAAATAAAAAAGTAATACTCACCTATCCCAGTCCACAAGATGATTGGAGCACACCTTCCCCCTATCCTGTGTTCTCCCCCTTCTCAGCTCAGCAGGAAACCATGACGTTACTGCAT
The DNA here is from genome assembly GCF_014858855.1 of Bufo gargarizans. Taxonomy (NCBI): domain Eukaryota; kingdom Metazoa; phylum Chordata; class Amphibia; order Anura; family Bufonidae; genus Bufo; species Bufo gargarizans. The sequence goes on from NC_058080.1 coordinate 169,001,349, forward strand.
TGCAGCTGCCCAGGGGCGTAGATATAGGGGATGCAGAGGTAGCAGTCACTATCGGGCCCAGAAGCCTGAGGGGGCCCAAAGACCCTTGTTCTTCATAAGAAGACACCGGTATTATAGAAGGCGCATGCTGGTCAAGTTACACCTCTGGCTAGAGAGAAGGGGTTAGGTCAAGATTTGGCTTGGGTGGTGTCGTTTAAATTTTCTCCTCCCCTGCCACTGGCCACAAAGCACAGAGGGAAGGGGGGCCCAAGCTGAATTCTTGCACCAGGGTCCATGAGCCTTTAGCTACGCCCCTGGCCACAGGAGTATGGGCCCCAAAAATCAGGCATTCACCTGACAGAAAAGAACTTGTGATTATGTGGCTGGAAATGCATTAGGCGGTCACTGGCAAAAAAAAATTCTGTCGGCCAATACAGGCCCCAAAAATTAGGCATTCACCTGACAGAAAAGAACTTGTGATTCTGTGGCTGGAGGTACATTAGGCGGTCATTGGATAAAAATAGAACTGTAGGCCACTGGAGTAGAGGCACCAAAATTTAGGCATTCACCTGACACAAAGGAACTTGTGATTCTGTGGCTGGAGGTACATTAGGCTGTCACTGGATAAAAATTTTGCTGTAGGTCACTGGAGTAGAGGCCCCAAAAATTAGGCATTCACCTGACAGAAAAGGTGTTTTATGCCGCTGTATATACAAAAGACAAGGAGCATTCTAGCGGATATGTGTGGGCTGGCATGAGGAAATTCAATTACACATAGTCGTCACAGGTGTTGAATTCGTCCGAGATCCATGCCTCAATTATTTTTAGAAATATGAGATAGTCGTGAGCTAGGCAAGTGCGCTTATCGGTCACCATCCCTTCTGCTGCCCTGAACGTCCTTTCGACAGTTTCGCAAAAAAGTTCGAGTTCGGGACCCGAACTTGACTCCGAACCCCATTAAAGTCAATGGGGACTCGAACTTTGGAGTACTAAAATGGCTCTAAAAAAGTCATGTAAAGGGCTAAAGGGCTACAAAAGGCAGCAAAATGTGGTTAAGAGCAAGACAAATGCTCAGCAAACAAATGTGTATAGGGAAATTACTTAAAATAACATAAAATGCGTTAAAATAAAATAAAAAAATCTTGATCTAGGAGGAGGTGGTCCATATGGAGTAGGAGGTTGAAGAGGCGGTGGATGTGGCGGTGTAGGGGGAAGCGGCAGTGGAGGAGGAGGAGGTAGCCAACATTGTTTTTTGGTTTTGTTTTAAATTTTTTGGTTTATATTTGGGTAGACCCCAAAACATTGAGAAATATAAAAAATAGAACAAAGACAAAGTGCGATGCAGTACAACAATGGCTGGATGAGGCCGGTATACATGTTTATTCTGCACAAGGTACGGACAAGTCCTGTTGGATCCCTGCCTGGTTCATTTTAATGAACGTGAGCTTGTCCACACAGGCTGCAGGGCATGCCAGCACCAACAAGGCGTAAAGGGCAAGTTCAGGCAATGTCCCCAATTTGGAGACCCAGAAGTTGAAGGGGCAGACCCATCAGTCAGTACGTGTAGGTGTGTGCACACATACTGCTCCACCATGTTGCTGAAATGCTGCCTCCTTCTAAGACGTTCCATATAAGCTGGTGGTGCTGGTTGTTGTGGCGTGCTGACAAAGCTTTTCCACATTTCGGCCATGCTAACCCTGCCTTCTGAGGTGCTGGCAGTGCCCCAGCTGCGTTGGCGACCTCTTCCTCCTCCTCTGCCTTCGCCTTGTGCTTCCACTGTACCCCCGCTGTCAGGTGGGAATGCCATCAGCAGCGCGTCTACCAGCGTGCGCTTGTACTTGTGCATCTTCCGATCATGCTCCAGTGACGGAAGTAAGGACGGTACGTTGTCCTTGTAACGGGGATCCAGAAGCGAGGCCACCCAGTAATCAGCACAAGTTAGAATGTGGCCAACTCGGCGGTCGTTGCGGAGACACTGCAACATGTAATCACTCATGTGTGCCAGGCTGTCCAGAGGCAACGAAAAGCTGTCCTCTGTGGGAGGTGTATCATCTGTGTCCTCTGTATCCCCCCAGCCATGCACCAGTGATGCCCATGAGCTGGTTGGGGTGCCACCCTGCTGTGAACACGGTTCCTCCTCCTCCATCTCCTCTTCCTCATCCTCCACCTCGTCATCCTTTAGAACTGTGCCTTGGATGGAAAATTGTGTGCCTGGCATATGTTGGTGCAGGAACCCACCCTCGTAGCCACTTGTGAATGACTGGCCTGAAACCCTTGTAAATGATCCCTCTTCCTCCTCCTCCTCCTGTGCCAACTTCATCTTCTATTATCGCCCAAAGCGTTTTTTTTTAAGGAAGCATAGAAGTGGGATAGTAACGCTGAGAACGGCATCATCGGCACTGGCCATGTTGGTGGAGTACTCGAAACAGCGCAACAAGGCACACAGGTCTCCCATGGAGGCCCACTCATTAGTGGTGAGGTAGTGCTGTTCCACAGAGTGACTTACCCGTGTGTGCTGCAGCTGAAACTCCACTATCGCCTGCTGCTGCTCGCACAGACTAGCCAGCATGAGCAAGGTGGCGTTCCACCTTGTGGGCACGTCGCATATGAGGCAGCGAGCGGAAAGGCTGAAGTTGCGCTGCAGCGCTGACAGGCGAGCAGGGTGTGAACACCGAAAGCGCGCACAGACGGCCCGCACTTTCTGCAGCAGCTCTAACATATTGGGGTAATTTCTCAGATATTTCTGCACCTACAAATTTAGCACATGCGCCAGGCAAGGGATGTGCGTCAAACCGGCTAGGCCCATAGCTGCTACGAGATTTCTCCCATTATAGCACACCACCAGGCCGGGCTTGAGGCTCACTGGCACCATCTACTCATCTGTTTTTTGTTCCATGCCCGTCCACAGCTCCTGCGCGGTGTGGGGTTTGTCCCCCAAACAGATACGTTTTAAAACTGCCTGCTGTCGTTTACCCCTGACTGTGCTGAAGTTGGTGGTGAAGGTGTTACGCTTACCGGATGAGGAGGCTGTAGAGGATTAGGAAGCGGAGTAGGAGGAGGAAGCAACAGGAGGCAAAGAGAAACGCCTTGCAATCCTCGGTGGTGGAAGGACATGCGCCAAACTGCTATTCGCCTCACGCCCAGATCGTGAACATCCCTGACCGTGCATACTGGTCCACGTATCCATAGTTAGGTGGACCTTGCCATAGATGGCGTTGCGCAGTGCACACCGGATTTTGTCCCCCACTTGGTTGTGCAGGGGAGGGATGGCTCGCCGGAAAAGTAGTGGCGACTGGGCACAACATACTGTGGGACAGCCACAGCCATCAAATTCTTAAAACTGTCTGTGTCCAACAGATGGAATGACAGCATTTCAAAGGCCAGGAATTTTGAAATGCTGGCATTTAGGGCCAGGGATCGCGGGTGGGTAGGTGGGTACTTCCTCTTCCGCTCCAGTGTTTGGGAGATAGACAGCTGAACGCTTCCATGGAACATTGTGGAGATGCTTGGTGACCGAGGTGGTGGCATTGCTGGCACATCCTCTGTTTGCAGGGTGGCAGGTGCCATTGTCACTCCAGAGGGGGATGAAGAGGCCGAGACTGCAGCAGAAGAGGAAGCTTAGTAGCCAGAGACATTTCTTGGTTTTTGAGGTGTCTACTCCACTGCAGCTCGTGCTTTGCACTTAGATGCCTGGTCATGCAGGTTGTGCTCAGGTTTAGAACGTTTATGCCTCGCTTCAGGCTCTGATTGCACAGCGTGCAAACCACTCATGTCTTGTCGTCAGCACATTGTCTGAAGAACTGCCACGCCAGGGAACTCTTTGGAGCTGGCTTTGGTGTGCTCGGTCCCTTGGTGCGGTGGGCAGTAGCAGGCGTCCTGTCTACAGGACGGCCGCTCCGCTTTTGCACCCTGCTCCCTCTTTTGCTGTGCTGGTGGCTCTGTGCGACCACCACCTCTTTCTCCAAACTACACAGGTCACTTGCATGACCTTGATTCCATGTGGGGTCGAGGACCTCATCGTCCTCCACATCATCTTCCATCAAGTCTTCACCCTTGCCCTCCTTGTCGGTCTGCACACTGCAGAAAACCATAGCAAATGGCACCTGTATTTCGTCAACATCCCAGACATGTTGCGATGGTCCTCCCATGTACTTATCCTGAAACATAAGTGGTTGGGCATCCGTGCACTCAATCTCTTCCACTTCTGGGGCAGGGATATGTGGATGGCCCTGGGAAACCCTGCTAGCAGAGTCATCAAAAAGCAGAAGACACTGCTGCATGACTTGGGGCTCAGACTGCTTGGATGATTTACAAGGGGGTGAGTTGAAAGACTGATTGCCATTGGCTGCAGGTGCCAACTCTGATCTTTCAGCATGGGACTGGGTGGGAGACAATGTGAAGGAACTGGAGGCACTGTCAGCCACCCAATCTACTATCGCCTGTACTTGTTCTGGCCTCACTATTCGTAGAGCAGCATTCGGGCCTACCAAATAACGCTGAAGGTTCTGTCGCCTACTCGCACCTGAGGAAGGTGTTTCACTTGTGCGTGTAGCTGGCACAGATAGACCACGTCCCCTCCCTGCAACAGGAGCTCCACTAACACCAGCAGAACCACGACCAGTGCCACGTCCCTTAGACACTCTCCTCATTCTTTGCGTTCCCCAACCAAACAAACAGATGTTTTATGTCAGGCGACAATGTAACCGCCAATAGTCAACAATTAAGTTCACTGACAGTAAGGCTGTGCCGGTGTCATAAAGAGAAAGCATTTCTTGAGGTCACACAACAGTGTGCAAGGTGAATTTAATACAATTACTTCACGGTCACAAATTTTTTTAATTTGTCAACCAACAATGTAACAGCAGTATTGACTGCTTTTATTGGACTGTCATAAATGCAGCGCAGGCCTCAAATGTACTATCTAGCACAAAAAGGGTGTTTTTGTCAAACCACAATATAACAGCAGGATTTAACGGTTGTATTGGACTGTCATAAATGCAGCGCAGGCCGCAAATGTACAAACTAGCACAAAAGGTGTTTTTTTCAAACAAAAATATAACAGCAGTATTAAATGGTTGTATTGGACTGTCAGAAATGCAGCGCAGGCCACAAATGTACGATGTAGTACAAAAAGTGTGTTTTTTTCAAACAAAAATGTATAAAAAACAGTGAAACAGATAGATTTACTGATTATATTTCACTATCAGATTTGTAGTGCAGGCCGCAAAGGTACTTTATGGAAAAAAAAATATATGATTTTTTTCACCCACAAATTAAAGAGATGGATTCAACTGATTTTCTTTCACTATCACGAGCGGCGCTACGTGACTACAGCTTATATAGAGCCTGGGTCACATGCTGCACTGGCCAATCACAGCCATGCCATTAGTAGGCATGGCTGTGATGGCTTCTAAGGGCACATGAGTTAAACGCTTGTTGATTGGCTGCCCTGCAGCCTTTGAAAAAGTGCCATAAAATCTCCGAACACTGAACTCGAACCCAAACTTTTACTGATATATTCGGGTTCGGGTCCGGGGTTAAAAATCCTAAAGTTCGGTACGAAGCCGAACTTTACAGTTCGGGTTCGCTCAACCCTATTGGTGATCTTTCCCAGGTTGTTATAAGTATAAAAAGACTTTGTTAATTAAAATAATGTTTTTGGCCAGACTCTTAATATCAAGAGTCTGGTTCTCACAATATATACCTAGTTTATATATATATGGTTAAATTTAGTTAAAAAAATCAAGAGATATGAAAATATCTTATATAAACAAAGAAGTACTGAGGCGAAATGGAATAGAATATGGGGGAATTGGAAGCCATAGGCTTGATTGAATGGTTCTCAGCCTCCACCTCATCAGTATCCCGTCTCCGTCTTGTAGATGGAGGGGATAGGAGACGCATCGCAAGGGGGAGGGGGGAGATTTCAAAGAGGGGAAATGGGGAAAGTAATATTTTTGTTGATTAATTTGTATGATATTAATTGTAATGCTTTTACTTTTTCTTCTAATAAATATTTTGGGAAAAGAAAAAATGAGCCCCTGCACAAGACGATCAACAGAAAAAAAAAAAATAATGGTGTTCAGAAAATGGAGACACAAAAACATTATTTTTTTCCAAAAATGTTTTATTATGTAAAACTGAAACAAACAAAGAAATACATATTTGATATCATCACGTCCGTAAAAACCTGCTCTATAAAAATAGCAGATGAACTAAGCTGTCAGATGAACGTTGTAAAATACAAAAAATATAAACTGTGCCAAAACAGCCATTTTTGGTTACCTTGCCTCACAAAAAACATAATATAGAGCGATCAAAAATCATATGTACCCCAAAATAGTACCAATAAAACTCACCTTATCTCGCAGTTTCCAAAATAGGGTCACTTTTTGGGAGTTTCTACTGTAAGGTGGCTTCAAATGGGACATGATGTCTAAAAACCAGTCCAGCAAAATCTGCCTTCCAAAAACCATATGGCTTTTCTGCACCCTGCCGTGTGCCCTTACATCAGTTTCAAAATGGAAAATCTGCCCAAAAAGTTTTATTTTGAAATTTCATTTCCATTTTCCTTTAATTATTGTAGAACACCTAAAGGGTTAACAAAGTTTGTAAAATAAGCTTTGAGTAACTTGAAGGGTGTGGTTTCTAAATTGGGATCCTTTATGGGTGGTTTCTACTATGTAAGCCCCACAAATTGACTTCATAACTGAACTGGTCCTTCTAAAATTCTAAGCCTTCTAATGTCCTAAAATAAAATGACATTTACAAAATGATGCCAACATAAAGTAGACATTTGGGGAATGTTACTTAATAAATATTTGATAAGGTATCACTTCCTGTTTTGAAAGCAGAGAAATTGAAATTTTGAAAATTGCTAATTTTGCAAATTTTGGGGTAAATTTGGGATTTTTTCATAAATAAAGGTAAAATATATTGACTCAAATTTATGACTGTCATGAACTGCAATGTATCACGAGAAAATCTCAGAATGGCTTAGATAAGTAAAAGTGTTCCAAAGTTATTATTACATGTCAGATTAGCAAAAAATGGCCTGGGCAGGAGGGTGAAAACTGGCCTGGGATAGAAGGGGTTAAAGTGCAGGTGGCATAAGCACATAACACTATATAAGCTTATATATTTCTACAATATCGTCCATAATGCCTTCCGAAGTGATTGACAAATTTATAGCGAATGGATACTGTATAGTAGGTAAAAAATATTAGCTATAACATGGGAGTACACAGAGGAGAGTTCTCTCCATTGCAAAAGTCTAAAATTATCATAAGAAAAAATACTCTTACTTTACATAAACTGATGTCATGCTTTCCTATTTTGCTAATGTGTCTATGAAAGTGTAAACCTTATTTAGGTGCCCATACACCAACAATTATCTTTAGCCAAGGGCTTGTACTGCTGACTTTTATTTCTCCCGACTCCAACATACATTATTGGTTTGGCCCAGCATGTATAAGTTTTCATGAAAGAGACATGAAAGAGACATGAAAGCTGGGCCCCATAGCAGAAAATTTTGCTCCAGGCAGCAATTTGTCACATGTTCACTTTTATTCAATTTTACATTAAAAAAAAATATATAAAAGGAAGTAAATTAACAAACTTTACCCAGATTTAATATTAGACTACTAAAAGCTAACAAAGAGCCTCTAGGTACTTATTTTTTGCATACAGCTAAATAAATTTATGTATAGTACTATACAGAAATAATTTATTAATTTAATTTTCAAGATCACTATAGTTATAGCTCTAAATTGGTGATTAGTTTTCCAAGAGGACAGCTTATCACATTTATTATGGCAAGCGCATCATTTTCTTGGTATTGCTTGAGCCAAAATTTGGCTCACCTTATTTTAGACTTTTTCCTGTACCCTTTACTTGTAGTAGTTTTAAACTAGAATGTGGGCAAGGCCAGCTTTTGTATTCAATGAAGCTGAAATCCACAATTCTTGGACATAAAAGTGAAGCAGCTTACAACAATAGTTCATCTAAAGTTTTTGTTGGAAAAGTGTTTGGCACACTAGGACACATTTTTGGCTCAGAGACAGAGTACTGATGCATTGGGACAGATTTTCAGGGTATGTGGACACTAGAGATGAGCGAATCGAAGCTGACGAAGTGGAATTCATTTAGAATTTCAGGAACAAATTCTATTTGCAACAAATGTGGATTTTCTTGCGCTTCGCGGTAACAAATTGCATTTTTCCTAAAATGTCAGCTACACGTGTGAGGACATGGGGCAAGGAACTCTGGGAAAGTGGGGTCACCCAGATTGACATGCCTCCATGCAGCCAGCCTGCCCTGTCACAGCCCTATAAAAACGGCGGCCATCTTAGAGTCAGACATTTTCCAGCGTTCAGAGTCCAGGGACAGACGTGTGAAGGCGCTAGGGACAGCAATTGGAAAACCCTGATGTTGGAAAAAAAAAGACAGAAAAAATTATTTATAAGTGCAGGGAAAAGATAGGGAGGAATCATTTCACAGCATCTTAGTGCAGGGAGAAACGTCAGAAGGTGCTTTACAATTGCAGGGAAAGATTATATGGGGATCCAAATAGCAATTAGACAGCTCTGTCATTCCAGCTATCTGCTATTGGGCTGCAAGTGCTATGTTGAAAACCCTTTAGTGGCTTATATCTTAGTATCTTTAGTATCTACTAGTACTACAAGAAAAATATATACGCATTTCACTTCTGCCGTTATTTCTGGTAAAAGCGTATAGGGGTGTATTTCAGTACTACAAGAAAAATATATACACACTTCACTCTTTTAGTTTTTTTCTGGTGACAGCCTATAGTGGTGTATTTAAGTCCAACAAGAAAAATATATTCTCAGTTCACGTCTGCAGTTATTTCTGTTGAAAGTGTATAGGGGAGCATTACATAAAAGTATTACATAAAAGTATTAGTATTATGTAAAAGTATTAGTATTACATAAAAAAAAATATTTACACACTGCACTGTTGCAGTTATTGCTGGTGAAAGTGTATAGGGGCGTATTTCAGTACTACAAGAAAAATATATATGCACTTCACTCTAAGTTTTTTCTGGTCAAAGCATATAGCGTCGTATTTAAGTACAACAAGAAATATATATATTCTCAGTGCATTTCTGCAGTTAATTCTGGTGAAAGCGTATAGTGGCCTATTTCAGTCCAACTAGAAAAACATATTCTCAGTTCACGTCTGCAGTTATTTCTGTTAAAAGCGTATAGTGGTGTATTACAGGAAAAAAAGATAAATATATACAGTACAGACCAGAAGTTTGGACACACCTTCTCATTTAAAGAGTTTTCTTTATTTTTATGACTATGAAAATTGTAGATTCACACTGAAGGCATCAAAACTATGAATTAACACATGTAAAATTATATACATAACAAAAAAGTGTGAAACAACTGAAAATATGTCATATTCTAGGTTCTTCAAAGTAGCTACCTTTTGCTTTGATTACTGCTTTGCACACTCTTGGCATTCTCTTGATGAGCTTCAAGAGGTAGTCACCTGAAATGGTTTTCACTTCACAGGTGTGCCCTGTCAGGTTTAATAAGTGGGATTTTTTGCCTTATAAATGGTGTTGGGACCATCAGTTGCGTTGTGGAGAAGTCAGGTGGATACACAGCTCATAGTCCTACTGAATAGACTGTTAGAATTTGTATTATGGCAAGAAAAAAGCAGCTAAGTAAAGAAAAACGAGTGGTCATCATTACTTTAAGAAATGAAGGTCAGTCAGTCCGAAAAATTGGGAAAACTTTGAAAGTGTCCCCAAGTGCAGTCACAAAAACCATCAAGCACTACAAAGAAATTGGCTCACATGCGGACTGCCCCAGGAAAGGAAGACCAAGAGTCACCTCTGCTGCGGAGGATAAGTTCATCCGAGTCACCAGCCTCAGAAATCGCAGCTCACCCGCATAGTGAAGAAACTACTCACCAGCAGCAAATATACCTGGAGCAGGACCTGAACCAGCAGGTGGTGGCATACTTGGACAGCACCCTGTCACCCCACATTGAAGATCCGCTGGACTACTGGCTAGCCAAACTGGATTTGTGGCTGTAACTAGCAGAGTTTGCCCTCGAAAACTGTCCTGCCCGGCCAGTAGTGTGGCATCAGAGCAGGTGTTTAGTACGGTGGGGGCCATAGTTACCCCAAGGAGAACTCGCCTGTCCACCCAAAATGTGGAGAGACTGACCTTTTGTCAAGATTAATCAGACGTGGATCTCTGTCACTGGGTCACTTTGTGGTCTCCTGATGCAGCTGCTGCTGCCATCTCTACACTATGTCACCTTGCCACTCTGTGGTCTCATGATGCTGTTGCTGCTACTGCCATATCCACATTATGTCACCTTGCCACTCTGTGGTCTGATGATGCTGCTGCCATCTCCACATTATGTCACCTTGCCACTCTGTGGTATCCTCCTGTTGCTACAGATGCTTCCATATCCACATTATGTCACCTTGCCAGTCTGTGGTCTGACGATGCTGCTGCTGTTGCCATCTCCAAACTATGTCACCTTGCTACTCTGTTGTCTCCTGCTGCTGATGCTACTGCCATCTCCACACTATGTCACCTTCCCACTGTTCCTCCTGCTGCTGCCATATCCACACTATGTCACCTTGACATTCTGTGGTATCCTGCTGCCATATCCACATTATGTCACCTTGCCACTCTGTGGTCTGATGATTATGATGATGATGCTGCTGCTGCCATCTCCAAACTATGTCACCTTGCCACTCTGTGGTCTCCTGATGCTGATGCTGCTGCTGCCATCCCCACACTATGTAGTATCCTCCTGCTGCCATATCCACATTATGTCACCTTGCCACTGTGTGGTCTGATGATGCTGCTGCTGCCATCTCCAAACTATGTCACCTTGCTACTCTGTTGTCTTCTGCTGCTGCTGCTACTGCCATCTCCACACTATGTCACCTTGCCACTCTGTGGTATCCTCCTGCTGCCATATCCACATTATGTCACCTTGCCACTCTGTGGTCTGATGATGATGATGCTGCTGCCATCTCAACACTATGTCATCTTGCCACTCTGTGGTATCCTCCTGCTGCCATATGCACACTATGTCACCTTGCCACTCTGTGGTATCCTGCTGCTGCCATCTCCACACTATATCACCTTGCCACTCTGGGGTATCCTCCTAATGCTGCTCCTGTTGCCGCCACCTCCACACTCTATCATTGGGCCTGTACTCCAGTGGCCTACAGTTCTATTTTTATCCAGTGACCGCCTAATGTACCTCAAGCCACAGAATCACAAGTTATTTTCTGTCAGGTGAATGCCTAATTTTTGGGGCTTGTACTCCCGTGGCCTAAAATAAAATTTTCTAGGCTCCAGCAGGGCACATTTTTGAGAATTTCCCTTTAAATTCGCATAAAAATGGCCCCTGACAGGATGCGTTTTTTGTGGGTTATTGTTCTGAAGGATCAGAAGAAAAGCAAATTAATCAGTGACGTCAACACAAACTTACTGCTGACACCCTCTCCACTCTGTCGGGGGGGCTCTACTTGTATAAGCGTTTAATTGAACAGGTTCTGTAGACATCTATGTGGAATCAGCTGACGACAGTGTAAAAGGAGTGCGCTTCTTCTTGGGACTTACATTGACCTGTAAGGCTGAGTTCATACTTGAGTTATTTGGTCAGTTTTGGCCCCGTGACTGCCCTAATAAATGAAGTGTGTAGTGATTCTAAGAGCGACTCCTGTCATCTGCATGTCATACTGACTCACAGTATTATTTCTCTACCAAAACAGACTCCTTATACGTGTTACTGCAAGGCACAGTGCTCTACACCACCAGATAGGCTCTCTGCAGCCAGGAAATAGCTGCTTTTTTACGTAATTCGACTTGAATTTATTTGGATCAAAGCAAATTTTTCCCCATAAATTTGGCGAACTGGTGAATCAAATTTTAGAAAGATTTGTGGACACCTTTTGGCGTCAGCTAAGGGTAGGTTCACATCTGTGGCATTGTATTCCAGTAGTCTATTCAAGTAGAGAAGCAGACTATGGGACTTACCATATCATCATAGACAGATTCCACCAGCGCCCACCAGAACCATATTGACTATAACGAGATCCAATGGGTTTCCAGCAAGAATGCCTGCTTTCTGGCAGAAAAAAAAAATCTGCATATAGTAGTATTTCTGCAGCAGAAAGCTCACATTTATTCCAGAAACTTATAGGATCCCTTTATAATGAAAGGGGATCCCGCAGTACCCAGCAGTGTCCGACTATGCTGGATACAGTAACTGCTGTAATCTACTCCTCTGCTGGAATTATGTGAATGAAGCCTAAGCCAGCTAAAAATGCACCATCTTTATTATCCAGCTAAGGCTGCAAAAAGAGGATTTCATTTGTAAGTAGATTCTTTCAAGAGCAAAGCACAAAAACTAACAAAAAAAAGCTATATACATAGGGGGTCATCGTTTTAGATGCCGGTCTTAGTAACCCCTATATCTAGTTGTGGATTGACCAAGGTTATGAAGAGGCGCAGGCCTCTCCATAACTTCAGTGCATCCAGCGCCAGTCTACATGTAAGACAGCTTCCTTGCTGGCTTACATTTAGACCATTTTATATGCCTAAAACATGCGTGGAAAATAATGAACGAGAAGGGCCTGCCAGCTTGTCCCCTTCTCCACCCACACCACGCCCACTATTTTAGTCCTGGCTTGAACGGGAAAAAGTCACAGATTACGGCGCAACTAACCATTGTGCCACAATCTGCGCCAGAAATATGCCTAATATAGTCGTATTTCTGGATAATAAATGAACCCTATAGTTCTCATCTATTTGGGAATCCATAATATATTCTTTGCAAGAGAACATACTGTACACTTGTTTAGTTTTCCCAAATACAGTACTAGGTGAAAGATGGTGTCAAGTCTTTTAAGTCTTTAAGGAGATAATGGGAGGAGAAATTGAGGTTGGGTCAGTGGACTTTGTGATTGAAAGGTTAACCAAGGGTTCCAAAGCTGTAAAAATTGCTATGGTTATGCAATCCCCAACTTAAAAGTTCCTCTATTCTACATATGATGTGTTATTTAGGTGTCCACGCTTGGATGCTATGGAAGTCTTGAGACTTCCAGTGTAGAAGGATAAAGAGCTCGTCTGTGGTAATCATTAAGGTGAGTAAGTCATTATATTTTGGAAAGAAACAAAGCAAAACAAGCATTGACTTAAACTTTATAGGTTGACCAGTGACTTGCTTGCTGATGGACTCAATATCTCTCCAAAAGGGTTGTATAATTGGACGGATCCATTATATGTGGGACAAAGTGCTTATATGATTATTACAATATCAACATTTATCAACAGGAGCCACACATATCACATGCAAGAATTATGTGGTTCTATAACACATAATCAGTGTCTTATATTTTGATGCATCTCAAAAAACCATGAGAGCCAAACAAAATGCGTGAAATCTCTTCTTTAGAGGAGGTTATGTTGAGTTTCTTTTCCTAGGCGAGAAGAAAGCTTGGTTTAGTCATCACCCTGTTTGTTAATAGTCCTGAAAGGAGTCTGGAAAAAAGACTTGTGGGAGGTAGATAGTAACACAGATCTGAGTTTCTGAGTTTCTTAGAAGAAATTACTGTTTTAATTGCATTGGTGAAACTTAGTCTAATGAGTTTAATTTAATAAATATAAAAGAATGTCTGAACTACAAAATACTTTTATATCATAGTAACATAATTTATAAGGCTGAAAAAAGACATCTGTCCATCCAGTTCAGCCTGTTATCCTGCAAGTTTATCCTAGGGGAAGGCCAACAAAAAATCCTGTGATGTAGAAGCCAATTTCCCTCATTTTAGGGGAAAAATTCCTTCCCAACGGAAAAAAATCCTTCCTGACATATCAGATTGATAAAAATATTGATCTCAATTGTAACCACTGTTTGCAAACCTGTCAAAATAGTCAGATGCTGCCCAGATTTTTTGTTAAAGAGGACCTATCTCCCCACTCCTGACAGGCCTGTTTTAATAGCTTTATGCATTCACCATGTAATAACAATTCTGGAACATCTATTCTTATGGCTCTATGTTGTGCCATTCCTTTTGCTATTAGCCTTCAGTAAGGATACAGAGGGGTTTTAACCAGTTTGGGGGGTGTACCTGCACAGTCTGACAATGGCAGCAGTGACTGGATATAGTTAGTCTGTGTAGGTACACCCCCCAAACTGGTTACCACCCCTCTGTAACCTTACTGCAGACTGCTAGCAATTCATTCATAACTTCTAGTCGAAATAATAAAGGAATGGCACAACATAAAGACATGTCGTCTTTAAATACTTCTGATGAAGGAAACTCAAATAACTATGGTATTGCAAACATTAGGCTTTGACAGAAACATTGTGACATGCTACACAAACACACTATTTTGCATATGATCTACTGTATGTCAGTTATCAGCATTACATTATGATCTCTATCTGCCTTGGCAGTTGTCATAAAACAGTATTCAAGATAACACAGCATTGGGTGCAGAGGTATTTGGATGGTGACAATTTTCACCATTTAGACTCTGTAAATCATCACTATAGATTTGAAACAAAGTCATCAAAATGTGATTGTAGACTTGCAGCTTTGATGCAAGAAGTTCATAATCCCTCCATTTTCACAGGATCTTTACTCCGGCTGCCTTCAGTGTCTGATTGTTTGTGGGTCTTTCTGACTTCAGTTGTGTCTTCAGTAAGTCAAAAATGTGCTCAATCACAAGGTCAGATCACTAACTTAGCCATCAAATATTACTCCATTCATTTATTTTTCTTCGAGAAAAGGAAAAGGAAAAAAAGACATCTTTCTAAAGCACTCTGGGTGCAGCACCAGGCTTCATTTTTATCCTCTACTGGTCCCCACTGGAGCTCGTTGTTGACCTGGAGTGCTTGTGACAGGTGAGTCTTTTTACTTTTACACTCTGTCTAGCCCCCTGACTATGGATTCTTGGTACAGGAAAACCTCTTGTAGTCCTGCAGTCATTTTGTGGTATGTTTTCATCATTGCTCATTATACATCTGTACAAGGAAGAAATATCCGATTAGTTTTGAAGCATTTAATTAAATATGAGCAGAAAGCTCCTATACTTCAGTTGTAATTCATAGCGTCTCAGTTCTCATTGATGCAGGGTTGGGATTTGAATGATTTGAGCATGTCTCGAGAGCCTACTGTCACAAACTTACCTGTCCGGGGCTCCGCCATTTGGTGACTCAACAGCGTCCTCAGCAATAGTATGCAATGCTGTTTCTCCCCACAGTGGGTGTGTGCTGGAGGAGATTAGCAGTGGACTGATTGCTCAGCTGCTCTATTCCTATGTGCTAGTGTCCTGATTAATAGAGCACCTAGTCATGCCTTATCAGGTTCTGATACAGGGACTTGGTGCTCTATTTAAACCCCTTCCTGGTCATAAGCCAGTGCCAGTGATAGTCTCTTACTCCCTAGCTGTGCTCTTGGTTCCTGTGTGTATTAGATTGCTCGTTCCTCTGATCCAGGCTTGTCTTCTGACCACTTTGTCTCTCGTTTGGTACTGTGTTGTCCGTGTGATTCTGACCCATTTACATTTGAACCTGTTTTTGTGTTATTTTGTCTCTTGGTGTTTGTCTGTCTCTGCACATAAGTAGCATAGGGACTGTAGACCAGTTGCGGTCTTGCTACCTAGGGCTTGCACTGCAAGTAGGTAGAAAAAGCGGGCTGGATTCTAGATTAGGGCTCACTGTCCATGTCTGTCCCTACCTACAGGTGTTACACCTACAATTGCTTGCTCTTGTAGGTAAGTAATCTTACTGGGGCCCTTGAAAAGTACAAGTTTGTGGACAAATCCTATTCTAGTAACAGTTCCATCCAATTTATAAAACAGTCTGTGGTAAATCCAAGTATGAAATACAGTCTCATGCATACATGGGTAGGGAAATGTAAGTCCTCAGAAGAAAACAGGCTCTTAGTCCTAAATATGTATAAGAAAACTACTGCTTCAGACTAGGCTTTGAAGTACTTAAAGTCTTTGGCTGGTAAAAACTCTCGCCTGATTCTAACCTGAATGAAGGTGGTTTTCTGAATCTTTGAACTTCTATTTTCCAGTGTTTTCTGACAGTTGGACTATCTGTCTTCAGGGTTTAAACTGGAAGGTGTGTATGCCGGAAGCTGTGTCCTACACCTAATTGCAAAGGTTCCTGGGAAGCCTTTAAATATGGCCGTCTGCTATCCTTTGACTTTAAGACAATATAAAAATCCCCTTGAATACTTGCTTTAGTAGCTGGACACTGGTCACCCCGGAAGAGTGAGCTGTACAAGTGGACTTCTCACCTCTGGGTGGAATCTTGTAGGCTTTAACCCTGGGCTGTGGAGCCAATAGGGAGAGAGCAGAGAGGCAGGAGGCCTCCCTCCAGTAGGCAGCCACATCATGGCTGCTCACTGACTAAACTTCAGGGAAAGACTGCCTAACTGGGCCTGAGCTAAGCTATCTATACACTGTAACACTGCTCCATCTTGTGGAGAAACTAGTGTAGTGCACCCTAACTAGGCCTGTGTAAAGGATCTTATATGTAAAATCACATTGTGACATGGGAGAATATGACATGAGATGAATTACAGCATACAGGCATAATATATGATAATAAAACAAGTTTGCTGTGCCCGCGATCACGTAGTGGGACACTGCATTTCCCAGTTTTTTCTTTTTTTATAGAATGTTTTATACACCTACTCAAATGGTTAAAGTAGCAAAGGTTCTCCCCTTTGCCCTAAATGTCAAGTAGCTACTGCTGATCTAATATACTTAATGTGGAGGTGCATGAAGCTACATCGATTTTAGACACAGGTATTAGATCAACAGAATATAGCTGCTGGTATAAAAGTTGATATGGCCCCTTTAATATATCTGTTTGGTTATCACAGTCATATTAAGATGAATGAGGAGAAAAATTGAAATTCTTGAAATCTGAGGAATGCCTTGAATTTAGGGCTTGGCAGCAGAAGCTTCAATTAACAATTCTATTGGAGAAACTGCATTTTGGGTAAAGGTATAAACCAGATCGCCAACAAGAGATTTAAGGGCCTTTTTTCAGTGAATTACAGTAGATCAGTAGACATTTTGTTTCGCTATGCCTGGGTGGGAGGAAGGGAGGTAGTGGGGTTGGATGGGGAGGGGGGGTAAAATATTGCTTAATAATAAATGTTTTTGTTATATACACTCACCTAAAGAATTATTAGGAACACCTGTTCTATTTCTCATTAATGCGATTATCTAGTCAACCAATCACATGGCAGTTGCTTCAATGCATGTAAGGTTGTGGTCCTGGTCAAGACAATCTCCTGAACTCCAAACTGAATGTCAGAATGGGAAAGAAAGGTGGGCTACAACAGCAGAAGACCCCACCAGGTACCACTCATCTCCACTACAAATAGGAAAAAGAGGCTACAATTTGCACGAGCTCACCAAAATTGGACTGTTGAAGACTGGAAAAATGTTGCCTGGTCTGATGAGTCTCGATTTCTGTTGAGACATTCAAATGGTAGAGTCCAAATTTGCCGTAAACAGAATGAGAACATGTATCCATCATGCTTTGTTACCACTGTGCAGGCTGGTGGTGGTGGTGTAATGGTGTGGGGGATGTTTTCTGGGCACACTTTAGGCCCCTTAGTGCCAATTGGCCATCGTTTAAATGCCACAGGCTACCTGAGCATTGTTTCTGACCATGTCCATCCCTTCATGACCACCATGTACCCATCCTCTGATGGCTACTTCCAGCAGGATAATGCACCATGTCACAAAGCTCAAATCATTTCAAATTGGTTTCTTGAACATGACAATGACTTCACTGTACTAAAATGGCCCCCACAGTCACCAGATCTCAACCCTATAGAGCATCTTTGGGATGTGGTGGAACGGGAGCTTCGTGCCCTGGATGTGCATCCCTCAAATCTCCATCAACTGCAAGATGCTATCCCATCAATATGGGCCAACATTTCTAAAGAATGCTATCAGCACCTTGTTGTATCAATGCCACATAGAATTTAGGCAGTTCTGAAAACCAAAGGGGGTCCAACACCGTATTAGTATGATGTTCCTAATAATTCTTTAGGTGAGTGTATATGAGACAATGTGTTTTCGTCTCAGATTTTTTGCAATTATAAATAAATATTTAATTAAAAAAGATAGGAGCAGAATGTATAGTTCTGTACACTTCAGTATTAATGCTGCTACATTTATCCACAGTCACATCATGAGTAAATACTATTCACCTAGTTCCATGGTCAGCCATACATGCCCATGACAAAACACTGCCTGCACAACAGATTGTGTGCTTCCTAGGTCCCTTAGGACTCATATTTTTCTTTTCAGATCATGGGCCCTTCCTTTCCTTCATCATTTTGAACTCTTCCTATCTCACTGCTACAAGTTCGGCTACTTTCACACTAACGTTTTGTGCGGATCCGTCATGGATAATACAACAATCTGCATCCGTTCAGAACGGATCCGTTTGTATTATTTTTAACATAGCCAAGACGGATCCGTCTTGAACACCATTGAAAGTCAATGGAGGACGTTTTCTATTGTGCCAGATTGTGTCAGTGAAAACTGATCTGTCCCAATTGACTTACATTGTGTGCCAGGACGGATCAGTTTGGCTCAGTTTCATCAGAAGGACACCAAACGCTGCAAGCAGTGTTTTGGTGTCCGTCTCGAAAGAGGAATGGAGACAGAACGAAGGCAAACTGATGGATTCTGAGCGGATCCTTTTCGATTCAGAATGCATTAGGGCAAAACTGATCTGTTTTGGACCGCTTGTGAGACCCCATGACGGATCTCACAAACGGAAAGCCAAAACACCAGTGTGAAAGTAGACTAAATCTTTTTTCATTTGTCCATAGAATCTTGTAAAAAATCTAGACAGTTTTTTCAGATGCTTTCTAGCTAAATCTAATCTGGCATTTGTGTCCTTGAGTGTTAACAGTGCTTTGCTTCTTGAGATAAGTCCTCTTGATTGTAAACTTTACAATGATACCTCCACTTCCTTGAGACTGTTCTTGGGAAGAATACTGCAATGATAAGAATGTGCCAAATTGTTGATTTTAGCTACTGCTAAAGTATTTTTCTATATCCCTATTTTTTTTTTTTTTGCATGGACAACTCTCCTTTGGGCCATATAATGAAAAGTCCTATTTAGAACTAGCAAATGTAAATTCCACACTTGGAAACAACTCCAGACCCTTTATCTCCTTAATTTCTCATGATCAGGTCAGAGCGGATGATGAAAAGGCTTATCAGTAAATTATCCAATTACGTTTGAGCCTGTGAAAATGAATTTATTGTTTAATTAAAGCTAAAAGTCTGCATTTAATCACATTTTTAAGGCTTTGCTTCAAATCCATTGCATTTGGGTACAGAGGATACATTCTGAAAATGTTGTCCTCAGGTGTATATAAATACTACAATATTTAGGAGACATAAAATCTTGGATGGACAGTTATATGTAATTTGCTACTTATCCTGAGTTACAGCCCCTATATTTATTTCTTCTCCATTTGTAGACTTTTAATTCTGCAAATATCAACTTGTTTAAATCTTCCAGTATATCAGATGGGCTAATATTTGCCCACGACAATCTTTGGGGATGTGCATTTAAGGAAGTCTTGTGTTTACCCTAGGCAATATATAGCAGTACTGCTGCTGAAATAGCTATTTTTTCAATGATGTGTCTGTCAATAAGCTGCCATCAGCTGGCGAACTGTGAATGCAGCTCTGGAATACAGTCTGTAACTCAAGGACAGTAATACAAAATGCCATGTATTTCTAAGATATTTAACTTTCAGCTACATAAAGCACTACACTTGCAACAATTAGTGTTGGGTGTGAACAGGGCCGGCTCCAGGTTCATGTGGGCCCTTGGGCGATAAATCCCAGTGGGGCCCCATGAGGCATTTTTTTACATTGACATGTCCCCCTGTGGCTCCCACACAGTATAATGACCCCCCAGTGGCCCCTATACAGTATAATGACTACTAGTGGCCCTTCACACAGTATAATGACTACTAGTGGCCCTTCACACAGTATAATGAACCCCCAATTCCCCCCCCTGTATTATGACCACCTGTGGCCCTGCATTCAGAATAATAACCCCCAGTCGCCCCCATTCAGAATAATGACCCCCAGTAGCCCCCACACTGGGGGAATACTGTATGGAGGGGGCTCTGGGGGTCATTATACTAAATGGGGGACACTGGGGGGTCATTATACTATGTAAAGGGCCCTCACAGTATAATGACCCCACAGTGACCCTCCATTCAGAATAATGACCCCCAATCGCCCCCACACTGGGGGTTATACTGTATGGAGGGGGCACGAGGGGTTATTATATTTAATGGGGGCTCTGGTGGTCATTATGCTAAATGGAGGGTCAATGGGGATCATTATACTAAATGGGGGGCACTGGGAGTCATTATACTGTGTAAGGGGCCCTCACAGTGTGATGAATGACCCCCCAGTGGCCCCCTCACATACCTATCATTGCAGGGGAGCTGGTGGCCCTGTCATTCACTAACCGCAGCTCCTTGCGCTCCTTCTCTCCGGCGGCCCGCTGCAGCAGTGAGCCAAGCCTGGAGGAGAGAAGGAGATGTGCAGTGATGTAGGTAGAACTGACTGGGCCCCACAGCAAATTTTAGTACGCCCCCCTCCCCCCCAATGTGTGTTCACATCACGTTTTTCCTATCGGTTTGATGTATACAAATGTGCAGCACTCCACGTTTTTGTATCCTGCAGAGTCAAGAAAAAAATGCATACGTTAACGTATATGTTTTTTTACAATGGAACTGTATGGTGAACGGACGCCACTGTGCGGCATCAGTCTGAGGATTGTATGGTTAACGGACGCCACTGTGCGGCATCAGTCTGAGGATTGTATGGTGAACGGACGCCACTGTGCTGCATCAGTCTGAAGATTGTATGGTGAACGGACGCCACTGTACGGCATCAGTCTGAGGATTGTATGGTGAACGGACGCCACTGTGCGGCATCAGTCTGAGGATTGTATGGTGAACGGACGCCACTGTGCGGCATCAGTCTGAGGATTGTATGGTGAACGGACGCCACTGTGCGGCATCAGTCTGAGGATTGTATGGTGAACGGACGCCACTGTACGGCATCAGTCTGAGGATTGTATGGTGAACGGACGCCACTGTACGGCATCAGTCTGAGGCATCTGTTAACGCATACATTTTTGGTATACATTAAATGGATGGCACAAATGGGATGTGAACCCAGCCCTAGTGTCAGAATAAGCACCAGTCCACAGCGGAGCAGCGTGGCGGAGAGGGGAGGCCGCCATGTACTGACAGAGCGCTACCTGGTCCTGGTGGTCAGTGGTGAGGGCTGTGTTTCCCAAGGATCATTTTCTACTGGGAAATACAGGGCAGAGTATAATACACTAGAATCTATATAATATAATGATATTAGCCCTACCCCCGAATAATAATACAATTAGGGGGTCATTTATTATATAGAAATACGTCTATGTTAGGCTACTTTCACACTAGCGTTCGGGGCTCCGCTTGTGAGTTCCGTCTGCTTGCAGCGTTTGGGTATCCACCTGGCCGTGCGGAGGCAAACGGATCCGTCCAGACTTACAATGTAAGTCAATGGGGACGGATCCGTTTGAAGATGACACAATATGGCTCAATTTTCAAACGGATCCGTCCCCCATTGACTTTCAATGTAAAGTCTAAATGGATCCGTTTGCATTATCATGCAAACGTATCCGTTCTGAACGGATGTAAGCGTTTGCATTATAGGTGCGGATCCGTCTGTGCAGATACCAGACGGATCCGCACCTAAACGCAGGTGTGAAAGTAGTCTTAGGAGTATTTCTGACACAGATTGTGGCACAAAGGTCCTTAGCACCGCAATCTGTATCTTTTCCCGCTCATGCCAGGTCTAAAAAAGGATGGCGTGGGCAGGGAAGGGGATACAGTTATGGCCATGCAGTTATTGGATACCACCGCCATATAGTGATAACACTGCCATACAATGATAAAACCACCATACAGTGACTGGATAAAAGGGTATAAAAGGGCACAGTACAGGGAATGACTAGGGGCACTGTACAGGGTGTGGTAAGAGGGCACACTGCAGGGTATAAGTGGGCACAGTACGGGGTGGGGGGCACAGTCACATGACCCTGTGACGTTAGCAGGTCCTTATGGTGAATGCTGTTCAGATGCCACCATAATGAGAGGCAGAGGAGTGAGACAGGGGCCCTGGATGGACAGGAGGGGTGGACACAGCAAGTAGGTTGAAGGGGCTCTGAGGGGGATTCATACAAGAAGTAGAGGCAGGAGGTCTGTGCAGGGCAGCAACAGGAGATAGGAGGGTGAAACAGGAGCTGTGGATACATGAGGGAGGAAAGGAGACAGCAGGGGCCCCATGAGGATGAGATAGGACAGGATATGTGGGGGGGGGGGCAGGTGTCATGGAGGCAAACTGCTTAATGAAACAGTAATACAACTAAATAGAATGAAGCAGCAGCCGATCGAAGAGTCCCCCCCTTCTGTCCCACAGACAAGAGACAGTCACAGTGCAGACTCACTCACAGCTCCAGCCCTCCGGTCTCTCTCCTCAGGCAGCATGTGTCCTGTGTAGAGGGAGCGTGTCTGAGTCTCTGCAGCTCAGGGGGCGTGTCTGAGTCTCTGCAGCTCAGAGGGCCCACCAGGGGGGTACTGCGTAAGTGAAACGACAGCAGTGAGAGCTCCCATCTGTATTGATGGAAGTGCTCATAGCAGCTCAGTGGGCCCCCCCAGGAGCATTGGGCACCGGCACTTGCCCGGGGATGCCGGGTTATGACGCCGGCCCTGGGTGTGAATATTAATCACGAATATTGGGACTTTGAGAATTTGCGAATATTTAGAATATAGTGATATATATTAGTATTTTTTAATATTCTAGATTTTTTTTCA
The DNA here is from genome assembly GCF_014858855.1 of Bufo gargarizans. Taxonomy (NCBI): domain Eukaryota; kingdom Metazoa; phylum Chordata; class Amphibia; order Anura; family Bufonidae; genus Bufo; species Bufo gargarizans. The sequence continues at coordinate 169,024,294 of NC_058080.1, forward strand.
TCCCATGATCCCTCCCCGCTTCTTGCTTGTGGCCAATGAGAAGGCTGCAATGTCTTTGTCTGAGCTTAGCAACATCCCTAGCAACCAATAGGAAATGTGCCTACCCCTTACTATATAAGAAACTCCCCAGCAGCCATTTTCTACAGTTCTTTAAAGTTCTGAGAGAGACAGCAGTGTCATTGCTGTGCTCTGTGCTTTCTACTCATTACATTTGATAGATAGTTAGATAGCTACAGTTGCAAGAAAAAGGATGTGAACCCTTTGGAATGATATGGATTTCTGCACAAATTGGTCATAAAATGTGATCTGATCTTCAGCTAAAAAACTCACTGAACAAAGTGGCCTAAACGGGTGGAAATGCTCCAAACCCAGACACTGTGGCGTGTCTATAACTGGAGGAGCAATTCCTCCGCATGCGGTCCACAGACAACGGCAATCCCCAGCAAAAAATGCGTACAATGGAGGATGCCGAGGTGGACCGCATGCACCACAAGGACATCTTACACAAAATGATACGTTGTGCAGATGAAAAAATATACAAACAAAAATCACAGCAAAAAAGGAACCAAAATGATACGCAACTGACAATACTAGCTAATTCCTCAGATGTTAAAAGCTGAGCGCTTTGCCAATAGCTTCCAGTCAGGAACATATCGGAGCTCCTCATGCACCACGTCACGGTGTCTCAGCACGCATGGGGTCCTACCACTCACCTGCCCGTGGTGTGTGAACAGGGTCTGAACAGTGCTGGAAACCAACTCACATCCAGGATCTCACATGCCTCCATAGTGATATCACTAATGCATTGTGAGGTAGAATAAAGCTGTGAGCCGCACCCACAACAGACCATGTGACACAGAAGCTACCAGGTGCATAAGAACGTTACCAGCAAAATAAAGTGGCACATTCCATACATATAAAGACAAAAAACTCACTGAAAAAGTGGCCTAAATGGGTGAAAATGCTTCAAACCCAGACACTGTAGCGTGTCTATAACCGGGTGAGCAATTCCTCCGCACTCCTCCATTGTACGCATTTTTTGCTGGGGATTACCGTTGTGGAGGAATTGCTCACCCGGTTATAGACACGCTACAGTGTCTGGGTTTGAAGCATTTTCACCCATTTAGGCAATTTTTTTCAGTGAGTTTTTTGTCTTTATGTGTATGGAATGTGTCACTTAAATTTGTTGGTAACATTCTTTTGCAAATTGTGGGTCCCTTCCGTGCATTGGGGACCGCAATTTGCGGTCCCCAATGCACGGGCACAGCCGTGCGGTGGCCGGGACAGATCAAGACCCATTCAACTCCATAGTGCTTCTGTGGGGTTCCGATCCATGCTTCCATTCCGCATCTCAGTGATTGCGGACCCATTCAAGTAAATGGGTCAGCATTCATGATGCGGAGGGCACAGAGGCCGGTGATTGTGTATTGCGGATTCGCCGAATACAGGCCGCAATACAGCCTTGGGCACACAACGTTCATGTGCAAGAGGCCTATTCATATGCATTGCTTGTTATTTTTAGTGATGGAAGAACTTCGGCCAGGACAATTCGCGAACGTGATTGTGCGAACGCGATCAAATGTTCGCGAACCACAATTTCGCGGTGGGCCTCATTCACTTTAATGGCAGGCGAACTTGAAAAAACTTCAGGTCATATTTGCAGCCACCAAATACTTACTAGAAATGCACAAATCGTCCCACAACATGATTAGTGACATACCAGATCAATGGCAAAAAATCCAACAAAAAAATATGTATTTTAATCAGGGGCCATTTTTATACGCCTTAAAGGGAAACTCTCAAAAATGTGCCCTGCTGGAGCCTAGAAAAGTTTTATTTTAGGCCACGGGAGTACAGGCCCCAAACATTAGGAATTCACCGAACAGAAAACATCAAGTGATTTTGTGGCTGGAGGTATATTAGACGGTCAATGGATATCAATTTTACTGCAGGCCAGTGGACTACAGGCCCCAAAAATTATTCATTCACAGTACAGAAAAGAACAAGTGATTATGTGGCTGGAGGTATATTAGACAGTCAATTGATATAAATTTTACTGCAGGCCAGTGGACTAAAGGCCCCAAAAACTATTCATTCAGCGGACAGAAAACATCAAGTGATTATGTGGCTGGAGGTATATTAGGTGGTCATCGGATATCAATTTTACTGCAGGTCAGTGAACTACAGGCCCCAAAAATTATTCATTCACCGTACAGAAAAGAACAATTGATTATGTGGCTGGAGGTACATTAGGCGGTCACCGTATAACAATTCTACTGTTGGCCAGATACATTAAAGGCTCCCAAAATTATGGATTCAATGTGCAGAAAAGATCAAGTCATTATGTGGCTAGAGGTATATTAGATGGTCATTGTATATCAATTTTACTGCAAGCCAGTGGAGTACAGGCCCCAAACATTAGGCATTCACTGGACAGAAAACATCAAGTGATTATGTGGCTGGAGGTATACTAGATGGTCATTGGATATCAGTTTTACTGCAGGCCAGTAAAAAAAAACATGTCAAATACATATGTTTAACCCCTTAAGGACTCAGCCCTATTTCACCTTAAGGACTTGGCCATTTTTTGCAAATCTGACCAGTGTCCCTTTAAGTGCTCATAACTTTAAAACGCTTTGACTTACTCAGGCCGTTCTGAGATTGTTTTTTCGTCACATATTGTACTTCATGACACTGCTAAAATTGTATCAAAAAAGTAAATTTTTTCGCATAAAAAAATACTATTTTTACCAAAATCTTTGAAAAATTAGCAAATTTCAAAGTTTCTGTTTCTCTACTTCTGTAATACATAGTAATACCCCCAAGAATTGTGATGACTTTACATTCCCTATATGTCTACTTCATGTTTTTAGCATTTTGGGAATGATATTTTATTTTTTGGGGATGTTACAAGGCTTAGAAGTTTAGAAGCAAATTTTGGAACTTTTCAGAAATCTTCAAAATCCCTTTTTATGGACCAGTTCAGGTTTGAAGTCATATTGTGAGGCTTAGATAATAGAAACCTCCAAAAAATGACCCCATTCTAGAAACTACACCCCTCAAGGTATTCAAAACTGTTTTTACAAACTTTATTAACCCTTCAGGTCTTCTACAAGAGTTAATGGCAGATGGGGAAACAATTTTGAAATTTCAATTTTTTTGAAAATTTTCCCAAAAATCAATTTTTTCCAGGAGTAAAACAAGGGTTAACTGCCAAACAAAATTCAAAATGGGTTGTCCTGATTCTGTAGTTTGCAGAAACACCCCATATGTGGTCGTAAACTACTGTTTGGCCGAACGGGAGCACATATAAGGAGGGGAACACCATATGGGTTTTGGAAGGCAGATTTTGCAGGACTGGTTTTGTTTATACCATGTCCCATTTGACGCCCCCTGTTGCACCCCTAGAATAGAAATTTCAAAAAATTGACTCCATCTTAGAAACTACACCCCTCAAGGTACTGAAAACTGTGTTTACAAACTTTGTTAACCCTTTAGGTGTTCCACAAGAGTCAATGGCAGATGGAGAAACAATTTAGAAATTTCTATTTTTTGGGAAATTTTCCATTTTAACCCTTCCTTTATTACTGGAAAAAATGGGTTGCCCTGATTCTGTAGTTTGCAGAAACACCCCATATGTGGTCGTAAACTACTATTTGGCAAAATGGCAGGACATAGAAGAAGTGGAACGTCATATTGTTTTTGGAAGGCAGAATTTGCTGGACTGGTTTATTTACACCATGTACCCTTTCAAGCCCCCTAATGCACCCCTAGAGTAGAAACTCCATAAAAGTGACCCCATCTAGGAAACTACAGGATAAGGTGGTTGTTGTTTTGGGACTATTTTAGGGGTAAATATGATTTTTGGTTGCTCTATATTACTCTTTTTTGAGGCAATGTAACAAAAAAATTAAATTGTTTCTACATTCGCTATTTAGTTTTGTAGAACACCTAAAGAGTTAACATAGTTTGTAAAGTAGCTTTTAAATACCCTGAGGGGTGTAGTTTCTTAGATGGGGTCACTTTTTTGGAGTTTCTAGTCTAGGCTACATCAGGGGGGGCTTCTAATGGGACATGGTGTAAAAAAAAAAACTGTCCATCAAAATCTGCCTTCCAGAAACCATATGGAGTTCCCTTCGTTCTATGCCCTACCGTGCGGCTATATAGCCATTTACGACCACATATGGGGTATTTCTGCAAACTACAGAATCAGGGCCATAAATGTTGAGTTTTGTTTGGCTGTTAACCGTTGCTTTATTAACGGCAAAAAGGATTCAAATGGAAATTTTGCCCAGAAATTTGTGTTTTGGCACAGTTTTTATTTTATATTTTTAACACCGTTCATCCGACGCGTTTGGTCAAAAGTTATTTTTATAGCGACGACTTTTATGCACGCTACGATGCCCAATATGTATGGCTCTCAGACTTTGGAGACACTAAGCAGGCACCCTAAAAACTGCGACCCTAAAAACTACAATTCCCACCATGCCCTGCTGATGGCTGTAGGTTGTCTGGGCATGCTGGGAGTTATAGTTTTACAACATCTGGAGGGCCGCAGTTTGAGGATGCCTGCTCTAAAACTAATATTTTTTGGGGGGAAATTTTTTTTTTCCGTGTCTCCAAAGTCTGAGAGCCATAGTGTTTTATGTTCTCTAGTGGACTGTTGGGGATTATAAAAATTTAGTACTCCATGGAAGTGTGATACTCCCTGAAGCAATCGATAATGCAGAGGCCCGGATGATCGGGGCACGTGTCACATTGAGTAGTGGTGTCCTTTCGTATCCCCCTCTTGTGACACAGGGACGATCCGGGTGCCTCCAGTTCCCGAGGTACTCCGGCCTGCTCTTTCCCGGTCCAAAAAGATCAGGTCATTGAGGACTGCCTCATAGAACTGGAGGAATGTCCCTGTGCTGCCAGCGCTTCGGGATAGTACAAAAGAGTTGTACATGGCAACCTGTACCAAGTAGACCGCAACTTTTTTGTACCATGCCCGGGTTTTGTGCATGGCATTATATGGCTTGAGGACTTGATCAGAGAGATCAACTACTCCCATATACCAATTGTAGTCGACGATACAATCTGGCTTGAGGACCGTTGCCGCGGTACCTCGCACAGGGACAGGGGTGGTGCTGTTACCGTGGATTGTGGACAGCATAAGGACATCCCTCTTGTCCTTATACCTGACCAGCAACAGGTTTCCACTGGTAAGTGCACGGGTCTCACCCCTGGAGATAGGTACCTGGAGGGGGTGGACAGGGAGGCCGCGTTGATTTTTCCGCACGGTCCCACAAGCGAACGTGGATCTGGCGGCAAGGGACCTGAACAAGGGAATGCTGGTATAAAAGTTATCCACGTACAAGTGGTAACCGTTATCCAGCAGTGGGTACATAAGGTCCCACCCGAGTTTCCCGCTAACACCCAGAGTGGGGGGACATTCTGGGGGTTGAATACGGGAATCTCGCCCCTCGTACACACGAAATTTGTAAGTGTACCCTGAGGTACTCTCACAAATTTTGTATAGCTTCACGCCATACCTCGCCCGCTTTGTGGGAATATATTGGCGGAAACTGAGTCTCCCCTTGAACGCAACGAGTGACTCATCAACCGCGAGCTCCCTTCCAGGTACGTAGGCCTGTTCAAATTTGGCCCCAAAGTGATCGATGACCAGCCGTATCTTATACAGCCGGTCATAGGCAGGATCACCTCGGGGGGGACATGCTGCATTATCGGAATAATGCTGACATTTCCGGATGGCCTCAAACCGGGGACGTGTCATGGCCATACTGTACAGTGGGGTCTAATATAGGACGTCCCCACTCCAGTATTGCCTGACACTGGGTTTTTGGACTAGACCCATTTGCAGCACGAGGCCCCAAAATGTCCTCATCTCGCCTGCACTGACCGGCGTCCAGCCACCGGGTCTAGCCAAAAATGAGCCTGGGTTTTGAGCGACGAACTGTTGGGCATACAGATTCGTCTGCTCCACCATCAGATTCACCAGTGGGTTACTGAAAAAAAAACTAAAATAGTCAATTTCAGTAAACCCCACTGTGGGAATCTGGATTCCAGGATTGCCAGCAAAATCCGGAATCTCAGGCTCAAAGTCCACTGGGGGACACCAGCTAAGTTCATCGGCAGGGGGCTCCGGTGAACTTATTTGGTGGGCCTGGAAACCAGTACGAACTCCAGGGCGGCTCGTACTAGGGTGGGCCACAGGATCCCTAGCATGTGGGGCCCCTGGCTCCGCCTGGCGGCGTCTCTGCCGCCTTGGTGGCTCATCGTCATCCGATGATGATGAGGAGGATGCGGATGATAAAAGGAACGTGGGGTCATCCTCATCCTCACTGTGGCTCTCGGAGTCGGAGGCAATCTGGGTGTATGCCTCCTCGGCCGAGAACATCCGGCGGGCCATGGGTGTGTGTGCGTGTATGTGTGCGTGTGTGGCAAACTTTATTATATGTGCGTGTGTGTGGGGGCAACGGGTGTTCGCGTACTAAAAAAGGACAAAAAAAGGGGCAAGTGTTAGGAAAAAAAAAAAAAAGTTCAAAGTTTCTGATCAGCGGGTGGCAGGGGGGGGTCTGGGGTCTGATAGATTGATCAAAGAAAGTTTTGTGTAAAAGTTTTTTATTTTTTTTTCCTAACTAACTTTTCCCTTCTTTCCCTTCCTAATGGTGCCTCTCCCTCACTGACCCTAACCTACCTGGGTGGCGATGGGTGCAGGAGGGTGATGATGGATTACGATTAGGGGGATGCAGGAGCTGGTGCTGAACGGTGCTGCACGGTCAGGGTGCTGGACAGGAAGAGGAGGGGAGAGAGGAGCGCAGGAAGTTTGAATCTCGCGCCTCTCTCCCCTGCACCAATCAGCACCCTGGACAGCAGTGTTCAGCACCAGGGCCAGCACCGCCTCTGCAAATCTTCATACTGCGATTGGTGGTGTGTAATCATGCCACCGATTGCAGTCTTTTTCCGGTTCATCGGGTCACAGGACACCCGAATGGACCGGAAACGCTGAAAACCGCAGGTCTAAATTGACCTGCGGTTTTCTGCGATCGTCAAATGACCCCCCCGCGCAGGGGCGTACCTAGAGCATTTGGCACCCGGGGCGAACCCTTTGTTTGGCCCCCCCCCCCCCCCCCCCCAAGAAAGTTAAGAAAACATGCACAAACTTTTTTCGATGTTTTCAATAATATTTATTACAAATTTTCGGATCCGCAAAACACATGCGGACGTCTGAATGGAGCCTTACAGGGGGGTGATCAATGACAGAGGGGTGATCACCCATATAGACTCCCTGATCACCTCCGTCATTGATCACCCCCCTGTAAGGCTCCATTCAGACATCCGCATGTGTTTTGAGGATCCGATCCATGTATCAGTGGATCCGTAAAAATCATACGGACGTCTGAATGGAGCCTTACAGGGGGGTGATCAATGACGGAGGTGATCAGGGAGTCTATATGGGTGATCACCCCTCTGTCATTGATCACCCCCCTGTAAGGCTCCATTCAGACGTCCGCATGTGTTTTGCGGATCCGATCCATGTATCAGTGGATCCGTAAAAATCATACGGACCTCTGAATGGAGCCTTACAGGGGGGTGATCAATGACAGGGGGCTAATCAATGACAGGGGGGTGATCAATGACAGGGGGGTGATCAGGGAGTCTATATGGGGTGATCAGTGGTTCATAAGGGGTTAATAAGTGACAGGGGGGGTGTAGTGTAGTGTAGTGGTGTTTGGTGCGACTGTACTGAGCTGCCTGTGTCCTCTGGTGGTCGATCCTAACAAAAGGGACCACCAGAGGACCAGGTAGCAGGTATATTAGACGCTGTTATCAAAACAGCGTCTAATATACCTGTTAGGGGTTAAAAAAAAATCACATCTCCAGCCTGCCAGCGAGCGATCGCCGCTGGCAGGCTGGAGATCAACTCGCTAACGCTTACCTTCCGTTCCTGTGAGCGCGTGCGCCTGTGTGCGCGCGTTCACAGGAAATCTTGCGTCTCGCGAGATGACGCGTATATGCGTCGCTGTGCGCAGCGCTGCCACCTCCGGACCGCACATCTGCATTAGGCGGTCCGGAGGTGGTTAATAAAATAAAAACCTGCACCCCCTTAAAAAAAAAATCACTTTCCATCTGCACCAAAAAGAAAAAAAATCCAAATCCCCATCAATAAAATGAACAAATCCTGCACCCCCCCCCCTTAATTACACCCTCTCTTCTCCCCTTAATTACACCCCCTCCCTTAATAACACCCCCCTTAATTACACAATGTAATTAAGGGGGGGTGTTATTAGGGGAGAACTTAGAGAGGGTGTAATTAAGGGGGGGGGGTGCAGGATTTGTTCATTTTATTGATGGGGATTTGGATTTTTTTTCTTTTTGGTGCAGATGGAAAGTGATTTTTTTTTAAGGGGGTGCAGGCTGCACCCCCTTAAAAAAAATCACTTTCCATCATCTGCACCAAAAACAAAAAAAATCCAAATCCCCATCATCAATAAAATGAACAAATCCTGCACCCCCCCCCCTTAATTACACCCTCTCTAAGTTCTCCCCTAATAACACCCCCCCTTAATTACACCCCCTCCCTCCCCCCCTTAATTACAATTTACACGGTACACCCCGACCCCCCCCCTTAATTACAATTTACACGGTACACCCCGACCCCCCCCCCCCCTTAATTACACAATTATTTACTTTACTTTTACTGTGTGACTCACATTTATTTTGAATGATGCCCGTTGCCCGCCGCCCGGCCGTCCGACCGCTGGTAAGATGGATGGGATCCGATCCTTCTTCTGATCCGTGAAGGCGGCGGCGCGGCGTCAGCGTCGTGACGTCGTCACGTCATGTTGCGCGCCGCCCGCCGCCGCAATAATCCGAGTCGCGTCGCATGGTCGCAGCAGTGGATGGAGCCGGCCCGGGGACGTCAGCACCCCCCTTGTGAGTGGCACCCGGGGCGGCCCGCCCTCCCGCCCCCCCCTTGGTACGCCACTGCCCCCGCGCGTTATTACGGGATGCTGGCTGAATGATTTCAGCCGGCATTCCGTTCCGATTAACCCCCGCGGCGCCGGAATCGCGAATTAAAGCCATGACGTACCGGTAAGTCATAGGTCCTTAAGGATTCGGGATCCATGCCGTACCGGTACGTCATGGGTCCCTAAGGGGTTAAAAGAACTAAAAATATAAAATTGGATTGAAAACATGGCTAATAAAATCCCTCCTCTTGAAAAAAAAACAATGGTAATAGGTGAAATTTAATTAAACGTGCTCGTCGCAGGTGTTAAATTCCTCTGAGATCCATGCCTTGTTATTTTTTAGAAATGTGAGGTAGTCCACAATGTCATAAGCTAGGCGAGTGCACTTATCGGTCACGATCCCCCCTGCTGCGCCGAACGTCCGTTCAGACAGGACACTAAACGAGGGGCAAGCCAAGAGTTCCACGGCAAATTGTGACAGGTCTGGCCACAGGTCAAGCCTGCACACCCAGTAGTCAAGGGGTTCCTGTCAGCCTAGGTATTCCCTGAGGCTGGATCCGGAGGGCGGCTTCTTGCATGAGCGGTAGAATTGTTACCCACAACTGTTTATCTGTGGGTGGAAATTCCTCTGCCAGCACCCGCAACAGTAGAATGCAGCATCTCTCGAAGCAAGGCCTGGAAAGGCTGCATTCTGCCAGCCCTCTGTGATGCTGGTAACATGTCCGCCATTTTGTGTTTGTATAGGGGGTCTAAGTACGTTGCCACCCAGTACTGGTCCTTGCCCTTTATGATTTTTATATGGGGGTCCCTCTTCAAACACTGGAGCATGAAGACCCCCATTTGCACTAAATTGGGAGCGGTGGAGCGGCCTGGCTCCTGCTCATCGCCCAGGAGAATGTTGTCCTCGGTCTACTCCCCCCATCCACGGACAACACTAGGGATCCCAGAAAAGTTTAAAGCCTGCACTTCTTGCTCCTCATCCCCCTCCCCCCAGGCACCATCCTCCTCTGACTTCTCTTCAGACTCCTGCTGACTTGTCTCAGATGAAGTAGCCCACCCCTGGGAATTCATTCAGCATTGCGACTCCCTTATCTTCCTGCTCCTCGACGGCTTGATCAATGATACGACGCAATGTACACTCCAGAAAGAAGGCGTAAGGTACAATGTCACTGATGGCGCCCTGGCTGCGACTGACCAATTTGGTGATCTCATCAAATGGCCGCAGAAGTCTGCATGTCTTGCGCATGAGCAGCCACTGGCGCAGTGAAAAAAAAACTATCTCCCCAGAACCTGTCCTGCCGCAGAGTTCGTACAGGTAGTCGTTAACGGCACATTTCAGTTAGAGCAGCCTATCAAGCATATACAAGGTGAAGTTACAGCGCGTCATGCAGTCACAAATCAGAACATCAGCAAGGCAAGCCAAGGCCGTGTAAGATCTTCTAAAATGGCCAGAGATTTTCCTGGCCTGCCGCAAGACGACCTGGACCCCAGGGTATTTGGCAACTAATCGCTGCACGACTAAGTTTAGGATGTGTGCCATGCACGGCACTTGTGTCATTTTGCCCTGTTTAAGGGTGCTCAGCAGATTGGCACCGTTGTCACACACCACTTTACCAACTGTCAAATTGAGCGGGGTTAGCCACTGATCGGCCGTCGAGGAGTGCAGGACCGGTGTGGCTTTTGACTTCCAGGCACAACAGCCGCAGCACAGCATGGCAACGTCTCACCTGGCACGTTGAATAGGTTCTGGGGAGCTGGAGGGGTGCAGCGGAAGAGGCAGTAGCAGTGGAAAAGGTGGAATCAACCGAGGAGGAGACAGAGTATGGAGTAGGAGAAGAAGAGGCAGGCCTGCATGCAATCTGTGGCAGTAACACCAAATCCACACAGATGCCATGGGATGCATGCTTGATAGCCGTCAGAAGGTTCACTTAGTGGGCAGTAAATGTTATTTACCTTCCCTGCCCATGTTTGCTAGACCACGTGTCTGTGGTCAGATGTATCTTGGCAAAGACACTGTGTGCCAGAGATACATTCACTTGCCACTGAACATGGCCATATAGCCATGGGATGCCCTTCTGGGAGAAATATTTCCTTCGGCGACCTTCCATTGTGGAGTGCCAATGGCCACAAATTTTCTAAAGGCCTCCAAGTCCACCAGTTTATATGGCTGTAGTTGGCAGGCTAGCAGTTCCGACAAGCCAGCTGTCAGCCGGCAACATTCGTAAAAAGCCTTTTGCCAGATGAACGTGACGACAGCGTGGTTGAAGGTGGAGTGGAGGACAAATGGGAGGAGAGAAAAGAAGAGGCAGAACGTGGAGCACCAGGAGTGTGGCTTTGTGGAGTCTGACGGTGTTGCTCCCACTGGGCTCGGTGATGGGGCAGTCTTCCCTAGGTGAGCATTAACAGCACAGGCTGCAGATCGCAACACTTTTGTCAGCAGGAGGCACGTTAAAAAAAGCCACACTGCGGAGCCATGTGCCGGCGTCCTGGGAGCACCAGATGTGACCATGCATGGTGGGTGGCTCGTTCCAGATACATTTGCAGTCTGCTTTTTACCTCCTGTGCACTGCAAGTTTTGCCTGCTTCTCCTCCCTATCTGATGCTCCGTCTCTCCCTCTGAATTCCCCTTCTCTTACTCTCTTGTGGGCACCCACATGACATCCATCGACACGTTATCATCATCACCTTCACCACCACTGACATTAAAGATCTCGGAGTAGGCAGCAACAGCGGGGACCACCCTCCTCGGGCTGATCTGTGTACTGTCGTCAGACCGCTGAGTGGCGGCCGTTGCTACCTCCTCTTCCTCATCCGATGTCAAGAATGGCTGCGCATTGGTATGGTATGGGAAAATAATTCCTCTGACTTGAGTGGAGGGGCTATGGTGGTGGTGTCTTTGGGGGTGAACACAGCAGAGAGTGAGGAGGGTGCTGATACAGAGGATGAGGAGGGTGCAGAAGCAGAAGGCTGAGTGAGCAACTCAACCAAGTCTGGTGCGTCCTTTGACGTAATCGCACACACCATCTCCAACTTACCACTTAGGCTCCGGCCTGGTGCACCTGCCCGACCCCTACCACCCCTGTTGAATGACCTGCCTCTTCCTCTGCCTGTCATTTTCAAAATGACCCTGTGACAAAGTCCCTATAAAAGAGCAGTGTTGGTGGAAGCAGGTATATAGAACCCCTTAATGATTATTTGGTGGAAGCAGGTATATCAAACCCCTTAATCCGTTTTTTGGGAGCAATAGGTATATCACACCAGTTGCAATTAGTTGTTCCAATAGCATTTGTCCCTCTATCTAGCTGCAGTAATGCAGCAGAACCGCACACAACTGCCGCACAATACAAATGCACTATAATATACTTTCTATGTTAGATAGTATATTATATAAGTATATTACACCCCTCAGTAAGTCATACCTACTGATAGCACACCTATACCAGTCCTTAAAAGGACTTTTGTGGCCCTATTAGCTAGCATTTGGTGTCCCTAACAGTCTGTCCCTGCTCCACACAGCAACCTCTTCCTACACTGGCAAAAAACTGAATGTAAAATGGCGGCCAGATCAGGTTTATTTATAGGGTAGGGGGTATGTCCATGTGCTGAAATGTCTCAATTGTCTGTCATGTCCCACCTGATGGATGTGTTATGGGTCAAAGTTTGGCGCAATGCAAAAGAATATGGCGCCGGTGGACATCGCTATATGTTCGCATGTTCGGCGAACAAGCAGTGTTCGCCGTGAATTGACCGCCGGGCGAACCGCAAGGCCATCTTAAGTTATTTCTAAGATCATACATTTTTTTTATAGCATAGGGTAAAAGGGTAATATTTATTCCATAGGTGCAGTGGAAATCCCAACAGATTCTCTCGTAATAAATTTACTGACATTTGCATTCAAACAAATCCCCTATAAGATGTATATTTGAAGATGCTTTCTTCATTACATCTAGTATACAAAGCTCTTAAAAGGCTCATGTTCTGGAGTTTACAATGAAACATAATTAGAGCAAGCTTAATTTAGAATAAATTAACAGCTGGCCCCCAAGAGAGTTTTCTGTTTTAAGGACATGCTAATTGTTAGATAGTGTCTTGGGAATCTTCTAATCTGCTTCAATCCTTTTCTTTTTTAGGCCAACAAAATAATAAGACAAAGATTAGAAACAGGCAATTACCTGAAACGAAAAAGCAGATTACATGTAAAAATGTTGAAAGGAGTACAAATGATGGAATGTTTTTGGCAGACAAAGCATTTTTTATTTCTAAGCCTTAAAATAATAGAATATTGATATTGAATATTAAATATGGCTAAAATGCTACATAAGATAGACCACTCCAGGTACTTTAAAGAGGACCTGTCACCTCTCCTGTCATGCCTGTTTAGCAACTACTTGCATTCCCCATGTAATAACAATTTTTGGTCATCTATTTGTATGGCTCTATGTTGTGCTGAACCTTTATTATTTATGCAAGAAGTTATGAATGATTTGCTAGCAGTTTGCAATGAAGGTCCAGACGGGTGTTACCAGTTGGGGTGTATCCCTATGCAGTCTGATAATAGCATCACTGATTGGATAGTATCAGACTGTACAGGGACACACACCCAAATGCACCTTCAATCATATATTTTAGCAGGAATAATAAAGGAATGGCACAACAAATACATGCCATACAAATAGATGCTCCAGAATGTTATTACATGGGGAATGCAATTATTTCTAAAACAGACACGTCAAGAGAGGGGACAGGTCCTCTTTAAAGGATATTCTAAATGTGGTTGCCATTCTAATCACCTATTAGAAGTTTAAACAGGTTTTCTCACCCCAAGCATCGGTGGCATATTGCTGGGATATGCCACCAATGTAAGATAGAAGTGGGACCCACACCTATCTGTAGAACGGAGCACCAAACTGAACCCCTCATGTGTGGCCTCCCTCCATTCATCTCTAAGGGACTTCTAAAAATAGCAGAGTGCCCGCTTGGCTATTTTCAGAACTCCCATGGAAGTCAATAGAGAGCACGCCACAAATGAGCGGTTCTCTCTCTCTCACTTTTGGGGGGTTCATTAGGAAGATAAGTGTGGGCCCCAGTGGGAACAGCACATATCTGATATTGGTGGCATATCCTAGCAATATGTCACCAATGTCTCAGGTGAGACAACCCCTTTAAACTTCAGATGGGCAATGTAGCGACATGCCATCAATGTCCTATATGATAAAACCCCTTTAAATATGCTGATGGGAGGCACAGCTAGCAGATTTGGGAATACAGGTACTGAGTACTATCTATGTACCATGCAAAGATTTACTATAAGGCTCTTATGAAGTACAGGCTTTGGGAACCCTATGACTGACCATAGTAATGCCTGATCGGCCACTTGTATCATCACCAGCTTTTGAAATTCTAATTTAAAGGGTTTCTACCACTTGCATATGACATATTTGGTGTTCAGACACTAGCGATCCGCTAGTGTCTGATGTACCATACAAGCTAATTATTACATTAATCCGTTCGGCCGTTTGGTTAAAAAAAGGACTTTCATATTTATGCAAATGAGCCTCTAGGTGCTATGCAGGCATTTTTCCAGCACCTAGAGGCTCCGTCTACCTTGCAGTTTGCCGCCCAGCGCCTCGCTCCAGCACGCCCATCTTCAACTCTATTCGATCCTCCCCCCTGCTTCAGCCTTCCGAAATCTCGCGCCTGCGCCGTTCGTCGTGGCATTCGGAGGCATTCGGCACAGGCGCAGTCAATGTCTGACCGCTCCGTGCTCAGACATTTCCACTGCGCCTGCGCCGATGTCATCGGCGCAGGCGCAGTGGAAATGTCTGAGCACGGAGCGGTCAGACATTGACTGCGCCTGCGCCGAATGCCGCGACGAACGGCGCAGGCGCGAGATTTCGGAAGGCAGAAGCAGGGGGAGGATCGAATAGAGTTGAAGATGGGCGTGCTGGAGCGAGGCGCTGGGCGGCAAACTGCAAGGTAGACGGAGCCTCTAGGTGCTGGAAAAACGCCCGCATAGCACCTAGAGGCTAATTTGCATAAATATAAAAGTCCTTTTTTTAACCAAACGGCCGAACGGATTAATGTAATAATTAGCTTGTATGGTACATCAGACACTAGCGGATCGCTAGTGTCTGAACACCAAATATGTCATATGCAAGTGGTAGAAACCCTTTAAAATGTAGAACGATACAATGAATGATGTTCTTGGGCAAGTTCTGCTAAATCTCTGAAAGTGGAAGCAAAAATAAAAAAGGCAAACGTATTATAAATGAAATATGTTTAGATGATTACAGTTACTAGTTGTCTACCATGGTTCAGTTGGTTTTTAGCATTTTATTATTGCGAGTTCAGGGCATATGTAGCATTGCATGACAACCATTCAAATGAATAGTTGTGCATGTAATGCATTAACATACTGGGCTCACCACTATGATGACTACATGAGACAACCCCTTTGATGTCTAGTAAATGTACATTCAGGGTTGTTGACCAAATGAAAAGGGAAGAATGTGTTTTGTATACTAGATAGATGGTATCATGTCATGTTGCTCTCAACTGTAGACAGCTTGAAATGAAAATGCCAAAATAAGCTTGACTCCTATGAAGGAAAGTGATGCATATTAAAATGAACCATGTCCCTAATGCAAATCTTAATATAATTAACATACCTGGCTTCATATAGCAGCTCCCTATGCAACTCTGGATTGTTATTCCGTAAAGGTCCTTTGTATTTTCATAGTTATGGTCAGTTTGCAAAGTGTGGTCTGTTAAAGGGCCATATGATGGTAGAGGAGACGTTTTATTCAACTTTAGTAAAGAAGATAGATAGTAGTTGTAACGGCACCCCGGACATACAAGGGGGTAAACTCAGTTTAAGAGATATTCCCTTTCCAGATGCAAAGGCAGCTACTAAAGACGCCAATCTCCCGAACTGGAAACCAGAGAGCGACGAGGAGAAAGCAAAGCTGTTAAATATTTTTTTCTCCAATGTATTCACTGAGGAAAATAAACTGTCAGATGACATGCCAAATGTTGAAATAAATTCCCCATTAAAAGTGTCCTGTCTGATCCAAGAAGAAGTGCAACAGCGACTTAAAAATATTAAAATAGACAAATTGCCAGGACCGGATGGCATACACCCCCGTATCCTAAAGGAATTAAGTAATGTCATAGCCAGACCCTTATTTCTGATATTTGCAGATTCTATATTGACAGGGAGTGTCCCACAGGATTGGCGCATGGCAAATGTGGTGCCAATATTCAAAAAGGGTCCAAAAACAGAGCCTGGAAACTATAGGCCGGTAAGTTTAACATCTGTTGTGGGTAAACTGTTTGAGGGTTTTCTGAGAGATGCTATGTTAGAGCATCTTAACGGAAATAAGCAAATAACGCCATATCAGCATGGCTTCGTGAGGGATCGATCATGTCAAACAAATTTAATCAGTTTCTATGAGGAGGTAAGTTCTAGACTTGACAGCGGCGAATCAATGGATGTCGTGTATCTAGACTTCTCCAAAGCATTTGACACTGTACCACATAAAAGGTTAGTATATAAAATGAGAATGCTCGGACTGGGAGAAAACGTCTGTAATAAGTAACTGGCTCAATGATAGAAAACAGAGGGTGGTTATTAATGGTACATACTCAGATTGGGTCACTGTCCACTAGTGGAGTACCTCAGGGGTCAGTATTGGGCCCTATTCTCTTCAATATATTTATTAATGATCTTGTAGAAGGCTTGCATAGTAAAATATCAATTTTCGCAGATGACACTAAACTGTGTAAAGTAATTAACACTGAAGAGGACAGTATACTGCTACAGAGGGATATGGATAGATTGGAGGCTTGGGCAGATAAGTGGCAGATGAGGTTTAACACTGACAAATGTAAAGTTATGCACATGGGAAGGAATAATGCAAGTCACCCGTACTTATTAAATGGTAAAACACTCGGTAACACTGACATGGAAAAAGATCTAGGAATTTTAATAAACAGCAAACTAAGCTGCAAAAAACAGTGTCAGGCAACTGCTGCCAAGGCCAATAAGATAATGGGTTGCATTAAAAGGGGCATAGATGCCCGTGATGAGAACATAGTCCTACCAATTTACAAATCATTAGTCAGACCACACATGGAGTACTGTGTACAGTTTTGGGCTCCAGTGAACAAAGCAGACATAGCAGAGCTGGAGAGGGTCCAGAGGAGGACAACTAAAGTAATAACTGGAATGGGGCAACTACAGTACCCTGAAAGATTATTAAAATGAGGGTTATTCACTTTAGAAAAAAGACGACTGAGAGGCGATCTAATTAATATGTATAAATATATCAGGGGTCAGTACAGAGATCTATCCCATCATCTATTCATTCCAAGGACGGTGACTGTGACGAGGGGACATCCTCTGCGTCTGGAGGAAAGAAGGTTTGTACACAAACATAGAAGAGGATTCTTTACGGTAAGATCAGTGAGACTATGGAACTCTCTGCCTGAGGAGGTGGTGATGGTGAGTACAATAAAGGAATTCAAGAGGGGCCCTAAAGTGGGGAGAATTGGCTTCTACCTCACAGTTTTTTTTTTGCCTTCCTCTGGATCAACTTGCAGGATGACAGGCCGAACTGGATGGACAAATGTCTTTTTTCGGCCTTATGTACTATGTTACATATGAATGCTGCATACAGCTGAATAGGAAAAACCATATGAAAGGTTTACACTCCTAGCAGTCAACTGGAACAGCATACAATCCCCCCAAGAACGAGACCAAGCTCTGTGTTGAGGGTAAAGCAGTGAAAAGCCAGAGCTGTGTGTTTATTGTTCTTATATACACATTCTTACACATTAGTACCACCCACAGGGTTTTGTAAAACAACCAGTAACCCCGTACAATACACTCAGATACGCCCACACAAAATCCTCCCCTCTGCCTGTGATACAATTACCTTACACAATGGGTTAATGTAATTATCACAGGCAGGATAATACACAGTTTTACACAATGTCTTCTGTCCTGGAGACAATTGGGAAGTTATCCAATTTATCTCCAAGGGCAGAGGCAAAACTTCATTAGCCGCATGGTAGCAAAAGAGGATAAAAGACATAAGAATATTTAACTGTGCAGCTATTGCATAAAACATAGACATATCCCCAGATAGCTCAGCTCAGGTCTGAGTGCATTCAATTATTAGGTGAATGGCACTCAGACTACACGAATACAGTTCAATTTCCATAGTCTTTGCAGGGGAAAATCAAGCGTTTTCAACATGGGGCCATAGTCTAAAGGAAGCAGGCGGGCAACCAGGCTTCTCCAATGCAATGTGACGAGATTGGTCTCGTCACAGTAGTAATCCTGTAAATTGATGTTGAGAGTCTAGCCTCTGTCAACCAGACATATATTAGAAAATCAATGTAAATATCCTTATTGCTATACTATTATTTTATTGTCTAGAGGTCACAGCTCTTTAAGGCAGCGGGACAAATCCTTCTGAAGTAAATGCTAGTAAATGCAGAGCAGTCTTCATCAATGTATGATTTTTGAAACAGGGAGCCGCAAAATAGACATCTACAACTTATGTTCTTAGGGTCATTTTAGAAGTCAGTTTTGATTGAGCCTGCAATAGAAAACTTTACGCTAAATTTATCTAATGTCTCAGGTTGTTTGTTAAATTTTGGAGCATCTTTAAACCTTAAAGTTGTTTAGAAATGCTACTGCAGTTTTTCTATGCTACCCTCTTACTAGAGTGACTATCCTCTTACTAGAGTAACTTTGGGACTTAAAAAAAATATGGAGTGAAACTCATTAATATAACAAACCATGCCCCTATCCCACCCACTTTTGAGGACTGGAGTAAGTGGTATAAAAATGTAAAATGTCGCAAATTTTTTGCTCAAGTTGATCCCAAAAAATTGCAAAAGCCCTATTTAGATACTTTTTTAAGACAGAATTCTGGGGTGCAGGACTTTTGCAACTCTAAATCACTAGTCATGCTACATATTTGGAACTTTAGATGTGTGGAATAAAGACAATGTAAAATAGAGCTTGAAAGAGTTGAGAGGCAAACAACTTTATTCAGAAGACACTTTGGGTGGAATTTATCAATGACTATATGACACATTGTACCAAAAAATGGCTCCTTTTTGCAGTTTTGTACTTTCCACATCACTTTTTAAAACTTACTGAAACAATGAGAGGGATGTAGCCTCCTGCAGTCTGATATATTAACTATAATTACAAAAATTGATGTAAATTATGGCACAAACCTATTATTTTCTGGCATACAGAAACCTCATATCTGCACCCCAGGGCCTGTCTTAATACATTTTCCGCTAGGTTTTTTAGGAGTATTCTACAAATAAAGGTTATGCATTTTTTTAAGGAAAGGTATTTTTCCAATACATAATATCTTCTGTATCAATTGACAGTTTTCAAAATCTTTGTCATTCAATAGAAACCATAATTGTTTGCTTCCAGTGGATCAAAATCTGTCCTGGACATGTGATGGACTCACAAAAGCTTTGCTCATTAACGGTATTTTTATATATACCATATTTTTCGCTGTATAAGATGGTGGGAAAATGCCCCTGCGTCTTATACGGCGAATGCTGTCAGTTTTACATCGCAAGCTGCGATGTACGAGCGAGCGGGGACTCGGGGAGGGACTGGGAGGAGGAGCTGGGGGCCGGCAATAGCGGCGGGCGGTGCAGTCACTGTACTATAGCCCCGCCCCGCCGCTCCGGCATACTAATATAATATGTCTTATTCAATTAATAGTTATTAAATATGCCCCTTCACTCCTAATAGTACCTTAAATCCTAACCGCTTCAGTACAATGCAGGCCGGGCGGGCGGCAGCGTAACTCCCTGATGTCACGTGCCTGAGCCGCCTACTTTATGAATGAAGCAGGCGGCGCAGGCAAGTGACGTCAGTGAGTGACGCGCCTGCCTGCCTCCATTGTAATGAAGCGGTTAGGATGTAAGGTACTATTAGGAGTTGGGGGGCATGTTTAATAACTATTAATTGAATAAGACATCTTATATTTGTATACTGGAGCGGCGGGGGATCTGTGGATGACATTTTTATGGGGGACATCTGTGGATGGCACAGTTATGGGCTGGGGGGGTCTGTGGATGGGACTGTTATGGGGTGGGGGGGTCTGTGGATGGCACATATATAACAGTGCCACCCACAGATCCCCCTGTAACAGTGCCATCCACAGATCCCCCCTGTAACAGTGCCAGCCACAGACCCCCCTGTAACAGTGCAAGCCACAGATCCCCCATAACAGTGTCCATCACAGATTCCCCCCCCCCATAACAGTGCCCGTCATCCACAGATCCCCCCCATAACAGTGTCCATCATCCACAGATCCCCCCATAACAGTGTCCGTCATCCACAGATACCCCCCATAACAGTGTCCGTCATCCACAGATCCCCCCATAACAGTGTCTGTCATCCACAGATCCCCCTATAACAGTGTCCGTCATCCACAGATCCCCAGTAATAGTGCCATCCACAGACCACCATTAGTTCCAAACCCACCAAACACACAGCACACCTTTTGGTTAAAAATATATTTTTTCTTATTTTCCGCCCCAAAAACCTAGGTGCGTCTTATGGGCCGGTGCGTCTTATAGGGCGAAAAATACGGTGTATGTGTATATATATATATACACACGTTCTGTGTCTTAAAGCAAGTTGTGCATGAAGAGAGAAAATTACAGCCATTTTTGGCTTGTATTAGTGGCAAAAAAAAGTATTGTTTGCCGTTCATGGCCGTAGTTACACGTTCTAAAGCCCTTTTTGGCGTCTATTAGTGGGGAAAAAGGGTTTATTAGCCATTGTGTGTTGAAGTGAGAAAATTACAGCCTTTTTTGGCGTGTATTAGTGGCAAAAAGAACTTTATTTGCCGTTCATGGCCACAGTTACAGTATATGTTCTAAAGCTTTTTTTTGTCGTGTATTAGTGGGGAAAAAAGGAGGCTTATTAGCCATTGTGTGGTGCAGTGAGAAAATTACAGGCCTTTTTTGGCGTGTATTAGTGGCAAAAAAAAAATATTGCTTGCCGTTCACGGCCACAGTTATATGTTCTAAAGCCCTTTTTGGCGTGTATTAGTGTGGAAAAAGAAAAGGGGCTTATTAGCCGTTGTGTGGTGAAGTGAGAAAATTACAGCCCTTTTTGGCGTGTATTAGTGGCAAAAAAAATATGATTTGCCATTCATTGCCGCAGTTACACAGTATGTTCTAAAGACTCTTTTTTTCGTGTGCATTAGTGGCGAAAAAGAAAAAGAGCTTATTAGCCATTGTATGGTGAAGTGAGAAAATTACAGCCCTTTTTGGCGTGTATTAGTGGCAAAAAAAATATGATTTGCCATTCATTGCCGCAGTTACACAGTATGTTCTAAAGACTCTTTTTTTCGTGTGCATTAGTGGCGAAAAAGAAAAAGAGCTTATTAGCCATTGTGTGGTGAAATGAGAAAATTAAAGCCATTTTTGGCATGTATTAGTGGCAAAAGAAAGCATTATTTGCTGTTCACGGCCGCAGTTACAGTGCCTTGCAAAATTATTCACCCCCTTGACTTTGTTTATATTTTGGTGCCTCACAACCTGGAATTAACATGGATTGTTTGAGGATTTGCATAATTTAATTTAAAGAACATGCCCACAACTTTGAAGATGTTTTTTTTATTGTAAAGCAAACAAATAATAGGACAAAATAACAGAAATAGCGTGCATAACTATTCACCCCCCTGAAGTCAATACTTTGTAGAGCCACCTTTTGGGGCAATCACAGTTCCAAGTCGCTTTGGATAAGTCTTTATGAGCTTGCCACATCTTACCACTGGGATTTTTGCCCATTCCTCCTTGCAAAATTGATCCAGCTCCTTCAAGTTTAATGGTTTCGGCTTGTGAACAGCAATCTTTAAGTCTGACCACAGATTTTCTATTGGATTGAGATCTGGACTTTGACTAGGCCATTCCAACACATTTATATGTTTTCCCTTAAACCACTCAAGTGCTGCTTTAGCAGTGTGTTTGGGGTCATTGTCCTACTGGAAGGTGAACCTCCGTCCTAGAATCACACACAGAGTGGTACAGGTTTTGCTCAAGAATATCCCTATATTTAGCACCATCCATCTTTCCCTCAACTCTGACTAGTTTCCCAGTCCCGGCTGCTGAAAAACATCACCACAGCATGATGCTGCCACCAGCATGTTTCACTGTGGGGATGGTTTTCTTTGGGTGATGTGATGTGTTGGTTTTGCACCAGACATAACGTTTTCTTTGATGGCTGAAAAGTTCAATTTTAGTCTCATCAGACCAGAGTACCTTCCTCCATACATTTTGGGAGTCTCCCACATGCCTTTTCGTAAACACAAAAACGCCTTTTTGTTTTTAGCTGAAAGTAATGGCTTTCTTTTTGCCACTCTGCCATAAAGCCCAACTCTATGGAGCGTATCGCTTTTTGTCATCATATACAGATACTCCAGTCTTTGCTGTGGAACTATGCAGTTCCTCCAGGGTTACTTTAGGTATCTGTGCTGCCTCTCGGATTAATGCCCTACTTGCCCGGTTCATGAGTTTTGGTGGGTGGCCGTCTCTTGGCAGGTTTGCTGTTGTGCCATGTTCTTTCCATTTGGTTATGATAGATTTGATGGTGCTCCTGGGGATCATCAAAGGTTTGGATATTTTTTTTATAACCTAACTCTGACTTGTACTTCTCAACAACATTGTCTCTTACTTGTTTGGAGAGTTCCTTGGTCTTCATGGCAGTGTTTGGTTAGTGATGCCTCTTGCCTCTGGGGCCTTCAAAAAAAGGTGTGTACATGTAATGACAGATCATGTGACACTTAGATTGCACACAGGTGGACATTATTTCACTAATTATGTGACTTCTGAAGGTAATTGGTTGCACCAGAGCTTTTTATGGGTTTCCTAACAAAGGGGATGAATATATACGCACATGCCAATTTTCTGTTTTCTATTTCTAAACAATAGTTTTAATTATATATTTTTCTCATTTTACTTCACCAACTTAGACTATTGTGTTCTGATCCATAACATAAATTTCAGATTAACAAAACATTGAACTTAAGGCTGTAATGTAACAAAATACGAAAAGAGTCAAGGGGAGGTAAATACTTTTGCAAGGCACTGTATATGTTCTAAAGGCCTTTTTTGTTGTGTATTTGTGGGGAAAAGAAAAGGGCTTATTAGCCGTTGTGTGTTGAAGTGACTAAATTACAGCCCTTTTTGGCATGTATTAGTGGCAAAAAAATATTATTTGCCGTCCAGCGGTGAACTTCTATTGTACTACGGCCATTTACGGGTGTATTAATAGGATAGATACATACGTCCTATTAGCCCTTTTGCAATGAATTGTGATTGTTATATATTTTTTTTTTGGGTGTATTAATGGGAAAAATAAGTACGTGTTATTAGCCGTTCTGCGGTGAACCAACATTGTTATACAGCCATTGTTAGGGTGTATTAATGGTAAAAATAAGTATGTGTTATTAGCCATTCTCCGGTGAATTTACATTGTCATACAGACATTGTTGTGCTGTATTAATAGCAAAAATAAGTACGTGTTATTAGCCGTTGAGCTGTGAATTGACATTGTCATTCAGTGGTGAATTTTGTTTGTGATACAGCCTTTTTTGGGAAAATTGATGGGTGATCGTAGAGTATATTCCATAGGGACTAATAATAGCGTCGATTAGCCATTCAGTGGTGAAAATTGTTTGCGATACAGCCTTTTTTTTTGAAAATTGGTCGGTGGCTGTAACTACGGTTAAGGACAATATATGTCCTTTACGGCCCACTGGGTAAATGTGGTTCCTGCCCAGCCACACCAGCAACTTGGTCAGGTGACCCGCTTCCGCCTCCACATTCTCACGCAGTTGGTCCTGCGACAATGTCCGCCTCTGCCTCCTCATCCTTCACCGTGTTCTCAGCCTCCACTGCAGGGACAATTAACAGTGCTCCTCCAGCATACCACATGTGCAGGGCACGGCATTGTCACGCTGTTCTACACCTCGTTTGCCTGGGCAAATAGTCACACAGCAGAGGAACTGCTCTGTGTCCTTAATCAAGAAATTGAATCCTGGCTTTCTCTGCGACAACTCTAAATCAGAACCATGGTGACTGACAATGGGAAGAACATGGTGCATGGCGCACATGTTCAATCTGGTTGTAAAGTGGTTCCTAAAGCCTTCCACCCTTTTGCAAGACATCCTAAAAATGGCCAGGAAACTATACATGCACTTCAGCCACTCGTACACCGCCAAGCACACCCTCCTTGAGCTGCAGCAGCAGAACGGCGTCCCCAACATAGGCTGATATGTGACGTTTCCACCCGTTGGAATTCGACCCTCCATATGTTGGACCGACTATAGTATATGAACACAGAAATGCCATAAACGATTTATTGATGATTCAAGCAGACAGAGGTACTCCCCTGTGAATCTTTAATGTCAGCCAGTGGCAGCTCTTGCGTGACACCTGCAGTTTGCTCGTGCCCTTTAAGGAGGCTACTTTATTTGTCAGTCACCAGGACTATGGGATGAACAACGTCATTTCACTGATTCATATCCTGGAAAAGATGCTGGTAAATCTGGCTGGTCAGGGGACTGGAGACGTGGCGCCTACATCTCACAGCCACATGAGTACTGTGGGGGCTGAACTGGAGAAAGAGGAGGACATTGAAGCACAAGCAATGTGTAGCGAAATAGGTGTTTTTTCTACACAGGTGACAGGAGAGGAGGAGCAGGAAAAAGAGCAAGAGGGAGATGAGAAAGACGAGGCAGATGACCCAGGCACACTGTGGCAGAATGCAGTGGAGATGGAGGCAGGGAGTCCCTCCAAGTCACTTGCGCAAATGGCCCAATGCATGCTCACTTGCTTGCATAGTGACAGCCGAATTGTCACCATTCGCCAGAGGAATGACAACTGGCTCTCCACTATGTTAGACCCTAGCTACCGGTCCAAAATGGGGGCCTTTTTACACGCGCTGAAAGGGAGGACAAACTGAACTACTATAGAGACATCCTATGTAGTCAGTTGGCTGCTGCCTATCTGCGCCATTGTCCATCCTCTTGCAGGTCTGATCGGAGAGGCCCTATGCGCTCACATTCTTCTGCCATGGCTGCTGGGGCAGGGTGGGGGGGGGGGAGGAGCAGTTCCAGCTCCATCAGCAGCAGCTAGAGTCTAGAGTCGCTGATGAGCAGCTTTCTTCACCCGCCTAGTGAAGAAACTACCCACCAGCAGCTAGACCTGGAGCAGGACCTGAACCAGCAGGTGGTGGCATACTTAGATCCACTGGACTACTGGGTAGCCAAACTGGATTTGTGGTCCCAAACTGGCAGTTTGCACTGTAAAAAGCTGTCCAGTAGTGTGGCATCAGAGGGGGTGTTTAGTGCAGGTGGGGGCTATAGTTACCCCAAGAATTTGCCTGTCCACCCAAAATGTAAAGAGACTGACCTTTGTCAAGATTAATCAGGCTTGGATCAGCCAGGATTTTCAACCACCAATGGCTGATGTATCAGACTAGATTATCTTTAGTGTCACACCCACACTTTGACAAAATAAACCGGTTTCTTCTGACTTCCTGCCTCAGCTACAATTCTGATGCTTCCACCCGCCTGATGCCAAGTGATCCTTCTTTCAGCCACCATCTTCAGCTGGTACTGGTATTGCCCCCCATTAGAGATGGCCTTGCGGTTCACCTAGCAGTCATTTTGCGGCAAACTTTGATCGTTCGTGGTTCACCGAACATGCGATCATATGGTGATGTCCGCCGGCGCCATATTCTTTTGCATTGTGCCGAACTTTGACCCATGACACATCCATCAGGTGGGACAGGACAGCCAATTGAGATGTTTCAGCACATGGACACACCCCCTACCCTACATATAAACCCGATCTGGCAGCCATTTTGCATTCTGTTTTCTGCCAGTATAGCGAGAGGTTGCTATGTGAAGCAGGGACAGACTGTAAGGAACACCAAATGCTAGTTAATAGGTCCACAAAAGTCCTTTTAAGGACTGGTAAGGTGTGCTATCGATAAGTGAGATATACTGAGGGGTGTGATAAACTTATAATATAATTTCTAACATAGAAACTATGTTATAGAGCATTTGTATTGTGCAGCAGTTGTGTGCGGTTCTACTGCGATACTGCAGCTAGATAGAGAGGGAAAAACGCTATTTGAATAACTAATTGCAACTAGTGTGATATACCTGTTACTCCCCCCCCCCCCAAAAAAAAAACTGATTGAGGGGTGTAATATACCATTAATATACCTTCTAACATAGAAAGTATATTATAGTGCATTTGTATTGTGCAGCAGTTGTGTGCGGTTCTGCTGAGATACCGCAGCTAGCTAGAGGGACAAACGCTATTGGAATAACTAATTGCAACTGATGTGATATACCTGTTGCCCCGCAAAAAAAAACTGATGGAGGGGTGCGATATACCTGCATCCCCAAAATACTTATTAAGGGGTTTGATATACCAGCTTCCACAAAATACTGATCGAGGGGTGTGAAACACCAGCTTCCAAAATATTGATTGAGGGGTGTGATACACCAACTTCCAGCAAATACTCATTAAGGGGTTCTATATTTCCCAAAAAAATACTAATAGAGGGGATTGATATACAGGCTTCCACCAAATATTGATTTAGGCCTGCGATACACCAGCTTCCACCAAATATTGATTAAGGGGTTTGATATACCGGCTACCAGCAAATACTCATTAAGGGGTTCTATATACCTGTTTACACAAAATACTGATAGAGGGGATTGATCTACCGGCTTCCACCAAATATTGATTGAGGCCTGCGATATACCTGCTTCCACAAATACTGCTCTTCTATAGGGACTTTGTCACAGGCCGGAGTCTGTGCACCAGGCCGGAGATTAAGTGGGAAGTTGGAGAAGGTGTGTGCAATTACGTCAAAGGACGCACCAGAGTTGGTGGAGTGGCTTACTCAGCCGTCCGCTTCTGCACCCTCCTCATCCTCTGTATATCCACCAACCTCACTCTATGTTGTGTGCACCCCCAAAGACACCACCACCACCACCATAGCCCCTCCACTCGGCACTCCCAAGATGCTGGCACATAGCAGCATGTCAGATGCTGATAATAGTTTTGCCATCTGCAGCCTGTACTGTCAACGCATAAGTCGGGGTAAGCCCAACACTCACCTAGGGACGACCGCCTTAAGAAGGCACCTGGCCTCCCATCACCGAGCCCAGTGGGAGCAACACCCTCAGAACCCACAAAGCCACACTCACCGCGCTCCACATTCTGCCTCTTCTCCTCCCACCTTCCACCGTACCATGGTTTAGTTCATCTGGCAAAAGGCAGGCTTCAGTGGCCCAAATTTTCAAACGTAAATAGTTGATGATGCCGGATAACCCTCTTGCCCAACCGCTGGCTTGTCGGAACAGCTAGCCCGCCAACTACTGCCATATAAACTGGTATACTCGGAGGCCTTTAGAAAATTTGTGGCCATTGGCACACCGCAATGGAAGGTCCCCAGAAGGAAATATTTCTCCCAGAAGGGCATCCCAGAGCTATATGGCCATGTTCAGCGTCAAGTGAATGTATCTCTGCCATACAGTGTTGGTGCCAATATACATCTAACTACAGACACGTGGTCTAGCAAACACAGGCAGGGAAGGTACATAACTTTTACTGCAAACTGGGTTAACCTTCTGACGGCTGTCAAGCATGCAACCTGTTGCATCCGTGTGGATTTGGTGTTACCGCCATGGATTGCATGCAGGCCTGCCTCTTCTCCTCCTCCATCCTCTGTCTCCTCCTCGGATGGCTCCTCCTTTTCCACTGCTACGGCCTCTACCGCTGCACCCCCCAAGCTACCCAGAACCTATTCGATGTGCCAGGTGAGACGTTGCCATGCTGTGCTGCGGCTGTTGTGCCTGGAAGCCAAGAGCCACACCGCTCCTGCACTGCTTTCAGCTCTGCGGTCACAAGCCGATCAGTCAGAGGAGGATGGTGGCTAGGCGGAGGAGGAGAAGCAAGAAGAGCAGGCTTTAAACTTTTTGGGGATCCCTGATGTTGTCTGTGGCTGGGGAGAGGAGACCGAGGACCACAATTCTCCTGGGCGATGAGCAGGAGCCAGGGCGCTCCACCACTTCCAATTTAGTGCAAATGGGGGCCTTCATGCTCCAGTGTTTGAAGAGGAACTCCGTATGAAAAGCATAAAGGGCAAGGACCAGTACTGGGTGGCAATGTACTTAGACCCCCGGTACAAACACAAAATGGCAGACATGTTACCAGCATCAAAGAGGGCTGGCAGAATGCAGCTTTTCCAGGCATTGCTGCAAGAGATGCTGCATTCTTTTGTTGTGGGCCCTGGCAGAGGAATTTCCACCCACAGATAATAGGTGCAGGTACCAATCCTACCGCTTCTACAAGAAGAGGGTGGTTTGAAGATGTGTTGGTCACTTTGGATATGAGATCATTCTTGCAACCAACCAATCGACAGCCTCCCTCCGGATCCAGCCTCAGGGAACGCCTAGACCGACAGGTGTTCGACTACATCAGGTTAACGGCCAATGTGGACGCTCAGAGAACCGAGGAACCCCTGGACTACTGGGTGTGCAGGCTTGACCTGTGGCTAAAGCTGGCCCAATTTGCCATGGAACTCTTGGCTTGCCCCTCGTCGAGTGTCCTGTCTGAAAGAGCGTTCAGCGCAGCAGGGGGGATTGTGACCAATAAGCGCACTCGCCTAGCTCACGACAGTGTGGACTACCTCACATTTCAAAAAAAGAATGAGGCATGGATCTCGGAGGAATTCAACACCTGTGACGACCACGTTTAATTGAATTTCCTCATGCCAGCCCACACATATCCACGACCACCCAGAATATAGAATGTTCCCTGTGTTATGTAAATACAGCCTATAAAAGGCTTTTTCTGTCCGGTGAATGCCTAATGTTTGGGGCCTGTACTCCACTGGCCTGCAGTAAAATTGTTATCCAATGACCGTCTAATATACCTCCAGCCACATAATCACTTGATGTTTTCTGTACGATGAATGCATACTTTATGGGGCCTGTAATCTAACTGGCCAACAGTAAAATTGCTAATCACTTGTTCTTTTCTGTACGGTGAATGCCTAATATTTGGGGCATGTACTCCACTGGCCTGCAGTAAAATTGTTATCCAATGACCGTCTAATATACCCTAATTCACATAATCACTAGATTTTTTCTGTAAGGTGAATGCCTAATGTTTCGGGCCTGTACTCCAGTGGGCTACAGTAAAATTTTTATCCATTCACCGCATAATGTACCTCGAGCCACATACTCACTTGTTCTTTTATGTCAGGTGAATGCCTAATTTTTAGGGCCCGTTCTCCCGTGGCCTAAAATAAAAAATTTCTAGGCTCCAGCAGGGCACATTTTTGAGAATTTCCCTTTAAGAAACATAAAAATACATATTTTTTGTGGGAATTTTTGTCATTGATCCCCCTTTATTATGTCACTATCCATGTTGTGGGACTATTTGTGCACTTCTAGTAAGTATTTGGTGGCTGAAAATATGACCTTCGTTTTCCAGTTTCGTCTGCCATTAAAGTGAATAGGGCCCGCCACGAACTTGAGGTTCGGGAACATTTGATTGCGTTGGAGAACTGTCCCGGCCGATGTTCGTCCATCACTACACCCCACTCTGTCACTGGGTCACTCTGTGGTCTACTAATGCTGCTGCCACCTCCACACTATGTCACCTTGCCACTCTGTAGTCTCCTGATGCTGCTGCCACCTCCACACTGTCACCTTGCCACTCTGTGGTCTCCTGATGCTGCTGCCATATCCACACTATGTCACCTTGCCACTCTGTAGTCTCCTGATGCTGCTGCCACCTCCACACTGTCACCTTGCCACTCTGTGGTCTCCTGATGCTGCTGCCACCTCCACACTAAGTCACCTTGCAACTCTGTGATCTCCTGACGCTGCTGCTACCTCAACACTATCAGCACCAAGAGGACAAAAAGGCATAGCACAGCTAGCAACATATATAAACTTTATTAATGTACCAAAAAGAAAAATACAATGACAAACAATACAATGGTGAATGAAAGACACACAGGATGGATACAGAAATCACAATCTGTATTAGAACAATTAATGAATAGGTCGAGGAAATACTAGATAATAAATCAATGCCCTAGCTGGAAATGTAATACAAATACCTGATCCAAAGCCGTAGACAAGATATTGGAGCCAGATACAATACATATATAAAAAGTGCAAAGTGCAAAATACAATGTAAATGGACAATATAATGGACGGTATAATAAATAAGCAATCACATAAATACCAGAATAATGATCCACAGCCCCATCGTGCGTTTCGCATAAGCTTCCTCAAGGGGTGTAAGCTTACGCGAAAAGCGCGTCGGGGCTGTGGATCATTATTCAGGTATTTATGTGATTGCTTATTTATTATACCGTCCATTATATTGTCCATTTACATTGTATTTTGCACTTTCTATACTGTATATGTATTGTATCTGGCTTCAATATCTTGTCTACAGCTTGGGATCAGGTCTTTGTATTACATTCCCAGCTAGGGCATTGATTTATTATCTAGTATTCCCTCGACCTATTCATTAATTGTTCTAATACATTGTCCAGATTGTGATCTCTGTGACGCACAATGGATCCTGTCTATGTAACAG
Source organism: Bufo gargarizans (assembly GCF_014858855.1). NCBI lineage: Eukaryota > Metazoa > Chordata > Amphibia > Anura > Bufonidae > Bufo > Bufo gargarizans. Next base: position 169,054,974 of record NC_058080.1, read on the forward strand.
CTATAAGGCCTGCATCACATGGTCCCTATTTTGCATCAGAATTGGCTTATGATTTGGTAGCCAAAAGCAGGAGTGGGTACAACACACAGAAGTCATGCAAATATTCCATTCACGTGTCATCTCTGTTTTGGATCCACTCCTGTTTTTTGGGCTTTAGCAATACTGATGGATTACTGATCAAATGCTGATCGAGAGAAGGCGCATGTTCCACAGACAGGATCAGTTTTTTGGGGGTTATTGTTCTGACGGATGAGAGGAAGGGCAAAATAATAAGTGATGTCAACAAAAACTTACTGCTGAAACCCTCTCCACTCTGTCGGGGGGCTCTACTTGTATAAGCATTTAATAACACAGGTTCTATAAAAATCTATGTGGAATCAATTGGTGTAAAAGGAGTGCGCTCTTTCACGCTATAGTAGGATCTTGGGCCTCTGCATGGTAATTTATACCTGCCGCTAACATTGACCTGTAAGGCTGAGTTCACACTTGAGTTATTTGGTCAGTTCTAGCCCCATGACTGCCCAAATAAGTGAAGTGTGCAGCGATTCGAAGAGCGACTCCTGTCATCTTCATGTCATACTGACTCACAGTATTGCTTCACTACCACAGCAGACTCCCTATGCAAGTTACTGCAAGGCACAGTGTTCTACACCCCTATAAATGCTCTCTGCAGCAAGGAAATAGACGTTTTTTAACACTATTTGCCACAAATACATTTGTATTGTACCAAATTGTTGGAGACATTCGCTCATCTCTACTCATAACCTATAAAAGGAGTATATTTGATGCTGCTAAAGCTGATCCCCATACACTGTGACCACAGGAGGATGAGGAACTTTCAGCAGCAGTTGCAGAAATTTTACATTTGCGATAATTTATGGGCAAGGGACATGGCGTCATTGCAATCCAGTGTATCAAAGTGTTAAACATGAGCTGAGTATTGCAGGGCAGCTCATTCTGCATGGAAAAAGCTGGTGGGCAGCAAATTAAAATGAGAACCAGTCACAAATACCGTAGTACCTAATAGACCATGGGAAGACCTTTTTAGTAGTTGTGGATTATTATTCACTATATCAGGGATCAGCAACCTTCACCACTCCAGCTGCTGTGAAACAACAACTCCCAGCATGCAAACATGCTTGACTATTCTTCTATCATAGAAGTGAATGGAGCACTCTGGGAGTTGTAGTTTCAGAACACCTGGAGAGCAGGAGGTTGCTGATCCCTGCACTACAGGGAGTGCAGAATTATTAGGCAAATGAGTATTTTGACCACATCATCCTCTTTATGCATGTTGTCTTACTCCAAGCTGTATAGGCTCGAAAGCCTACTACCAATTAAGCATATTAGGTGATGTGCATCTTTGTAATGAGAAGGGGTGTGGTCTAATGACATCAACACCCTATATCAGGTGTGCATAATTATTAGGCAACTTCCTTTCCTTTGGCAAAATGGGTCAAAAGATGGACTTGACAGGCTCAGAAAAGTCAAAAATAGTGAGATATCTTGCAGAGGGATGCAGCACTCTTAAAATTGCAAAGCTTCTGAAGCGTGATCATCGAACAATCAAGCGTTTCATTCAAAATAGTCAACAGGGTCGCAAGAAGCGTGTGGAAAAACCAAGGCGCAAAATAACTGCCCATGAACTGAGAAAAGTCAAGCGTGCAGCTGCCAAGATGCCACTTGCCACCAGTTTGGCCATATTTCAGAGCTGCAAAATCACTGGAGTTCCCAAAAGCACAAGGTGTGCAATACTCAGAGACATGGCCAAGGTAAGAAAGGCTGAAAGACGACCACCACTGAACAAGACACACAAGCTGAAATGTCAAGACTGGGCCAAGAAATATCTCAAGACTGATTTTTCTAAGGTTTTATGGACTGATGAAATGAGAGTGAGTCTTGATGGGCCAGATGGATGGGCCCGTGGCTCAACTCCCAGTCCTACTGCCAGTTTCTGGAAGACACCTTTTTCAAGCAGTGGTACAGAAAGAAGTCTGCATCCTTCAAGAAAAACATGATTTTCATGCAGGACAATGCTCCATCACACGCGTCCAAGTACTCCACAGCGTGGCTGGCAAGAAAGGGTATAAAAGAAGAAAATCTAATGACATGGCCTCCTTGTTCACCTGATCTGAACCCCATTGAGAACCTGTGGTCCATCATCAAATGTGAGATTTACAAGGAGGGAAAACAGTACACCTCTCTGAACAGTGTCTGGGAGGCTGTGGTTGCTGCTGCACGCAATGTTGATGGTGAACAGATCAAAACACTGACAGAATCCATGGATGGCAGGCTTTTGAGTGTCCTTGCAAAGAAAGGTGGCTATATTGGTCACTGATTTGTTTTGTTTGTTTTGAATGTCAGAAATGTATATTTGTGAATGTTGAGATGTTATATTGGTTTCACTGGTAAAAATAAATAATTGAAATGGGTATATATTTGTTTTTTGTTAAGTTGCCTAATAATTATGTACAGTAATAGTCACCTGCACACACAGATATCCCCCTAACATAGCTGAAACTAAAAACAAACTAAAAACTACTTCCAAAAATATTCAGCTTTGATATTAATGAGTTTTTTGGGTTCATTGAGAACATGGTTGTTGTTCAATAATAAAATTAATCCTCAAAAATACAACTTGCCTAATAATTCTGCACTCCCTGTATATCAAGAGATAATAGTTCTCACTAAAAAAACTTCATCAACTGTAAGTGATGGGTTGGAGCCTATTCTTGCCTCTCATGGTTTGCTTGAACTGTCTACTAGTGACATTTAACTTCTAAGTCAAATAGCACTGCACATTGATGAACAATCTCAAACTGGCCAAAATTAATGGGAGGTGGAGTGCCACAACCAGACTATGTTTAAAGATTTACAAATAGCTAATTTGAAGGGAAGAGACTGGAAATGGGAACTGTAGTGTTTTCTTTTGGCTTATCATGCAACTGTTCATACGTAAACAGGAGTCCTACTGAACTTCTTTGTGGTGGCAAATTTAGACAAAATTACCGGCCACAGTGGTTACTGATTTTCAGAATTTAAGGGAAGTTGATGAGTAAATTTAGATTCCTCACTGTCTTCAAACAAGCAGCAGTACCAGATGGAGGCACAAAGGGGGCAGCACTACTGGATGGGGCCTTTTACCTTGTAGGGACACTAAGGAGGCATTTTACTGTTTGTGGCCTTTTAAGGGGCTTAACTACTGTATAGGGGAACTACGGCATAAAAACTGTGTGTGGGCACAAAGGGGGCATAATTACTATGAGGGGGCACTGTGGGGGCATAACTACCATGTGGGGGCACTAAGGGGGCATAAATACTGTGTGAGAGAACTATGAGGGCATAACTACTGTGTGGGGGCACTAGAGGGGAATAACAGCTTTGGAGATGTGTTCACGATGCAATATTCTGAAGATGCAGGCCTCTGCAGAAGTGGTTATGGCATGAGGTGGGAACACAGAACATGAGGCAATACAGGGGGACACAGAGCATGAGATATTAACGGGGCATAGAGGAAGAAGCCCTATAAAAAAAAGGGCACAGAGTAAGTGGCTATATATAAAGGTGCACAGGGCTCCAGATGGCGAACAAAATGGTCGCCTCTGCGACTCAATTTACAAATGGCGACAAGACTTTTTAGTCTTGTCGACATTTGCGACTAGACCCACCGCCGCAGCTCTGCCGTTGAATATAGCGGCGGGCACAGGAGATGATAGTTCTCTGCCTCGCCGCCGATGTTCTCCTCAGTCTGAGTCAGCTCCGTCACAGCACACAATAGTAGTTAGTGACTCATTCGATTCTTTGAGTTAAAAGAACTGTGAGTCAGACTCTAGAATTCTCAGCAGCGCAGTGGAGAAGGAGTCTCCCTCCCCCTGTGCTGCTTCCGCCCCCAATAAGGAGAGAGACGGAAGAAGGAGGGGAGCGGCTGTGGCCACTGCGCCACCAATGAAGATAACTGACCTGTTAATACAAATACAGGAGGCGGGTGCCGGAATCAAATAGCCGGCACCCGACCTCTATGACAGGGAGCTGCGATCAGCGGCAGTTGAGTTAACCCTTCAGGTGCGGTACCTGAGAGGTTAACTGCAGCTGATCGCAGCTCCCTGTCATAGAGGTCGGGTGCCGGCTATTTGATTCCGGCACCCGCCTCCTGTATTTGTATAAGAAACATTGGTGGCACAGTGCGCTCCCCCCCCCCAACGCCCCAGTATAAGAAACATTGGTGGCTCAGTGGGAACTGCCAATGAGGGTTAAAAAATAATAAAAAAATTAACTCACCTCTCTCAGTTGATCGCGTAGCTGCCGGTCTCCTTTTCTTTCTTCAGGACCTGTGGTGACGTCACTGAGTTCATCACATGGTCCATTACCATGGTGATGGATCATGTGATGAGCACAGTGATGTCACCACAGGTCCTGAAGAAAGAACAGGAGACGATCAATTGGAGGAGGCGAGTTATTTTTTTTATTTTTTAACCCTCATTGGCACTGCCCACTGCACCACCAATGTTTATTATATTAAGGGGGGCGCACTGCGCCACCAATGTTTATTATATTGGGGGGCGCACTGCGCACCAATGTTTATTATATTGGGGGGGCGCACTGCGCCACCAATGTTTATTCTATTGGGGGGGCGCACTGCGCCACCAATGTTTATTATACTGGGGTTTTGGGGGGTTCACTGCACCACCAATGTTTATTATACTGGGGGGTTCACTGCGCCACCAATGTTTATTATATTGGGGGGGCGCGCTGCGCCACCAATGTTTATTATACTGGGGTGTTGGGGGGGTGCACTGCGCCACCAATGTTTATTATATTGGGGGGTGCACTGCGCCACCAATGTTTATTATATTGGGGGAGGCGCACTGCGCCACCAATGTTTATTATACTGGGGTGTTGGGGGGTGCATTGCGCCACCAATGTTTATTATATTGGGGGGGCCCACTGCGCCACCAATTTTTATTATACTAGGGTGTTTGGGGGGCGCACTGCGCCACCAATGTTTATTATATTGACCTTCTACTATGCATTCTGTGTTAAAGAATGCTATTATTTTCCCTTATAACCATGTTATAAGGGAAAATAATACAGTGAATAGACTTTCATCCTAGCAACCATGCGTGAAAATTGCACCGCATCCGCACTTGCTTGCAATTTTCACGCAGCCCCATTAACTTCTATGGTCTGCGTTGCGTGGAAAACGCACAACATAGAGCATGCTGCGATTTTTACGCAACGCACAAGTGATGCACTGGCACTATATTAATGGGATACAGAGAAAGAGGTGCTATATGAAGGGGTCACAGATCCTGGCACTAAATACTGGGGCATAGAACCTGGTAATATATATAGTGAGCACAACACATGGGCACTAATATACAAGGGGCACAGAGCATGAGGCTATATATACATAGGGTACATAGTGGCATTATATAAGGGGGTACTACCATTAAGAGCACTGTGACTGTGGTGCTTCATTTTCTGGAGGCCATAGTATGTGATACGATTGTATTCAGGGGCACAGTATACACCGCTATTATATTCAGAGCACAGTATATGGCACTACGATGAGTTTGTGTTACAATGTAGGTTGCTGATGTGTGTGGCATAGTGAGAAGATGAAGACATCTGAGCAGCAAATTCTGCAGAGACAAGTCATGGCAGGGAGAAGTCATCACATTGTCTAAACCGCATGGAATAAATGGGAAACAGAAGAACTCCGGAGGAGACGTCACCTGTAAGTTACTAAAGGTAAATGTTTATTCTGCCACTGACTGTGTCTGATCAGTGCTGTAGTCACTTGTATGGTCTACAGCATTATGAAGAGTGGTAGCACCCTCTTTTGTGAAACTGCCACTCCCAACATACCTTTGCACCTCTTCAGGCCATACTAGAACCTGTAATTTCCCACTTTACATACGTATATGTCAAGGGCTAACCTGTATATGCAAATACTATCTGGACTGAGCTGTTTTTGAGCTGGTGCTGTATATATGCATCTTATTGGTTCTGGTGCTCTATCTATATAATAAACCTGGGTCTGGTGCTGTAATTATGTAATAAGCTTGGTTGTGGTGCTGTATTTATATACTATGCTTTGCTCTGGTGCTGTTATTTTTGAGTAGTCAGCTATTTTTGAAAGTCCCATAGTAATGAATTGAGGGGTGGTCCTCTGTGTTCTAAAATAAAAAAAAGAGACATTCAAGTAGTTCTGGAGGATTCTAACAAAACCATAAAGGTGCAGAGAACCATCAAGAGTTAAACGAGCAATAATTCCATCTGCGTACCTTAAAGACTATGGCCTAATCGTAAAGATTGAGTAAGCTTAGAAGGCAGTCTAGACCTTCACTAGATTTACATATCACAGTGGCTGAGGCTAGAAAATAAATCTGCTGCAGGGATAGACCCTTGTCTCTGACTCTATACCAACTATTGGTTGGCTTACTTTGAGTCATATTTTTATGCCAAGATTATGGGGCAATTTTTGTGCAAAATGGTGCATCTTGGGGTTGCCCTCTTTCCAGCAAAGCTCCACCCCTTTCTGCTAAGCCCCATAACTTGAATTTCAGGGGAAAAAGTGTAGACAGTGGCTTACCTTTAATGGAAGCAGACCACTCAACTGTTATGGGGCCTGGGATAGAGGAGGGGCTCAGCCCTGAACACCTTTCTCTTTCCAATGTAAAAACAATGCATTTTCATGGCGCCATCACCAATTACAGTAATTGTATACATTCCAATACACTGAGCTCTCCCTAGTGGTGGCTGGAGGCAGCCAGCTTTGTAATAGAAGGAAACAGGAGATTTATCAATGTATTTATTACAGTTGTCTGGTGTAAATAAGGTATTCAGATAAGTACTATATTTCTGAAGTAACATTTTTACTTTACTGACATAGAAGTCATATAAATTGGGTGAGGCCAAGTGTAACTTATTTATTACATTTTATTATGAAATTTTTTATTGCTTAAACAAAACAAAAAACATACATTTATCAGAAATCCTGGGCACTGCTTTGCAATCTGCATTGCCTGGGAGTGATTGACACATGCATACTCAAACTAGGGAGCCCATACTAAGTTTTGCAATGGTGCCCTATAAGATTTGTGTACACCTCTGAGTGTAAAAACCCAAAGGAGGCATTTATTAAGAGTGTTTTTTTCCATGGCAGTCTTAAGCCCCTCTGCACTGCTGGCAGAAGCACCAAAGTTATGTAGTGGCAAAGATCTTCACATAAGTTTGGCGCTTCCTGCAGCAGGCTGTGCGACAGACTTAAATCTATGCCAGCTCCCTTGCTAGTGTAGATTTAAGCGATTTTCCATGCCCAAAACCTGACGGCCCTCCAACACCATGCGACCTTTTCTTGCCACACTGGAAAAATGCAGTGAGCAGTCACAGATTTTGCCACAAATATAGCGTCCAACAAAATTTGCGAATTTAATATGGCACAAAGTGGAATATATGAGTTAATTAATGACCCCCAAAATGCGCCAAATTGCACTACTTTTTAGAAAGATTTTTGGCGTAGACACATTAGTAAATCTAAGCCACTTAGTAGGGAAAATCAGAACATGGAAATTAAATGATTTGCAAACAGGGTTGTAGATCTACGGGTAACAGGTAGCAGTTCCAGAGGACCATTAAAACCCGTAAAAGAAGATGCCAGTATTATAAAAGGCACATGGTAGGTGGATGGTCATTTTACAGGTTTTGTACTGGGGACCAATACAAACCAAATAATGCACAAAAGTATCACAACAGGGTCCAAAATACAAGTACCGCACATATTATTTTAGTAACCATAGCCTTTTGTTTTCTGAGAATGGTATGAATTAGGGAATGGATGCATTATTTTTTTAATAAATCACAATAATTCTAACAGATCTTAAAAAACTGAATATCAAATCTATCCTTTTTGTTAAGCTAAAGATATAAGTTTTTTTTTTTCTATTATAGATTTTCTATGATGGTAAACTGAAGAACAAAATGGTTTTCTGTTTGATAACTGTTCACCATAATGAACATGGGAAAAATAAAACATTTTGTGAAATAAAGTACACATATTTTAATGAATAAATAGTATTTAAATTGTTAGGTCATTATAATGTGGATTTGTTTTTCCCATTTATTAACTTTTATTTTCAAAGTACACTCCTCAAAGGCACTTCGATCACAAAACAAAAATACATAGCCAGAAATGAACATGGCAATCATAGTACATGACATTTTGTTCCATTGCGTGCTTGGTCATTTGTTAATTCATGAATGCTAATCCATTCTGAAAACATTCCATTTATTAAGGCGCTGTCATGTGTAATCAGATAATACAATATTAAGTCATTGAGTTTCTAAACAATCTTCGATGACAGCGGTAATAAAAATCTACCAATCACGTTCCACAGCAATGAGTAGCCATTCCAACAATGTAACAAACATAGATTTTGATTACTGTAAGTTGCTTCCATATTTTTATTTTTCATTACAGAAAATGAACAGTTGAGGTTAGCAAAGGCAAATATGACATGTTTATTCAAATGTTTAGGTCATGAGCGTTGCCTCTTAAGGAGTAGACTTTTAAAAATTTCTACAAATATTTTTATTTTTTATTTTGTCCATATACTTAATTTATTATACTTCATGTAGGAAAATAGATTAGTGTTTTGAAAAAAAAATTGGCAGTGAAATTAACGTTAAGCTGCTTCGAACTATTGAAAAGCACCTTTCTTTACAAGTATTTCTTAAAGCTTGTCATAACATCCAGCTATAAGCAATTACATTTACAGTAGGTAAATGGCCTTTGATTTCATACAGCATTCATTTTGACTCATTCCTAATTTATTGGCAAATTTATGTTAGCTCTATAATTTTTTTATTTCCATAATTTTATATACGGGCATTCTTTGCAGACTACATAGCATGGTATATGGATACCTTCTAGAATAGACAACCTAGATTTTTGCAACATAATTCAAATAATGTAATTGCAGTTCTTTACTGATATACACAATTTATATAACACTGCGTAACCCAAATGTTTCTCAAAGCAAAGACCTAAAAAGACTATTGCAAATTTACACAAGATTTTTTTTCAAAAAGATTTTGATTCTTTTTCATACAAAATTAGTTAAAGTGTTAAAACTGCTGGCAGTACTCTTCATTTTCACTAAAGTACACACACAGACTGTTTTCTTATATATGCAGTATACTGTATTACGTACCAAAACATGAATATCAAACTTTCATTATGTTGCTGCTTTGTTTTTTTTATTTTCCACTTTTTAAGAAAGATGTGCATTAACCAGCCTGCATTTTCTGCAATTTATATACTCTTACATTATATACATCATTTTATCATATTAGGTCTATAAAACAGTAAAATATAACTTTACACATCATTCCAAAGCTATTTATATACAGACCATAAGTCTATATTCAGTGATGGGAACAAATTAGCCACTGTATTTCTAGAATGGCAGCCATAGAAGTGCACACTATCAAACTGTTGAGCAGTGTATGTAATGGTTTCTAAAATGAGCTGAAAACCTAAAAGTACAAAGAGGCTTGACCAGACTGGTATAAGCTCATTCAAACAATCTTATAGCATTGGTACTTATTGTTATATTCATGATTTCTCTTTCTTTATAAGGTAAATTCAGGTTTATCTTGTATGGTCAAAAAAGAATTGAAAATAAGCCATAAAAGAACCTCTATATTTGATTTTATTATAAGCATGTCATACACAGAGCATTAGTATCGCTCTGAATGTATATTTTAATCTATTTTTGACCATCGATTATAGACGATGATAATGATATTACTGCTGATTATCCTCTAGTGTACACACCCTATTACAAGGGCTCACTGGCCAGTGTAAGGGCCCTATTAGACCAAGTGGTTCATAGGAACACTTGTCCCCAATAATTGGCCCATATCATCAAGCAGCTGATCAGCTGATGAATGAGCAAATGCTTGTTTGTCGGCTGATGGGTATATTCCATCAGGATGAAAGATGCCGGATTATCAGCATTACATCTCCGTATGTAATCAGTGATGGGCTGCCGATAATGGGGAGGGAGGAATCACTGCGGTACAAATTATTCCTCCCACATTCGACCTGTATCGTCCTGGGTAATCAGACCAGTGCAAAACGGACCCTTGGCATTACAGAGTAAGCAGGATTAAAGCTTCTTTCTCAGCCACTATCAGCATAGGTATGTTTTAGAGTTCAAAACTACTGACAAAACAACTCCTTAAAACAGGTTTTGTTCTAATTCCCTTGAAAAACGCATAAATACTAAATGCAAATTGGATAAAAATAGGCTATTTAAGCCTCTTTTTCAGTTGCAACTATTGTAGCCCAAATTTTATTTCTCAGTTTAGAATATTAGTGAACCTAATGACTGTAGTAATTACTACTCTCTATAGTAACAAAGTAAACAGTTTTTTTTTTTTTGCCCGTGTAGCAATAGGCAACAGGTATTCACAAGGCTCTTGAGTATACCTTTTGCATGCTTGTTGTAGATGAGGTGCCAGGATCTCTCATGTGATTGCCCTAATGTGTCTCATCCACAGTCCTGCACCCTAAATTCCCATTATGTCCCTGGCTCTAGAGAGGTAGAGGCAGCAGAGTCTTATTACATTGCACTTGCTCTACTCTGAGTCTTTTCTAAAGGCAGACAGTGATAGAGCTCCATGACATCCTTTCGTTATAAAACTCCTGTAATATACACTGTAGAGTATCAGTGCAAGCCTACATTATGTCATACTGTCTGGAATTGCTCTTCCCCATCTCCTGCTCGTGACTGATAAGAATCTGTCAGCTATTACAAACATGAGGCAGGGGAGAACAGTGGGAAACCGTATCTCACAGAATACACACAGTAGGATATTCTGTGTACAGTACTCACAGGTAGAGAAAAGAACATTTTATAACTCTGCAGCCAATCACTGTAGGGACTGATCTACTAATCGCTGAGATGGGGCAGAATTCATATCTTCAGTAGTACTTTATGCATTGGTAGACAGAGGAACAATTAGGCTGGAGCTTGATGGGAAGTGGAGGTGTTTGGAGCTGCCAGGAGATACTTTTTAGATGCTATTTCACAGGAAGTCTGACACCGGAGTAACTGACTTCCTGTATACACAGGAGAACCAGTTCTGGACTGATGGTTAGATTAAGGTCATCATAATGTATCAGGTACCTATTATAAAAGGGTTTAAAATGTTTCAATGCGGCTAAGCTGGGAAGAGACAAATCACACATCAACGATAATCTTAAAGGGCGAGCATGATATGTGAAAAATATGCTGGAGTGCTACAGTATTAAAAAGATCAATACTGGAATCCTGTGCAATATAGTTGAGTTTAGTAGATAAATGAGGTGGAATGATTCTAATACAGAGGCCATACACAAAAAGAAATACTATGTGGATATTATCAACAACCATACAGGACAAGGTCATAGGTCACTTCTTCCATTTACCAGGAAATGAAATGAAATATTTGTTGAAAAAGAGCTCTATAAACAACAGAATGACTATTACTTTCAGGGGAACTTATATAGTTAGAAACCTAAAATGCTCCAGTGAAACAGGATTAATAATTCAAAATACTTGTTCCATAAATTCATCACAGTAAATGGGAATATGGTGACCCAGAAAAACTGCCATTAGAAAATCTTTCTTATACTTTGCCCATAAGATTGATTTAAGATCTGCTTAGAAAAATCTCTATTAATAATTAAGAAGCTTCTTTTATTTTACAGTATATTTCTTGGCAATCACATTATAGACTCTTGGGTTTCTTCCTGTGTGAGGAGTCATGCTATAACCCGTCATTTACACAGCACTAACTCAGCAATAACGGGAAGAAAATCCTGAGAGAGAAAACTGTCTGCTGAGCTAAGAAACCAAAAATGAGTATCTCGCAATGTGGATTTCACTTTAAATAAAAACAAATGATTGTAAATCAACCTATATCAGTTAACTAGGAAAATGTAACATTAATATTTAATATATAATATTCAGCTTTAAAATATAAGCAGAGTTTCCAAATATAATTTGTGTGTAGCCAGGGAAATACACACATCTCAAAGGGACTCATAGGAAACAAAACTAAAACTGGACATACACATTTAGTTTCCCTGTGTGAGGAGCTCCCAACAATCCCCAGACAGATTAAGTCAAGGGAGACAAGGATCGGGCAAAATTAACATTTTCACACCATCCTTTTGTTTTCTCCAGAGGAAGGCTTTCCTCATTGTATACCCATACACGTTTGGCTGGGTGGTTGAATGTGTATGTGAAAGCCAGGAGGGGGTCAGGAGAGATAGCTGTCAGCTGAACGATTGTTCGGCCAACAGCTATAGAAAGTGTATGGGCGATTTTATTATGCCCCTTTCCCCAACGAGTTGTATGACAGATTGTGATTTATTTTACTGTGGAGAAAAATTTGGAAAAAGTGGAACAGGTGCTCCATAAATATGGCACTCTTTATGGACTCCATATTGCTCAATGTATTTACACAGACAACAGGCATACATTCAGATAAATCTTCCCCATACATATCTATGTCTCCTTCTTCCCTTCCAATAGGACATGATAAAACTTGCTGCCTGCAGCCACCACTAGAGGGAGCTTAGTGCACAGCAATGTATACTGTTATCATTAAACTGAATGGAAGCTCTTAAATTTCTATGCACTCATTTCTCTCTAGTGTTGTTAGCTCTACTAAAATGCTGTTGATTTACCTAGAACAAAAGAAGTTGCTTAATACCTGGCCGCCCTTATCCCAAGCCCCACAAAGGTGAAATGATCTGTTACCATGGTAAGTAAGTCACTGTCTGTACTATATAACTACTACAGAATAATGGATATTACTTATAACAGTTGTCCATTTTGGAAAATAATTTTTTGCAAGAAGAGTCTCCCAATAACAAACTGATCACAAGGTGTTCTGCTGCTGGACCACCCAGTGTTCATCTCCAAATTGTAGAATAACTCCAACAATGGGTGTTCAATTACCTTGCAGTGCCTTGGCAGGAGAAACAAAGCATTATTGATTTGTGGAGTTTCTGGGTCAGGTGGGTCCTTTAGAACAAAAGAACAGTTTTTTGGTGGAAAAAAGCCACAAACCCCATGTTTGCAACTTATTAAATAGCATTGAGGGGGTGTGGTGACAGTGAGTAAGGGGTTGGGCTAATGGGCCTGGCACATTTATCTTCATTTATGCCAGTTTTCTGATGTAAATGAAGAGTGAAATAAATGGCAGTTCTGAGCTGCCGTAGATTTCACAAAAGGCGCTTGTTACTAATTTATGACGAGGTCTGCACTTTGTCATAACTAGAGATGAGCAAAGTATCCGAAAATTTGATTTGGCTTCTTCGCCAAATTTTACAAAAAAAATTGCTTCACAATGAATTACTTCGTCAAAAAGCGCATTTCTTTGTAAGTAGTAGCGCGATTGAACCACCCCCGCCATTGTACCACTCAGATGCCGCGTTCATACATGATCGCCGCATCTGATATACATGGAGTAAAATAAATAAAAACTAAATCATACCTGATCTATTTGCTTGCGACTGGCCGGCTGCTGCCATCTTGCTTGAAGGCCCGAAAAGTGACATCATACATCACCGCACACAGGATTTCGGACGAGGTCTTCAAGCAACATGGTGGCGGCTAGCCTGTGGCGAGCAAATGGAGCAGGTATGATTTAAAAAAAAAATAATTGTACTATTTTAGCTTAAATCGTTTCGTTACCACAAAGTACAAGGTAGCAAATCATGGCTAATTGAATTTATCAGCAATTCCGATAAAAGTACACTTCTTGGACTTCGACTCACTAAACACTAGTCATAACCATTCTTCGTTCTGGTTAATCAATTTGGGACTATATGAGGGTCTGCCAGAATGGTCTAATAGACTAGTTATTAGATAAAATACTCCTTAATAATGTATTTTTCTGAACTATAACCTTTTCACTGTATTTTTCTGTTTAAACATCCAAGCCAGGCCTTCATGACTACATGTACTTTTGCAGATAATTCTCATTTAGATATTTCTTATTGACTCGGTGAGATAAAAAAGAGAAAGCAGTGTACTTTATTTCGCTACTGCTGTTTCTTATCCTGTAGATGTTCTGTTTATTACTTCATTTCTCAACTATACCTCTACCTTTTGTTGCCTTACCCCTGTTCCATTAATGTCCACTATCTTTGAACCCCTTCGAAGTGCCATTTAGAACTTCTTGCCATAATGCCTTTATCTCCACCCTTACTATTAAAAAATGACAACTATACACTGGGTTCCCCACTTTTGATTTTTACCCTCAAGTGCTCGGTTTCACAGTTAAAATAAAATTGTAATTTCTCAGAGTTGGATAACTGAGCGCCCCCAATACAAAATGGGTATTCTCATTTGTCCACTAAAGACTACTCATGTTGAACCGCCAAGTGCTGCAGGTTTATGTCTCAGGTATGCCAGATATCACTTTATTTTTATAATGCATATATAGCCATATGGTGAGCCTTTGCATATCTGTCTGTCCTGTGCCAAATGTAGAATACTCAAAAGTGTATATATTTTTATGCTTTATGTATATATTTCATATGTAGACCTTTGTTTCCATGGTTACAGACTTAACACAAACCCTGAACGGGGCTAACCCACATGCAGATCCACTTCAGCTCAAATTGCAAATTTACTGATGAAATCCAAGGGTTAGGCATGGATTTCTGATGTGGATTCCATGTTTGATTTTTCCACATGACTGTTAAGTCATGTGAAAACACCAAACCTTAAGCATACCCTAAACATACCCAAACAACATTTAAAACCAATAACAGGTAATAAGTATCTGATCGCTAGGGGTCCCACTACTGAAACCCTCACCTAATAAAAGAATGATGTCCCTAAGCCCCCTGTATGAATAGAACAGGGGGGCACTTGAGTGACCACCACTCTATTTACTGTCTATGAGACCGTTAGCCAAACACTGTACTTGACTATTTCTATCTTTGCAGTTCCTCAGCGTTTGAATGGAGCAGCAATGTGCATGCACGCCCGCCACATCATTCACAAGCTCCTATTTGCATGATTGGTGGAGGTCCCAGAAGGTCGGCCCTCATTGTTCAGACACATCACCTATCCTGTTCACCTGTATAGATGATAAGTGTTGGTAATGAGAAACATCAACTTCTAGCATTTTTCAGATAATATTGGGTGAAAATAGTTAACAGTATATACAGCAGTGTTCTGACAAAACTAAACCTGCCATACACTTTAGATTACTGTCGGACTAACAGCTATTCTTACTGATTCCCTTCCCACTTTCCTCGTGAGCATGAATGTTTGGCTCAGCCAAGTACGTTTGTGTTCACAAAAGGGAGAGTAGAGTAAGCTACTGCTAGACACATCTGAGGCACTTTAAGACCTTTCAAAACTTCTTTCAGGTTTCCCAACAGAGAAATAAATGTCTATGTATATCACGGTATTCTGTGTTATTTTAATAAACTGCAGGACAAAATTGGAATTATGGAGCTGAGGAGTTTTAAATTTTTTTCAAGCACCCATACGAATTAGAATAATGCCCAATTTTATTTGGACTGGCCAAACATTTAAATATAAAATATAGAAATATCTTCTCATTATTGTCAGTACTACAAAAGTGTTTACTGGAAGGACAAGATCTAAACTGGACCAACACAATTTGAATAGTGATATATTAACATCGTACAATGGTTATGCAGTATGTAACATGAGTGTGTTGGCAAAGCTAAGGCTGGCCATACACTTTACACTGCTGTTGGCTGAACACTCGCTGACCTGACAGCTTTTCCGATCACTCCCCCAATTTCCCTATGCATATGCATGCTTGGCTCAGCTGAGCGTGCTTGTGTTCACAAAAGAGATATAGCAGTATGTCACTGCCAGACATCTCTTGTGGTTGATAATCTCCCTTAAAAAAGTAGGTGGGAAAGTGTGTGTGGTTACCTATATTAATTTGTTGCACTGGAGAATCACCTATGACTTTCTAAACAGCTGATTAATCTAAAGGGTATGCAGATTTTTTTTGAAACTTAGGATATGATATGTAATGTATACTGCAAATGCAGTCAGATTATGGATATTAAAAAAGCTAGTAGGCTACTTAGAAACTCATTGCATTGATACACATATAATTTTACATGACTAAAATTAGATGATTATATAATTATAATTGTGTCATAAATCTGTTTGCAGCATTTATAATAATAAAATATGTAATGTACCCAATGACAATGTTATTAAAGATGTCAAATGTAACACTAGAGATCAGCGAATCGCTCAAAATGGTATTTGATTCCGAATCCATTTTAGCCAAATTGAAAATGTTGCAAATTTGTGTATGACACTCTGAGGTCTCCTAGGACCCATATTTTTTTTGTCGTTTCTCACTTTTTTTTTCATTTTTCTTTCTCTCTCTCTGTATCATAAGGGTAATATTTCAGATCAGCTTTGCTTGAGTCTGTGTTGGTGTACTTTACACCACATGTATCAACTATTCTCACATTGTTTGTTAAATGTTTGCATCTTTAAACCTAAATTTTTTTGTCTAGAAATGCTTCTCCAGTTTTTAATGCCACCCCTACTGGAATGACCTTGAGACTTTTTTTGCCACTTTTTAAAAGTGATAAATATGGAGTGAAACTAACTAACAAAGCCAACCATGCCAACTTTCCCACCCTCTTTTGAAAACTGGAGTGAATGGTGTAAAAATACAGAAAGCCAAAATAAGCCCAAAAATAGAAAAAGCCATATTTTGCAACTTTTTAAAGCCAGAATTCTAGAGTGAAGGGTGTGATAAATTCTCCCAATGTCTTTAGACATTTTAGGTTGTCTATCTTACAATTATTTGGAGCTACCTATAAGTTCATCATCTAAACCACTTGTCATCTAATTCTTTGTACATGTCAATATTTAGTTTTTTACTGGCCAGTCTTCATCCATATTTCACTTTGCTTCTTTAAACAGTACAATTAACCATTTAACCATTTTCTACCCAAGATCTATTTACAATGTAAGTTAAAATAATCATACTTTCAGTCCTATTGTTATTACCGTAAGTAGCTAAAATAGGGAACATTAAATAAGTAAATTATTTAAAAAAAATGGCCATGTTTACCTGTTGCAGTTTAAGAATCTTTCCACTTCGGATACAAAAATATCCCCTATTTTTTATTAATTAGAACTATATTCTGAAACATGTCCTTTGTAATTCTGTTTTCATTTTCTGAAAGTATATTTCTTTTTATTCACTTTTTTTTATATCATTATGAGGACAACTATATTGCCTGAGCTGCTGCTGAACAGCAGTTCAGTCATTTGTTTTACAGCAGTCACATCAACATAAGAAACAAAACATACTATTGACTTCTATGTAAGAGTGTTTTACCCAGGTTCTGTGACCTGTGCAAAGTTCACTATGGAGGGAAGAGGAAAGAGATATATCCTGATCAGCTATTGTCAAAGGTGTGATCCCGTGTTCCCTAGGGACTTCTTAAATATAGATAATGACATGGAAAATTAAAAGAAAAAACAAAACAAAATAAATGTTGAGCTTGAAGAACTTGATTTAAACTTTGATATATCTTAACAGGTAAAAATGCCTGTATGTTCCTCTAGCAGTTCCTTATCCCCTTTCCATATGAGCGGCATGTAATCTGATCCTTCAGTAAGCTAACAGTCCAACTTGGTCTTTCAAGTTGGATTCAGCAGAAAATTCTGAGTTAAGAGCCGGATAAGTGGAGAAAGAAGCTCTTTCTTTTCTGATAAATTACATCACAAAGTTTCTTAGAATATACTGTACTATGGATTTTTGCAATGTTTGCTGAAAGGTTAGTGACCACTTAAATCACTTAGACATAGGGAGAAAACTTTACATAACCTTTATATATTTCACTGGAGACACATTTTTGAAATGTTGCAATGTTTTATACAGGAAAGTAAAAAATCTGATGTCAGTTTGAAGTGTTGTGCCACCACTGAATGGGATTACTATAACAATCCAGGGTCATTATTAACCATATTATCAAGAATAAAATGGGTTTGTCTATTTCTATGTTAGGCACAAGGGTTCCAGTGGGGTGGAAGGTCCTAGGTGTTTAAATAAATACCAGGAGGGGTGATATCAGTTTGGCACATTTCATTAGTCAATTGTTTTTAACATCAGTACAGCAAATCAAACTTTTCATCTATTACCCCATTACCTTATGATGTTTTTTGAAAATTGTATGAGATTACTGAAATTAACTCATGATCATGACAGAAATTAAACTGGTCAAACTCCAATGGTAAATGGTCGTTCTGGAGATAAAATCATAGGAAACAAAAAAGTTTTATTTTCAATACTGAGCATTATCAAGTGTTCTGAATGTAACATCAATGTTAAAGATTAGAATATACAGAACTGATTTGCTTTTATCAATAATAATAGTACTTTCTTACACAACCCCATTGTTTTATATAGGCTTCATTTCTCTTCCGCAAATGTATATTTGGCTTTTAAAATATGCATCTTGTGATGTAACCCTTATGTTCCTCTTATAGTATTCTATATATATATATCTATATATATATACAACCAGAATGGAAGCAATTTATTGAAAAGCCATTGTTTCCTTTTTTCGAAAATACCAAAAAATATTTTTTCCATGTTTTCTCTTTTTATCTTATAAAATGTCACATCTTGATGCAGTTGATGTCAAGTGTGCTTAAGTCAAATGAATCAAGAGACTAACGGTGGCTTCAGAAACTGGTGTGTTGCCTGTACAACGATTTAAGTCAAATTAACAGATCTTCCAATTTTAGCTGTGCATGTCAGTCAAGCTTCATCTTGAATAAGTGTAGAAAATTGAGTTGTGTCTATGCTGTATATTTTGTTTCCCTTTTTATTTCCAGCCAAGCATCCATTTTGTTATTCAAGATGAAATCCACAGAGATGATAGAATTCTTGTTTAGAAAATAAAAAGTCTTCAAGATATTGGATGCCTCTTTCACCACGTTGACAATAAACGCACAAGAAAGACCATTGTGTAAGGCACTCAAAAGGTTCTTATCAATCACGAGAGATCAGTCACACTGACATTCATTCTCATGCCAGGACTCACTGCATGCACTGCTTTTGGAAATTCTGGTGTTAGAACACGTCCATTTTCCCCAGCACTTCCTGTAATTGACAGCCTTGCCTTGTTCCTCATGACATCACTGAACGATATCTTAAACATAAAGGGAGAATAAAAAATGTAACACATTCATGTAATGATGATACATAAGAAAGTTAAATAAACTTTTTCTTGGATCAAACACAACAAAAATATAACAAAGAGCTAGTTGCAATTAGGCACATTGAATATGGTTAGAAGCCACTATAAAAATGTTATGTTGTTAGTTTTCTGAACATTCAAATGTGCTTGAGTGTGTATGCTAAATACACTGGGGTAGATTTACTAAGATTATCTTGTTGAAATTTAACTTGCCTAATTTAGAAAACTAAGTAACGTAAAACAATTCCACTTGTGTCACATTTGTGACAATGGATGTCAATAGGTCATATCCTAATTTCAAATGTACTTTCAGTTTAGCCCCTTTGCCCTGGAGCCTTAACTTTGTTTCTTTTTTAACCTGTATGGAAATAAACTAAAAGGTTTTTTAAGTCCTTATGGCACATATTTGTTTGCATATGCAATTCACTTACAGTTCACGCATTAAGTATCCACACTGAGGTATTTGATATAATAAACTAAAAAGATAACAAAAGATTGATTCAATGAGAAATCTATGTGAATAATATGATATGAAAAAATTACATTTTCAGATTCGCCTATAGCTTCAAATGACACAATTCACTGGATAAGCCAGTGGTTCTTTAGCAGCATTAAAAGTGTGAACTGGAACCTTGCATGTTTTTTGCATTCAGAAGGCATTCAATTACATAAAACAGTAATCCCTAAATATTTCTCTGTTTGGTGGTTGTTGAGATCATTGTTTGCTCACCCCTAGAGCATTTAGCATATGCAACAATAAATTCAACAAATCAAATGATTGTATGAGAATTCCAACAATATTCCCTTTGTTTAACATGGCCCATTAGCAGATTAGCCTGTGATCTCCAGTTAGCCTCATATTTCTACAGCTGTCTAGATGACATAACACCGTCCTCCAATTTATATCATCATGTTCTTATGCTGACCATTCCTGTGCCAATTAATCACACAGGGAAATCAATCTTACATAGCATTTTTTTTTTTGCTACAAATTTCTAAAGATGTTATTTGATGTTGATCAATCTGTCACATCCTTAAATACAAGTCTAGAGAAGAGTCTTACAACTTTATACATAAATATGTCTAAATCCTGGCCAAGCAGAAAGCCATGACCACTTATTCATTCTACTTTTAAATTTACATGCTGGCCACAAATGGCTCTGATCAAATACTTGGTGAATGTGCCAGCAAAAACATACAAATAAATGTGGGCTATAGTGTGCTTTGTAAACACATGATTTCCAGTTTTTCTTTGTACTGTGACATAAGCCCAGCACACCACTCAAGAACGAAGCATTGTTATCTGCTCCCCTCTATGCACAACACAGTTTGTTTGTTTTTTGACAGATAAAAGTGCACCTCCATAAAAATGAATGCATATACGTTCATTAATTCCTACATTGAGCATTCTGATATTTTTTCATCTATGACACAATGTAATTTCAATATATTTTGTTTGCAGTACTTTTCTTTCATGCTGCAGAGGCAAAGCACACTGGCAAATGCAGTTGCGTGATACTCAGCTACCTCCAGAACTTCCATAGAAATGAATGGAGTGGCCGCACACATGTGCTACCGGCGGCTCCGATCATTTCAGGTGGGCCTCAGGGGATACTGGGCTCCCACTCTCGTGATCAGTGGGAGTCCGAGCGGTAGGAACCCGACCGATCTGATAGTAATCTCTTTTCCTGTATTAGGGGATAACTTTTACCTCCTGGAGTACCCCCTTAAAAGTGTTAGTATTCATTACTATTTAGAGGTTGTAATCTGATTGTTGGGTTTAATGTAACAAACATTTCTGAACATACACAGTACAATAACGCCTCTCGAAAAGGCCACCTATTTGAGAAGACCACCCCCTTACTCACAACAGATCCAGTTTTACTATATATTATATAAGTTAGCCAGCATTGAGAAGACCACCCCCCTAAAACACCAATTTTCCTCTCAAATTGATTTCACTGTACTTTAATTTTATTTTACATTGAAGGTATTTTATGGTCCTGTAAATTGCAGTTAAAATTGTTGAATACAAATCTGCTAAAGAAAAATAAAATCCCTATAGGCTTGGTATGCAAAACTGAGAATATTAATTGCAGTATTGTACAGGTTAATAGGGAACTATTTAAATCAATCCCATGCCTTTAACCACTCAGAATGGTCACATCATGTAATAATTGGTTTAAATAATGTGCTCCCAAGACACTTTTACCTTTCAAACCAATCTAACTGGGCACATCTTATCTACAGTAACTTTAGTAGCTAATTTTACACATGGCCCTTGTCATTTCCCTAGAGTCTTGTGCAGTGTAAGTCTATAGGGTCTTTATATGCATATATCCTGCTGGGTCGTAAAGAGGACCTGTCACCTCTCCTGACATGTCTGTTTTAGTAACTACTTGCATTACTTGCATTTTCTATGTAATAACAATTCTGGAGCATCTTTTAATATGAGTATATGCTGTGCTATCCTCTATTATTCCAGTCTGACACTAAAATTATGAATGAATTGCCAAAATCCTGGAAAAATATTTTAACACTTATTCTAATTATTAGTTCATTGAAATACCAAATTAAATGGGAAGATAGAAAAAAGAACTATAGCAAGATTTAGAAGCTAAAAGCGTATATTGGTATTTTAAAACTGATAGCCCTACCCTGCTGCTTACATTAAGTGAATGGGAGCAACACTTCAGTATTCAGCTCCATCCACTAAACAGTGGATGGAACTGTGTAGTTCTGGCACCAACTTGCAGCACTGTGGCTACTCGGGTTCGACACCCCTCAAACCTGCTGGTCAGGTATTTATGGCCCATTGTAAGGATTGGATATTACAATCGTGAAATGCAATTTAATAATTTCAAGACTCATAATAAAGTATGGACCTGTGAAATTGACCTGTGATGTCCTTTATTTAGTGACACTTTAGAATATGTCTAATGCGAAAATTGTGAATGATCCTTTTATGCTAGATGATTACGGATAAAGGATTCACATACAGTACTTGTGTAAGTTTGGAAGGTGTTAATTTCCTAGATTCATATTAAT